>NC_052047.1:78457509-79118435 GCF_903992535.2 Arvicola amphibius
TTTTACACAGCAATATGATCAACTACTTGCATATCTAATATTCTGTGTAAGCCTAACCATATGTCATTTGTTCACAAACGTTAAATATTCTTAGCTGAATAATTTTACGTTTTCAGATTTTTATTCTTAAATAATATTTTACTAATTTAACCATCAGGAATTAAGCTTAGAATGCAATAAAATTTTTGACCTCTTATGCTCAATTGGTCCACTACTGTTTTGTTAGTCTGTCTATATAATACCCCTGTAAGCTCTTAGAAGGACATGCGTGTCATGAGGGGACTTCAGAGTTCTTCTTCTACTTATGTAATTTTCATATTATCTCAAGACAGGCCTTAGGCTGTGGGAGACTTGGAGGACCCATGAGGAAAATGTCAGATACCATTTATATACCTTTTATCCCCCATTTATCTTTTTTTCCCTGTTTTTATGGTTTATTTTCTTTATTTAAAAATTTTCATCTCCTCCCCTCCTCCTCCTCATTCTCTCCCCTCCCCTGCACCCATACCCCTCCTCCCTCCCTCTCCAGGCCAAGGAGCCATCAGGGTTCCCTACTCTATGTTAAGTCCAAGGTCCTCCCAACTCCCCCCAGGTCCAGGAAGGTGATCAACCAAGCTGACAAGGCTCCCACAGAGCCCGTCCATGCAGAAGAATCAAAGCCCAGCGCCATTGTCCTTGGCTTCTCAGTCAGCCTCCACCATAGGCCACATTCAGAGAGTCAGGTTTGGTTGCATGTTCCATCAGTCCCATTCCAACTGGAGTTGGTGATCTCCCGTTAGTTCTGTCCCACCGTCTCCATGGGTGAATGCACTCTTTATGTGTATTTTGTGGTTTTTGTTGTTTTGTTTTGCCTTTTTTTCCTTTGGTTTTTTTGAGTCAAGGTTTCACTGTAGCATTGGAGCCTGTCCTTGAGCTAGCTCTTGTATACCAGGCTGACCTCAACCTCACAGAGATTCGCCTACCTCTGCCTCCATGAAGCCATGTGCCACCACTGTCTGGCAATAGTAATTATTATTGTGGGAGTAAAGTACAAGTTTAAGTTATAAGGTGTGTGAGCATTTTTGTACTGAGTTCGTTCAGAGTCCTGCATATAGAATTTTGCTGCTAAAAGTTCCCAGAGCATGTAAGATTGGAGGGTTTTCTGGAGGGTTTCAGCTTCCTGTTCAGACATGTCTGAGAATATAGATCTTGGCAAAGAATCTCAGTTCAATCAACACTTACTTTGGTCTTTCAATAACTGGAGCAATATTTTTCCTGCTCAGTAATTTCATAAATAAAATGGAAAGCTCCAAAGTTGGGAATCAATAACTATTACGTGATGAAGAGTGGACTTGGATCAATGTACATTTAGCAAATTCAGGCAGGACAACCTTCATATTTTGTCGGCTGATAGTCTGAAGGTTTAAGCATAAAATCTTGGGGCAGTTGAATATATTTTGTTATACTTGGATGGAGACTCCATTGTATTAGTCACTTTGCTATAATCTTAATATTAAAAATCAATTCACAAAATCTCAGCATCATTCACTCTAACTCATCTAGCTATATTGCAGAGTTACAGCATGGTTAGTGTCCAAATTTGTCTCATTAAGTAATTAGACAAAAACAACAGAAGGATACTTACACTCACTGTCTAATTTGGACACAAAGTCAGATGAGCTCATTTGTGAAGCACATGTACAGAATCCTTTTCTAATGATATAGCAGCTTTATGATTCTTCATTTCATATCTTAAGCTGCCTGTGTTAATGAAAGCACATTATATAGATTTTCTTCACATTAGTGTTGTCCATTTAAGGAGAATGTTATTTCAGTGCACAATAGAGACCACAAAATAGATATACTTACCATAATTTAATCACAAATTTAGGCCCTTTTGCTATTTGCAAAATGGATATACTTTTGAGCATATTTTCAAAAGCTGACATTGAGTGAAAAAAAAACATTTGAAGCACTAAGCGAGCCATCACTCAGAGTACACTAACATGTGTTTATTCCAAGTGATAAATTTTCAATTAATTCCCTCTGAGTGGTTTTCCCATTACGTAGAATGTATTTTATAATAAACATATATATTTCTTCTATTTTCCCATAATGTCAGTTATCCAACCAAAACAGGCAAATCATGTTTAAAATATTCACAATATTCATTTAAGTCAATAATCTTTTTCTTTTTAATAATTCTTTTTTAGAATGACTCTCCACACAAACTGTTTAAGTATGTTTTTGACAGGGAACAAATTACATGAAACAGGGATATATTTTGCTATACAGAAGTTAATCCTTAGGATCTGTGAGGGATGCACCCCAGGATTCAGAATGTATGAATTAAAACCTGCAGATGCTCCTATCCTTTACATAAAGTGTGACAATATTTGCCTGTAACATACGCACATCTTCCTGTATGCATTAAGCTACCTCTAACTTATAGTAATGAATACAATAAATGCTTTGTAAATAGTAGTTGTACCATATTATTTGGGGTGTGATGACAAAATATTTCTCCATTTTCATCAAAGATTCAGGACAGTTCTGAATGCTTTGATCACTAGTTGATTGAACCTGTAGATGCTGTCCATAGTGTGTGTGTGTGTGTGTGTGTGTGTGTGTGTGTGTGTAGTACTGGGTAATGGAACTTTTGAACAATAGATTTGAGATTGAAATTATCATGAACAGTGTTGTAGGAATGGACAGAGGAACACTTTCAAAAAGATCATTTAACTGAACAACATTAAGCAAATGATTGAAAGAGAAGAATCATACATCACTTAAGCTTTAATGATAAAACATCTTTTAAAGAAATAGAAAATAGATGTCCAGTAATCTAATAGTAGCTGCAGGGCAATTAAGATAGACTTTTGTAATTAGGACTGAGCAGGTGAAGGAGACCCACATGCCCACCTGAGGCCTCCTTCCATGGATGGGTAGGAGAAAGCATAGGCAACTTATGGTGAGCAAATATACAATGAGATATGAGAGAGAAAAAATGATTCATATCCTATGGATAGAGTCAGATTTGAAGAGGTGAAGGCAGTGAGGCATCGCTGGGATGGGTGGCCTACTGGCCACCTGAGACCATAGTGACATCAAGGCCTGGGATGCTGCCCAGGGCCAGGTCTGGGTCAGTGGTCCTGCTGCCTGCCGTCCTGGTCTGTGTTGATGTCCATGGCTCTTGTTATCAGAGTCATGAGGATAGGGCCACAAAAATTTGATCCCAATCTCACTGGCTGTGGCAGTAGGGAGAGCAGGCCCTGCCTCTCACTAACTGCAACACTCAGGAGAGTGGGCCCTGCCCCTTGCCTGAGAAGCAGTGTAGAGCTGACACCTTTGGCAGAGGGCACTGGTGAGTCAGACTGGATGGAGGGAGCAAGGGTGGGAGAGCTGGCCTTGAGATTGTGAGTGCAGGAAAGCAGGCCATGGACCTTGTCTGACTGTGGACAATAGAGCTCACCCTGTTGGTGGCGAGCCAGCCCTGAGGATGTAAGAGCAGAAGAACTGATAAGTACACCTTTTCTGTTGTCTGGTGGTGGCTTGGGTGAAGGAAGGATACCACCTCCTGCTCCTTGCCATGTGGAGGAACTGGCTTCAGGAGAATGAGAGAGGGAGACCTGATCCTGACCCTCACCAGCTGCAGCATTTGGGATTGTGGGCTGTTCACCTCGCTGGACATCCCAGTAGAGCTGGTTCTAGTGCAGTGAATGCTGATGAGCCCATTTCTGAGAGTGTGAAAGCAGGAGAAATGGTCTTGGCCCTTGATTTATGCTGCATTGGGTGAGCCAGCAGAGCCAGAGCTGGAGAGAGTGAGCAAGTATAAGGGAGAATGTATGGGCTGACCAAATCAGCTACTACCCAGGCCCAGAACAAGAGCTATGAGATTCCTCCCCCAACATCCATTCCATCTATAAACTGCTGGAGCATATAAGGTGGCCAGTTCTTCATATCCAAAACTACAGGTTCTCCACAACATAGAGCAACAACAAGATATCCAAGAGTCCCAGTTAGGGCCAAGGATCAATAGTGTAACAGGAGCTAGAAGTAATGAACAAGACAAATGACTCATTACAATGAACACATGCAAGTAAAGATGTATGGGCTAAATGGTACACTGTATGACTCACTGTGTCACACTACAGCTTTCTTTTAATTTTTTTTTTTTTTGGTCGCGTGGAGTTGCAAGGACAGAGGATGGAGAAGAACAGATGGGGAGATGAATGGGATCAGGATGCATGATGTGAAATCCACAAAGAATCAATATTTTTTAAAGAAACAAAATTTTTCAAGAGCTTCTGAAAATGTGTTTACATTTTGAGTCACAAATTCAATACTAATTACCTTGAGAAATTGAGAATCAAGATTATGTTCATTGAAATCTATTATAATAATATAGATAAGAACTGCTGCCAATAGCATTGTTTTTGAGGAGTTAATATGTACAATAACACTTGTAACACTAGATAAGCTATAAGTATAGAAAATTAGTCATTATAACCTGATGAGATAGGTTAGAGGGAAGGATCAGAACTTCACTGGACTTATTTTTGTAGAGGACTACAATTTGGCTCTCAACACCCACATGGAGGCAAACAATCACCTATAACCCTTCCAGAGAATTTTCTACCCTCTTCTGGTGTCTTCAGAATGTGTATCCACTGGTGCAGAGATATGCATGCAGTTAAACACCTCTATACATAACAATTTTAAAACTAATCTTTAAAAATATTATATTAAAATGTATCATTAAAATTATTGACAAATTCAGAAATTAACAGAATAAAGTCTAAATAACTTAAGGTTTAAATTCTAATCATGACATACTCAAAATAAACCAGAAATAATTAATTATTAATTACAAAATATGAGTAAAAGTATAATTATATTCTAAAAATGAGATGATCAATTTTATTAATTTCAAAAACAAAAAGTCAGTAACAGACCAATATAATTCAAATGTTGAGTATTAGCAACATCATCTGTATTAAGATCAAAATGACCTACATGATTAAAGCATCTTAAACTACAGACTCCCTAGAAGAACACAAGACTTAAAAATCTGTTAATATCGTGGTCAATAATTAACATGTTAATGATAGCAGAAAGCACATTCAAACTAACCTTCCCATTTTCCCTTGTGATAAATCTATTTGGCCTTTCTTGCTATGCTTAATCTAATATTATCTCTTCTCAAAAACTTATTGATTTCATATTCTGTAGCCTAAAAGTTGAAACTTTCAACATATATTTAGATAAGACAAAATCTAATTCACCATACCTGGAGTATCATATAGTTAGTCCATCTCATTGAAAAGTGCTTTAGAAGACGCAATTGAACACGGTACTCTGGTCTACTAACATTCATTAGGGTCTTTTAGTTTGAGCATTTCAATTAGTTATTAACTCCCTTGATTGAACCTGTTACATTTGGCTTTCTCACCTAACCCTAAATTAATCATTTATTTAATAGTATATTATAAATATATTTTCTGTTTTCACCTTGTTTACTGGACTAGAAACATTGTGTAAGAGACAAGGTAAATGTGACAGAAGTTGTTTGTGGTCAAGTTAAACAACTTAAAGGAGTCACAACAAAATTTTATAATTTATTAGGTTATCGTCTCAAATTTCAGTATCAATTATGTGGAGTTGAAATCCTCATCACCAAATACCTTATAAGTGGGAAAACATTGCCAGAGTATTAATTACTATCTCCCTTTTCGAGTTTTTATCAGTTATACAAGAATACTGACACCATTTCAAAAATTGTAGTCAGGTTCGAATTTATGCAGGTCTCATGCATGCTGTACCAGCCTCAGTGAGTTCACATGTGATGTGTGGCAGTCATGGTATGTCTTCATGATTCTGTGTTGTTCTTTTGTTTGTGTTTGTTTCAGTGCCATCCATGACTTCTCGTTATTGCAGTCTTTCTTTCATCCCTTCCACAGGTTTCCCTGAGTCCTGAAGAAAAGAGTTTTAATAAACATCCCATTAAGAACTATGTCTTCCAAGGAACTCTCTGCACATTGTCCAGTTGTGGGTTGCTGTGTTAATTGCATGTACTCCAAGAAGAAGCTGCAGTACAAGGATGCCTTGGTGAAGAGGACCTCTTTTGTCTTGCTTTGGGGAGACCTATTCTTTTCTTTTTCTTGTAATTATTTCTCTGTTCATTTATTGTCGAAAGAGCTCATTACAATGGACTTTTTGTTGATTTTATTGAACTATACATCTCTCCTTCCTTCAACTCTCTCCTGTGGTCCCCATGCTCCCAATTTACTTAGGAGATCTTGTCATTTTCTCCTTCCCATGTAGATAAGATCCATGTACGTCTCTCGTAGAGTCCTCATTGTTGTCTGGGTTCTCTCTTAATATTCTTTCTTATTTTGTATGTATAGTGTTTTGATTATTATGTAGTGAGGGGACTTTTTTCTGATTCAGTCTATTTGGTGTTCTGTAACTTTCTTATATCTTCATAGGCATATCTTTCTTTACACTGGGAAAGTTTTCTTCTATGATTTTGTTAAATGTATTTTCTTTGCATTTGAGTTGAACTTCTCCTTGTTTGGTATCTATTATTCTTAGGGTTGGTCTTTTCATGGTGTCCCATATTTCCTGGATATTTTGTGTTAAACTGCTGTTAGATATAATATTTTCTTTGACTGATGAGTCTATCTCCTCTATCGTATCTTCAGTGCTTGAGATTCTCTCTTCCATCGCTTGTATTTTACTGTTTATGCTTGCATTTGTGCTTCCTGATCATTTTCTCATGATTTCTGTTTCTATTTTCTTTATTGTGTCTATTTCAGTTTTCAAGTCTTGAATAGTTTCTTTCATATCTTTGATTGCTTTTTCTTGGTTTTCTTTAAAGGATTTGTAGATATCTTACTTTTTTTTTGTTTGTCTTTTCCTCCATTTCTTTGAGGGAGATTCTCATTTTCTCTTTAAGGGCCTCAAACATTCTCCTATAGTTATTTTCTAGGTCATTTTCTTCTGCTTCATCTGTATTTGGTTGTTCAAGTATTGCTGTTGTAGGATCACTAGTTTTTACTGATGCCATATTGCTTTTTGTGGCATTGCATGTGTTCTTACCTGTCCACCCATTTGATTGGTGTAGTTGGGGCTGTCTGTGACTCTGGTGCCAGTTGATCCAAGGTTCAGATGGTTGCTTCTCATGGTGCACTCAGTGCCACAGATTCAGTCACACTGTTGGTCACTCTGTGATCCTGGAGGTTGCTTGGCACTCCCAGAGTTTGTTCTGGTCCTGTGGAGTTTGCTGTCTCATGCTATAGCCTAGATTGCTGGTTCAGCCCTGTTTCTGTAAATGTTCCTGCTCTGGATCTGCGCCTGCAGAGGTGTGGGACTAGGGTCGAACTCTCTTGGAGGTCCCAACTCATATGCTCATACCCGCAGATGTCCTGGCTCAGGCCTAGTTCCTTGAAGGTCCCAGACCCATGCCTGGACCTACAGAGGGAGCTATTTTTTAAGGGAAAAGAGATGGAGGTGAGGAGGATTGGGGAGAAGTGGGAGGAAGAGATGATCAAAGTATATTGTATGAAGTACATTTTAAATATAATGTTATAGTAAAAAGTTTTAGTGAAATGTTTTAGAAATATATATATATATATATATATATATATATATATAACCTTTAATAATTTTCCTGATTATTTTATTTTCTTCTTCTAATCTATTAAAAACTAATGTGTTCAAGAGCATATTGGCTAAGGAGAAGAAAGCAGAAGTAGGTGATCCCCTCAATTTTCTTTATACAAAGAACAAATAGCGTCCTTTCCTGGAAAATAGTTAACTTACTGTGTATGACTGAAGGCAGAATCTTACTTAAAACTGCACAATGTTAATTCAACTATTTAAAATAGTAACTATTTTACTTTTCCACTCCATAGTAAATTGTCATTTCCTGTACTATAGCTGCATTTATCATAGAAACCAATATGGCTATTGAAATTCAATTTTATACATTGATTAATAGACACTTATCTCAGCTATGAAATATCATGAATAATTATTCAATATATATCCTCTAAAGTGCTGGATGAGAACAATATAACAAAAGTAAGTAGTAATGGATCATAGTAAAATGGATAAATAGGATGTCCCATGTGGCTCTGGGGAAAGCCCATGGAGTCAAACCAAAACAGAATTTTGTTTTTTGGTTAAATTTTGACTATTAATTTAACCTGTTACATCTTATAGCAACAAAGAAAAATGGCACTGTGTTTGTCCCATTGAGAAGAAATTGTAATGTTCTGTTATATTCTTACTAAATATATGATGAATGCAGGCTTAAAAATTTTAATTTTTAAGAATTTTTCCCTTGTAAATATAGATGAGAATGATGAAGTGTTTAAAGGTCAAAAACAAGATAGTTTTCTCACATAATACAAATGCAAAAGCCATGCTGTCAGGGATTATCATTATATCTTGTTCTAAAGCAAAATAATTTGCATCAAGTTTCAAGAGTAAAGTAGCTTAGATTTTAAAACAGCTCAGAGAATAAATATATGTGGGTTGTCATATTAAGCGTTAGGGGAAGATGTGCCTCAAGGAGCAAAAAAGCTCATTTTCATGGCCTTTATTTAAAACAGTGTATAGAAGAAGGCAGGAAGTATATTTTATAGCCTATGTAGAGGCTATTTTATGAAAATAAATGCATCTTTTGTTTATAAATAATACTTGCTTGTATTATAGGACATTTAAAATGCATAAAACATGAGAGAAGAAAAATACATTTTTTCATGTTTTTAAAAATTCATTTTTTAAAATGTTATAACTATGTTCAATAATGATTCCCCTCCAACTGTCTAGATTCCTGCAATATACCCCAAGCTAACTTCCTTATTTCTTCTTCCTCCTCCTCTTGCTCATCCTTTTTTCTACCTCCCTCCTTCCTTCCTCCCCTACTACTCCTTCTTCCTTCTGTTCTTGTTCTATAACCCATTAATTTCAGTCCCTGCTGCCTGTGGGTATATAGGCACCAGTACACCCATACAGTATTGGAAACTTACCAATAGCCACTTCCCCAAATAAGTATGAATTTTGACCTCTACAGTATCAATAGCCAATAGCTCTACACTACAAAATGGATCCTCTCAAGATTCTCTTTATTCCATTCTAGAAATTTAACTGGCTTGACCTTGGCATGTTTTCTTATATTTGTATAAGTATATTAATGTCATGTCATGCTTTGTTTGGAAGGCAGAACTGCATAAGCCTCATTCCCTATATTTTAGCTCACATGTTCCTTTCAAGACCTGTTTCATGATGTTTCTTGATTCAAGTTGGGGAACTTGATGAAGATGTCCTGCTTAGATCTCATAATGCTTAGCAAACATAATAACTTTTTCTAACTACTCTAAATAGATATGAGTATCTTCATTCACTAGTTCCAAGTGCAAAAAGAACCCTCTTTAAGAGTGGTTGGTGGTAACCTGTATCTATGAGCATAAACATAAATTTTAGGAGGGACAATGTAGAAGTAGTAAATTCCACCTTGTGGATTATGACTACCACAGCCATGGAACTGACTAGGTTCCAAGTATGAATTCTCTCCTATAGAGCATGTTTCAGATTCAGCCAACAAGCCATAGCCTAACTGTCATTCCATTATTCTTCCAGTAGTGACATTTTGCCTGGCACTTAAGTATTTAATGTGTAGGGCTTAGTTCTGGGTGAGAATAGTACAGTCTTTTGAACCTAAACACCTTACATGGAACCTTCTATGCCTTTTAAAGATAACAATCAAGGAGGAAATTTTTGAGACAGTTTTGGAGATCTGATGAGTACCTAAAAGCAAGAGCAATAGTCTGTATTGTTTTTGGAGAACACTGGGGCTCTCTAATCATAATTATTCCATATGAGCAACACAAGTTTATTTATGTATCTTCTGAAAGTAGTGTTACTCAAAAATGCAGGTTTCCTCTATTCATTTTTTTAAACAAAATATGTATTTTAAAATTAGCTTAATAGAAACAAGGTGTCCGTGAAGCTATTTAATAATTTCTTTGTTTAGGTTAATAATTGTAAAGAAGGCTGCACCTATGTTTCCTGGCTGTCCAGACCTAAATAATGACACAGAAGCTATATCAATTACAACATTGTTTGTCCTATTAGTTCAGGCTTCTTATTGGCTGGCTCTTACACCTAAAATTAAGCCATTTCTACTAATCTGTGTAACACCACAAGACTGTGACCTACTGGTAAGATTCCAGCATCTGTCTTCTTTTGCAGTCATATGACATTTCCCCGACTCCACCTACTTTCTCTATGTATCTCTCTTCAGATTTCCAGCCTGGCTTTATTCAACCTGCCATAGGTCGAAAGAAATTTTTTATGAACCATGCTAATAAAACATATTCACAGCATACAGAGGGAAATCCTGCATAATCACATCCCCTGGATACTAATTTGTCATGCTCACTTTCCATACGACATGTATTGCATTATCTCTTTAATTATATTGAATTGACTTGTGAATATCATGTTTTCATTTCCATTTTTACTACATCCTTCCTTTTATATAACTCTGCCCACACCCTGATATCTTTCCATCCTCCTATTCTCCCTACTTAAGCTTTTTCCAGCCCAATATTCTGTAACACTATTTTAACTTTACCTATAATCTACTATCTCTTCCCATTAATGTAGCTCCCACCATCAAAACTTTTTCTAGTTTTTGGCTCTCAATCGTGCTCCAATTTAAGCATATTAAATAAAAAATTTAAAACTAGGATTCTGTACAGGAAAGAATAGAAGACACTCATATTTATAATCCAGAATTACTTTACTAAGTATAATTTTCCTAGTTCCATTCTTTTGCCTGAATGAATTAAAAAGTATGTTTTTTAATTATCCATCTGCTGCTTATTTAAAAAAATAACAAACAGTCATCATTTTACTCCCTTTTCTCATATTTAAACTGGCTCATTTTATGATGATACAGCAGATTGCCAATGACTCACAACTCTAGAAAAGCAAGAAGACCAAATCCCAATGGAATAGACACTATGAAGGAGTTGGGAGGGAAGAGCAGAGAAGAGTACTCTGAGTTTATTGCACAAAATTTCCTTTCAATAAATAAAGAATAAAGATCAAGGCACAAATTAATTCAAAAGAAAGGCTAAAAGGATCAAATATTGAGTAATACACTATTTGCAAAGTTACCACATTTTTTTTCCACTGTTCTCTTGAAGGACATCTAGATTATTTCTAGTTTTTGTCTACTCTGAATAAAGACATGAAAAACATAGTTGAGTAAGTGTTCCCATGGTAGGATGGAACATCCTTTGCATATATGTTAAAATATATAGGTAGACATCCAATTTCTCATGAACCACAATAATTATTTTCATAGTGACAGAGGGTTTTTTTTTTAACTCCCTACTTGCAGTGGAGGAGTCTTCCCCTTGCTCCACATCCTCTCAACACGATCTGTCACTTGTGGTATTGAACTTAGCAGTTTAGACAGGTGTAAAATGATATCTCAGTGTAGTTTTGATTTGCATATCCATGATGGTTAATGATGTTGAAACAGTTCAAAGTGTTTTCCAGCCATTTGGTATTTCTCTATTGAAGTTTTTCTACTTGACCTGTGCCTCAGTTTTAATTGAATTATTCAGCATTTTAATATCTATTTTCTTGAGTTCTTTTCATATATTTGCCCTCTATCAGATGTGGAGCTGATAAAAGTCTTTTCAAATTCTATAGGCTGCCTCATTGTCCAAATGACAGTGCCCTTGGCCTTATGAAAGGGTTCAGTGCCCTGAAGACTCATTTATAAATTGTTAATCTCAGTACTTACACTAGCAGTGTTTTATTCAGAAAGTTGTTTCCTATGCTAATTTGTTCAAAACTGTTTCCCACTTTCTATTCAATGAGGTTCAATGGTTCTGGTTTTATATTAAGGTCTTTGATCCACTTGGACTTGAGATTTATGCAGGGTAATGAATACAAATCTACTTATATTTTTAAATGTAAAAATCTTCTTTGACTAGCATAATTTCTAAAATATGCTGTTTTTTCCATTGTGTACTTTTGGCTTCTTTATAAAACGTAAGGTGTCTATTGGCATGTGGATATATGTCTGTGTCTTCAATTCAATTCCATTGATCAATGTATATGTTTCTATGACCAAGTTGTGATATTTTATTATTATAGCTCTATGGTAAAGCTAGAAGTAAGGGATTGTGAGACATCCAGCAATTCTTATATTGCTCAGGATTGCTTTAGCTATCATGAGTAATTTTTCCCATATAAAGTCTTTTCAAGGTCTGTAAAAAATTTTTGTTAGAATTTTGATGAGGATTGTGTTGAGTATGTAAATTGATATTGGCAGAATGGCTATTTTTTTACTATGTTAATTCTACTGATACACAAACTTGTGATATCTCACTATCATCTGATATCCTCTTCAGTTTCTTTCTTCAAAACTTGAAGTTTTTATGATAAAAGACTTTTACTGGCTTGGATAGAGTTACCCCAAAGTATGTTATATTATTTGAGGCCATTTTGACAGGTGCTATTTCCCTGATTTCTTACTCAGCCCATTTGGCATTTGTATGTAAAAGGGCTGCTGGTTTTTTTTTTTTTTTTTTTTGAGTTACTCTTCTATTTAGACACTTTGTTGAAAGTGTTTATTATCTATAGGATTTTCTTGGTGGAAATTTTGGGCTCACATATATTATATCTTATATATTCACTAATAATGATACTTTGACATATTCTACTCCAATTTGTATTCCTTTGATCTCCTGGAGTTTTATTATTGCTTTAACTAAAACTTCAAGTACTATATTGAATGGATACAAAGAGACATCATGAAATATGTCAGACAATGGAGGCAAGTAGAAAAGAATCATCTCGAGTTAGGTAACTGAGAACTAGAAAGATGGACAGGGTATGCATTCACTTATAAGGGCATATTACATGCTAAGTAAGTGATAGTCAAGCTATAATCCATAGAGCCTTGAAGGAATTGCTAAAGAGAGGCTTCCCGGGGCAGGGAGCTGGTGAGCATGAACTTCCCTAGGAAGAGGAGGAGGTAGAATAAAATATGTGGATGTAAACGGGGTGGGTGTGGACAGAAGAGATGGGTCAGTTTGGAGGTAAGAGATGGAGGGAGAGATTGTTGGGGAGAGATCTGGAATTGGGGAGCACATTGTGCATGTATAAGTAGTAGAAACTTCCTGGAATCTATGACATTGACCCTAGTGAGGGATCCTAGGAATGGAGGCTATGGAGTCTAAATTGGCAATCTTTTGTATCCAGGGGAAGCTACCGGTTTGGGGACTTGACTGCATTAGATCGAGTTATTTGTTGCTAAAGGGAATCCTATGGAAATCCCTAAACAATTCTGGATGATTCTAGGACAGAGGGTCACTCTCTGAAAACCTACAATTAGGCCCTATTTCTAAGAACAAATTCCACCCAATACATTGAATGTAGAAAGGTTGAAATGAGGCTGCCCGTGCCGCGTCAGTCGTGCCGAAGCACTTGTTCTCCGTGGACATGACCTGTGAGGGATGTGCCGAAGCCGTCTCCCGAGTCCTCAACAAGCTGGGAGGAGTGGAGTTCAACATTGACTTGCCCAACAAGAAGGTCTGCATTGAGTCTGAGCACAGCACGGACACCCTGCTGGCAACCCTCAACAAAACAGGAAAGGCCATTTCCTACCTTGGCCCCAAGTAGCCAGAACCTGGGCGAGTCCCTTTGGATGTACTGAAGAGGCTGTTGATCTGGTCTCCAGGCAGATTTGGAACACCAACTGCTCAGTCCAGCTCAGCCATGGAGTTCGTGCCCAGACAGGCCCTCCCCGGCTGGCTTCCTGCCAGCTTCCCTGCAATAAAGTCAAGCTGAATTTGTTGGAAAAAAAAAAAAAAAAAAGAAAGGTTGAACTGATGACTGAGAGGAGTTTTCACCCTTATGTTCTAGTCTCTCTCTTTTTTTTTTTTTTTTTTTTTTTTTTTTTTTTTTTTTTTGGTTTTTCTAGACAGGGTTTCCCTGTAGTTTCGAGAGCCTGTCCTGGAACTAGCTCTTGTAGACCAGGCTGGCCTCGAACTCAGAGATCCGCCTGCCTCTGCCTCCCGAGTGCTGGGATTTAAGGCGTGCGCCACCACCGCCCGGCTGTTCTAGTCTCTTTTAACACAAAAATGTACCCTGAAAGCTATGGAAGAAGAAACCCAGACACCAGCCCAGCCACAAAGCTTCTGATAACTTGTCCTGCCAGCAAGTTATGTTGTGGCACAGAAATTGTGGGCATGACCAACCAATATTTGTTTTAACTTGGCACCTAAGCCTGGAGGTTCAGAGAGAGATCCAATGTTCTGTACTGCCTGAGTGGCCAGGAACTGGAGACCAAATAGCCCAGTGCCCTAGGGAAGAACCAAGCAAAACTGGCAAAAAAAAAATCAATGAAATGATTCCTAATGTCAATTTGTTATACCCATAGATTGGTGTACTGTTCAACTCTCATTAAAGGGTTCCACTTGTGTGATGCTTTTCTCTTTTGGCATTTTAGGGGGCTTGTCACCCAACTTCCAAATAACCCACATGGGTAGGCTTATTTTTAATTATGAATGCCTGGCCTTAACTTGGCTTGTTTCTTCCACTTTTTCGTAACTTAAATTATCCCAACTTCCTTTTTCCTGGGGCCTTTTATCTTTCTCTATTTTTGTATACTTTTCTTTCCTCCTTACTCCATGACTGGCTGGGTGGTTGGGTGACTGACCCTTAATATTCTCCTCTCCTTGTTCTCTTGTTCCTCTTAGGCCCTTTTCTCCTATTTATACTCTCCGCCTCCCAGCCCCATCTATCCTTGCTCCTATCTCGTTGTTGGCCATTCGTCTCCTTTTAGGACCATCAGGTGTTTTAGACAGGCACAGTGACACAGCTTTGCAGGGTTAAACAAATGCAGCATAAACAAAAGTCACACACTTGAAAATAATACTCCCCAGACCCCTTGCAGTAGATGGAAGCAAGTACAAAGACCCACAACCAGACATCAGGCAGAGAAAGTCTAAACTGAAGATCTCGATGAGGCTTCTCTCTCAGAAACCAGAGAACCATGCAGAAGAGGCAGAAAAAGAATTGTGGGAGTCATAGGGATGGAGGACAACAAGAATGTGGCCAACCAAATTAAATAAGCAAGGCTCTCATGGGCTTACAGAAACTGTAGCCTGCACAATTCTTCACCAGGTCATCTGCATGTGAGTTATGAGTGTTATCTTGGTGTTTTATGGGACTCCTGATAGTGCGAGCAGGAATGTTTTTTCATTCTTTTGCCTGATCTTGAGGCTTTTTCCCTCCTGTCGAGTTGCTTTGCCCAGCACTGATATGAAGACTTTTGCCTTGCCATATTATGTAGTTTGCTTTGTCTTGTTTGACTGTCATCTCTTGTAGGCCTGTTCTTTACTGAAGAGGAAATGGTGCTGTGTGGATCTGGAGGATATGGAAAATTGAGGAGCTGGGATAAGTGGAAGAAGGGGAAACTGTGGTCCATACGTATTGTATGAAGGAAGAATCTACTTTTAATTTTAAATAAATAATAAATGAATAAATAAATAAGAATTAAGTGCAGACTTTCTGTTGTTTATGTTGTTGAAATATAGCTTTCATCTGTGGTGGTCTAATGAAATACAGAGGGTTATTTCAACTTTTGTATCTGTTGACACTTCCATTGTAACTGAACATACAGACTATTTTGGAGAAGGTTCTATGAGGTACTAAGAAGATAGTGTATTCTTTGGTGTTGGGTGGAATGTTAGTAGAAATCTGTTTTATGGAGGACTCTCATTGGTTAATAAAGAAACTGCCTTAGCTTTATGATAGGGCAGGATTTAGATAGGTTGAGTAGACAGAACAGAATGCTGGGAAGAAGGGAAGTGGGTCAGTCGTCATACCTTTCCTCTCTGATTTGGACGCAGGTTAAGATCTCTCCTGGTAAGACACCACCTCGTGGTGCTACACATGTTACTAAATATGGGTTAAAGCAAGATGTGAGAATTAGCTAATAAGAGGCTGAAACTAATGGGCCAGGCAGTGTTTAAATGAATACAGTTTGTATGTTGTTATTTCGGGGCATAAGCTAGTCAGGCGGCCAGAAGCCGGGCAGGAATGCAGCCTGCAGCTCCTCACTACATTGTTGGGTCCATTTGAGTCATAAAGTTTGTTAGTTACATTGTTTAACTGTTTAGTCTGTCTGTCTATATGACCTGTCCATTTGTGAGAGTGGGGTGTTGAAGTCTTCCACTATTATTTTGTGGGGTTTGATATTTGATAAGTTTTATTAGTGTTTCTCTTATGAATTGTGTGCCCTTACATTTCTGGCATAGGTATTCAGAATTGAGACATCATTTGGTGGATTTTTTTTAATGAGTATGAAATATCCTCCTCTATCTCTTTTGGTTTGAAGTCTGTTTTGTTAGATATTATGACAGGTACACCAGCTTGATTCTTAGATCTGTTTAAGTTTCTGTAAGGGAAGGGATACCATCAACAGGACAAAACAGCAACCTACCAAATGAGAAAAGATCTTACTAACCCCATATCTGAAAGAAGGCTGATTTCCAAAATATATAAAAAAATTCAACTAACTAGACATAAACAAAGAAAATAATCCAAATTTAAAAATGAGGTACAGATCTAAACAAAAATTTCTCAGTGCTCATTCCTGGGAAAGGCTATCTCTCCCTCTATCAGCAGCCAATCTTTGCCTGCTGGTCATTGTCTAGCATGTTCTATTTATATATATTTGTATATTTACACATATGCAAAAATACAAGAAAATATAAACTTGAGTGGTGGTTGTGAGGGGGGAGGTTGAGGGAAGATATAACTGGGAAGGGCTGGAGGGATGATCAAGAGAAAATGGTGTAATTCTATTTCAAGTACAATATTTTAAAAGTAATTTAGTATATTTATTTCATTGTAGTAAAAAGACAAGCAGAGAAGGAAACCTATTCTCTATACCTTGAGTGCACAATGCAGTACATAGACTGGTAAAAAGTCAATCTTATGTAAACAAGAGTCCCCTGAAATTTTCAGCCTTCCAGCCCCTGAAAACAGTTTCCATTCTCTGATTCTGAGTTTGAATACTTTGCAAATTTCAAATAGATCTTCTTCTACATTATTTGTGCTTCTGTGCACGTGTCGATTGACTCCTGGAGACCCGACATCCATACTCTTGTTTTCTCTACCTGTACTTTTGATATCACTAGAGAGCTTTAATCAGTCACTTCAATATCCCAGCATTCTTCTTCAAGGTTATGGTTATTTGTGCCAATATGGATGTAATGTGAAATTTCTTACTTTTATAAAAATTAAATCTTTGGAAATTTGAAAAGTGAATTTAACCTGAAGACTGATTTTAGCGGTAAGGACATGTAAATGATAGGTAGTCTTCTAACCCACGTTCCCTACATTTCTATTTCAGTTTCTTTCCTTCATGTATCACAGTTTTAGCGTGTAAGCCTTACACTTTGTTCTATTATTTTTCTAAAGCTATGGTTGATCCACTGAGTAGTTAGGTAATAGAAATGCAATTGATAGCAATTTGGGGCTTGATAAATATGTATCTCATTGTAATTACCTATCCACTTTAACAATTTATTTGTAGAGACTTTAGGGTTTTTGAAAACATAAATATTTTTGAAGTTATTTCTCTCAGATCTGTATGTGATTCTTTTCTATGACTACTCCTTAAGTCTAAAACTTTCAATACTGCTTAAATGTAAAATGAACCAGGTCAATAACAGATGTGATTATGACAGGCAAAGGCCTGTAATGAGGTATCTCTACAAAACAAAACACTGACAAGGGATACTGAAAGCAGCAGAAATAATGTTCCCAGCAAAAAGTAAACAAGTTAGCTATCCAATACCAAATTTCAGCCCCGCAAACAAAGCACAAATAGCATTACACATATAGAGAATATTTACATATTTAGGATTAAATTAGTATATGTGCGTGTATATATAACATACGTGTAATAGCAAGTAGAAAAAAGAGGCTGTGAATTTGAAAAAGAGGAAGATATATGGGAGGGTTACACTAGAGGAAAAGGAAAGGGAGATAATAAAATTATATTATAATATCAAACAATAAAGAAAAGAGTTATAAACCTTTCATTGTTATATGAAAGTAGCTTTCTATTTGTGTGTTCATAAACAGTCTTTAGCATGTTGATAGAACTGTCTTCAACACATGACTCACAAGGAGTTTTAATCACAAAATAATGCTCAAATTGAGGAATGTTTTTCTGTATCAATCCATATGTTCATGAGATATTTACCCTGTTTTCTGTTAATGGTAAACTCTGGATTATTCTTCTTATATTGAAACATCTTATTTTATGGATAAATTTCATTTGGTTAATATATTTGTTACCTAAGTTCATGTTTTGAGAAAATTCACATTATATATCTCAGGAAGTGATTTATAGGGTTTTTTGACTCCCTGGTATTGACCCATGTATCAAGTATCCGCTTAGCTCCAATGATGATTCCAGTTAACTGGTTAGTTCTTTTAAAAGCCTCCAGAGAAGGTATTACACTAGAGTCTCTAATTCTGTTTAATGAAAATTTGGCACATGTTGCTTATTAGTTGAGTTAGGGAAGGGGTGTAGCTATGCATTGCTACATCAGACAACAGCCTTTTGGGTACTGAATTATTATAGAAGCAATCAAGACCTTGCATTCTCAAGGTCATTATATCTAGGGTGTTTTAACTACCCAGCTAGACATTACCTCAAAAATTAAAACAATAATAATAATTTATTAAAAGCATCCAATCAATAATCAAACAGAAATATACAATCACCATGAAAATTATCCTCTTCTAGAAGGATTTTATTGATCCTCTCAGATCCAGACAGAATCCCATAACCTCAAGTTGAACAGAAAGACCTAGAAATGCACTTTTCATGATCTTTCACCTGCACTTGGGTGAGTTTTTCAATGATGAAGCTACCACTGTTTTATTTGCATTCCTGTTAATATTGCTAAGTACTAATTAATTCATCAAACTCCATTGGGGCAAGATTGTTACCTTGGTGTTCTGGCAGTGTCTCTTATTGGGTATATAAATGTTATTCTTGTCTCTGATATGAGATATATAAACATTCTCTAGGTCTGCACATTGGGGAAGAAAGAGGCATGCTAAAGTCGTGTATCTCCTTTTTGCGGAGAAGCCACAGGCTTGAATTTTTTTTCTCTGACCATCTCACAGTGGATCACAGACAGATATAATAACTAAAGTGTGTGTACAGATTCTCTAGAGAATTTCAAGTGGGCAATTAATTTTCATCCAGGGTGCATAAGCCTCTCAAATCACTACTGGATATCTTCAAAGACAGTATATACAAAAGTTACTGTGTATTTGGTACTTCCATTAGGAGAAGTATATACCATGGCTTCCAAACTTGTACTGAGAATGTAAATCAAGTAGCCCTTACTGTGCTTCTTATTGTACATATTTTTCACTGTTTTCATTTAATTAAATTCTAACTTCTAAATTTTCTGTCCTTTGACTTATTTAGGCAGATAGCAACTACAATGTGCATTTGCTTTCCTTGCACCTAGTACAGAACTAGAGTACAATTATAGCAAAACCTGATAAAATTTCTATTTACTAAATAAATAAACAAGTGAATTAATAGATTAATTCAGACTGTATAGGGATTTTATTCTCTTTCCAGGATTGTCATTCTTTGCCTTAAGAAAATCTTTTCCCCATACAAATTTTATGAGTATGCTAGCTAATTTATCTCCATTGTGTGTAAATCCATGACAATAGCACATTCATAACCCTTAAATTGGGAAAAGACCTATTTATCAAATTAAATTTGCTTAAACTAAACAAAAACAAACTAATTTGAAGTTAAAATCATCTCAAAGGAGCAGATAGTGATCAAAATCTGCTTATGATTGTGTTATCTGATCTTCAAAGACAAGAATGTCCTATGCATTCAGAGGGCATGGAGATATAGAAAAACATAACGCTGAAATAAAAAATTGTGTCTAGTTGCCCACAGAAAAATAAATTTCAAATCCGTGAGACAGGAGAATCAGGCACATACATTTATAAAACACTTTTGTCTAATATCACAAAGACCTCTGTATTAGATTTTTTTATGTATTCTCAAGTCTAAGGATATAAGTAGCTCCTGTTCATGCTGGGGAGTTATCCACCTGGTATAAATGAGTTATGGACTAATGTGGATATCTCGCTGAATGTCAATATCTTCATTATCTAGCATTCCAGTGCTCAGTGAGAACTGAGAAATGTTGTTACAAAGCAAGGTGCTTTTCTGCTTTTTCTTAAAAAGACATGTTTACACGAAACTACCTCTTGGGCTTTTTTAAGTTTGTGTCTAATATGATATCCTCAAATGAATGCTAATAGTGTAAGAAATAAACACAAGTAATTCATTTTTCTATATCAAGAAAATCTTTAAAGGAAAGATGCAAAAGAATATTTAGTGAAACATCTGTATTTTAAAAGTAGTCATTTAATATAAATGATTCATCCTTCTTTTTTTAAGGAAAAAATAAACTGTTCAAGACATGAAAATAGAATTATATGCAATAAAGAAAACACAAAGTTAGGTAATCCTGAAAATTAAAAATTTAGGAATGTAAACAGGAACCTATAGAGGCAAGTTTCATTAATAGAATACAAGAAATGAACAAAATAATCTCGGGCATTGAACATATGATGGAAGAAATAGATACATTGCTCAAGAAATGTGAGATACTATGAGAAGACCAAACCTTTGAATAATATGATTAGAGCAAGGAGAGTACCAGCTCAGAATCCCAGAATATATTTTCAAAAAAATCATAAAAGCAAGTTTTTCTCACCTAGTGAAAGAGATGACTCTAAGGGTTCAAAACACACAGTATACCAAATGGATTGAGCCAGAAAAGAAAGTCCCCTTGCCACAAAATAATCACAACATTAAACAAACAGAACAATGAAAGAGTATTAAAAGCTACAAAGGAAAAAGAGCAAGTAACATATAAAGGCAGATCTATTAAAATTACACATGACTGCTCAGTAGGGATCGTAAAAGAGAAAAGGGCCTGGACAGATGTGCTGCAGACTCTAAGGGACAATAGATGCCACCATAGATTACTAAACTCAGCAAAACATTGAAGCATCATAAATAGAAAAAGTAAGATTTTTCCATAATAAGTCAAATTTAAACAATTTCTATCTACAAATCCAATGGGTGTTAGCTAAACACATTAAAACACAGGAAATAAACAATCTCACATTTACAAAACTAAAATAGGGAACTACACAGAGACCCAACCAAAAATAACAGGAATTAACAATCATTACTCATTGATATCTCTCAGTATTAGTGGCCTCAATTCCTCACCAAAAGGGACACAGATTAATAGAATGAATATGAAAACAGGATCTATCTATCTTAGGCATATAAATAACACATACATCAATATCAAGAATAGACATTTACTCTTGGTAAAGTGTTGGAAAAGGATATTTCAACAAAATGAACTGATGAAGCAAGCTGATGTAGCCATTTTAATATCTAACAAAATAGATTTCAAAGCAATATGATTTAAAAAACATAGGGAAGGATACTACATGTTCATCAAAGGAGAATTCCACCAAGGGGACATTTCAATTCTTAAAAACTATCTCCTAAACCCAAGGACACCCAACTTTGAAAAAGAAACAGTATGACAGCTTCGTTAACATATTGACCCTCTAACACTGGTAGTGGGAAACTTCATTACCCCACTATTACCAATGGAGAGGTCATCCAAACAAACACTAAACAGAGAAACAGTGGAGTTAACTGACATCACTCTTCTTTAGAATAAATAACTCTTCATTTAGTGTATGGTTATGTGGCACTATTTCTGAAACACAATTCCCAAATAGGGCACCAATGAAAGAGCAAAATATAGATACTATCAAAGTCCAACATGGTAGAACAATGAATTATATTGGGGTAACTTACAGGATAGTGTTGAATGGTTACCTACAAGAGGAGAAATGACTCAAAGACAGTTGCACCAATAAAGCCCACAGCAATGTGCATGACAGCTCACAAAACCTGGAGACGAAGACTAGAGTGTACAGCCTGCAGGTAGCTCAACAGCTTGGTGAGTGTGATACCCAGGTTGTTCTGAGCCACTTCTAGTCAACTTGACTGGTCTATTTAGCTGTGCTAGACAGGTTGCTTGCTCAGAGCTGCTAGAAGAAAGCCAGTTATCTTATTTTCATCCGAGTGGGTTGGCTGATTTCTGTTTCTTCCAGATAGTTCAGCTGGTCTGGGTCTTTTCTGGGTAACACAACTTTTCTCACAGTGTCTTCCATTAGTCCTTACAGACTGTAGATGCTGGAGATGCAAGAACCTAAGGAATCTAATACTATTTAGGGACTTTCTGAAGCATTTTTGTTGTTTACTTCCTGTGTTCAAGGAGCTAGCATGACATAGAGACTATTTTACCTCTTCTTAAAAGGGCTTGTGTGTTATCTTCTTTGTTTGAGGGAATGTTTTATCACCCTTTAGAACATCTTAGGTTTTATAAAGCTTTTTTTTCCCAAAGGACAGAAGGTTTGTCTCTGGGAAAAGTGCTACACAACATGTCTCTAACAGTACGTCATTCACTGCTCTGCAGACATTTTCCTCTGTTCATTACATGTCTGCTATTGTGACTAGAATAGCAATAAGCATAGGAATTTGGTTCTCTTTGATTTGATAACTTCTTATCTGTAGGCAGAGACTTCTGATTTGATTCCTAGATGCCCAGACCCGAATAACAACACAGAAACTTTATCTTTACAACACTGTTTGGCCAATAGCTTGGGAATATTTCTAGCTAACTCTTACATCTTAAATTAACACATTTCTATTCATTTGTGTATTGCAACGAGGCTGTGGCCTACAAGTAAAGATTTGATATATTTCTCCTTCAGCAGCTACATGGTGTCTCTTGACTCTGCCTATTTTTTTTCTATATCTCTGTTTGCATTTCCCAGCTGGCTCTACTCTGCTAGTTATTGGTTGAACCAGCTTTATTCATTGACCAATAAAAGCAACACATATAGAGGGGAATTCTATATTACTTATCCTTCAGTTGTGCACTCTAAAGAGGGACTGTAGGATTTTATTTATAATTTACATATTTAAAGTTATTGAGAAACCTTTACACTCTTCTCCATAGTGACTGAACTAATCTTAATAACCACCAGAGTCCTTTTTTTTCTCCCTGTTTGCTTCACACTCTCTCACCACTATTTAGTATTTGTTTGGTTCGTTTTTTTGTTTTGTTGTCTTAGATAGTAGTGATTCTAACTGGAATGAGCTGGTAACCCATTTGCAGTTTTTAAGTGCTTTTACCTGATTAACCTATGTCCAATTAAGTACTACTTAGTATTTCATTATACAGGCTTATTAAAAATTCATTCTACAAGTCCTTATTCTGACTGACAATAAAAGTTTTGCTTGCATGCTTTCCCTTACTAGTTATTCTCAAGTGAAATTTCATGTCATATGCACTTCAAAACAAAAATGTGTCTTTATAATGGCCTCTATGCACATCTATATGCTAAGTATCATAAACTTTAGTGGTTGAATCAAGCAACAATGGTATAGATGATACCAAATTTTGTCTTAAAGTATTAAGGCAATGTTTACTAGCCATGAAGATTACTCAGAGCGTGTATATGAAGAGACTCATGATGAAACAAGTACTATACTAACTGGATATATTTGAGATGCAGAAGAGGTACTGGAAACCTTCTGTGCATCCCTTCTATGATTAAACAGAGACACTTTGAAGAATGAAATTGCCATTATTCTCCTTCCTTGGGGAAGCTTCCTCCCAGAGTACTTACTGAATGAGAATACACAGAGGTAACACATTACACAAAATGCCTCCACCTAATGTACACCTCTATCAGTACCTGTGAGACTTAGTTTACCATGCTACTTCATCTATTTTTTTCTTTCAGTTCTTGCATAATTATTCTCAGTTTTTGGTGACCTGATCATCTGAATGATCACCCTATACATAACACATTATTTTCTGCATAAGTCACACCCACAGACTCAAGATAACTTGGAATAGGTTTGCCATATTTGGTGAAAACTAATATCAGAAAAAAGTTGGTACTAGTAATACACAGACACTCTTAAGTATCCATTAGAGCAATGCAGTTATAATTTCTTTAATATCCCATCTCACCCCTGAGAAAATGCCTTTCATCAAGAAATCAAATGACAACAATTGCTGGTAAGGATTTAGGGAAAGAGGAATACATTCACTTTCTTGGGAATTTAAAATGAGACCACTTTGGATGCCAATCTGAAGGTTTCTTAAAACACAAAATTAAAATTATTATTAATTCAAGTATATTACTCCTCAGTACATACTCAAATGACTCTAAAATTGTACAAAGATACTATTTTGGCCATGTTAGTTGCTAGTCTGTTAACAATAATTAAAACATAGAATTTACATAGACATCTATCAGCTGATAGATGGATAATGAAAATTCAGGGTAGGTAACACAAATGCAATATATAACAAGTACAAAACTATTACACAACTAATGTTCCTTCTGTGGAATTTTATTCAGGTATTAAGAAAAATGAAATATTGAAATCTGAAAGCAAATAGATAAAAGTATTAAAAAACATTACTCAGTGAGGTAATTCAAGTTCAAAAAGACAAATGTGACAGTAGATCCTAGCTTGAAATATTTGGGTTCATGTGTTTGACCAGGAATACCTGTAGAAGTAATGAAGCTTCAAGAAGGTCATTGGCTTGGGATTGCTTTAAGTTGTGTGTATGTGTGGGGAGCAGGCAGTAGAGTATAAATGATATGCAAAAAAATGGAAGAGATAGAAAATTTAAGAAAAAATGGTGATTTCCTCTTCTATCTCCCAATTACCATTTTTTCCTAAATTTTGTACTTCTCCCATTCTGTTTGCAGAAGAGGAAAAGGCATAAGGAAGATCTTATAACCAAAACTAAAGATACACGAAACAATCATCTGAAAAGTTATGACTTTGCAAACCATTGAATTATAACCTTAGACAGAGTTAAAAAGAAGACATCTTTCATACCTTGATTATATTCTTTCCCTAAACTGAAAGTTACTTAACAAAATCCCCAGTGTCGTACAAAATTCTTTCTATGTGTTGTCATCCACGGAGACTCTAGAGGTTCCCAAAACACTGTAGTCTCCTGCCGTTCTTTCTTGTTTTCTATCAGAAGCAATTGATAAAATTCTACTGCTGAAGACATCATACACCTTTAATGTATAAACAAGACAAGATTAAACTGAACAGGATCCTCCTCCATACTGACTAGCTTTTGTAGTACAGTAAGATACTATATAGACA
The DNA here is from genome assembly GCF_903992535.2 of Arvicola amphibius. Lineage (NCBI taxonomy): Eukaryota > Metazoa > Chordata > Mammalia > Rodentia > Cricetidae > Arvicola > Arvicola amphibius. The sequence goes on from NC_052047.1 coordinate 78,482,903, forward strand.
TCAAGGCTCTACCCAGCTGTGAACTCTGTGATCTACAATACTCATATTCCTAGCAAGTACGGCACTTAGCATAGCTGGTCTGATGGTTGATTAGCTAAATTATGACTGTAAGTTCCCTTCTTTTTTCCATATTTTTATTTAAAAATTTACTTTTCATTTTACATACCAATTGCAGTTCCCCCACCCTCCCCTTATCCTGCTTCCCTTTCCAATCTTCCATCCACTCCTTAGAGGGAGTTAAGACATTCCCTGAGGAGTAACCAAAGTCCAGCATACCAACTTGAAGCAGGACCGAGCCCCTACCCCAGTATCAAGACTGAGCAAGATATGCTACCATAGGGAATGGGCTCCAAAATGCAAGTTCATGCACCTGGGATAAGTCCTGGTGTCACTGTCAGTTGTTCCCACCCCCAAGGATCAAGCCACATAACTGTCAATCACATCAGAAGGTCTAGATTGGTCCCATCAGATTCCCCAGCTATCAGTCCATAGTACGTGAGTTCCCACTAGCTTAGGTCAGCTGTCTCTATGGTTTCCCCCCTTCATGCTCTTGACCCCCATTGTTCATATAATCCATCTTCCCTGTCTTCAACTGAACTCTAGAAGTTCAACCCAGTGCTTGGATGTGGGTCGCTGTCTCTACTTTCATCAGTGCCAAGTTCCCTTCTAAAGATTTGTGTTTATACCATACACCAATGTTACTCACCGTGTGTTCAGAGAAAGTTTCCCCTTTCAGTGAGTGACAGTGAACGAAGAGACTCATAATGCTCATGATGCTAAGGATACATGACGCCAGTGTAGCTCAAGCTGAACAAGGCAGTTACTAGGATCTCTAAGGGATGCTATCATTGTAGAGTAGAAAAAAATATAACTGCCAGTAGATTCAGAGAATCTCTAAGTGCTAACTTCTGCATATAGCAGAGGTAATTATGGTATGACCCCACAGAAGTAGTGGCTTTATGCAAAAGACTGTCCCCATCAATCACAGATTAGGAGAGATCAATGGAACCTTTTTTACTAAAATATTGGATGCTAATAGATTATGGAAATGACCCACTATCTTACATTGTTTATCTACTGAGGTTCAAAATGCATGGTCACATGAAGGATCCTGGTTAAGCTTGGTGTATATATAAACAAAATGGCAAGATCACTTGAAATGGAATAGCAAGAAGGATGGGAGGGAGGAATATTAGAGAAGGTATAGGTTATAGTAAATCAGAATTTATTTAATACATGTATAATAGTTTCCCTTTTAAATTAAAATTTATATATCTATGTGTGTGGGTGTTTTGTCTGTATGTTTCTCTGTGTATCACATGCATGACTGTTACCCTCAGGTACCCTAGTTACAAACTGTTGCAATATGCCTAGATTGAACCTAGATCCTCTAGAAAAGCAGCTAGTGCTTTCAATCAATGTAACTCTCCAGCCCCATGTATGATATTCTTAATGAGTAAATTCAACTATGTTCATAGCAACATTATTTGTAATAGCCAGAACCTGGAAACAACCTAGCTGCCTTTCAAACAAAGAATGGATAAAGATAATGAGGCACATTTACACATTAGAGTACTACTCAGCAGTAAAAACAATGACATCTTGAAATTTTCATGCAAAATTAATAACAGTTTAAAAACATATATAAAGTGAGAGAGAAAAAAAGGTTATTTTAGACCACAATTTAATTGTTCTCAGGGACCTTATCAAGAAAACACCAGAAATTTCTACCTTCTAGCAGACAATATCAATTAACAAGAAACAAACACTCTTAAACATATCATAAAATATAATATTATAGCAAATATTTTTGATTGGTTTATCTAATTTTAAAATTAAAAGTTTTAGTGAATAATGCTGAAGTGCTATTCTCCTTATTGCAGAGCTCCGGGGCAGTATGACCAGAGCCACTGAGTGCACTTTGCTTGGAGGGTTTTAGCAAGCATGTTTATTAATATTGTATCTCCTTGTTGACCCTTTTCAAGCCAGTACCCAGGACATCTCATAGAAAAAATTCTATTGAGGATACCTCTCCTTAATAAAATCCCCAAGCACACTATGAATGGGCAATCCCCCCAAATGCTTTACGAGTAGAATTATCTTCTAATATTTTAGATGAAGATTAACTATGTTTATACTTTAATTTGCTATCTTTCTTTTAGAACATTATTATTAGATTTCATAAGAGTACAAAATCTAATAAGATAATTTTAAAATTAAACAGACCAAAAGAACTTTCTTTAGATATATCAAAATAAAACCTTGTTTGATGTAAACTAGATAGCACAATAAAGTCAGTGAGCAATGTATCAAAACTACTGGGACTGCATGCATAGAAAAAATAGGAAACGACTTTACTAATGCCTTAATGAGAGAGGTTTCTCAAAAATATTGACAGCTGTCATCTGCAGCAGTTTTAAGATTGGCCAGGTCTTATGGGTATCTAAGTATGGAAACTGATGCTCCATGCATGATGAAGTTCTAACCAGAAGTGTCACTAATGTGCCTTAAAATTAAAAATTCCTAGGAACATTCTTCTCCGCAGAGCATGCTAAAACTTTCTGGTTTTCCTGTGAATTGTCTATATTTTACATTATAAAAGGGCCATGACATCCAAGCAGGTAATTTTTCTAAGACTGTAACTTTCCATCTATCACATCCTAATCCCCTTATAACCATAAATAAATTCAAAATGGATGTGATCAATGAATCATTTGTTAATTCAATGCTTGCTTGGTATAGAAGTTATTCAATAGGAAAATATAATTATTCTGCATAGAAAGGTGATCATATCTGATTTTGTAGGTTATGAATTTTAATTTTTATTGTGAAAAAAATCTTTTTATAATATTATACAATAATTATTTTCTAATAAAAACTATCCAAAGTTTTATCAAGAATCAAACAATAAAAATAATATACTTTTGATTATTCTTTATTAATTAGATGATACAATGTGTGTTAACAATCCTTCACAGGTATACATGCAAACACACATGCACATACAGTATAATAATAGTAATATGTATGCTACAATATCATAAAGAGCTTTTCCAGATTCTGTACTCATTAAAAAATTGTTTTTCCTAGTTTTAATTATTCCACACATTTTTTTATTTGTGCTCATAACATTTGTGTTGGTGTGCCCATATTCCCAAATATTGTTTATAAATGTTCTTTTACATTTAAAGGTGGATATGATATAGATATAAATAATTTACATTGGTATAAATTTTGCTTTATTGGTATAAAGTTAAGGTTGATTTTGTTATATGTATATGTATTTCTGATATTGATTAAAGTATTGTCATTGTGTAGTTCATTTAAAAATGTAATGTATAATTAGGAAATATAGGTTGTTAATGGATAATCATCAATAATAGTCAAGTTTATAGTCATGTTAGATTTTCTAGATGTGCATAGATATATTTCAGATAGGCATTCTTCATATCTTTTTAAGACTACAGAATATGGCATTTTAAAAGTTTTAATAACTTAGGGATTTTCATGACAATGAGACACGTCTTCTCCTGGCACCTACTTCGAGAAGAATGTGGGCATTGAAGAGGCTCCTTATGGAATTGGTTAGCCATTTGGGCAAGAAACTGCTCTTGCCTAGACTGTTACATAGACTGGACACAAAAGAACTCGCAGAGAGGACTGCTAAACTTGCCTAAAGGTGAGATGGTCTTTCGGGGTTCCTGATTCATGAAAGAGTCTGTGAGACATCCTACAGGACACAGCAGAAACTGACTAAACTGTCTTTGGAATTTCCTGCTTCATGGAAATGTCTGCTGGATACTATGGGCCTGAAGGCCAAAGATGGATGCCTCAACAGTAGAGAGGAACTTTGGGTAACTGTACAGGCAGCAAGATGCCTCTGTCATTTCTAGAGTTTTAGAAGTTGCTTATTTCTTGTTTACTTAGGTAATATTATATCTTTCTGGAGTCTTTGATGGAGTTAAAGAATAGTTAGTTACAGTTATAGTTTTCCTTAGTTATGATAAAAGATAAAATAGATCTAAATATTTAACTGTAATTCTTGCTTGTTAATTGTTATGTTATATATAATTTTACGATGTTAAAAGTGAAAGCCTTTCTTTTTTGTTTAAACAGAAAAAGGGGAAATGATGGAAGAGGGTCATCTGTCTAAGTGTTACTTTCATTGGTTAATAAAGAAACTGCCATGCACTTTAATAGAACAGAAAATTAGGTAGGCGGAATAGACAAAATAAAATTATGGGGAAAAAAAAGCAGAGTCAGGGAGATGCCTCAAACAGTTGCCATGCTTCTCCTACCCAAGACAGACAGTGGCTAAATTCTTCCCAGTAAGCCACCACTTTATGGTGGTACACAGATTATTAAAAATGGGTTAATCAAGAGGTGAGAGTTAGCCAATAAGAGGCGAGAGCTAATGGGCTAAACAATGTTTAAAAGAATACAGTTTCCATGTAATTATTTCAGGTAAAGCTAGCCAGATGGTGGGAAGCGGCCTGCTACTCCTTCTACATTAAAAATAGTTTATCCTAGTTTTAATTATTCCACACATTTTTTACAATTGTGCTCATAATGTTTGTGTTGGGATCTGCCCTGATGAAGAAAAACAGATTTCTGCATTTGAATATATTAAATAACTTTGATAGGGTTTAACTTTTTTTCTTAAGGGCTTTATAACATTTTGGCTTATCCAGGCTTGTATTTAATAATATCCACAATTTACTTGTATGTATCATTTTACAATAATAGTTCAGAGAGTAAAATAATTGGAAAATTTTTAATTAAAAATAAAATCTATATGATTAGAACTGACTTAGCTGTCTCAAACAGGAGAATTCAACTGGTTATTTACTATTTTTTTAACAAAACATTCAAAGTCAGAAGCTATGCACATTTGGTCTCACCAACATGGCTGCCTAAAGATGACCTGAATAAGAACAGCACCAATCGACATTCTGACATGGAAGAGGGAAAGTTCAGAAGGATGTAACTCCACACACACACACACACACACACACACACACACACACACACTCATTTAGCAACATTTAAGAAAAAGGTCATGAATTGAAAGAAAAAAGTAAGAAGATGTATACAGAGGAGTGTTTGGAAGAAGGAAAGAGGAAAGGGAAATAATATGTCAACCTCTAAAAAGTTATAAAGTTTTGATCTTAATTCTTTTTGTTTTGGTAAAGCTCTAACATTGGGATGGCTCTTTTTTCATAAAGCTCTGATCCCTGGAATAGATTAGGCCCTGGCCTTCATCTTTAGCATTACAGAATTTTTTCTTTTTATTGTTTTCATTGAGATATACATTTTTCCCAGGCCCCTTCCTTCTTCTCTCTCCCTTTCCACCATTTTTCCTTTCCCCGTGCTTCCAATTTGCTCAGAAGAATTTGTCTTTTGCTCCTTGCATGTATGTCTGTCTTAGGGTCCTTTTGTTGTGTATGTTCTCTGGGGTTGTTGACTGTAGGCTGCTTATCCTTTGCTTTCTGTCTAATATCAGCTTATAAATGAATAAATATTATATTTGTCTATCTGGTTCTGGGTTACCTCACTCAGTATGTTTTTTCTAGTTCTGTCAATATGTTGAAAATTTCAAGATGTCATTATTTTTTACTGCTAAATAGTACTCCATTGTGTAAATTAACCACATTTTTTTATCCATTCTTCTGTTGAGGGGCATCTAGTTTGTTTCCAGGTTCTGGTCATTATGAATAATGTTGCTATGAACAAACATAGTTGAAGAAATTTCCTTGTGGTATAAATGTGCATCCTTTGGGGATATGCCAAAAGTGGTATTGTCGAGTCTTGATGTAGATTGATTTCCAATTTTCTGAGAAACTTTCGTAATGATTTCCAAAGCAGCTGTATAAGTTTTCTTTTCCAGCAGCAGTGGAGAATTATTTCCCTTATTCCACATCCTTTCCAGCATAAGTTGTCATCATTGGTTTTGATCTTTGCCATTCTGACAGATGTAAGATGGTATCTCTGAGTTGTTATGATTCATATCTCTCTGATGGTTAAGGAAGTTGAGCATTTCTTTAAGTTATTTTTGGCCATTTGAGAGTCCTCCCTTGAGAGTTCACTGTTTAGGTCTTTACTCTGTGTTGTTGTTGTTGTTGTTGTTTGCTAGATTGTTTGTTCTCTTGATGTCTAGTGTGATGAGCTATTTTTTTTTCTGGAGATCAGATTTCTGTCAGATGTGGGGTTGGTAAAGATCTTTTCCCATTCTGTAGGCTATCATTTTGTCTTGTTAACCATGTCCTTTTTCTTTACAGATGCATCTTAGTTTTAGGAGATCCCATTTTTTAATTGTTTCTTTCAGTGTCTGTGCTACTGGAGTTATATTTAGGAAGTGGTTATTTGTGCCAATGTATTCAAGGCTATATCCCACTTTTTCTTCAATGTGACTCAGGGTGATTGGTTTTATGCTAAGGTCTTTGATCCATTTAAACTTGATTCCTGTGCTTGTGGAAAGATAGAGTATATTTGCATTGTTTCACATGTTAACATCAAATTATACCAGCACCATTTGTTGAGGAAGATTTCTTTTTTCCATTATATAATTTTAGCTTCTTTTTCAAAAATCAGATGTTCATAAGTGTGTGAATAAAATGTTGGGTCTTTGATTCAATTCCACTGGTCCTCCTGAAAGTTTTTATACCAGTACTAAGCTGTTTTCATTATTGTAGCTCTATAGTATAGTTTAAAGTCAGGGATGGTGATGCCTCCAAAAGTTTCTTTATTGTACAGGATTATTTTTGCTACCCTGGGTTTTTTGTTTTCCTATATGGAGTTCAGTATTTTTCTTTCAATGTCAGTGAAGGATTTTGTTGCAATTTTGGTGGGTATTGCATTGAATACATAAATTGCTCTTTGAAGGATTGCCTTTTTTTGTTAATCCTACCTACTCAAGCACATGAGTGATCTTACCATTTTCTGGTATCTTTTTTCAATTTCTTTCTTCAAAGATTTGAAGTTCTTGTCATATATGTCCTTCATTTGTTTGTTTAGAATTATCTCAAGATATTTTATGAAATTTGTGGCTATTGTAAATAGTGATGCTTCTCTGATTTCTTTCTCAGTCTGTTTATCTTCTGTAAATAGTAGGGCTACTGATTTTCTTGAACTAATAATCTATCCTGCTACAATGCTGAAGGTGTTTATCAGTTGTAAGAATTCCCTGGTAGAATGTTTGTGGTCACATATGTATACTATTTTATTTTTATCAAATATTGAAAGTGTGACTATTCTTTTCTAATTTGTATTCCTTGATCTCCTATTGTTGTTTTAATACATTATCTAGAAATTCAAGTACTATATTGAATAGATACAGAAAGCATGAACAACCTTGTATTATTCCTGATTTCATTGGGGTTGCTTTGAGTTTCACTTCATTTAGTTTGATGTTGGTTATTGGTTTCCTGTATATGGTCTTTATTGTGTTTAGGTATGTTCTTTTTATCCCTGATTTTTCCAAGACCTTTATCATGAAGGGGTGTTATATTTTATCAAAAGATTTTTCAGCATCTAATGAGATGATCATATAAGTTTTTTTTTTCTTTCAACTTGTTTATATGATGGGTTACATTGACAGATTTTCATGAATTGAATCATCCTTGTATCTCTGGGATGAAACCTACTTGATCATGGAGGATGATTTTTCTTATGTGTTCTTGGATTTGAATTGCCAGTATTTTATTAGGTATCTTTGCATCAATGTTCATGAGGGAAATTGATCTTTAATTCTCCTTCTTAGTTGATTTTTTGTATGGTTAGATATGAGGGTAACTGTAGTCTCATAAAAAGAGTTTGCTTTCTTCTTCAATTTCATTCTTCAGAGATTGACAACTTATGCTAGAGAGGTTGTGGGGTAAAAGCAACACTCCTGCACTGCTGGTAGAAGTGCAAGCTGGTATAGCTCCTTTGGAAATCAGTATGGCAATTTTTCAGAAAACTAGAAAACAACCAAACTCAAAAACCAGCAATACCACTTTTGAGTATATACCCAAAAGATGTTCAATTGTACCACAAAACATGTGCTCAACTATGTTCATAGCAGCATTGTTTGTCTTATCTAGGAACTGGAAACAACCTAAATGTCCCTCAACTGAAGAATGGATACCAAAAATGTGATACATTTACACAATGGAATACTACACAGCAGAAAAAAATTACATCTTGAAATTTGCAGGCAAATGGGCAAAATGGATGGATCTAGAACACATCATATTGAGTGAGGTAACTGAGATCTAGAAAGACAAATATCACATGTACTCACTCATAAGTGGTTTTTAGACATAAGGCAGGGAAAAGCAGCCTACAAATCACAATCCGAGAGAAGCTAGACATCAGTGAGGACCCTATAAGAGACATACATGTATCTAATCTACATGGGAAGTAGAAAAATATAAGATCTCCTGAGTAAATTGGTAGCATGGGGATCATGGTAAAGGGTTGAAAGTGAGGGAATAGGAAAAGCAGGGAGCAGAGAAAATGAATAGCTCAATAAAGTCAATAAAAAAGAAAGTTCAATGACAAAAATTAGAGTTTGGTAATGCTCCCTTTCTTTCTATTGTGTTGTACAATTTGAGGAGTATTGGTATTAGTTCTTCTTTGAAATCCTGGTAAAATTCTGCACAAATCAATCAGGCATGGACTTTTTTTGGCAAACTTTTGATGGCTGTTTCTATTTCCTTAGGAGTTATAGATCTATTTAATTTTCCTTTCTGTTCCTGATTTAATTTTAGTATATGGTACTTATTCCGAACATTGTCCATTTCTTTTATGTTTTCCAATTTTGTGGAGTACGGGTTTTTAAAGTAAGACCTGATGGTTATTTTCTGGGTTTCTTCTTTGTCTGTTATTATGTTTCATGTTTCATTTTATATTTTGTTAATTTAGATATTATTTCTCTGCCTTTTGGTTAATTTGGGTGAAGGTTTGTCTATTTTGTTGATTTCCTCAAAGAAACAACTCATTGTCTCATTAAATATTTGTATTATTTGCTTTATTTCTATTTGGTTGATTTCAGCTCTCATTTCATTTCCAGTCATCTATTCCTCATGGGTGAGTATGCTTCTTTTGGTTCCAGAGCTTTCAGGTGTTCTGTTAATTTGCTACTATAGGATTTTTCCATATTCTTTATGTGGGTATTTGTTGCTATTATCTTTCCTCTTAGCACTGCTTTCTTTCTTTGTGTCCCATAAGTTTGTACATGTGTGTTCATTTTTATTGAATTTTAGGAAGTCTCTAATTTCTTTCTTATTTCTTTCATGACTCAGTGGTGCTTCCACTGAGCATTATTCAGCTTCCATGAGTTTGTGGGCTTTTTTTAATTAGTGCTGCTATTGAATTCTAACCTTAAAACATAATTAATTGATAAGATCCAGGGGTTATTACAATTTTTTTTGTATCTGTTGAGTTTTTGTTTGTTACCCAGTGTGTGGTCAATTTTAGAGAAGAATCCATAAGGTGCTGAGAAGAAGGTATATTCTTTTCTGTTTTCATAAAATGTTATATAAATGTCTGTGAAGCCCATTTGAATCACAACATCTGGTAGCATCATAATTCTCTGTTAAGTTTCTATTTGACAGACCTGTACCTTGGTGAGAGTGGGGTGTTTAAGACTTCCACTATGAGTGTGGGGTGTTTGGTGTGTGGTTTAAGATTTAGAAATATTCCTTTTACAAATGAGGGTAACCTTGTATTTGGGGCATAGATGTTTAGAATTGAAATTTCATCTTGATGGATTTTTCCTATGATGAATATGAAATGTCCTTCTTCATCTTTTTAAATTAATTTTAGTTTGAAGTCTATTTTGTTAGGTATTAGGAAATCTACACCAGCTTGTTTCTTAGGTCTGTTTGATTGGAAAATCTTTATTCCCATCCCTCTACTCTTAAGTAATGCCTGTCTTTGATGTTGAGGTATGTTTCTTCTATGTAGCAAGACTGGATTCTGTTTTTATATCTCTTCTATTATACAGCAGATAACATTATTGATTAGTATAGTAGTGGATTGACATTCTGTTGCATGTTATGAAAGCCATGGTTCCTTTTGTACTATAAAACTTTCTGTTAAAATGAAGGTGTACTTGTACTTGATTACTTTCTGTTCTTGTTGGAGAATATTGTTGTATGTTGAAAGACACCTTCTTATTCCTGGCTCTGAAATGCTTCCCCTTTTTCCATAAACCCTTTCTGCAATCTCTCTACAACCTCCCCATCCTGATTGCTCATGTTCCCATTTCTACCTGACCTTAGTCTACTCATGAAATCTTTCCTATTCCCTTCCTATAGAGATCTGGGAGTTCCCCACACCTATGAATCCTCCTAATAACCTGGGCTCATAGGGGCTCACAAAGACTAAACTATCAACAAGGGAGATTGCTTTGGGCTGACATAGGCACTCTGCGTATGTGTTACAGTTGTGTAGCTTGATCCTCTTGTGGAACTCCTAACAGTGGAAACAGGGGCTGTCTCCAACACTTTTACTGACTTTTGGGACCCTAGTCTTCATACTGGTCATCTTTCCCAGCCTTAATATATAGGGAAGTGCTTAGTATTACTGGAACTTAAAATGCCATGTTTTGTTGATATTCACGGAAGAGATGCCTTTTTCTAAACAGAAAGGGAGGATGAGTAGATTTGAGGGTGGAAACAAAGAGGGGGTGGAGGAATAGACTGTGAGGGAAGAATGGAGAGAAAACTGTTGCAGGGATGTAAAATAAATAAATAAATGTATTTTTAAAAGGATACTTTCTTATAGAATTAATTAAATTGCAGATGTCAGTTTGTTAAGTTTAAGTTAATATTAATAATAAATGTGTTGTGTGTTTCATAATATGTTCAAGGTCTGTGAAATATAAATAAAATTGTTCATGATAATCACAAACCCCTTTGTTCATGATTGTCTTTTCATATTTTAGTTCTAAGGAAAACATATAAAATATGAGTAAACATATAGAGTAAAATGAGTTCATGCATAATGTAGCAAACAGATTAAAAACCTTCTTTTTCACTACTAATACAAATTGTTCTGAAAATCCCAAAGGGAAGCTATTATGCTAATGAACAGTGATTTAGTATTATATGGTATTACTTGTTCCATCTTATACTCCCTAATGTCATCCTATGACTTCTGGAATTCTGTGTTTATGTCTATTGTGTAATTCCATGGGGTAACAAAATTGAAGTAACAGGATTTAGAGTCTATTTGAAAGTAATTTTTTCTTTCAGATTGTGTTATGAATGAAGAAGCTTCATAGTCAAGGCAAAATTAAGAATCCAAGTGTATTTATTTAAAAAATTAGAAAGTAACACTTTCATTTCTTTAAACTATGTTTTCTAATTATTCAACATAGCAGATGAATATATGAATACATGTTGACCAAGGCTTCTGTCCTGCCCTGTCCTGCAGCCGTTCAGTCCCAAAGAAACTCAAAGAGTTGTACATTAATCATAAACAGGTTGGCCTAGTATCTCAGGCTTCTCATTAATTAATTCTTACATCTTACATTAACCCATTATTTTTGTCTGTGTTAGCCTTGTGGCTTGGTAACATTTTTGGCAAGGCAGTCACATCTTATGTCCTCTGCCTCTGGGTGATGACTGCAGAATGAGTCTTTCCTCTTCCCAGAATTCTCCTGTTCTCATTGCCCCACCTATAGTTCCTGCCTGGCTACTGGCCAATTAGGATATTATTAAAATACAATTGACAGAATACAGACCTTTGTCCCACAGCACTTCCTTCCCCCTTTTTTGTTTTAAAAACAAGAATTCTGAATCTAATCTCCTTTGGTTTTTCTCTTGACCATTATCCATAACATCTTATAACCAACATTCTAAAGAAAGGCAAACATTCATAATCTAATCCCTTTTCTGGGAATGTGAGCATAGTTTTCCATGCTACTTCCTGCTGTTTGGGGGCACTGATAATCTTATGGGGACCTAAAGAAAAAAAATTGAGATTTTGTCAAGTCCTTACTAAAAAATTCTTTGAGGCTTGATCATCTCAGCCAGCAGTCTTGAAACTGTCTTGGCTGCAGAACTCAAAGGAAACTCCAACAGAGATCTCCTGAAATGTTGGATCACCTGGACCATCTGCTCCTATTAGAGACTCCTCAGGGGATCTTCCTTGATAAAATCTGATTTTTCTTAGCCCATAATGAATCCACAGCCTTTAATTTTCTGTGGAAATTGAAAAAAAAAAAAAAACATCTTCTCCAAAGTAATGTGGTTTTTGACTTAAATTTTGAAGTAAAGGATATATATATATATATATATATATATATATATATATATCAAACAATTTAAAGACAACACAATAACATATAGTATCCAGACTCTGTGTATTTTTTCATCTTTACGTGGCTTTATTTTAAACTTTTTGGCTTTTTGAGACATGATTTCTCTGATATCTTTGGCTGTACTGGAACTCACTTTATATACCAGCCTGTCCTTGAACCCACAAAGATCTGCTTGCCTTTGACTCCTGAGTACTGGAATTATAGTGCCACCACACCTTGAACTCACAGATATCTCCCTGCCTCTGTTGCTCAAGTGATGGGATTAAAGGTGTGTACTACCACAACCAACATCCAACTACTCTCTTTGTTTCTTTTTTATTTTAAGGACTTTATCCTTTTTCTTTTCTATCCCAGGCATATCTCTCTCTGTGTGTGTGTGTGTGTGTGTGTGTGTGTGTGTGTGTGTGTATGTATGCACTATATATATATATATATGTGTGTGTGTGTATGTAATATATATATACTATATATGTATAGATAGATAGATAGATAGATAGATAGATAGATAGATAGATAGATAGATAGATAGATAGATATCCTGTAAATTATTTAGAGGCATTTTTCTGAATGTATCTTTACACAATATCTCTCTTTTTCTGACCACAAGATCTTTTTTTTCAGCTTGCTGTACTTTAATGAGATACCCAAGGGTAAAACATTGCATCTAACACTGCTATAAATAAAAGGGAAATCCAATCAATCAGTCATCAAGGGCTCTAGAGTGATTGTCGTTTTCATAACTTCCATCATAATAGCCTTTTTTTTTCTGGCTGCAATTTTATCAGATCATCGATTTGAAGAATGGTGATCGCAGCTTCTGTTGCAAACTTCAGGCTCTTCACTTTAACTATGGTTGGTTCAAAAACCCCCACTTGCTTGTTATACGGTGGTTTCCCATTGATTAAATCAAGACCAATCTACTTTAGATTCTTTAATTTGCTAAACGATATGGCTAGGATTAAAGCTATGACTTTGACAGCTGGATCCAACCCATTCCTTAGCTTTCTGACAACCTAACTTCATGGCAGCGGTACTGGATGGAGTCATGTTTATTGCCACAACTCTATGGAGTTTCAAGGTCCCTGATCCTACCAAGAAGCATGCTGTTGGCAATTCATAAACACCATTTAAGTGTTTGGTGGCATGGCTTATTAAAAGAGCTGCAAAGTTTCTTAGCTATGTCAGGAAGCCTCTCTTAAATGAGATGTGCATGCCTCTAGCAAAGAACAAACCTGAGAAATTGCTGCTATCAAGAAGCCATGCTTAACACTGTTGTTATTTTGCGTCTAAAATTACTTCCCAACCTCTCTCAGGTTTTGTGTGAATGCATTTGTCCCCACATTGGGCACCATTTGTTAACCAAATTTTCAGTCCTATCTGATCTCGCAGTCGTTCAGTCACAAAGAAATACACAGAGGTCTACACTAATCATAAACTGGTTGGCCTAGTAGCCCAGGCTCCTTATTAATTAATTCTTACATCTTACATTAATCCATTATTCTTGACTGTGTTAATCACGTGGCTTGGTACCTTTTTCAGGGAGGTAGTCATCCTCTACATCTAAGTGATGATTGCAGACTGAGTTCTTTCCCAGAATTCTCCTGTTCTCATTGTCCTGCCTCTACTTCCTGCCTGGCTACTGGCCAATCAGCATTTTATTAAAAATACAATTAACAGGGTACAGGCCATTGTCCCACAGTACTTTTACACATATGTGAATATAGGTATATACACCTTTTCAGAAAATAAACACTAAACTGAAGAAATAGTTTTAGATAATCACCTTACCATTCTCTCATGATGCTTTTGTTGAAAATGTATCATTAGTTTGAATTTTTACTATCATATTTAATTTCTGATTTTCTACTACTTAAAACTGGCAAAACTTCACTTCTCATTAATAATAATTATTTTTAATTATGTAATATATTTTTGTCTGTGTGTGGTAATGTGTACATCAATGAATGGGTCCAAGGAGAACAGGAGACTACATCGGATCTGCTTTATCTGGAGTAGCTGGTGCTTACAAGTCTTTTGACAGGTGTGACCACATTCAGTTCTTCTATAAATACAATAAATGCTCTTCTTAGCTGGTAGTCCATCTCTACATCCTTAAAATGTTTGAGCCAAAACAATAAAATAATTATACAAAATTACATACATGGTAATTTTAATAGTAATTTTCTCACTTAGGTTCAATATATGTATAGTAAACAAATAGCAAAACCATAGTGGTAGATAATAAGATTAAATGTGCATGTTGTGTCAGTGTTTACAAAATTATAAGTACAGCATAATCATTCTAGTAAGACTTGAATATTAACTTGAGCACCTTTTAAAAATACATGTTGTGATGGGGACCACTATATGAAAACAATCAATCACTGTGAATTGTAGAGCCCAGTTGCAACTTACACATCTATGGCCAAACTCTTGTACATAAAGCTCAGGGAAGTTTGTGAAAGAGGGGGCAGAAAAAAAATGTAAGAGACACAGAAGCAGAAGATTTACTGTGTTTGTGTCTCCTAGAAATGAGAGCAGCTAAATCCATGAAGTTTTAATATGCCTTACCATGACCCAAAAGGGGACAGCATCAGTAGACTTGCTAACACAGACAAGGGAAGGTTCACAAGGTCTCAGACATTAAAAATGCATGATCACAACTGAAAAAATGTTGAGAAATAGAGAAAGTCTTCCCAGGAAAGTACATGCCAGGTGTGATAGAATGCCAAATAGCCTCCCTTAATATATATGTGTGTGTGTGTGTGTGTGTGTGTGTGTGTGTGTGTGTTTGTGTGTGTGGTATATATCATATATTGATATAGTTATAATTTAACAGGCAGAACAGGTTGCATTTATATATTTACAAATATATATGTTATATATGCATGTAACTATATATGCAATGAGAGTTAAAGGGAAAGAGGATATGGATTTAAAGGAGATATGAGTATGTGGGAGATTTTGGAAGGAGAAAGGGAGGAGATTAAAAAAAGTGAAAAATGCACATTGCATATTTTAAAGTAAGCTTAAGGGAAAACACCCGAATAGTTATCAGACTATTTCAAGGTTATATCTTATTATAAATTGGTATCTTTTGAAATTCTCTATAAAATATAACAGAAGTGAGAGCAGAGGCAATGTTGAGCTGACAAGTAAGCACGGATCTGCACTCAGGATTCTAAGGAGAGAAGATCTCTTCAATGTCTGGGGTCATCAGATTTGGTGGTAGAGTGGCATTATGATTTACTTGCATGCAAATAAATGAGTCTGAGTGTGAAAGCTGAGAAAACAGTCAGTGCGATTGATGCAATCAAAAGGCAAGCATTATTTATCTGCATATGCTTATCTCTGTGTTTAGTACAAATGATTATTCAAAAATATGTGATGCTCATGCATTCTGCACAGATTTGCCCTTGATAGGATGTGGTTTAGCCAAGAACTCCTAGGTGCTAACGAACACAAGTTAAAAACAAATTAGATAGAATTACCTAGACTTTTATTTTCTTTTCATTTGTCTGGTTTTATGTTTGTTTGATTCTAGCTCCTCATATTGGACAAGCATTCTACTGCTCAGCTGAGTCACCAGGTCTTAACCACCAAAATGCCCCATTATGACTAAACTTGGCTGGAGACTGTCCAAATGCTTTGCTTCCTGTTTAACTGCAGGCTGTAGGAGTTAATGACATCATGTTCTCAGTGAGTTTGGTCTTCTCCTTGTTAATCTGCAGTGATACAGTCAGACATAGCTGATAGATTTTTAAGAGCCATTCCTGGACATCCACATCTTCTGGCAACTTTTGGAATTTTCCCACATCCTTCTTCCTTCTCTGATGATTCCAGAATGCTTCCTCTCTGACATCTTGCCTCAGGCTGTTTTCCCAGTTCTCATTCTCCAGTACTTTCCACACCTGGTGTGAGGATCCTTCTTCCCCAGTGATGTTTGATTTCAGTAGAAATTCCCAAGATGTACATTTTCAAATCCTTTATAGGTTATGGCGTGATGTAATCAATGTCTCAGTGTTCAGACCAGTGTAATTTTTACCCCCTTAATTATTTTACTTTCTTTTTTACAATTTGCTACATTTATACATTTTATTTTGTGTAATCTTTGTAATCATTACATTTTTCTAGAACAGACTTCCTAAGGGTACAAAAAAACCTAATCATTTTATTTGACCTCTTGTACTCAGATGTTGAGTCTTTGCCCATTCAACTGATTAATTAGAAAAGAGTGATAGAAACTCCTCTCACTCCATATAGTTTCATTTGTATACAGGGCCCTGATGAAATGGCACGAGGACCACAGAAGACAACACGTCTGAAATCTCACGTGTCTCTTTAATCAAGGCTGGCATGTGGTCGAGATGGGGAAATCGTTTAGTCTTCTATGGTACCCACAGTGTAGGTTGCATGTCCATGGGGAACTGATGGAATAAAATTACTTTTTAGAAGCATTGTTGCAGCAGCAACTTGATGCCTATTCCCCTTCTTCTTCAAGACCCTAAAACTCTTCTGGGACAACAGATTCATAGTATGCAACAATTCTCAAATGTTCCTACTTTAGTCATTGCCCAAAAGCTCTGGAATGATCCTTTTCACATTTATCACAGTTACCTGTAATTCAATATAATCAATATGCCAAAGTAACATTGTTTGGTGTAGCATATTTTCAAGCATAAAATTCAAAGAAATAAAGTCTCTCAGGAGACTAGGTAGTAAAATCTTTCATAGTATACAGTCAGCAGAGAATTTCTTTAAATATTCTCTATTCATCCAAAAATTACATTGATTTAATAAATTAATCCCCTCTTTACTAATAGAAAAGATAAAAGAAAAACAGATGAATGATCTATATGATATATATATATATATATGTATATGTATACTTAAGTAAGTATATTATTAGGGTATATATACACTGCATGAGTGTGTTTATATACTATGTTTTCAGTATATTTCAAAAGTCTTCAGAGGATTAATTCACCATTAACCTTTTGCTTAGCAAAAGTGGGCACATCCCAGATTCTGCAGTTCCTATTCTTCATTTGTATAATGTTCTCAGGACTGGGATGGTTCCAAAGAAATGTAGTCCTAATTCTGGTTTCACAAGCCACAGCAACTCACCATATTTACCAGTCAATTCAGGGTTAAATGTATGTAAAAGAACCCAATAAAGCCCTTTTTGCTGCATTCATGAGGGAGGAATTGAAATTAAAGTACAATTTAAGACCATGCCTTGGACACTGAAGTTCCTCAGCAGTTCCCACCAATCAGCAGTTTCCTTGGTCCATTTTTGTCTTCAGAGGTATCGAGCACAATTGGAGCTAAATGACCTTGCTGAAGCAGTGGTCTGGTGGCAGCCCCAATGTGAAGGCTAAAGAATGAAACAGACAATGGAAACGGAAGTAAAAGATGAGAAAACAATGAAAGGAAAGAGCGGTGGAGAGAAGGGCTCAAGGAAGACAGCACTAGGGAATACATGCTATTTGCATGAGAAAGGTTTCTGAAGTTCAGCAGTTGAATATCAATTGACAGCTTATTGTATAATTCTTTTATGCACCTTTTTAACAATTATTTATCCAGTGAAAGGTACTGGGCTCTTTGCCAGGTGTAATGTTAAACAGAAGAAAAATGGTCCCTGCTGTCAAAGTCTTTTAACATGTTAGTGAGAAAGTTAGGTGTCAAGAGCCATGATTGGCCTGCGATTAGACTCTATTTATGAGAGAAAACAACTTACCTTGGTATCACAGATCCTGGCAGAGCAGTTGAGGGCCTAGCTCACAATGAAAGACTTTGACAACAAAAGCAACAGCTGGAGCGTCAGCATGTGCCTGGTTTCCTGAGGCCCAGCTCACAAGACTTAGTGAGGTTATATATGCGGAGTGGATTTCTGCAAGCTCAACAGAGGAGCTTGTTTATAACTGGCACACAAAAAAAGTTGCTATCTAAAGGGTAGGGGTTTTATCTAAATGAATTGCCAAAAAATGACAACAAAAAGGAAATAAACAATGGATAACTATTATGTATTATTACACATACTTGAGCTTAAGTTCAAGTTTATCTGAACCCTGCGTGTATTTTGACTGGTATAACTGTTCACTATAGGCCAATGTGACTGCTGTTCTTATGCTGTCCATTTTCCAGTCTATTCATTCTGCAGGCATCCTTTTAAGGGCAGTCTAGAATTAAGGAGAATCTTGATCAAAGGTTGTGCTTAAATGCAGTCTGATGGATAGCTGCCTTCTTATGCCAATGTGTATTTAATTAGTAACAAAGTATATAATTGTAATGTCTAATAAGTGATCTATCTAAAGGGATTGTGGAGTACTGTTAGGAAATGAACCTGAGCCCAGAGTGATACCATAGGTCTCTATAATAACAGACACAGATCCCCAAATTGAAGACTGACCAGAATAAACAATACAAAACTGTCTCAAAGAGCAAATACACACACATACACACACACATGCACCTACACACACACACACACAAAAAAAAAAACTATGTTCCAGATTTACCCCAACATTCTGAAAAATTTTAAAGAAAATGAAGCTTCACAAGCAGTTTCTTCTTGTAATCAGTTCTCAGCTAAATGTTCACATGACTGTCATAGGAGCAATGTCAGCTTCATTTTTAACAGTAACACTTATGCAGATACAGTGCTACAACTGCAGGGTTTATTGCACTGAAAGACACCTTTCCTAGCAGGGCAACATTGAAGGCTTGTTCAAAGCTTTCTTGCTCTTTAAACAGTTCGATTTGCTACTTTTTGTTTTTCACATTATGGTGTTGCTCTGTCTTCTGAACTGCTACTTTCTCTAAGGAGAATCATGCCTTGATTACTACCAGAGTACACAGAGACTTCCATTTCTCTTTTTGGTTTTGCATTTGAGCATGGGTGTTGGAGATGAACCAGGAACTGTGGTTAGTTGCTAAGTGAGTTATTACCTACAAGCTCTAAAATGTCATCAACTATTGTGTTTAGAATTAATGAGCACGCAAATTTCCAGTCTCATTTTACATGTTTGTGACAAGATGAATGTATTTTAAATACAAGCCAACACAATTTAAATGACCTAATTAGTACGTCGAACACATAGCAATGAAATCTATACTTTGGCTTGATTTGTTCATTATGTTCTTTTCTATTTTGTTTTGTTGTTTGATACAGGGTTCTGTTGTTTGATACAGCCTGTCCCAGAACTAGCTCTTGTAGACCAGGCTGGCCTCCAACTCATAGAGAATCGCCCTGCCTCTGCCTCCTGAGTGCTGGGATTAAAGGCATGTGCCACCACCACCTGGCTAGTTTCTATTTTTATTAATAAGGCAAATGGCCTAAATGCCAATGAACCATGGTGTTCCATTTTACAAGGCCCTTTAAGTCTTGACTAACTAAATCAAATGTCTATGTGGCTGTATATTTTACTAACAAGTTATGCTTATTTATATATTTCTTTCCCAAATCAAAACTCACTGTCTATAGAAGGAAGAATTAGAAACATTGGACATTCATCTATCTAGGAATAGCATATAGAAAATACCTGTAACTAAAATAACATCTCCTTATTTATTAGAAACTATATAAAGACTACTGATACTGATTTTTGATCCTGGATTTTAATATTCTTTAACCTTTAGGATATTTGTAAAGCAATGGTTGAGTACAATTAAAAAATTATCAGTAGAAAGAAAATATTGGATCTTCTTTCTTTCTTATTATTAATTATTATTATTACTTTGGTTTCCATATTAAACTGTTATGCAATTGGGCAAGACTTTATTCTCTTTTGTTCCTTATTTTTATGCTCATATGCATAAGCGCCCTCAGAACTGTAAGCATCAAGGTCCAAACGCCTTTGTAATGGATGCCCCATGCCTCCCATTTCTCTCTCATTATTGTGTTTGCAGATTAATTCATTACTCTGTTTCTCTCACAGATGCTCATTGGCTCCTATGGGTATTTCATGTCTCTAAAATAAAATTTTATATATATATTTTTACTCCTGGAAACTTGTGACACCACCCTTGTCTTATTTTTCCTTCTTTGTGTCTGTTTATTTAAGATTTTTTTTTTGCTAGTTGTTATTGTTCCTGGACACATCTCTTAACAGTCAGTGTGATTTTGCTTATTTTCTAAAGTGTTCTCCTACTGTAGTGTATTATTTTGTAGGACTCCATTAATATAATTACATCCATTAATCCATTTAGATTATAATTATAGCACTAGAAAAGCTATGCTCTCAGGCAGAAGCTTGGTATGTAGCAATAGAACAGCAATTGGTTCTGTAGACCAGGCATGGAATCAGGTGGCTACTACAAGGGCCTGTGTATTAAACAGACTCAGAGTATTTGATGGAGGCGGGTCTTCTATCAATCTGTTGATTTCATTGGTTAATTAATAAAGAAAACTGCTTGGCCTAATAGGTTAGAAAATAGGTGGGTGGAGTAGACAGAACAGGAAGAAGGAAGTGAGGTAGATGGCTCAGACAATTGCCCTGCCTCTGCAACCAGATGCGATGAAGCTCCAGCCCAAGATGGACATATGCTAGAAACTAAATGGTAAGGCACCACTTCATGGTGCTACACAGATTATTAGATATGGGTTAATCAAGATGTGAGTAAGAGGCTGAAAATAATGGGCCAGGCAGTATTTAAAAGAATACAGTTTCCGTGTAATTATTTCGGGGTAAAGCTAGCCGGGTGACCAGGAGCCGAGTGGCGGGATGCAGCCCACCACTCCTCACTACAAGTATTTAGTGATTGGCTACTCTGTATCAAATTTGCAATTAACTCAGTTGGAAATAGAGACTTCCTCATTTTCAGGGATAGCTGGCATCTTAGCCAGTTTCATTTACTACCACTTGCACTTTGTATGGGGGCCTTTGATTCACACAGGACTCGTTGTTGTACATTATACAAATCTACCTAAAACTATTTAAAGAAACCAGAAAATCCATCTCTAGTTGCAAATGAGACAGGCAGAGATGTCACTGTGGTTTCTCCCACGCTCAACAGGTTTTGCCTCCTTGCTCTCAGGTAGCTCAGCCTAACTGGAAGTTAAGCATGTTGACTCCTCTTTCCTTGTGGCTTTCTTTAAGAGTGCTTTGACAAGTAAGTTCTCCGGTGAATGTTGTGCGTTGACTTACACAGTTTTCAGCTGATAGTTCCAGAAGGAGGGGTGAAGAGAAGACACAATATCCATGTCTGCTAGAAGGGTTAAAGAGGAACAATTAATATGTGTCTCTTTACACACTGTTTTAGTTGATATAGGTCTAAGGCACAGAAATCATAATAATAATGGAACAAGAGCTTACACTATGCGAAGATCTGCAATCAATCCCAGCCCCCCCACCACCACCACCAAAAAAAAAAAAAAAAAAAAAAAAACCCAGCTATTTTATTTTTGTTTTTGAAACAAAATATTGGCCTAACTAAAACAAATTGGAAAATATAAAACTTCAATTTGTGGCCAAATGGATCTCATACTATTCTTTCTGACAATTTCCAATTCAGTATGAAGCCATTCCAAACAATTTAGGAAGACACCATCTCTGCAGGACAGAAAACAGAGTCCCCACTCCTGTAGCTACATGCTACTGGCTAGCTTCTGGGACAGTAAGGTACATTATACTGCCAGAGAAGTGCTAAAGTTCAAACTGGAATTTTGAATTTGGTCTGAAGCACACCCTTTCTCGACCGTTGTGACTTGGAGTCTATCTGAAACTGAAATGTCCGAGAGAAGGAAGTTCTATTTTCTCCAGGGATATATGTCTTTAGGTATTTCTTGCTTGTCTATAGTATTGAGAGGAGAGAATAATATGATTATTAATGAGAGTTTTAGCCTCATCCAAGGACATGCAGTTTCACAAATTCATGCAACCAAACATGAACACATAGAACCCTCATGGTTTCTTTCACTTTTTCTCTTCTCAGCAAATGAACAATGAATGCTTACTTGGGCTTACGTATTTGAATGATTGTTCTGGTATAAATATAGAAAACTAGCCGGGTGGTGGTGGCGCAGGCCTTTAATCCCCACACTCGGGAGGCAGAGGCAGGCGGATCTCTGTGAGTTCGAGGCCAGCCTGGTCTACAAGAGCTAGGTCCATGACAGGCTCTAAAAAAGCTGCAGAGAAACCCTGTCTCGAAAAACAAAAACAAAAAAAAACAAAACAAAACAAACAAAAAAAAAAACTAGAACAAAAAATAATTAAGGAAAAAAGAGGTCAAGAATTTAAAGAATAGCAAACAAGGGCCTGTGGGGATGTTTGGAGATAGGGAACTGAAGGAAAAAATGTAATTATAATTTCAAAAAAGTAATAGCAAATAACTAATAACTAGATGTAACTTTTTAAAAAATTGATCATAAGAGTTGATGCTGAATACATTGGTGAACCTCTGTCAGATGCCAGAACATCTTGAACCTCTGACATATTTAATTTTATTCCAACAAACAATCATGATAAAATGACTCTTTTGAAGCACAGCACAATAGTTCTGATATGTAGAGATTTTAAAAACACGGAATTAAAAATCAACCATGTTACAATGTCTTATTGAAGTGACTAATTTGTAATGAGCATAAAATTAAAATTTCTTTCTCTCAAAATCATTTAATAACCATTAAATTAAAAAAAATTCACTGGTAAACAAGCTAATTCTGTGTTGTTGCTGTCCTGTCAGTGAACTATTTGTTGTCTATGTTTATTTTTGAGATTATAATTTATATGCAATATTTCTCCCTTCTTTTCCCCCTTCTTAGTCCTCCCATATATAATCTCTCACTTTCCTTCAAAATTATGGTCTCTTTTCATCACTAATTGTAATTTCATGTGTGTGTGTGTATGCGTGTGTGTCCATGCGCACATATCTATTTCTAAGAATAACATATCGAGTCAATACAATGCTTCCCGTGTGTGTGTGTGTGTGTGTGTGTGTGTGTGTGTGTATTTTCAAGGCTGACTATTTGGCCCTGGACAACTAGTTCGTATGCTCCTCCCTGGGAAAGGCCTCCTCTCAGGTACCAAACTTTGCTCAGTTGCTTATACTCCTTTATGTTGACTTAAGACCTTGTGATTTTCCCATCCAGTTTGGCATCCAACCTTGTTCAGGTCATGTTTGAGTAGTCATGTTGCTAAGATTTTAAGGGTATAACTTCTGGTATTCATAGGAGATAAAATATCACCAGCAAACTAACTACTTGATCCTCTGACTCTCCTGCCCCATCTTCCAAAATGATTCCTGAGCCTTAGTTGTGGGACTGTTTTGCATTTTTCATTTTATATTTTTATTTTATGTGCTTTGGTGTTTTGCCTGCATGTGTGTCTGTAAGGATATTGGAATCCCAGGAGCTATCGAAAGATGCAAGCTGCCATGTGTATGCTGAGAATTGAACCTAGTTCCTATGGAAAAGCAGTCAGTGCTATTGTAACCACTGAGCCATCTCTCCAGCCCCATATTTTGCATTCTTTCATTATTACCAAAGTGAACTTTCCATTAGTTTGAAATGAAGAGTAAAGATATAATCATTATTAAACTTAGGTTTGCTTTCTGATACCTCAGAATGTATAGACATGATATCAATAATTTTCCTTGTTTATTAAAGATTTTAAATAAAAATAAACTGTCAAAAATATAAGTAAAGTTTTGTAGAATATCCCTGACATTCCATGTACTTCAAAGACTGAAGACATAATCTCATAAGTTCCAAATCTGCCTGGGCTACGGATTGAAGTCAAGACCTCCCTGCTCTATCTAATGACACTGTATCTCAAATTCAGGAGTAAAAATGGGCTTGGAATAAACCTCAATGATAGAATACCCTGAAACCATAGGTTTAGTACTAAAAGATGCATAAGATGCATGTGATAATCTTACATTTCTATAGGTGTATTCATCTCTAGTAAAATAGATTAATATATTTGGAGCCCCAAATTAATGTTTTAATGAAAAAATTATTGAATATATTTTCTTTAGTTTCTCATTCAACAGTGTTCAATGATGAGTGATCATGACTATGAAAATTTACATCATTACACAGTCACTACCAGCCAGCTCCATAGTTTATAGTTATTAACCAACTCTGTTTTGATTATTAAAACATGATTGAGCTGCTAGTACTTGAGCAATAGCTGAGTGTGCTAGTTTGAGTATATATATATATATATATATATATATATATATATATATTCATTATCCATTTATTTGTTGATGAATAACTAGGTAGATTCTAGTTCCTTCCTTTAATGAATAAAGCAAAAAACAATCATGGGAGACAAAATATACCTTTATATCTGGTAAGATAAAAAGTTCTTTGGGTAAATGTTGAAGAGTATAATAGAAGGTTCATATGGTAGTTCTATTCTTAACATTGTGTAAATACTCCAGATCGATTTTCACAATGACTATATTACTGTAGTAGGCTCCTTCTCTCATCATCTCATCTTATATCCACTAGATAGATAGATAGATAGATAGATAGATAGATAGATAGATAGATAGATAGATGATAGATAGATAGATGATAGATGGATGGATAGATAGATGATAGATAGATAGATAGATAGATAGATAGATAGATAGATGTGTATTTTATAAATTATATCTCATCGAGAAAGTATAACACCCAAATTGAAACTCCACAGCTTCATCATGGCTATTTAAATGTGCACAGGGTCACTGAGCAGTAAAGTCATTGGGTCTCAATAATTTCATTAGGTAATTTCTTTCTTTGTTAGTTTTTATAATATATTTCATTAAGCAGTGATTGAGCATAACACATTACTACTTTTGTAACATAAATTTTAATGCAGAATACATTGTAAATTTTAAAACTTAGAATGTAATTATTTAAAATGAGACAAATAAGTCAAAACAAATCTGTCAAAATTCTCCAAAAGCATCACTGTGTAACATATTAAGACTAAAATATATTTAATCTACTCAACTTGTATAATAATTGAGCCTTTTAGTTTTTAAATATTAATGTATTTCAATTATGAACGAATAACTAACACTCAAGGTCCGTGCTTTTAATTAGGTATACGCTGAATCAGTGACATACAATTTCAGAATACATAGTTCAGGGTAGAGAGATGACAGATGGGCCAAGGGATAAAGTGCTATGATAGCATGAGGCCCAGCACTCAGATCATCAGCCCCCACATAAAAAAGCTGGGTATACTATCAGGCTCCTGTGTTCTCAGGGCTTGAGAAGGAGAAAGGTGTAACTCAGGAACTCAATAAAGAACTCCTGGTCTATTGGGAAGTATTAAAACAATCGCTGGCTTTACATTTGTCCATAAGGACTGTTACAACCTTATAAACAAGCAAACACTTAGAACACAAGCGCGCACACACACACACACACACACACACACACACACACAGACAGAGAGAGAGAGAGAGGGAGGGAGAGAGAGAGAGAGAGAGAGAGAGAGAGAGAGAGAGAGAGAGAGAGAGGAGAGGGAGAGAGGAGAGAGAGAGAGGAGAGAGGAGAGGAGCGAGAGAGAGAGAGAGAGAGAAAGAGAGAAAGAGAGAGAAAGATATTAAATAATGCAGTTTTTTTCTCCAGTTCCCCTAATGCTGGTTTCATTTCCTTTTCACTATTGTTATCTCCTATATGCGTTTTATAGTACCAAAAATAAGAATAATATTGACATACAGTTATGATATAACTTAATCTTATATGGCTCTCTCATTTTATAACACTCTATAAAAGAAATTTGAAAAACAAACTGTAGTAGTGGAATTCTATGAATTTTCTAAACATAGATCTAGATAATCCTGAAGTAAGTCTCTAAGCAAAGTCTATCTTGACACACCCCTCCCGAGTTCAGAGTTTTGCCAGGATAAAACCTGTCTTCCTACTTGCATTTCTGACAATGCTATTAACCTCTAAACTTTAAAACAATATTTTTCCCTAGCCTCGCCTGAATTCAGCATATAAACCAACCCCAAGGATGACAAGGTGATGTAATGAGTGTCTTCAAGATAATTTCAGTAATGACTGGAAAACACATGGCCTGCAGTTTGTCATGTTTATGACTGACAATGAGAAAATTAGAATGTGGTTTCTAGCATTACTCTCAAGTGGAAAAAGAATGTAGAACGAATGTCAGCAAGAGTCTGAAACTTGGTGTCATCGAGGGAAATTTTATTTGCAAACATACCTCTTTCAAACGCCAACTAAGTCAGGTTGTTTCAAAATTGATCAATATTTTAAAGCGACTGAAGGACACTTAGAAATTAGCAAGTCACTAAGGAATTTTCCAAATGTGTTCATGAATAGATTCTTGAGCTATTTAAGTAAATGAAAAAAAATGAAGTTCCATGTGTCTGTTGAAGTTTGACAAGTAATTATTATTAGACTTGTACATTTGAGGAGGATGCTGTGTTGATGAGCAGCACAGCAGAGGATTGTTCTCTGAGCAGAACCTCATTATAGCTGAAAGATGACTCCTCAGAGGTGAAGGTTAGCATAGACCCACAAAGACAAATAGTGTGGCTAGGCATTCAGGGACAAGATTTGGAAAAGAATAAGACTGAAATGATGGATTCGAGTCTGATTGAGCAGCTAGCTCTAAAGAAGTGATTAATGAGTAGATTTCCATATATAAAGGTGGTTTCTGGTAGAGGCCTACTGGCTTTACTTTTTCCTCTATTCTGTTCTATACCTTGTCAAACTTTCTGGACAAGGATACAAAAAGCATGATCATCTAATTGATTGTGACTAGTAGGTAAATTGTGTAGCAATTTCACTAAGTGTTCAATTCTTAGGGTATTCAGAGAGTTCCTTAAAAATCTGCTGAGGGATATAGCTGGCAAAACAAAACAGAACAACAATGGAGAAGCAGTTGATGTCACACTCAGCAAAAAGGAAGGAAATGAGCAGGTCTGTTAAATCTTATTGTGATCTGAGAATATTTTGGAATTAGCTTGGATTTCTCATTTTCATTGTAAAGAAAATATTAATTGGGAGCATACTGAAAATGGAGAAAAAAAATTGGAAAATTGTAATATTAAACACAGATTTTTGTAATTAAGGTTTTTAGCCAGATTTTACAGTTGGCTCACAGTAAGGAAATAGGTGGCCTGGTCAGTTATGGTTATTGTTTGATGTGCCCCGATCAATAGACAGAAGGAAGAATCATCAGAGGGAGTTATTGCAAAGAATGTTTGTTTTCCAGCAGCTGATGGATAGAAAATGAACTTGATTCCACAAGGTATAAGTCCATTTATATTTATGTTCAAACATGTTACATGATGATTTGGGTCAGGAGTTGTATCCACAGGGAACCTCAAATGCACATTGGATTTCTGGGTGCTTTTCATATGTTATTTTCAGCCATAACACCAGGTCACACATAAAACGTGAAAAATGAAAGCTGGGTATCTGAGCTGTATTTGAAAAGAAAATATAAGTGCCTTGCTTGAAACTATTTCCTGCTTCTACTAGAAAAGACTGAGAAAATAAAAGTCTTGATGGAATTGCATTTTAAGTACCCATTAGTTTGCACTGAGAGACTTGAGCTATTTAAAATCCAACAGGCAAGACTATGGTTCACTAGATTTCAAAAGGCAAGCAGGAGAAGTCTGTCTTAGCCCAAGTATAAACAAAGTTGTAAAGGAAATATTTAAAAGGAGATATTTACCCCACACTTTGGCTATCTAACTATTGAAGCAACATAGATCTCATGCTAAGAACAAAATGCTTAAAAGTTCTGGTATGATCCAGAGGAGAAACTTGTATCTGAGTAATATATTTTGCACAGTTATGCCAACTTGTCAAATTCCCTTGCAAGGCAAACTGGTATGAATCTGTGGTGTGTCAACAGAAGGTCAACTCACCCCAGCACTGTGGAGTAATATGTATATCTTGTCCTCTCTTTAATCTGAGCCTATGTCAATATCTAGAAATAGACTTGTGGGCTATTGTACCAATCATTTGTTTCTATTCCTCATGTGGCTGTGTTTATCACTTCTTCTTGTCTCCTTCATTGGCATATCGGTGATGGTAGCTGAGGCTGAATTGGTAGGGCCTGTAGAGCCTAAACTTAAATCTAGAACTTTTGGCTCAGCAGGAGGAGTATCAGAGCTTTGTTTCTGTTGCTGTGCTGAAATACTCAGAGTGAAAGCCACTTTATTACTATCATTTTCTTCTTCTCCCATACAATACACTCTGACTTGAGTTCCTCCTCCCTCAATTTCTCTTTCTCCCAGATCTAACCTCCTCCATATACCTTCAGAAGAGAGCAGACCTCCCAAAGAAATCACAAAAAATTAAAAAAACAAAAAAATTATAGCACATTTTAATAAGACAAGGTCCAAACATTCATATGTGGGCTGGGTGAGGAAACTCAGTAGAACTGAAAAGGGTCCCAAGAGCAACCCCACTCCCATGTTATAAATCTCACAATAACACCAAACTAACAACCATAACATATTTGCAGAGAGCCTAGTACAGACCCATGTAATCTCCATGATTGCCTCTTCAGTCTCTATAAGCACCTATGAGCCATACTTAGTATATCACAAATAGGAAAGAAAGATGTCAAAAGTATAAATATATTTGGGTAACACTATCAAGGATTCAACAGATTTATATAACATTTTTAATCCTTTGAAAAATGAAATTGAAGATTATATCAGAAGATGAGCAAGATCTTATCAAGCAAGAATATATCATGAAGCAAGATCCTTCATGCTTATGAATCAGTAGGTTAAACATCATAAAAATGGCCATCTTAGGCCGGTGGCCTTTAATCCCAGCACTCAGAAGGCAGAGACAGGCAGATCTCTGTGAATTGGAGATAGCCTTGTCTACAAGAAACTAGACATTAAAAAACCAAGCAATCCAATTAAAAAATGAAGTAAACACCTAAACAGAGAGTTCTCTTTAGAGGAATCTCAAATTCATGAGAAACATTTAAGGAAATGTTCAATATCTTTAGCCATTAGGGAAATTCAAATAAGATCTACTTTGAGATTATATCTTGCATCTGTTAGAATGTCTAAGATAAATAACACAAGTGACAGTTTATGTTGGTGAGGATGTAGAGCAAGGAGAACACTTGTCCATTGCTGGGGAGAATGCACCTTTTATAACCATATATGGAAATTAATATACTGTTTCCTCAGACAGCTAGCATCCTACATCAAAGACTTGTTTAGATATGTTCAGATAAGCTTTTCATAATAGCAAAAACTGGACATAACCTAGAAATTCATCAGTTGAAGGTTGGAATAAAAAAATGAGGTACCAGCCGGGCGGTGGTGGCGCAAGCCTTTAATCCCAGCACTCGGGAGGCAGAGGCAGGAGGATCTCTGTGAGTTCGAGGCCAGCCTGGTCTACAAGAGCTAGTTCCAGGACAGGCTCTAAAAAAGCTGCAGAGAAACCCTGTCTTGAAAAACCAAAAAAAGAAAAAAGAAAAAAAAATGAGGTACCTTTAGACAATGTAGTGTTACTAAGCTCTTAAAAGATGACATAATGAAATTTACATTCAAATGGATGGAACTAGAAAAAATTCTGACTGAAGTAACCCATATCAACATATATAAACATCCTATGTACTCACCTATAAGTGGATATTAACTATTAAGTAAATAATAAACACACTATAATGCACAAACCCAGAAAGACTAAGTAACAAGTAGGATTATAAGGGGACCCATGAATCTATCTGGAAATGGGAAATGGAATTGATTTTGTGGATGGAGTGGTTGCAGGTGGGAATTTGAACAGAAGGGATCTGGGTGGAGGGCTAGAGAGAAAACAGGGAGTGATACCTAGAATTAGAGGGCATTTGGGAGCTATGTGGAAACCTAGTGCAGAATAAACTCCCTCTGTATGAGTGACCAAATGCAACTTTAGAGGAGAAAATGTTTATTTGGATTACAAGTGAAGGTTATAAACCATCATTTCAAAGGAGTCATGACATGAATTCAAGCAGCTGTCCTATCACATACACCATCAAGATCGGGAAGAAATGAATACACCTATGACACCGGCTTAATGGCTTAGTACTTGGTTACATTTTTCTACTCTTATGCTAATGAGTGCAATGATGAGGCTCACATTCAGAGTGGGTCTACCCATGCCAACTAACAATCAAGACAAGGTACCAAAGACATGCCCATTTACCAGTGTGATTTAGACACTCCCTCCATCAATACTCGCTTATCAGATGATTATAAGTTGTGGTTATTTGACTTTTAAAAGTCTTTGTCACAGGGGCATGTCTTCCATGTCCTGCTTAAGGGTGATATCATTAAAGGAGAACAAAGCACCATCTGCAAAATCAGATAAGGGCATAGTGATAGCCAAGCATCTTGCAAAGGTATTGTCTATTTCTTGTGTGTCTAACACTGCACACCCCATTACCCTCAAAGGAATGTGATTCCCATATCTGCCTGCTTCTGTTTGTTTCCAGTGGCTTTGTTTTCCAAAACCCCTCTGTATAGTTAGAATGCTCTGTGATTTTACTGAATATTGAAAAGAAGAGGCTTTCAGGATGGTTTTTCTTTATAGGTCATTATGTGATACTGACAGAGCCCCAGAAATAGGATAGGGGCATGAAAGGAGGTATTGTTAGAATCTTCCACTTTTATGAGGGTTGCATATTCTCTAAATGCAGTTTAGGAAAACAGATTTAGTGTGAGAAAGACAGAGACATTAGTGTATAATCAAAATAGAAGTATTCTTTCCCTTCATGGAGGAAGAAATATCCCCTGTCCCCTATTAATCTGGTCAGTGAAAACAAATGCAGGAAATTAGTTTTCTTCAAGAATGAAGATTCTCGAGTATTTACCCCCGGCCATGTCCATATCCTGGGCCACACCTCTAGCTGCTTTACCTGAAGCCAGACCAGATCTAGGAATTAAGGTAATGCTAGCTCCTTGTGGTCCTGCTGCTGGGTTCTGCCATCAATAGGACATTTCTGCCACTCAGTCTCATGCCATACTCCCCAGAACCAGTGAGTGACCCACCTGCCAGCAGAATTGCTGCGCTCCCTTGATTCTTTACCATAGCACCCGTTCTGCAGTCCAGATAGTCACCAGCCCTGCTGTTGAGTGCAGACACCAATCCCAGTGGACTCTTGCTGCGCAGGCATAGGCCATAGCAATCAGAACAGGTGAGTGACTTGTCTGTCAGTTAAATTGCCCAACTCCCTAGATTCTGTAACATAAGACCCTCCTCACAACCCAAGTCATCCCTTATCACTGTTTCCTCTGCTGAACCTTGTCCCCAAACTCAGTGGACTTCTGCCTCTCAGGCACAAGCACTCTGGCACTAGTGACTGGCCAAAGGGCAGGTTGTCTAGAAGGAAGCTAAACAGAAACATAATTGAATTAACAGAACTTATGGCTCCAATGGACCTAACAGATATCTATGAAACACTTCAGTCCAACACAAAAAAGTATCATTTCTCAATACCTCATGAAAATTGACAATAGGCATGCTATGCTGAGTCATAAAACAAGTCTCAACAGATAGATGATTAAAATAACACCCTGTATAATATTTGACCACATTGGATTAAAGTTGAATTTCAAGAAAAACAGAAAGCCTACAGAATCATGGAAATGCTACTGGGTCAAGGAAGAAATGAAGAAATTAAAGACATGTTAACATTCAAGGAAAATGAATGACTACATTCCCAAAGTTATGAGACACAATAAAGGTAGCATTAAAGAAAAGTTCATAGCATTAAGTACCTGCATAACAATTTTGGAGAAATCACATACTAGCTACTTAACAGCCCACCTTAAGCTCTAGAACAAAAACCCAACAAAACAAACACACTGAAGAGTACTTGAAAGCAGGAAATAATCAAACTGAGGACTAAAATCAATAAATCAAGAACTATAAAAAGTTGTGGTTCCTCAAGAAAATCAGTAACATACACATAGCTAATCCAAACTAAATAAAAGACAGAGGGAGAATATCTAAATTAACAAAATCAGAAACAAAAAAGAGAGGCACTCATTAAAAGTCTCCTACCCACAAAATTAGCTCTGGGCCGGATGGTTGTAGAATACAATTTTACCAGACTTTTAAAGAAGAGTTAATACCAAGGCTTCTCAAATTGTTTCACAAAATAAAAAAAGAAGGAATATTGCCAAATGCTTTTCATGAGGGCACAGCCATCCTAATATACAAACCACAAAAAAACTCCAAAAGAAAGATAATTACAGACCAATCTCCTGCATGACAATAGATCAAAATATACTCAAAAAGTGCAAATGGAAACCAAGAGTACACCAAAAATATCATTCCCATGATCAAGTAGGCTTCATTCCAGCGAAGCAGGAGTAATTCAACATACAAAAAAACTGCCAATATAATCCACATACACACGAACTGAAAGAAAAAAAAGCACATGATCATTTCACCAGATGCTAAAAAATCCTTTGACAAAATCCAGCATCTTTTCATGACAAAAGTCTTGGAGAGATCAGGAATACAATGGGCATACCTAAATACAATGAAAGCAATATATATCAAGTTGATACCCAACATCAAATTAAATGGATAAAGACTGAAAGCAATTCCACTAACATTAGAGTCAAGACAAGGCTGTCTGACCATTCTCTCCATATCTATTCAATATAGTATTTAAAGTTCTAACTAGAGCAATGAGGCAACTTGAGATCCAAGGGGTTAAAGCTAGAAAGGAATAAGGCAAAGCATCACTATTTGCAGATGCTATTGTAATATACTTAAGCAACCCCCAAAAATTCTACGAGAAAATTCCTATAACTGATAAACACCTTTATCAAAGTATTGAATATAAAAGGATAAATGAGAAAAGAAAGAAATCAAGGAAAAACAACATTCACAATACACATAATTAATATAGAATATCTTAGAATAATTCTAACCCAGTAAGTGAAAGACCTACATAGCAAAAGCTTCAAGTTATTGAAGAAAGAAATTGGAGGAGTTATCAGAAGACACAAAGATCTACCATGCTCTTAAATAATTAAGTTAAAAAAGTCAGTATAAAAAAAGCAATCTACAGATTCGATGCAATTCTTATAAAAATTCTATCACATTTCTTTACAACTGCCCCCCCAAAAAATACTCGACTCCACATGGAAAAGCAAAGTCCCAGGATAGCTGAGACAATCCTCTCCAATTAAAGAACATCTAGAGGTATCACCATCACTGAATTCAAGTTATTCTACAGATCAATAGCAATAAAACCACATGGTATTGGCATAAAAACTGATATGTTGACCAATGAAATCAAATCCAAGTTCACATAAAGAAATGGAAACTCATGAAACTAAAAAGCTTTTCTAAGTCCAAAGGACAAAATAACAGCCCACATAATGAGAAAATACCTTCGCCATACCCACATCTGACATAGGGCTAATACATAAAATATATAAAGAAATCAAAAAAGACATAAAAGACAACAAATAAGACAATTTTTAAAATGGGGTACACCTTTAAACAGAAAATTTCCAGAAGAGGAATTCTCAAGCAGAGGTATCTTGAATGGCTAAAAATCACTTAAAATATTATCACCATCCTTAGCCATCAAGGAAATGTAAATAAAAAGGGCACTGAGACTCCATCTTACACCTGTCAGAATGACAAAAGTCAAAACCACAGTGGTAGCTTATGTTGGAAAGCATGTGGAGCAAGGTGAACAATCCTCCACTAATGGTGTGACTGTAAACTTGCACAGTCCCTTTAGAAATCATTTTGGCAGATTCTGAGAAAATTGAAAATCAATCTACCATAAGATCGAGCTATACTACTTTGGGGCATATAATGAAGAGATACTCTACCATACAACAAGGACACTTGTACAACTATATTCATAGCAGCTTTATCCTCTTATGTTCTTTGTTCGCAATCAAGGACAGATGCACATGCACATAACACACACACACACACACACACACACGCACACACGTACACCCCTTCATTACATTACCTTGAGAGAATTAAAGCAGATGAGAATTTTAACTAATTCAAAAACTTAAGGACAGATTAAGCAAAAGAACATACTTGGTGAAATAAAGCAATATTCTTAAGTAATATTATGCTGTATTGCATAATAAATGAGAAAGAGTATTCATTGAATTCCTTATATATATAAATTAAAGTAATATTAATCATTAGTTATAACTTTTTACCATTAGTACTATTATTTATTATGATTATAAATTTTGATTTTGCATATAATGGATATTAGTAAAAAGTCAGTTGAAAGTATTATAACATAGAAATTTATATGGAAATATAATATAACAAATTACATTGTGGTTAAAGGAAGTAAGGATACACAAAGGGTCAAATATAAGATGGCCAAAACCTGTTCTAGAAGAATTGTCTGGAGCATGCTAGAGATGACCTCTCTTTAGTACTGGAGTGGCATTATCCCCAGCTAATGGTGTGAATCAAGGAAGAGATGGTTGGAAGGTTAGAAACTTGTATATAAATTGAGACATTCATGCTCTCTATAAAGAACAGTCTCTGTGCTACTTCAGCCATGTAGAAAAGAAACTTCAGCAGAATTAATTCTAACTTACTTTTTCTCATGGGTTACCTTACAGCTCCCAAATCATTACACATAATTTGGCACATCACCATAAGCTATCCAAATATGATCGATTTAATCCTAGCAATTTCTCTCAAAACTTGAAGGTTATAATTAAATTTCAAATCAGTATTATGAAGATGTATTTATTCAAATTATAATTCCTAGGATAAGAGGAATCATTTTGCAATGAATGTAAGGTGAAGTCATCATTTTTATGTGTGGACGCTATGTGGTAGAAATGCTAAGTAAATGAAGATTTTAGACAATTTCTTTCTTTCCTGACTTTGAGAACTTGTCTACCCTTTGAACTGAGCATTTAAGTCTGCAAAGATAAGGAACACATAAAATACTCAAATTTAATTTTATTTAACTCTCTAAAGTGCATTACTATTTCTCAATGCTTATCAAGCCATGAGTTCAAGTGTCTAATGTCCTCATACCCTGTGTCATAACAAAAGTTACATTTTCTAATTTCTCCTATGAATGTAACTTTCGTACAGTTACAGTCCAGTCTCCAGGAAGCATTCTTCATGTTGCATAGAAGAAGATAAGAAGGTTGAAGCTTCCCAGCAAACTGAAAAAAAAAAAAAAAAGAAGCAAACAGATGCACAGAGTCCTAGGTCCTTTGCTACTTCATAGAGATAAATCACTAAATCAACCCTTAGATAACTTCTGGTGAATGTCTACAAGACAGTAGTCGCCAAAGTTGCTGGAATAAAGTTTCATAAATAGAGTAAACCGGACACCAAGGTTTTACTTTTCACAGCCCTAGAGCAGTGATATACCATTGAGTCACCTTAAGAGCCAGTGTCTAGGAGGTCTTCCAACAGGTTTCAAATGAGTCTATCACCATGTTCTCATGTGAGGGAAAAGCCATTCTGTCTTTTGTTTTGTTTTAAATTTCATTTTTGAGATTATAATAATTATAATAATTTCTCATTAAATTTCTTCTCTTCAAGGCTCCCATTATATCCCTCCCTGCTGTCATTCAGATTCATGACCTCTTTTTTCACTAATTATTAGTGTGAACATATCTTCCTAAATAGAGGCATTATTGTCTATATCTAATGATACTTGTATGTATATATGTATGAATGACCATTTGGAAATAGTGAATCAATTAGTGTGAATTTCCCTGGGTCACACCATTTCTCCTCTCCTATTTTTAAAATGCCTATGTTCTTTGGATAATGTTGAGACCTCTAAAAATTTTCCTTCAACTTTGACATGTTCACTAGTTTTATTCTTGTGCAGTATACATTTATGCAGTCATATTCATGAGATTTTATGTGAATAGCTTCTGATATTACTAGGAGATAAAATCCTACATTTGATTGCCTGATCATCTGGCTCTTAAGATCTTTCCATCTCCTCTTTTGCAATTTTTCCTGAGCCCTAAGTACACAGTGTTTTGTAGACGTATCAGTTGGGAATGCTGTATTGGCTAGTTTTATCACAAGTTATTTGAAATGAGAGAACATCAATTGAGAAAATATCTCCATAAAATCCAGCTATAAGGCATTCTTAATTAGTTATTGATGGGGAAGGGCCCAACCCATTGTAGGTGTTGTTATCCATGAGCTGGTAGTTTTGAATTCATAAAAACAGGTTCAGCAAGCCATGAGGAACAAGCAGCACCTCTCTATATCCTCTGCATGAGCTCCTATCTCCAGGTTCTTGCCCTTGACTTGACTTCTTTTGATGATGAACACTAATGAGGCAGCCTAAGCCAAATAAACTCTTTCCTTCTCATGTTGCTTTGATCATGGTGTTTCACTACTGCAATAGAAGCCATAACTAACTAAGACCAAATGAGTTCTACAAAAATAGCCTAACAAAAAATCCATTTCCGAACATAAGAATCTTCCTTTGAGTTATTGGCTATAACTGTCCAAGAATTCCCCAAACATATATATTATTGTTTCCCCACCTTGATTAATCTCAGATGTAGAAGGTAAATTGCTGCTGTTAAAGACACCATGCACTTCATAAACAGGGGTCAGTGACCCCCATGGTAGTCCTAACCTGAATGTCCACCTCTTGAGGACTAGCTTTCCTGGTACAAGACAGTACTATACAAGCTTCTAAATATTTCGTGAGCAATACTATTCACCTAAAGAATCTTTAGGCCCACATAAACAAGCATGATACGATAACCCTAGGGGTGCAGTAGTGAAACCAAAGACTCCACAGTTATTAAATCCACATCAGCACAGCAGTATACTAACTTACTTCATTATTTAATACAGGACTCAGAAATCTCTTTAGTAAAAACTTCTTTAGTAAATCTCTTTAGTGTGTTTGTTTTAAGATTTATTTATTTTGTATACAATGTTCCTCCTGCATGTACACCTACATCCT
This sequence comes from Arvicola amphibius, assembly GCF_903992535.2. Classification (NCBI taxonomy): domain Eukaryota; kingdom Metazoa; phylum Chordata; class Mammalia; order Rodentia; family Cricetidae; genus Arvicola; species Arvicola amphibius. Next base: position 78,520,136 of record NC_052047.1, read on the forward strand.
CCAAACCACAAGAGGGCACCAGACCTTATTATAGATGGTTATGAGCCATCTTGTGCTTGCTAGAAATTGAACTCAGGATTTCTGGAAAAGCAGCCAGTGTGCTTAAACTCTGAGCCATCTCTCCGGTCCCCCAAATTATATGTTTTGTAGCACCTTATAATATTTATTATAATTGTATTGCTATAAGAATGTATTAATATTAGCAGAAACAATGTTCTGGCTTCTTTTAGCAAGGGAACAAAGGCACACTGTATGTACATTGGAAGTGTCAGGACTGGTACTCAGAATTCCTTTAAAATCATCCAAAATAAGATGTCTGCTATCAATAATCTCAAAGCCTGTTTTACCCACACACTTGGAAGATTTTTGTTCTCAGTTTTGATGCTGAAATCATAAGAATAAAACTCAGAATATGGTAGAAAAGAACTGGGGAGGTATTAACTGTCCAATTTGTGAAGAGATAAACATGAATTAAGGGAAGAGTAGAGATAGTGCATGGTTAAAGCAAAAGCCTGGTTTGTGAACTCCTTAGGATGTTTCATTTTCTCATCCTAACCCTGTCCGCCTTCCATCTTCCTCTTCACAAACCATAGAATGATTTTTTTCTGGGGTCACACAGGGTTTGGAGGTAACTGTGCTGAGGATATATAGTTAGCTCAATGTCGTGCATGGAACAGTCTCTTGATGAACTTCTCATCCTCTGTGTAGCTTACACATACCTCATACTTGTGTGGATTTAGGACCAGGATAGTTGCTGGCACCCGAGTAGAGCTGTCTCCCCACAGTGTGTGTGTGTGTGTGTGTGTGTGTGTGTGAGAGAGAGAGAGAGAGAGAGAGAGAGAGAGAGAGAGAGAGAGAGAGGCAGAGACAGACAGAGACAGAGACAGAGACAGAGAGAGATACACCTAGGATTCAATATCTACACTGACCTCTTCTGGGAGGCTCTGTACCTGACCTAAGCAAAGCATGCCTCTTGGTTATTTCCCAACTCATCTTCAGTCTGCCAACTGTTATTCCATGTTAGCTTTATCACAACCTCTCACATGTTCAAGTTGCCCCAGTGCTGGCCGACCTCATGCAGCTATATCTCATCTACCTCTTGACAGCAGAACTGCTCCAGTTTTCCTCATGGAAAACAGGAGAAATATACCAGCATCCAGTATTTATTGCTAGACTGAAATAATTTGCTTCATATTTTGAATGATTCCTAATTAATTTTTGTGGTGTGGGGGATGTGTGTGAGGGGTATGTGTGTGTGTGTGTGTGTGTGTGTGTGTGTGTATGTGTGTAAATTTTTACTTATTTTAACTGAAAAATATCTGTGCACATGAACAGAGCAATTACTACTATTTGATGTATGACTGTATTGTAGAATAGATGATTCTAGCTAATAAGCAAACGTGTTACCACACCAACATTACTTTATGGTTTAAAATCTACTCATTTAATGATTTTGTAATACACAATATAATTTGTTTCAATTGTAGCATTCTTATACAGTAGCAGGGGTGAGATCATCAGAATTTGTCTTTGGGCCTTTTGACTGACATATCAGCCCCATCCCCCAATCTACTCCCTCTATCTCAACCTTATTCTTAGACTAAAAATATTATTGAGATCATGTTTTATGTGCTTCTATTCCTCATTTATTTAAACTAGTATAATATCCTACATATCAGTCATAGTTGCCACAAGTGACAAAATGTCATCATTTATAAAAGAAAAATGACTCTATGTGCATAAAAATTTCTTTTTCCTCACTGATTTAGTTAGAGGTTCTGAGCTCATGTCCACACACTGACTACCTATGACTAACACTGAACAAAGGAGATTACAGTTGATTCTGGGGTATGTTGCATCATTCCTTCTGCATGCATGGATGTAGGAAATTCTAATTCCTACAGCTCTATGTTCAATGGCTTTAGAACCTTTCCCTACTGTTTCTCATAAATGACTTAATATTTCTACAAACAGTGTATAAGATTTCTCCCCACCTCCCCCACATTCTTATAACAATTACCACATGACATTCTGGTACTAACTATGGTAATAAATGTGAGGCAGTACCTGCTTCTGATGTTCATGTGTGGAACTTCTAGCATCAAATACCTTTTCATGAGCCATTGATCATTTTCAGACTAGTGTTTTCCTTTGGAAAATGTCACCTATCACTTTGATTTATATTTAGATTGTGTTTTGTTTGTTTTTTCTTACATTGGACAATCTTTTTAATGTTTTTAAATTTGAGCTCTTAATCATAAAAGTTGGGTAAATATTTTCCAAGTTCCAGATGCCCACTTTTCTTTCTGTGTATTTGCTCCTTTGCCATTGGAAAGCTTTTCATATGGTGTTTGTATTAGTTTCTTTTTCTTTTATTTATTTGTTTTTGTACTTCTTCTTTCAGTTTATGATGTGGTATCCAAATAGGATAATTGTGATTAAATAAGATCTCTTCTTCTCTTTCCTACCACCTAGGTAAAATGTCTGTCTTGTTCCAACTCCAAATGTTCCCCATGTCTAGGATATCAGCAGGAATTGTACAAATGTGCAAAGTAGCCATACATACAAGTTCATTCATGGCTATTATGAGTACAATTAGTATACAGCAGGTTTAAATACTAAATGTGCCATCTGCACTTTCCCTATTAAAACTGACCTGATATGCATGAAAAATTATATGGGCACTGCAGGAGTCAGGGATTTTGAGTGGGAAGGAGATGCAATAAAACTCGCATCAACACCTTTAATAGAGATTTACAAAATATTGTGTGAGGTGACCTTCAGACTATCTCAGTGCCATTGAGTGAGCAACACTAAACTTACATTTCCTATGGATGAAGGGGATTAACTTTACCTCATACACTTGTTTCATGGATAAGATGAATTGTAGGTGTCATCTTCCAGCAGTATTAGTAACCAATAGACATCCATCCAATTGCTCCACGTTTCACTGTTTCAAAGAAGGCAACTTTGCAAAGATGGTGGATCATAGAAGCTTCATAGGGGACATTGCTTTCTCTGAGTCTTGATGTTTGAGTAGTTATTGCCTAACAGAAGATAATGAGAACGGAGAGACGCTGAGGAAAGGTAAAATAAAACACACAAATGAAAACCTGAGTAGGAAATGGCTGTGTTCATGTAAGAGAGAGAGAGAACAAACTATTTAAAACAAAGATGGAGAACAAATATAGACAGTCTCATACAACAATCTCAACATTTTGTAGTTAAATATCAGTATTTCAATTCCTTATGAAGTTATAACAACCACATAGTAAAGCATAACCATAGTGTTAGGAAATATTGCTGGTGAGGAGAGCTATTGTAATGTTATGTTTATGTGTGTTTGTCATTTTTTGCAATGGTCAAGAATTGTGAAACCCTTATTGCTATCTAATAATTGTTTTATATTTTAGAGATTTATCTTAGTCACTTTCACAATGCTATGAAGAGACATCATAATGGAGGCAGCTCATAAAATAAGGCATTCAACTGGGGACTTGCATACAGTTTCAAAGGTTTAATCCAATGCAATCATGGCAGGGAGCATGGTGGCAGGCAGGCATGGTTCAGGAACACTTGCTGAGAACGTTGCTATAATCCACAAGAAGAGAAAGAAACTCAGTCTAGCATGGGCTTTTGAAACTATAAAGTCCATCCATCCCTAGTGTTATCCTTCCTCTGAAAAGGCCACATCTCCTAATCCTTCTAATCCAACAAAGAGTCCACTCCCTAGTACCAAAACAGCCATATATATGAGCATATGGAGCTATTCTTGTGTAAACTACCACAGGAATCTTTCCTTAAAAGGTTGTAGTATAAAGGAGTCATGTAGTGCCATACAAATCCATACTGAAATTTTCTTGCATTTGTCTAAAAAACGATGTTATAATTCATGTCAGTGACCTCTAATCTCTAACATAATGGCCTTATCTTTAGAACCTAAACTTCTTTAAAATGTAGAAAATAGTTTTATATAACCTACCTTTTGTAAATGTGAACACAGATAAGTAAACTCTTATTAATGGCTGATAAAACATATACTAGATGGTTAAATATAGAATAAAAATCAAATATCACCAGTATTTTCACATATTGCATATTCATACTTAGAAAAGACTAGGTATTTGTACACTAACTTCACACTCAAAGTGAGGGGTTTGCAGTTTTTCCATGAAGAGACTTTCAATTATACACATGTCCTTATTTTTAAAAACTTTTATTTTAATTTTCCAATTATTTTTATTATATTTTATTATTTTTAGACATTGTCTCAAGTATTTCAGGCTGTCTAAAATGCATAATGTAGCCACAACTGCTCTTAAATTCATGATTTCCCTGACCCTAGCACCCAAAGACTGAGATTCCAGCAGGTCCTACCACATTTACCTTATTTTGTTTCTAGACTGATAGACAAAACTGACTGTACAGAATGACTAAATCTAACGGATTGACAGATGTGTCATCTCACATAAGTACCATGTTTGTGATGAAAACCTTCGACATCCACCTTGCATTTCTCAATAATAATATTTACAAAATATAATCATGCTGTACAAAAGGTATCTTATTATTTTTCACCTTGTCTAGCTAGAATTTTCTACCATCAGATCAACCTGTTCCTACAGCCTCTGTCCACAGGCCTTCTAGTCTCTGGTTGCCGTGTTTCTCTCTACTATGAGAACACCTTTTATAGGATTCCCACGTAAGGAAGATTACATAGAATTTGCCTCTTTTTGACCATGCTTACTTCACTTAGGAGAGCAGGTTTCTTTGTGCTTGACTTCCTTTCTATTCTAAAAGTTTGATCTCGGTATGGCACTGCTATGTCATCAGGGTTACTATAAAACACAAAGTTGGTCATCTAAATTACTACTTTTGTCCAAAGTAAATAAAAATAATCAAATATTACTGATTGGAGTTAGGCTTATGAATATTTCAAATCAAAATTCCTAAATTAATTTGCTTCAATTTCACATTTAGAAAGCAGGATATGAAATTGCCTTTACTTTTCCAACTAGTCAAAGCTGGAAACCAATAAGAAAGGCTGGGCAGAAGGAGATTTATTTCCTACTTCAGAGATGAGCGGGTATAATAAGAGTGAATGGCAGTTATGAGGTTCTAAAGATGACAGTGAGACAGGAAAGATCTGCTCACTTGCTGAAATGGACCATAAGAGACAGTCACTCATTGATTTAGCTTACAGTCCATTTAATTAAGGACGAGAACTACAAGCATATTTACTAAAGTATTTCCCTAAAAGCTAGAAAAAAATATTTCAAGAAAAAAATAATAAATGCTGCATAGAAAAAGTAACAAGATGAAAACAACCATTAGGAAAAGTACATATTTTTAGAAACCCACAACACTTAATTTCTTTTAAACAAAACACTTCCATTAAGTTAAAAGGTACAAAGCCTCTATCCACTACTGCCATTGTTTGAAATTAGATATATTCATGAAATTTGTAAGCTCAAATTAATTGTACTTGATACAGTGTTGTCACATTTATCAGATTCAAAGTGTGGAAAAATTCTGCAATAGATTATATAATAAAGAAATAGAGAAAGCAAGCAAAGAAAGAAGGAAGGAAGAGTGTGGGTGAATAGCATTTCAGCAAGGTAAGAATGTGGAAGGAGTAAGGGAATACATCTCCCATAATTTGGTATCATGTAACTGAGACACAGCAGTCCCAGTTCCTGAATCCCATGATATCAATCAACATTACAATGTTTTAATTAAGCCACACAGCTCATTTTACTTTGTGGCAGAAGAGCTGTGAGCTATGGTGTGGGAAAGCAAACAGTTCTCCTCCAGACCTTTGGATCCCCTGCAGACCAGAAGCACAGTATCCACAGAAGCCTGCATCAGTTCCAGTTGGAGCAGAGCCACAGCTCTCACCATCTAACCTTGGCTCAACATGATGAACCGCAAAGGAATTTTTGTTAACCACAAAGACACATTTGACAAAATCTGATTAATAAAAAACACTAGCTAAAATTTAGTATATGTGGTTGGAACCTGGTCTACTTAGATGGCACTGTTCCTGTCTTTTTTCATTCTATTTTTCTGTGATTTTTGAGATTAGATTATTAATATGACATTTCTTTCTTCCTTTTTCTCTTGTACCTCAAATCAATGCCATATAACTCTCCCTGTTCTCTTTCAAATTCATGGCCTATTTTCATTCATTGTTTCTTAATGTTTAATATGTTATTTATTTAATTTTTTAAATTGAAAATAATTTCTTTTATATAATAAATTCTGATTATGGTTTCCACTCCCCCACCTCCACTCAAATACTCTCTACTTCCTTACCCTCCTACATCCACACGTTTTCTTTCTCACTTTTATTAGAAAACAAACAAGTATCTAAAAATAAAATAAAATATGAAACAAAGTGTTGGGAGTAGACCAAAGAAATAGCTCATAAAGCACATATATATTCTAAGACACAAACATTCCCACCATAGAAGACCCGTAAAAAACACGACAAGCAATTTCACTTATGTAACCAAAACAACATGTCAGAAAAAAAAAAAAAACAACAATTGCTCATATGGAAAAAATATTCAGAACTACCATTACAATATTTTGCATTAGTTATTTACTTCTTGGCAAGGGGCCTGCCTTTAAAGTGTGGTTTGTATGCCTAGTAAGAATCTGTTGGAGAAAAGTTTCTTTTCCTTTAAAATCAGTTGTCCGTTGAAGATAGCCTCTGGTATTAGGGATGGGGTCATGTGTCTACTTCCCTTCTAAGGGCTGGGATCCCTTCTGGCTTAGACCAATGCAGGCCACGTACAGACTGCCACAGACTCCCAGAGCTCTTAAGTGCATCAGTCCTTTTGTGTCTAAAAGACCTTGTTTTCTTTTTCTTTCATTTTTTTTTAATTCACATTGACTCCTTTTTAAATTTTTTTTATTAAAAATTTCCGCCTTCTCCCCGCCTCCCATTTACCTCCCCCTCCCCCCTCCACTCCTCCTCCCTCTCCTGTCCAAAGATCAGTAAGGGTTCCCTGCCCTGTGGGAAGTCCACGGTCCTCCCCCCTCTATCCAGGTTTAGGAAGGTGAGCATCCAAACAGGCTAGCCCCCCCCCCCCCCCAAAGCCAGTATGTGTAGTAGGATCCAAATCCAGTGCCATTGTCCTTTGCTTCTCAGCAGCCCTCATTGTCCGCCATGTTCACGGAGTCCGGTTTTATCCCATGCTTTTTCAGTCCCAGTCCAGCTGGAGTTGGAGACAGAGCCCCACATTGGAGCACCCAACTGAGCTCCCAAGGTCCAAATGAGGAGCAGAAGGAGGCAGAACATGAGCAAGGAAGTCAGGACCGAGAGGGGTGCACCCACCCACCGAGATGGTGGGGCTGATCTAATCGGAGCTCACATTGACTCTTTTCTTTTTTTTTTTTTTTTTTTTTTTGGTTTTTCGAGACAGGGTTTCTCTGCGGCTTTGGAGCCTGTCCTGGAACTTGACTCTTATAATCCTTCCTCCTCTTCTGCAGATCTACCTGAGCCCTGAAGTGAGGAATTTGATGGAGATATCCCATTTAGGACTGAGTGTTCCAATGTCTTTCACTGTCTCTCTTTGCCTAGTTCCTGGTCTCCTCATTGATACCCTTGTACTACAGGATGAGGCTTCTCTGATATTGGCTGAACAGGATGCTGATCTATGAGTACAGCAGAAAGTCTTAAGAGTCATTCTGTTGTGATTCTTTAGCTGTACAGTATTATTATTTTTTTTCCCTAGGACAATGGCCTATCTAGTCTTAATTTCTTGAACATCCACCTAGTATTGGGTATGGGTTCTATCCCATGGATTGAGCCTTAAATCAGATCAGAACTTGATTGATTACTCTCACAGTTTTGGTGCAACTATTGCACTAGTGTGTCTTGCATACAGGTTACCATCGCAGGTTGAAGGTTTGTATCTGGATTGGTGTTTAGCTTACTCTTCTGCAGGCCTGCAAAATACCTCCCATTATCATTATTTAATACTAGTCAGTAGAAGTGAAGTCTTTATGTACTCACCAGTTTGACTTCTCTGTGTTCGGTAAATTTTATAGGTGATTTTTCAACAACAGGGACTGCCTTACCATGACTTGATTAGATATGATTTATTCCCCACTCTGGTGGTTCCATTTGGTGGCAGGAGATGTCTAGTTGTGAATTAGTTCCCTTATTGCTTGGTAATGGTAAATGTGTGTTTGTGTATTTTAAATAAACATAAAATAGTGTGTTTTCATATGACTTTTTCAAAATATACATAGTATTATTTAATCCCCATCCCTCCTATATTCTCCTCCCCATATATCCCTTTATACTTCATTGGTTTTTCTGGTTGTTCCAGGCTATATGTAGACATCTAATGATTTGGAATCATGACACAATAAGACAAAAGATGAAACATTTTTTCTGAGTGTGGATTACCACATTTAGTATATTTTAAGTTCCACCCATTTACATGAATTTTTTATAATTTCAGTTTTCTCATATCTGAATAGACATATTGTGTACATGTGTCCTGTATTTGTTTTTTTGTCAGTTTTATATAAGAATGATGTGGCAAAAAGAACCGCAATTAAGTAAAGGGCTCTATCCAGATGGCTTGTAGGGCATTTTTTTTGATTAACGATTGATGTGCAGAGGCCCAGAACACCAGGGACCAGTGCCAACCTCCCCTGGGTGGTGATCCTAAGCAATATTGGAAGGCAAGCTGAGCAAGGCCAAGAAGAGAAAGTCAGCAAGCAGTGCTCCTCCGTGTCTTTTGCTTCATTTTTTTATTGATTCCTTGCAAATTTCACATCATGCATGTGGATCCCACTCATCTCTCCATTCCTTCCCATCTGCTCTCTACCTTGCAAACCCCCACAGCCACAATGTTTCAAAATCTGTAAAATAATAAAATTTAAAAGAAAAGAATAAAGAAAAATCTCACCATGAAAGCTGTGGCGTGACACAGCGAGTGACACAGCATACCCTTCGCTCCATATATCATCATTGAAAGTGCTCATTGCAATGAGTTATTGGTCTGTAGTGTGGAGCTGCGGGCTGCGTTCCTGACGCCCGGCTCCTGGCCGCCCGGCTAGCCTATGCCCCGAAATAACGTCACACAAATTGTATTCTTTTAAACACTGCCTGGCCCATTATTTTCAGCCTCTTATTCACATCTTGACTAACCCATATCTAATAATATATGTAACACCATGAGCGGTGTCTTACCGGGAAGTTTCTAGCGTACGTCCATCTTGGGCTGGAGCTTCATCCGTATCTGGCATCTCTCTGAGGAGAGGCATGGCGGTCTACCTCTCGTAGGAGAGGCAGGGCAATTGTCTGAGCCATCTACCTCACTTCCTTCTTCCTGTTCTGTCTACTCCACCCACCTAAGGGCTGGCCAAGGCAGTTTCTTTATTAACAAATGAAATCAACAGATAGAAGACACACCTACATCATTGGTCTGGCTTGAGACTACCAGTGTTTGCTACACCACAGACACTTGATTCTCACTGGGCTCCTTTTGAATGGATATTCTGTTATTGTCTTGTGTTGTGGAGATCCTGTACTTTTGGGTCTGCGGGGTTGATCCCTTCACGTGCATCAGCAAATCATAGATTGAGTGGATGATGGGAAGGGACAATTCAGAGCCCTGTTTTTGGGTCTGGGTGGTAGCTAGGTTGCTAGCTGGCCAGCTCTCCCTTGTCCTCAAGACCAAGGTGAGCTCTCCAGCACTGCCCCAGCTAGCTTACTCTATGTAGTAAGCAGTAAGAAGAGATGCCTGTTTTCCTGTTCTTGTGTCCTCTCACACCTCCACCACCAAGGCCAGCTCTACTGTGTTTTCCAGAGGAGGTGTAGGTTCCCTCTGCCTACTGCTGCAGCTGAGAAGAGCACATGCCTTGTGCTTACAGTAACAGCCACTTGGAGTTTATGTGAGAATGGAGCCATAATATCTGGAGAATACTGGACTGTTGGAGAACTCTACACCATCTGAGTCTAACAGTGTTTCCTCTTTCTCCTCTATGACGGTCAGTGAGGCTTCGCAGCAGGGATGTTATATAGATGTTCCATTTATAGCTCATCAACTGATAGTCATTTTATTTTCTCCTTATTAAGTATTTGTGTATCCCTGCATTAATTATCATTTAATGTAAAAAAAGAATTTTCTAATGAGGGTTGAGAGATGTACTAGATACCTGAAAATTTCATTGCTTAATATCTTCTTTACAGATGAGAATATCCCATAGTGTATATGTACCATATTTTCATTGTCTACATTATCAAACTGGCATAGCCACTCTAGAAATCAGTGTGGAGGACCCTCAGTGTAAGAAATTGATGTACCAAATGGATCCAGCCACATCATTTCTTGTTATACTTACATACATTCTCCATACCCTGGTTCAGAGATGATTGCTCATCAATATTCATTGCTGCTCTTTTCACAATAGCCAACAATAAGAAACAGCTTAGCTATCCATCACTATTTTAATTTCTCTTTCTGGGCCCTTATTTATCTATGTTACTGGATCTTCTATAGGCTAAGATGTGTGCTCACTCTATGCAGGCAATCCTAACTGTTGTAATTTAATGAGCCTCATGGTCATCTCATGCCTGTTAGCATTTCATAGCCATCCTGCCTCTCTTCTTGGTCTCCTTTCTTCCTCCTCTTTCATAGTGTGCTCTGAAACTTGGAGAAGGTAACATGCAAATGTATTGGAGATGCATGAACCCTGAGCCTTGACCAGCCATTCCCTTGTCTAATTTTTATGTTTGGGTGTGTGAAATTTATTATCCATCAGAAATCAGTTTTGTACAGCATTTTATCATTCAAACACAAATTAACCATTCAGAGAATTTTTATGAAAGTAGATATTAATAATTAATAATAGCAATTAGCTTATGATTTTATTGTATTATTGGAATATGTGGCAATGTTAATGTCTCACACTGTTATTGGTGTGATATTTGTTATTTGTTATTTCTAGCAAAAGAAACAGATGCACATTTTAATACTCAGTATGAAGAGGAATAGAGATTCTCTGTGTGTTCTTTCTACTTTCTTTACCTTCTTTGAAACTTCCCCTGCACACTATTGATATGGAAAACTTTGCTTCATTTCTCCTTTCACATTTTATTAAAGTTTCATCCAGTTCTATTTTTATTAAATATTGACTTATATTGTTGCCATACATTCTTATAACTTATAAAAGAAAAAAGGATCATCATAGATATTTTTAAAGGTCATATAGATTATGCAAAGTGTTTATATCCCTTTACAAAGACAATGAAGAAAATAATATAGAATTTGAAGAGGCAACAATATTATTTATTTTAGGCCTAATGATGGTTGTTTAAGAACAAACAAGTTCAGTAGGGCTCAAGAAGGAAACATTTCCCCCAGGCCTCATGCCTCAGTGCACCCAGTCCTGCCCTTCTCAGTTCCTTCAGCATCCAGGAGCACCCCTGTACAGTTTTGGAACACCCTCTAATACTCTCTTCCTCTTGCTTCTACAATGCTTACACCCACCGTGAAAACAGTGCACTCAGTAACCTTCAACTTTTCTTTTTAGAGGGTCATGGCCATCCTGGCACTAGGATGGGATGACATTATTATCAAGAAATTCTGAGTCTTATGTCCTGGAGAGATATTTGTTTAGAAAAGAAATTTGAGTTAAGCATTTAGAATCTCAAGTACCAGGTCTAAAACAGGGTCATCTAACCACCACTTTCACGAAGTAAGAGTTGATTCCAGGCAAAAACACACAAACAAAACCGCAGCTTCAAAAGCATAGTAGAAGCCGGGCAGTGGTGGCGCTCGCCTTTAATCCCAGCACTCGGGAGGCAGAGGCAGACGGATCTCTGAGTTCGAGGCCAGCCTGGTCTACAAGAGCTAGTTCCAGGACAGGCTCTAAAAAAGCTGCATAGAAACTCTGTCTCGAAAAACCATAAAAAAAAAAAAAGAAAAAGAAAAAAGCATAGTAGAATAATTGTCATTGACAAGGACAACATAAAGCTAAATTTCTAGGTAATACACTGTATAAGAAATATGGATCTTGTGTTGGTTTTAAATACATAAACAGGTTTTGTTTTATTATAAAGTTGTTTAGTAATTTAAAGTTAGCAAACATAATTTTTTGCAGAAGGTTCTGATTTAAGTGATAAAAAGTTGAAAGTACATATTGAGGTCTAGACTGTGATATATATTTTAAGATAATGTGGACATACTTTTACTGAGATTACAATTAACATTCCAATATAGCCTCAGTGTGGAAAGCAAAATTTGGGTCTTACAAATAGACCCAGATAACCTAGATATATTTTTCTAATGTGCACTGAGTTTTCTAAATCTTCTAATGTTATTTAACCAATTCTTTTTACTAATATGAATGTATTTTAAAGTGAAGAACTAATACCCAATTAAAAAATCAGCATATTTAAGTCATTCTATGAGTCTTCTAAGACACACTAAAATCAGTTAAGAAATGGAAGATTTATACCAGGAATAAAATGTATGCTTACTATGTGTAAGAACATGAGTTAGGCTTAAACTTCCAGTACCACAAGTACACACACACAAGCACAAATGCAAACACACGCACAAGCATGCACATAAAGAAATATGTTTTTAAAACAAAAACGATAAAAGTGTGCTGTCAAGTAATGTTATATCTGTATATAAGTTTATGCCCTACTGATAATGTAAAAAAAAGTTAATGGAGTTATATAATCTGAGGTAAGTTTGATTTGAATGTTTAGATACAATAGAAGGATTTGTAGGGTACTGTATAATTAAGGAAAGTTTTCTGTCTGAATACTTATTCCATTACAGTTCTTTGGTATATACTATGGTAGAAATTAGTAACTAAAGCTTTTCTTAGCCTCCTCTTTTGTGCATGTTTTAGGGAGTCACCACCATTCACAACTACCCCCAGACTGAGAGTTAAAAATTTCAGACCTAGTGACCCTTAAAAATGTAAAAAACTATTCATTAACCTACAGGAATTTAGGATTGATATGTAACTTTGATCCTCCAGGATGTTTGTGGATGAGGTTATCTGAGCCCATTATAATAGACTGTTAGTATACACTCTAAACTATATAGTAAGTAGTCCTACTCTGTGTGTGGAAAAATCATTAAATAAGCACATTAAAAACGTTACACTATTATAATTAACTGAGTCATATCCCACATTTTCCATAATGTATGATGAAGTCATATTATTTTTATAATTAAAAATGAAGATAAAATAAATGAGTTACGAAAAATTCAGGTAATAGATATAGGTTGTGGAATACAATCTAAAGCTAATTGTTTTTCTATTTCCAATTCTGTTATGAAAATGGTGATTTTTTGTGATGAAGAAATTAAAATAAATTTTAAGTTTCAAAATATATTTGAGACAAAGCATAAAATTTAATGTGATACTTCGTGACTTCCATTTTAAATGTCGATTCTAATTTATATAAATTTTTAAGTTGTAAAGAATTTGAACTTTTGTTTCAGAGATTTTATCTCAGGAACAAAACACTGACTTATATACCTATAGCAGATAATGACAGCCAATACAGAACAATGGATCGTCAAGAAAGGAGAGAGAACATTATTAATATTGGGATCTCTGGCAACAACATTGATGTTAAAAGGCAATGTGGTAATTTTTAAACTAATTATAATAAAATATGACTATTTACTGAAATCTATATTGATTTAGAAGAGACTATTAAGTAAAATTAGGCAATCAAATGTGTGAATTAATTGTTCAGAAAGAAGGAAGATTACAGTTTTGTCACTTTTGAATATGCGTAAAACTGTCTCCCATCAATCACTCCAAAATTAATCCTAAACAATCCCTGCTATGTTCCTTCAATATACATTTGTGATAGTTTCTAAAATTCTATGGAAACACTATATAGAGATACACATCTCAATGTTTAGATTCCATTAGTATGCCTAATGACTGTAAGATGTATCCGCATCATTCTGTTACTGTTATTGTTTGAAACAGGATTCATGAGCCTAGCCTGCTCAAAACTCACTCTTCCACTATGATGGCCTTGAACCCCAGGCCTTGCCTCCAGAGTATTCACATCACAGGAGTGAACACCCATGCCCACTTTTAGGTTGGTTTCACCGTTTTCATGGCAAATCATATTCTACTGTGAGAATGAATTATGCTCTGTTTATATATTTTTCAGCTAAATGGCATTTGGATTGTAAGACAAAAACTTTTACAAACATTTGTATGGATATATGTTATGATCTTCCTTAGGAAAAATCTAAGAATAGAATGTTTGAACTGAATATTAAGTGTGGTTTGAAGAGACAGTGAAGACATCCATTTGTAAGAACTGTAACTGTTCTACTTCCTCACTAAAAACACTGTTTTAAAAAAAATGAGCTATTTAAATGACAGACAAGTAGAAAGTGCTGCAACAATACTGATAGAAAGGAGGTTAATAGAGAATGCAAATGAACTATTGAACAAATTTATAAAGATACACTGCCTTAGAAGAATATCAATATTAACAAAAATATCAACAGGTGAATGCTAATTAATTTGGAAATCTAAATAAAATAGGCTTCATAATTTAAATAGCAACCGTATTGGGCCCAAATAGTGGACTTTAAGTAAATTAACTAACTAAATTAATTTTTTTACTGCCTAAGCCTTATTTCACAGGTGTCTTTCTGATTTAAAAAAATGAATTCCCATCTTTTACAAGATATAAGGCAGAAAAAAACATGAATACAAATTTATTTTTTAATCCAATATAAAATGAAGGTGATGATGAAATGGTAATTATCATTGAACTATAATTATAGTTACAAAACACACAAATTTTAGTAAAACAAAATAGCAATGAAAATTGATTACAATGAATTAAAATATATCTTACAAATTCCAAAATGTTTTAATGATTATTTAATGATAATTATTAAACAACTTGTAAAGACTTGCTCTTAATTTTGTGTATTTCTTTGAGTCTCTGTGAACACTAACATGAAGGACAGTATTCTAGGATGCAGAGGCACTGGAGCCCCTGGAGCTAGATTCATAAGTGGCAATGTACTACTGTCATGATGGTCATCGCATTCATGTGCTTCATGAGAGCATTGTATGCTCTAACTGTTGAGCATCACATCCGTCCCCAAAGTTAATTATTTTATATAAAATATTTTATAGTAATTAAAATTAGTGCTGAAGAAATAATCCATTCCCCTAAAAATATACCATAGCTTCCCACTGATGTAGAAATGGCAGAGGAGTCTTTGAATAATTTTAAACATTTCTTGTCTTTGAATCATTTTAAACACAGTGACAGAGCAGATCGCTAAAAGACGTGACAGATAAGGGAGCCAAAGGATGAGAAAGATAAATAGTAGATAACTGTGGTGATTTGAATTAAAATATCCCCCATAGGCTTATATGTTTGAATACTTTGTCCTCAGTTGGTAATTATTTGGGAAGTATTAGGAGATCTATTATTGGTAAGTATTAGGTATGCCAGTAGGGTTGGGATTTGAGGTTTCAAAGACACATGCCATTTCTCCCTCCCTCTTTCTCTCTCTCTATTTCTCTCCCCCCCCCCCCCCCCCCCGCTTGCTCTCACTCTGAAGAGCAAGTCCATTCTTCCAATGACATTAGGGTTTACAATTTTAGGACTCTGAAATATACTGAAAACCAGATGAGACATCTATCCTTGTGAGCTGAGCTATTGTATCCTTGTATCTTCTGTTTATGGACAACCATTGTTGTATTAGTTGGACCACATTGATCATTATGATAAATCCCATATATATATATATATATATATATATATATATATATATATCCCATGTGTATTATATGTTCCATTACATTATATAAATATCCTATATATCATAGATACCACATATATATTATATAATTCTATTACTCTATAGTACCTTGACTATTATATAAAACACACTGAAGACCACATGCTTATAAGAAAGCATTGCAGGTATTATCATTCAGATAAGTAATAATGCAATGCTCTTATATTTAGCACATTATATTTCCTGGAAAATGATTTTAGGGTTGAAAAAGACTGAAAATGCTACAAAGAAAAAGGTGGAACTAAATATTTATAACACATCTAACTGAAAAATACAGCAGAGGCAGCAGACAACCATGAGAAGTCATAAATGAAGGTACAAAGATATCTATTGGTTTAACTACTAAAATTTTTGTATACTGGTAATTTTAACTAAGAGACATATAATACCCTTTAGTGAAGAGATAGAATTATAATGTGCCTAGGAATTTATGAGCTAAGAATATTCATGGAATTCACAGAGGAAGCTTTACAACTGCTGTAATGGAAATGGAAGTTAAAATTAATACATGAAGAACTATTCCACTTATCATTTTGAAATGTCAGATCTCAGGAAATTAATCTATAAATAAAATTCAAATTAAATGCAGGCTGGATATTCTGAATAACTATTAATAATATCTACTAAAAATAAATATTCTGGGAACAGTAAGATGGTAAGTAAAGGCACTTGATTCACAAGCTTTAGTTCAATACTCTGGGAACATTCATCTCTTGCAAGGTCTCTACATGTATAACATGACATATGCATGCCCAGAGCCTTACATAACAATTTCATGCACTCTATTAATTTAAGTGAAATAGTTTTAAAAGATATTCCATTTAGTAAAAAAAGTATGCATGTAACACATATGAGTATGGAAAGTTTTTGCTTTAAAATATTAAAATAATGGAATATGTAACAGTTCATGATTTATGCACATTTAGGAGCCAAGTGATTACTTTATATTTCCTAACACTTTGGATACCAGACAGCTTATAAAAGCATACAAACAAAGGCAGTAATTTTAACAATTCTTGGAGATTAGGGCTGGGCAACTGACTTTGTTGTGAAGTACAATGTCCTCAAATAAGTGCTTGTCTTAGTCACCTTTCTTTTGCTGTGACACCATTATCAAGACAACCTATAAAATGATAAGTATTTATGTAGATCTTAGAGTTTCAGAGAGTTGGAATCTACGAGGCAGGCATGGTGTCAGAACAGTAACTTCATGTTTACATATTGATCCACAAACACAAGACAAAGAGAACCTACTGGGAATGCCCTGAGATTTTAAAACTCCAAAGTTCAACTCCAGTGGCATATCTCCTAATATTTTCCAAATAGTTTCATCAACAAAGAATCAAATATTCAGATATATGAACCTATGAGGGAATACCCTCATGTTTCTTTCTTATATTTGGTTCTGGTGTATTTGTAATATTAGAAAAGAATAAGGAAGACTCTACAGTTAGATACCAACAGGATACATTTATCTGTTCTCCAAAATTATAAGTGATTCCTCACAAGAACTTGTGATGCTTTGTCCCAAAACCATGTTTAGTGGAAACCAAGAGGAGACAAGAGAACAAGCATGATCAACTATTGCACCTACCTGTTAAACATAACAAAGCAGGTGGAAGTGTAAGACTATGTGGTCTCTAGCTGTGTTTTGATCTTCAGGAATGTGATACTCATGCATGACTTCAGTTGTTTTGATTTTCTCTTAACTTGAGACTTTATTTTTAAAGTCATTTTAGTTTCCCAGAAGGTTTCAATATATTATTTCTCCTCATCCCACAATGTTACCTAATCTTAATATTCCATATCATGGTGCATATTTTATTATCAATAAGCCAAACATTAGTTTTTATTAAAGACTATGCTTTACAATAGGCTCAATTCATGAAAAAAATAAAATAAGAATATCTCACAATGACATATATTGAACATAGTACTCTTGAACAGTCTCATACTGCAGCAATCCACACCCTCTGTATGCTTATCCATCCCTCTGTTCCTGACATACTTTTCAACCTTTATCTTCCACTATAACAGCATATTTTCTAGGGAGTCTTATATAATCATAAACTGATTAATATTTACAGACTTATTTTATTTATAAATGTCCATCGATAAGTCTTCCATGTGTTTTATGGTTTGAAAATCCATTGTTGCTTTGCTATGTAATACAACCTTGTATAAATTTATGTAGGGTGCTCATCCATTCACCAAGCAAGTAACATCTTGGCTGCTCCCACTTGAGACCATGGTAGATACCTTCAATTTCAGACAAACACCTTTAAGTCATTTTGTAATTCCTATAGCTATAATGCTGGGTCTTAAAGTAAGACTAAGTATAAAAATATAAAGCACTAAGACCGAGCAAGTTACCCACCAAAAGACTTTCTCCACTCTCTAGGTTCCCTTCCAAAAAACAAGAGAAGCCTGCCAGAAGACCAGATAGGCATTTTGCCCACAGACACCATGCTACTCTCTCCATTCCCTTGGACAGATACCCCCTGCCCAACTATAACTTGTGCCTATTAACAAATCAGGTAGATATCCCACCAAGAATCCACATAGTTATCCCACACCTAGATCTTCCAAACTCTCTAGGTTCCCTTCTACCAATACTCTGCCCAACCACACACCATGTAGAAGATGAGGTAGGCCATCTACCCTATCTCTTTCCCTTCTCCTCCTGCCATTGTTTTATTATCCCAGTTGCAAACTCATACAAATACTTTCTGCTGGAACAGAGGTCATACAGGCTACCAGAATGCCAGCCTCTAATAAGTGCAGAGACTTCCTGATGGATCAGAGTCCTAACAGGCCCATAGAAGTGTACTACCATCAACTTAGTCAGGGAATCCCTGCCCAATAAGAGATCACACCAGACAATAGAAGTCAGACCCAACTTACATGGAGACTATCTGCTTAACAATAGTCCACACTATCTAGAAGATAAGAGAGGAAAATCAGAAACAAATTATCAATCCAACAGAGAAAACCCAAAATCTTGGCACCTAGACCTATAATCACCACAAACTCAGGTGTTTAGATTTCAGTGTAATAACACAATCAAGAACAGCCAGGGTAATATGACACAACCAGACTCAAGCTATCCCACTATACCAAGCCCTGAATATTCCAGTACATCTGAAATATAAGAAAAAGGCCTTAAGACCAACTTATGGAGATGATGGAGGTTTTTAAAGAATAAGTGAATAAATCTCTTGAAGTAATTGAGGAAAGACTAAATAAAAATTGGAAGAAATGAGAGACCTTAAATGAAGATGATAAAACAAAGAGAAAAAGCAGTTAAAGGAAACTAATAAAATTGTCAAAGACCTGAAATAAGAAATAGAAGCAATGGAGAAAACACAAACTGGGGTAATTCATGAAATGGAAACTGTAGTTAAGTAAACAGGAACTACAGACACAATTATCACCAATGGAAAACAAGAGATGTGTTACAGAATGGTGCCCCGTGTACCAGCTGTGGGAACTGGGCAGGATGGAAACCCTGACAAGCCTGGCCCTCATGTTGCAGATGGTGCTCAACATGGGGCACCTTTCTGTAACACAAGGGCCAGCTTGTCGGGGTTTCCATCCTGCCCAGTTCCCACAGCCATTGTACCCCCAAAAATCACACGGAGGTCTCCATAAGATTATAAACTTATTGTCCCATCAGGTTTCTGGGCTGTCCTGCTGTGGCAAACTCTGACGCTTACGGGTAGGCTGTCTGACTGCAGAGCATTTGAATGTGGTTTATGAGCACACTGCTGCAGCTTGTTTGCTGGCAGGGACCTTGAAACGCCATAGAGTTGTGGCAATAAACATGGCTACAGCGGATACTTCCACTATGAGGCTGGAATTGCAGCAAGCTAAGAAATGGGCTGGATCCAGCCATCAAAGCCACAGCTTTAATCCTACCCATATTGCTTGGTAAATTAATGACTTGTATGGTCAGAAAAATAGAGATATACAGTAAAGAGAGATTTAAAAATGAAAAAACCTCTAAATGTTTTACAGTGTGTTAAAAATATTTGCAGGCTTGAAAAAAAAAGGGGTTAAAGTCCTTAAAATAAAAAAGAAAGAAAGGGAATAGTTGGGTGTGGTGGTACACACCTTTAATCCCAACACTTGGGAGACAGAGGTAGACTGACCTCTGTGAGTTCAATGTGTGGTGGCATACATCTTTAAGCCTCAGAGGCAGAGGCAGATCTCTGTGACTTCAAGGTGTGGTAGCACACATCTTTAATCCCAGCACTGGGGAAGCAGAGACAAGCAGATCCCTGTGAATTCAAGGATAGTCTGGTTTACTGAGGGAGTTCCAGGACAAAGATACACAGAGAACCTGTCTCAAAAAGTCAAGAGTTAAAAGTAAAAATAAAAAACAGAGAGGTTAAAATAAAGCCATGTAAAGATGAAAAATACACAGAGAATCTTGATACTGCATGTTATTATGCTCTCTTTAAATTGCTTGACTACTGAGAAGGAGCAACAGCGGCTAAAAGATATTTGCTTAAAATGCTGCTAAATTAATCCAAGATAGTTATTTTGAAAATACCTTGACTTCAAAAGTCAAAAGGTATGTTACTTTAGATGAGCGATTTTGCTTTTGTTTCCACAGGAAATGAGAAGCTGTGGATTAATTTTGAATTAAGAAAACTCAGTTTTGGAAAAGGAAGACGACCTGAGAAATCTCCATTAGCAACAGATGGCCCAGATGTCTGAGTTCTACATCCAGAACAGTTTCATGATGCTGCCTGAGATGATCAAGCCTCACAGGAAACTCCAGTCAGGACTTGATCATAACTCTAAATTTTCTTTAGGTCCCCATAAGATTATCAGTGCCCTCAACCAGCTGGAATTAGCCCACATTCCCAAAAAAATGAACTATGGATATCTAGTTTTCTTTAAACAAAAAAAGAGGGGGGAAATGGTAAGGACAGTTCTATATTCTCTCAATTATATTTTAAATAAATGCTGATTGGCCAGTAGCCAGACAGAAAGTAGAGGTGGGGCAATGAAAACAGGAGCATTCGTCCTGCCCAGAACACCAAAGAAGCAGGATGTGACCCTGGTGAAAAAGGTACTGAGCCATGTGACTAACATAGATAAGAATAATGGGTTAATATAAGCTACAAGAACTAATAAGAAGCCTAGGCTAATGGGCCAATCAGTTTATAATCTTATGGAGACCTCTGTGTGATTTGCTTTGGGGCTAAATGACTGCGGGAACTGGGCAGGACAGAAACCCCAACAAATCAGACCCTCATGTTACAGATGGTGCCCAATATGGATAACTGCATCCTCAGAAAGCCCCAACAAGCCCGGCCCTCATGTTACAGAGATGGAAGGAAGAATCTCAAATATTGAAGATACATTTGTCAATGTCAAATCTAAAAAATTCCTCTCACCAAACATCAAAGAAATCTGGGACACCATGAAAAAAAACCTAATAATATTGGGGATAGAAGAATAGGAAGAATTACAGTTTAAAGGCATCAGTCTACTTCAAGAGGATGATTGGCATCAACGAGGCTCCTTATGGAGTTTGTTAGTCATTTAGGCAAGAAAATCATTTTCCTGGACTCATCAATGGTATTCTGTATGAAATGGACATTCAAGACTCACAGAAAAATGGCCACTGAACTTTCTAAAGAAGGTGAGACAGTCCTTCAGGGTTCCTGCTTCATGAAACAGTCTGACAGACATTCTGCAGTACATAAAAGAAAGCAATTGATCAACTTTGCCATTACAAGACAGAACAAATCTTCAAATTTCCTGCTTCTTGGAAAAGTCTACTGGATACTATGAGCCTGTAGGCTGAAAATGGATGCCCCAATATTATAGGAGAACTTTGGGTGACTGTCCAGGCAGCGAGATATCTCTATCAATACTAGAGTTTTGGAAGTTGCTTATTGGTATGGGAGGCTCTTCTGTATCTGTGTTGCTTTTATTGGTTAATGAAAAGAAACTTCCTTGGCCTGCTAGGGTAGAACTTAGGTAGGCAGGAAAGAGTAAGCTGAATGCTGGGAGGAAGAAGATGAAGTCTAAGAGATGCCATGGAGCTGTCAGAGTAAGACATGCCAAAACTTTGCCAGTAAGTCACTGCCACATGGCAATATACAGATTAATAGAAATGGGTTAAGTTAATATAAGAGTTAGCCAATAAGAAGCTAGAGCTAATGGGTCAAGAAGTGATTTAATTACTATAGTTTCTATATGATTATTTCTGGGCTAAGTGGCCAGGAACAAATGAACAATCCTCTGCAACAGCTTATGACATACTTCCTGTTTACTTAGGTAATATTATACTTTTCTGGGGTCTTAGAAAAGTTAATGACAGATAGTTATAGTTTCCCTTAGTTATGATAAAAGATAAATTGGATTCAAAACTTTATCACAAAGCTAGGATATTATTTTTCTTAATTTGCCAAATGTAAATGGACTAAATACATTCACATTTATTCTTTCCACATTTATCCATGCTATGTGTCCAGTATGTATACCACTATTTGGAATAGCAATTTATTGATGACATATGAAGTAGTGGTCTTATTTTACCTTTCTTTTCTGCCTGTGTGTACTTTTTGATATCATTTTAAGATTTCTCACCCTTTTCCATAGGTATCTTTATTTTCCCATTGCTGTGTTTTATGTGTCTTCTGTAAATTTGATTCCCAAGAACTATAGCAAGCATTTTAAAGGCATTATTTGCCACTTAAATTAGTCTTTTCAAACTCTTCATAATCTTTCTTATAATAATTTGATCATAATTAAACCAACTTTGTCAGTGTTTCTCTTTATAATCTAAGAACATGGATTTTTCTGTTGTTATAGAATATGAAACCTTGCTGGAAAATTAAGATTGTCCTGACCTTCGTGATATCTTCTTAAAAAGTATGGTTTGTGTCTTACATATCTAGTTGTATGACTAATTATTCACTATGGTTTGATAGTCCCTTTATAACAATATTTTCATTGGCATTGAAGCTATTTATCTAAATCTATTTAAACCAGTTGTGCGATTAGATAGTAAGATGCTGGGTGAGGCATATAAGTCAATGTTAGAGAGGTCAGTCTACATATCAGGTGTTTTAATTCCATTTGAATCCTTCTCAAACAACAGAAATCATATTTTAAAGGTACACCTAAACAAAGTTTGAAATCTAAGAGCATTGTAACCCCCATTTTTTAGATTTATTAAGGTTACTAACACACTAAAGCTCCTTAAAGCAACTGGAGAAGTAACACGGATAATATGTCCTTGTCACACAACTGTCCTGAACTGATATTTATTGAGGATTCTGAAAATTCTGCTAAAAATATCTGTCCCACATTTTCATTATACTAAGCTTAAATGACTTGCATATGTATGCGAATGTAAACTGTCTCTCTTTGCGGGTACAACCATTTTATCGAATAGATAATATAAACTCATTCTTAACTCAGGTCTGTGAGTGGCACTAGAGTAAGTTAGGAGACTGTTTGTGATCCAAAATGCATAATTAGTGACAGATGACTGATACCATTATTAGATGTAGCTTCAAACTGTTCCATTAGTAGAGGAGATGATCAAAGTACTATGAAGTTGGAATCATTTATACTTTGAAATTTCAATACTTGTCTTCTTTGACAAGTAAACAGAACCTTCTGATGTTAGTGATATAAGTGCAGATTTTAATCAAAATATCTTATTTGAGACTTTCTTATTCTCTCATGTAGCACGTAACACAAATGCTGTAATTTGGAAAGACTGATATTGAACACATGGTTGGGGAGGAGAGCAGAATTAGGCAGACATAGCTATGCAGTCTCTAGGGACTTACTTTATATATTTATTTCTGAGAATTTTATGCCTTCTAAGTTTTTTTCTTTTTTGTTTTATTTGTTTGTTTATGGTTTTAGGTTTTTTTTTTTTGTTTTTTGAATCGCGGTTTCTATGTGTAAACAGCCCTTGTTTTCCTGGTATTTGCTTGTAGACCAGGTTGACTTCATACTCACAGAGTTCACCTGTCTCTGACTCCTAAGTGCTGGGATTAAGGGTGTGTGCAACCATGCCTGGCCATAAGTTTCATTGCATGAATTCCATTCCTATGTTATGAGAAGTCTGGAAAACTGAAAGTCAAAGACATATTCATGAGATTTGAATAATAAAACATATAGTATTGAGGTCTGGTAATGTTGTAAAGAGTCTGCTCTTCTTCATAAATAGATACACTTAATGCTGACCTAAGATGCTAGGAAGGCAAGGATGGAGCTCAGATGAATCAAGCTTTCATAAGACTGCACACAGTGGGTAAATATGGTGCTTGGCCTGTAAGGATGATTTATGTGATTCAGAAATTCTTAATTTTCTAGATTATCCACTTTTTTCTCTTCATATCTTCTTTACAGAGACTATTCTCTCTAAGCATTTCCAATGGTGGCGTTAGCTGCTATGATTTACTAAGGACTTGCTACCTGTGATACAAATACATGCATATTTATACACAGATATATTTTAAAAAGTGTGGACATTATGGACTTGTCTATATTCTGTCTGGAAAGCCCTAATCTGAAAGTACAAATATATTTATAGATGTGTACACATCTATACTTCCTTGAAGATACTGTTTCCTTACATTGTTTATTGTTTACTTCTTTAAACTGACTTAAAAATAAATATTAAGACAATGTTTTCTTTCAAAATTTTGTATTAATTCTTTGAGAATTTCATTCAATATATTTGATAATTTTTCACAACTCTTCATAGATAAATCCCCACCTCCTTCTTGCCTCAACTTCATTATTCTTTATTTAAACTATTGACTCCTATTTGTATTATTATCAAACTATGCTTGGGTGTGCACCTGACTTGTAGTTGTGGTGTCTGGTTGTCCTAGCAGGAATCAGCATTTAAAAAAACTGGTGTCCTTCCCAATGCCCGTCAGAGACACTTTTCCTTAACATAGGCATGGAACTTCATTTCCACCTCCCATTCTCCACTCTGGAATTATTTCTTTAGATTGTTGACATGTTCTTTTCTGAAATATATGTTCTATATATTTCTATATTCTATAGTAATTCTATGGCATTAACTCAGAATTATTCTTCTATGAGTTCCTGCATATCTGTTCATGTGTTCTAAAAAGTCAGTTTTTTGACTTAATATTCCAGTTTTTCTTCGTTTTCTTCAGGCCCTGATAGTCTGTCTTTCACATGATTCATTCTATAGGTGAAAGTTTCCAGTAAGATTTTTTTTTGTTCATATTTTAATCTCCATTTTCATTTCTGTTGTAGGTTTCTACGTTTCCTTTTTAAAGAATTTGCTTTCATATTGGGTATTTTCTTCTTTACTTCAATTAGTCATTTCAGTTTTCCTTCTCTCCCACCAGTTTTTTGTTCTCCTAATGTTCTTTCAGATGTTTATTTGTGTCTGTATTAGTTAGTTTTATGCCAACTTGGCTCAAGAAAATGTCATCTGAGAGAAAAGAACCTCCACTGAAAATTTGCCTCCTTAAAATCAGGCTGTAGACATGCCTGGAGGGCATTTTCTTAAATAGTCATTGATTTGGAGGAATCAGTCAATTTGGGTGGGGCTGCCCCTAGACTGGTGGTCCTGGGTCTAAAAGAAAGTAGGTTATGAAAGTGATGGGGAGCAAGCCAGTAAGCAGCACTCTTCCATGGCCTCTGCATTTATTCCTGTATCCAGGTTCCTGCCCTGCATAAGTGCCTGCCCTCACTGCTTTTGATGATATGCCATTATATTGAACTGTGAGCTAAATAAACCCTTTCCTCCTGAAGTAGCTTTTCCTCACAGTTTTTCATCATGAAATTGTAACCCTAACTAAGATAATGAACTTCTTCAACCCTTTGCATTCCTTGAGAACACTTCTAATTTTTTTTTGCATATGAACTCTATGTCTTCAGTTTCATTTATGTTGTTTTCATGAGAGACTATTACTATAGGATTGTGGTTTGGGGGGACATACCTAAAAGAATTTTTATGTTGCTTATGCTTTCTTGTGGTTGGGCTTAGGTATGTTTGGGTATGGTATTTGTTATGTCTTTTGATATACAACGTTTAAGAAAGCCACTGAAGAGAGGCAGTGCATTTGGTGGTTTGGGATAGTCCTGCATGCAGAGTCACAGGACATGTGGGTGTCTAGTTATATATCCTAAACTAGGTAAAAAAAATGAATTAAAGTCAGAGCTGAGTGGATAGGAAAAATGGGAAACCAATGTCTCTTACTGGTTGATGGGGTCTGTATGAATTGGGTTCCTGGAATGAGATTTCTGGATCAGAGTTGCTGAGATTTAAGTGCAAGAGGCTGATTCTCAAACTAGGTGCTGGAGGCTTTGTTGATCATGTTTCAGGAATGAAGTAAGACCTAGGAAGACAGAAGCAAGTGGGAGGCTGGATCTTTAACCTGGTGACAGCAGCCATGAGAGTGTTGTGTCTGGCATTAGGTTCCTGTGCTGAGTGTCTTCACACTGGTTCTTGACCTTAGTGTGCCATAGAATCTGACCATAGGTCAGCACATTTATTGACACTGTTGAGGTATATGTATATCTCTTTATCATAGACATTCAGAAGATCTTCTGAACTTGTATAGCTATCAGTTTATTTTCATATTCCAAGTCTATTTTTATTATAAACTGTGCTAACTTCCCCTTACTGCCACCATAGGTGAAATTCACACAGGATCTAACTACCTGTTAGAATGATCTTCAATGATCATTTACTTATTTATAAATGGCTCTGATAAATAATTGGAAACTTCTTGATGTTTCTTCAGTGTTTAATATATTCATTACCTTTGAACTCTCTTTTGTAGATTATATTTATTATTATATATTTTCTAAATTTTGATTATTATAATGACTTATGAGTAAATAATTTGCTTCCAATATCCAGCTCAATAATATTCTGATAATGCATATAAACTGTATCAAATATACCAACAGAAATCTACTATATTAAATAAACATTTACTTAATGGTTTGAATATATTTGAATTTATTACTTCTGCACATTCCATACTTTTGATCATTATGTTATATTCAAGCTATGCAGGTAGAACAAATACTCTTAGGTGCTACAGAGCATTTCTATTTTTTAAAACCATCTTAATTGTATATTGAAATTCTCTTAAGAAGTAACTTCCGTGGCTAGAGCGATGGCTCAGTGGTTAAGAGCACTGACTGCTCTTCTAAAAGACCCAGGTTCAATTTCCAACCACCATAGGGTGGCTCATAGCTGTCTGTAACTCCAGTTACAGGGGACCCGACACCTTCACAAACACAAACATGCAAGCAAAGAACCATTACACATAAAATTAAAAAAATATGAATTGTTAAAATACAAGAAGTAACTCCAAAGTCTGATGAACTGTTGAAGGTCATAGCAATGTTTTCTCGTCTCAGGAATCTCAAGTATCCTCAGTAATTTTCTCTATACTTCTGTGGTCCTCCTTACCTTTGAAGACAAGATGGAAAGTCTTGCCAGAACACTTTTTCCCCATTCTTTCCAAAGTGAGCTGGATGTTAGGTAAATATGATTCTAGTGCAGTTACCTAGAGAGCTAGATTATAAACTATTATTTTCTCTTTCCAAATATTGAAAGAGTTTGGGCATTGTTCTCCCTTCCAAGTTCAAATCTGACTTATGAGTAAATAAATTTAGCAAAACTCACTGCTGTTTCTGACTTATAAAACAATGGACTCTACAGCATGGACGGGCTCACTGTGAGCCTTGTCAGTTTGGTTGCTCACCTTCCTGGACTTAGGGGGAGCTGGGAGGACCTTGGACTGAACATGGTGAAGGGAACCCTGATGGCTCTTTGTCTTTGGAGAGAGGTGGAGTGGGGGTGTGGGTGGAGGGGAGGGGAGGGTGGGGGGAGGAGAAGGGGAGGAGATGGAAATCTTGAATAAAAAAATGAAAAAAAAACAATGGAAGGGTCCAGATGCCAACAAGACTTTGACAGATTCTCCATTAGCATATATGATCTATGGCCCATTTCTGAATCTACATCACTCTGTCTAGGGCATATAATGAGCACTATATTAGACTTGAGCTGGTTTCTAAGCAGATTGGTTGTTTTCATCTTGGTCTCTTAAATGTCTTTAGCTATCATGGGATATAGGACAACATCTTTGCAGAGGGTCCATGTGGATCAAGATGAATTCCAACAGCACCCTACATCAAATCTGTCTCATATATATTATATGTGCAGCCAAGCTTAGAAACCAGCACCACCAATAAGCAAAGAGAAACTTTAAGTCACAGATGGATAAATGACTGAGTTGTTTAAGACAGTCCATGAATTAGGTGAGGCTAGGAGTAGTAAGCATGACCTTGTTATATAGTTTCTACTCAATCCCATTCTTTTATCAAATAGTATCAGATAATCTGTTCTTGTTCTGTAATTCTGACATATCTCAAAAGAAGAAATGCTAGCACTGTGGTTCGTTGTGAGGCTGTTCCTTTCTGTAAATATTTTCAGTGCAATAGTCCTATAAGATGAATGAAAGATATTGTTCATTTCAGCATACTAATGCTACTATTGCACACAATATTTGGTCAATCAAGTCTGCTTTTTTCATCTTATCAATTACTAATTGATATTTAACTCTCCAATACATATTTTATTTCTAGGAAATCCCTTTCATGTTTATCTCTAGAAAAAGATTAATCATAAGTTGTTATTGTCCTTGTGTTCACCTTTGAAATTGGGTTATCTTTCTGCTTATCTCAGAGTTTTCATGGTGAAGACATTAGAAGCATGGAATAATGAAGTATATAGCACAATTGGCTCTAGCACAAAGCCTGGACATTCCCCAGGAATGTCCTCTGTGGCTGACTATGATGGCAGGACTAATTATTGCATTTCCCCCAGAGCTCTAGCACCTGAATGTTCATGGAAGGAAGTTTCAAAAACACAATTTTGTTAAGAATTTTCCTAATGCAAACTCTCTGCCGATGCAAAAATCCCAATCAAGCCAAAGCACAACAAGCCAAATTAAAAAATATCCAGGTTTAATGGGATTCCTGTGTTCTCAGGTGGCTCGGAGGAGGAACTGGGAAGCCCCGAACGTGACCACCATGGGGAAAGGAAAGAGACCCCAAGGAGACGTTCTGGGAGAGCAGTTTAAATAGACTGGGGGAGTGGTCAAGATTTTGGCGGGCTGCCTTGACCTTCCTCCGGGGAGGAGTCAAGGTTTGGTGGGCACAGGGACAGGGACTCCAAAGATGGAGGCCAGAGACTGGGACTTATACATTTCTCAAGACTGAAACTAAGATTCCCCACTTAGCTGAAGATACTTGTTTTCTTCCTGTCTCCTACTGTTTCTAAAGGAAGTGAAAAACTCTACACTTGGGGACATTTTATACAGAGATTAATGACAGTCCAGCAAGTACATACATTTCCAGTTGATGAAACGTTTGTTAAAAGGTGTTTGCCAAGGATCTCAATACAAGAGACAGGATGTTGTAAGCTTCCTGACATAGAGAATGATCTTCAGAAGTCCCACATTTGAGCATCACTCTTCTTTAATTGCCCCAGAGTGAAAATGTGTCTGTACACTTTGCTCCTGGCTCATGTGTACTGGCACCAATTCCCTCACTGCTTTTCCAGGTTTATCAGCCTCTATCATGGAACAAATCTTTTATTTTTTTATTTTTCCTTTTTTTTTTTTAATTTTCTTTCATTGTGCACACCAATCCCAGTTCCCCCTTCTTCCCCTTCTTCCAGCTCTTACATCCTCCTATCCTACCCCTATCAACTCCCCAGAGTAGGTAAGGCTTCCCTTGGGGAGCCATCAAGGTCTGGCATATTAAGCTGAGGCAGGACCAAGCCCCTCCCCACTGTATCAAAGCTGAGCCAAGTATCTCACCATAGGGAATGGGCTCTAAAACCCAGTGCATATACCCGGAATAAGTCCTAATCCCAATGCCAGTGGCCACCCCAACAAATCAAATCATATTAACTGTCACCCACATTCAGAGGGTCTCGTTCTGTCCCATGTTGGTTCCCCAGATGTCAGTCCTGAGTGTATAAGCTCCCACTAGCTCAGGAAAACTGTCTATGAGGTTTTTCCCATCATGATCTTGATTCCCCTTGATAAATGATCCTTCGTCCTTCTCTTCAACTTCTTCAGAAAATATGTAAAATATTTCTATGCTTTCATATTGAAATATTTCAACAAAAGGGTGGAAGGGAGGGGAGGGGAGGGGGAGGAGGAGGGGAAGAGATGGAAATTTTTAATAAAAAAATGAGAAAAAAATTTAAAAAAATAAAATTAAAAAAAATAAAATAAAAAAAGAACAGTTTTAAAATCTGCTAGTTTTTCTTTGGAATTTCCCCCAAATACCTCTCAGACTAGAACTCAACCAGCCCAAATACATGTGAATATAATCTTATTCAGAAATATATTTATCATGTGCATTCTTCCTCCTCTCTATTTCTTACACATGAGTAAGCAATACATGACTTACTATTCTGTGGTTGTGTGATGATTTGTTGTATCTAGTACTAGACTGTAACTTTCTTAGCAATATTAATATAATTTTTAACTTTGAAAGTATATAAATTAGAATGAAATATATAAATAATATTATTACTCTATATAATAAAATATATAGTACCTAGAATGAAATATAAAAAGTTACATACAGTTTAAAAAAATTATTGTTTTGTATCATATTATCTTAATTCTGATACGTTTTAATGATAAAAGCATTTTAAAATAAGTTGTAATTTCCCTTGTTAATCTTTCATTTAAATTACCCACCACTCTTCATAATAAGCAAACATATCCTGAATTTAGTTTACTTTTTCATCCCTATGTTTATTATCTTAAAACAAATACCCAATTTAAGGAATAAACTCTAGATTAATTACTGTTCATGATACACAGATGTCATATATAAGAAAGTTTGTTAGAGAGTTTCATTTGTGGAGAAAATGCTTTGGATTTCTTCTTTTTTAATTAATTAATTTATGTTACTTCCCAACTGCAGCTTTCCTTCCTTCCTCTCTACCCATCCCCTTCTCCACCTCCTTCCTCCCTTAATCCAGTCTTCCTTTGTTTCTGTTCCAAAAGGATAGGCATCCCATGGGTATTAACCAAGCATGGCATATCAAGTTGAAGTGGGACTAAATCTTCTCTTTGTATTAAGGCTGGGCAAGGCAATCCAATATAAAGAATAGATTCCTAAGAGCCAACCAGAACATTAGGGACATCACCTGCTCCCATTGTTAGGAGTTCCATATGTATAATTGTATATGTATGTATATATGTGCAAAATTTATATTATACAAATTTACATGTATATTGCACATATATATAGTGTGTGTATGGTGTGTGTACATGAGTATGCACATGTGTATGTGTGTGTGTTTGAGTGTGTGTGTGCGTGCGCACACACACGTGTATGTGTGCATATAGCTAGCTATATGGCCAATAAAAATTTGGAAAGAACCATTAAAAACACCAAAATGAATGACAGAGAAGAAAGCTCAACAGTGAATTTTGTGAAAAAGGAATGTTCATGCCACTGAAGTCAAAGAACTCTTATGAAATTGTGGTAGGGGAGAGTGAAACCATCCTCTTGCCATTATATGCTTCATGTTCTTGTGAATAACCCCTACCAATATAAAGCTTTCATTGTCCTCATTGTCTAAGTTTTCAGGTTTTTGTAAATCTAAATTTATTAAAAGTTTTACTTTCAAATTTTTTCTATGTATGTTCTTTTAAATTCTAAATGAATCTTATTTTCATCATAGTGTATAATGCTGTTTGTAGCAAAGATATCATATAAAATATGATGTATACATAAGACAAATCATTCACTATGACCAATTGGTTAAAGTAAGCTAATAGTGATTGTGACTGGCAGAAAACAGAAACATTAGCAGGTAGAGTATTTTAGAATGCCAACATCCTTGCATGCAAATAAGCCATAGCAAACTTACCACTCTTCCTGAGAGTCAAGCATCTGGTTTTGTATGCTTAATTAAAATAAATGCATCTCCTCATGCCCTAGAAGTAGAAAAAGACAGTAGACAAGAAGCATGATAATATCAGTCATCATCATTATCATCAGTCACAATCCATTTATGCTTACATGGAGCCCACAAAGTGCTTTTAATTTAAATGAAGTGATAGGAAAGAAATGTACAACAAGGGATTCAGCAATTTATGTTGGGTATTTTAGTCCTTTTTTTTTTACTTTAGCTAAGAATGAAACAAAATATTCATACTGTATCCTAGCTCTATTATAAAGATATTGCACACCGAGTCTGATAGACTCAAATTTACCTACTTTCTCTACCCACTACTGAGGCCTCATGTACTCACTGAAACCAAGACTGGTCTTATAATCAGTTATTGTTAAAAATAAACATAAAAATTTGAAGTCACCCCAGACAGACATCCTCAAGATTGGTTACCACAGAACACAGGAAATGATCATCACTTTTATGTGGTGAAATCTTTATGTCACCTCTGGTATGCTGAGCCTGTGACAGGGGTACCACATTCCAATCTTCACAGCAACCCCCATAAATGTTATTAAAATTGCTTATACACAAGGCTTTTGCTTTTGTTTGTTTTCTTTTAGCTTCTTCCTTATTTTTATTTTAAGAATTTTAAAGATTACCTCATCAAATCAGCATAACATAGAACATGTCCCCTTAGATTATATGGAATGCCAGTAGAATAAGAAATTGTCCAAGTTTGTAGAAAGTCTAATAAAGGAAAGCCTTACAGATAAAGCATGGGCCATTATCTATTTTATTTTGTCTAGGTAAGCCAAGGATAGCAAAGCATTGTAGCATATGGCTAATAGCATGTTTGGATTTCTCTCTGGCATGTGCCAAAGCCCAACAGGCTCAGGAAAAGGTATCTACTGAAAGAAAAATGTATTTAAGTTTTCTGAATGGAGAATAATGTTTAATATCAATCTACCAGAGATGGTTAGGGTGAAGCCCTCAGGGATTGCTCCTCAGATTATGGAGGGGAGGAACCTGGAGGAAAGACTGACAGAACTTACAAATCCAAACATTTTTTGAGGTCTTTAACTGGTATCTGGGGGAACCTATGTTTTATGGTTTAAAGGTGGAAATGTGTGTTTCCATAGTAGTATTGCAATGAGGCATGGAAGCCAGGTGCTCAGCCAGCTGATTTTTCCTAAAGAGAAATCCACTTAAGTTTTGGTGACTTCTAAAATATTGTAGTAAGATGGGATTAATCCTTTGTTTAAGTAGGAGATGAGCTTGAATCATAAGAGGGGATATAGGTTTGGAGTCTAAAATGGGCCTCTACCAAGTTAGGCAAAAGATTTACAATATAGAGGCTATCAGAAAATTGATTGAATGGCTCTGGTTTGGAATCCAATACCATATAAATGACAAATAATTCTTTAAACTGTGCAGATCCCTCCACCTAATGGGAAACTGGTTTATAGACACTGGCTTCTCTCCCTGTAAGAGGTGGAAATACAAGAGAGGCCCCCAAGAATCACCCCCCAATAAGTAAACACTGTAAGAAAATTGGGGTTGAGTTGAGACAGAAAATGTTTAGGGGGGCTCCACTCCAGTCGAGAAAAGGAGCTCATCCATTTGTGAGGGACAGAATGGCAATCAGCTTTTCCTGAGAATTCATCAAGGGCTATGGCAATTCTACTATTATTTCTCTGAAGCCAGGTGAAGTCAGTTATTTTAAATGGAACAATATGGGAATGAGGTTCTGTCCCAAATGTCCTGACTGAAATATCCCTGCATTTAATGGTGCAATTGGCTGCTTGGTCAAGGGATAGACCCTGGGAACACTGCCCACTGAAAGGTGAACCCAATGAATAGGCTCCCCCTCCTTCGCTAATAATTTGGTACACAAGGTTTCCCCAGGAAAGATATATAGGAAAGGATGTAGGTTAGGATCAAAGCTTCTCAGGGCCGCTGTGTCAATGGCCTGTTGGACCTGATGCAAGATCTGCTGGTGGTGAGAGGATAAAGTAACTTGGGATGAGAGATTGAGGCCCTTAGGAGTTCAAACAATGGAGTCAACTGTTGATAGAGGAGAGTCATCTATGTGTTACTTTCATTGGTTAATAAAGAAACTGCCTTGGCCTTTTAATAGGACAGAAAATTAGGTAGGCGAGGTAGACAGAACAGAATTCTGGGAGAGAGAAGGCAGACACTTCAAGCAGTCACCATAGTCGGTCGCCATGCTTCTCCTCTCCAAGGCAACGCAGGTTAAGATCTCTCCTGGTAAGCGACCACCTCGAGGTGCTACACAGATTACTAAATATGGGTTAAAGCAAGATGTGAGAAGTTAGCCGGTAAGAGGCTGAAACTAATGGGCCAGGCAGTGTTTAAAAGAACACAGTTTCTGTGTAATTATTTCAGGTGTAAAGCTAGCCGGGTGGCAGGACACAGCCTGCCATTCCATCTACAAACTGTTCCGTGGAAGCGGATATCCATAGCCTTATCCAATTTGTTTCTCCTAGTACCTTTTGGAGCTGAGGTGGGGTATATGAATCCTGAATGTGTAATTGGGGGTTGGCTGGAGAAACTGATACAAGGAACAAGATGAAACCCAAAACTTTAAAGGGAGGGATAGACTGAAATTTATCTGGAGCCACACTGAAGTTATTATCCCTTAGAATGGTAAGGCAATTAGTTGTGAGGTCACGAAGGCCTGATGAAGTAGGGCTTCCCAAAAAAAAATATTAAGAAAAAAGAGATTCCATAAGCACTGCCCTGGCCAGATTTCTCCAGTCCCAGACAGTGCAAAATTGATGGACTAACCCCTGGAGGATGGTTTCCGCCCAGGGTGAATTTGGCTCATCTTTAGCTACAGCTTTCTTTAAATCCTTAAGATCCTGGGCTTCCCAAGGGGACCCGACATTAGGCAGGTTACTTCCTGGGTTAACATTTACAGGAAGCAGGTGTTCCATTTCTCCCTCTGTGGCTCTGGAAGAAACTACCTCCCCTAGAAATCCGGAAGCAGCAACTTCCTGTCCTAGTGCTCCCTTCCCAGTCTGAAGCTTTGGGGCAGAGGAGCCTCCCCTACAAGGAAGGTCTCTCCTGCAACAGAGCAGAAGGTCAGAGAGTGCTCGAAAAGGGTTTGTAGAGGGATCTGGAGGTGAAGAAGGTGAAGGACCCCTTGAGAGCCAAGAAGCTCTGTAAAAGGGGTTTAGGGTGGATACACTGAACTCAGTTCCAAAGTAGGATTTATTGAACTAGATTCCAAAGTAGACTTTTGTTTAGTAAAGAACTGTCCCATTTTAATGGGTGTATACTCACCTGCAGACCAATTGTCCATCAGCAATTCTTCAGTATAAAGTTACAATAACAACAAATTGGTTCAAGAGCAGACAAGTCATAAATGATAGGGAGGCACTCCAGACACATGGTACTATTGGAACCGAGCTTTTACATAGTTACAGGTGCAAAATAGCAATAATGCAACAATTCAACAAATTGTGCTACAATAATTAGAGAGACATTTTATGAAAAAGGAATATATATTTTTAAAGTTCATATCTATCTATATATATTGATAGTTCATATATATGAACTTAAAAATTATATATTATCTAATAAAGATATATAATGTATAAAATTATACATTAAACACAAAGAATTATAAAATAAAGACTACAAAATCTCTAGAGTTAGCATTGGAGCAAATGCTCTTAGCCTGGATTTGGCAATGGAATTTACATAAACACAAAAACCACAATCCAGAAAAAAAAAGAATCTCTGATGCAGCGAATTTTAGTATACTTTTAAAACATCTTCTCTGTGAAGACCCACAAAGAGAACAAAAGATAAATTAATTAATTAAAACACACACACTGCGGGAAGTTTGCAGACACATACCTAAGATGCTCACATATATGATGCACAAAAGGCTTAAAGCACAGTAATACAAAAGTGGACAAACCTATGATAAATAGGACAAGAGACATTGCACACCTTACATGACACATGCATGGAAAACAAGCATAGGATACTCAGCACAAGTGTCACCAACAAATGTCAGGTCACAACAATATTTGATCCTACAATTCCCATTTTAGAGTGACTAAAAACTGAAGTTCTAATCAAAGAGATGCCATGTAGATGCCTAAGAAGACAGATGCTCTTATGGGGTAGGAATGAACAGGTTTCTTTGAGGTCCCAGGCCAACCTGTTTTACATGGTGAGTGAAGACCAGCATAGGCTAAAAAATAAAACACTATCATCAAACAAAATCAACCAATCAAAAACAAGCAACAACAAAAACAAAAAAAAAGAAAATCAACAAATCATCAAACAAGCCAAACAAATAATAATATGGAGAAGTAAAGAGCTTAAAGATGCCACATGTATACTTGGAGTTTTTTTCTAGATGTGTGTATGTGTTATAATGAGTTGACTTTATCAAAGAATCTCCAATTTATATTTCTGATATAGGCTCTCATACTGAAACTTGTGATCACTGATTTAGAAAAATTAGTTGTACAGCAGTCCCTAGATTGCTCCTCTCCCTGAATATCCATCATTGCAATTACAAGCATGCAACATTACACTTGCTGTTTTTAAAATGTAGATTAAACTTATATTCTCATGTTTACCGATCAAGGATTTTGCATTCTGAGCCATTTCTCCTGGCCCCAATACTAGTCTATATCAATGTAACAGAAAACAGAAGGCAGGTTAGAGCTTGATCACTTCATTTCTTGAAGTTCATAGGTGAAATTAGTGAAATAATAGATATATATAGCCTACATTCTCCAATACACAATGGTGGATAATAGGGAAAGAGTTAGTATGCAAAAGCTCCAAAGACAGAATTCCATTTTGCTAGAGTTGATTATTATTATTCTTAGTGGTTTAAAAATGGAGAGATCACTTTCAGAGAGTCCGATTTGGTCGCATGTTCCATCAGTCCCATTCCAAGTGGACTTGGTGGTCTCCCATTAGTTCTGTCCTGCCGTCTCAGTGGGTGAATGCATCCCTCATGGTTCTGACTTTCTTTCTTATGATCTCTCTCCTTCTGCTCCTCATCAGAACTTTGGGAGCTCAGCCCGTGGCTGATGGTGGAGGGTGACCGAGGAGCCAAGGACAATGGCGATGGGCTTGGTCTCTACGACATGGACGGGTTCTGTGTGAGCCTTGTCAGTTTGGTTGCTCACCTTCCTGGACCTGGAGTGAGTTGGGAGGACCTTGGACTCAACATAGTGTAGAGAACCCTGATGGCTCTTTGGCCTGGAGAGGGAGGGTGTGGGGGTATGGGTGGGGGGGGGGGGGGGGGAAGGGGGAGGAGGAGGGGAGGAGATGGCAATTTTTAATAAAAAATAAATAAACTGGAAAAAAATGGAGAGATCAATTCTTTCAACTTGATTTATCCCTAATATTGGCAGAAGACTACCAAATTTTCTACAGAGCCATGCTCATATTTAATGGCTCCATCATATGGTGCATCTATTTGCCTGGGTACATATTTGACAGGGAGAGAATATTATAGAAAGATATGTTTTCATTATTAAGTATTTTTTCTTATTTTAACTGATTTCATATTACGATGGGCATTGTAGTTCCCAAGAGTGAAAATAAAGATAATAATTTAGGATACAGATTGTGACAGGACATATCTTTACAATACCACCCTGAATCTGAAGTGTATACATTCACTTCTAGAGTGGTATGGTATCTCTACCTACAGAAAGTTAAAAGGACTTTGAAGGGTGCGTTAAAAATGTGTACTAAACACAGAGTCAGGAAAATGTTCTCAGAAGCACTAAGAACCAGTACATCATTTTGAATACCTTTACAGTAAAGTTCAGAGAGTCCCTAGAATATTAACCAAAAGTGACTGATATTCCTGAAAAAGAGGCATTTCATCAAAGAAAGATAATATTAATTCTTAAAGTAATAAGCAATACATTTTAAGAGTATTATGAACTAATCAACAAACAAATGAAGCTTTAATTTCAAATAATAGTTTTTCACAAAAGATAACTGCATAAGGCTTATGTTATCATAATTGAATATGATCAGGATTGGTTCTTGCCAAATCCATAATTGTGAGCAGGATGATAAAGAGAAGGTCACAATGAAATATCCAGGAACTATATTTCCTCATGTCATTGTGTTCACTCTTGACCCCTAATTAACATTTCAGATATTAAAACATTTGTGAGAGTTAACATTCTCTTATAGAGCAATCAAATAAAATACTAAATAAAGACATCCAAATGCATTGGTTTATCCTTTATTTTTCAATTATAATACAACATACAGCAAACACATGCCAATGGAACAAAGAACCCACACAAAATCACTAATATGTGAAGGTAAGATTACTGAACAAATTATAGTGATGTACTTTAGTTGTTTCTGCATTTATATTACTAGGTTTGTGGAAAAGAAGGCATTGCAATCATTTACATGAGCTTATATGTACATAGACGCCACAATAATTTGCAAATAAGAAAATAAAATTTGCTTCTGAAAATTGAACAAGAGAATGCACAAATAATTTTCATAAATAGAAATACTTAGCTTCCAAAAAGACAGTAATTTAGAGACCAGAGTAAGACTAGTGTATAATTTAGCTGACAAATGTAGAGAAATAAAACACCACTTAGAAGCAAGGATGCTGTTGTCTTGGGAAACAAAACAAATGCATAAAGAAAGCCAATGTTAGGACCCTCTTCAGAAGGTCATTTGCATTTAAGGCCCAGAAACAAATATCAGTTCATCTTCAGCATCCACTTTAAGACTCCAGTACAGCTTTTGAATTGTAATGCAGCTCCTTCAATCATACAATATCTTCTTCTTTTAATCAGAATTCATTTGCACCACATATTTAAATAAAGGTCTATGTGTATTTCATCTACAAGGAGACAGAATATTTACCACATTATTATACAGACTGTTACTAGCTATTTTAGCTTAAAATTAATTCAATGATAAGCAAGGTTATGAAATTATGTGTTTCAGCATTTTCATGATAACAGATTTTTCTAAAATATGGGGATTTTACTAACAGTGACTTATAAAATCATAAGATAAACAGCCAGATGGTGTGACTCTGGGTAACTCACCCAAATCACTCTGCATCTAATTTCCACTAAAATCATTGGGTGTTTCTACAATCAAAGGGTTGAATGATATTACCGTGCCTCTGAAAACAAAGAAGTAAAGAAATTCTTCAAATAAAATGAGCTTAGCCATAATTTTATAAATAAAATGAATTAATAAACTAACTATGGAATGCATTACATCAAGTTTTAATAAAATTGCTACAAAATCAAATGCAGTGTGGAAATTGGTCCAGCATTCCTCCATACTCAGTAATATAAAAATCCATATAGAGATTGGATCAATACTGTCCACAGACACTGGAATGGAGAATATTAAATCTAATGTTATTCTCTAGATTACATGTCTTGATGATACACTTGGAAAGCATATTTTATTTAATATTAATAATTCCCTCAAATATTTGCTCTTTCAAGAACTTATATTACCTTCATGGCTCTTATCAGGTTTCAGGAGAAAATGTATTAAGATTGAAGATATGCTGGAAGTAATAACATTTTCATAAATGTGAAATATAAATCTCATAAAAACTATGGAAATAAGCTTATGGTTTTAACCATACTATTTATATGTGGCTACATTATTTTGAGTAAAAAAATAGTCTCATTAATCCCAATGTGTTTTAATCCATATTTCTGAGAAGTAAATATTCATTTTTTATTGCAGGGTCACAGTAGTTTCTAATATATATCTGAAAATCCATTTCAAACAGTAAACTATGATATTTCTGGAATTTTTGTATATACTTTTCATACCCTGGCAGGCAAAATGGTTGTTCTAGTTATGGCCAAACATCTCAGAAGAAGGTGATGATAATTATGGAGCTTGTTAATTTTGTTGTTCAGAAAGCATGGTTTCATTTGGCTATATTTTTCTTACTGGTTCTTGATGATTTATTCAAGTAGTCTTTACTTTGAAATGTCTTTATACGACCACAATCCACAACATCTGAGACTCTAATGAAACCACTGAAATTCTTGTCTTGTCATTGTCCTCAAATAAAGTTCATTGAAAATGATAATCCTAGGCACAGTTTGCTACAAAGGCTGGGGATACAAAAGTAATTAAGGACATCAAGCTCCCTTCCCCAGCCTGCTAGATTGTGCTGGCTATAGATATTAGCATGTTCTATAAACAAGACAAAACAAGAACTTGTCTAAGGTAAATGGAACTTTATCAAAGATAAAATCAGAAAATTTCCTGGTCACAACTTGTGTTATACCAATCAATAAATAACATGAGCCTCAAAAATTTAAAATATTCTTATGAATCCACAGTCTGAGGTAAAACACTCTGCATAAAACTAAATATATTACTCCCAAAGCAAGATGCCAAAGACAGAAGCAGGTCAGCTTCCATAAAACAAAGTAAGTGAAATTAAAGGAGTAATAACTCTAAAAATAAATTGAAAACTTGACAGAAAAGTAGAAACCGTGGCAGATGATGAGTGTGTTTGTCGTGTGTAATGGGAAGCAATCTGAAAATGCCGAAAGGAGAGCAGATCTAGCGTTGAAAGCAATCGTAGTCCAGTGTCCTATAGCAAGGCGGTGCTTAGAATTTTATATCAAAAAAATTAAATCATACAACCCTAACTTGAATTTCAGGTTTACCTAAGAAAAGAAGAAAATTCCATATCAGGTTCTGCATAAATCTGCAGATTCATTTTGAAATTTGAAAGAGTTACATATTTTTTTATACCTAATATGATGAATAATGATGAAACTGTCCTAAGAAAGTTTTGCAGGGGAGATTCCAAATGTCTCAGAGGAAGTCAGGCTATTGATCATGAGGAAGAAAAAGGAAGAAAAACAAATTTGCTACTACTCTTCTTGGAAAAAAAAAATGCTTTCTAACATACAAACAGGTAGGGAGCAGAAAGTCCTGAGCGAAGACCTCAGGGAATGGATGTTATTGACATAGGCAAAGACATTTCAAGAACCCCCAAGCCTCAGGCTGAGAGGGAAGGCAAAGCCTTCCTCAAGGAACTGAACAAGTACAAGTGTTGAAGTGGTGCTGAAAATGACCACCACAGATTTCTCACTCCTGGGAGTTTCAGATTGAAGTTTGCTCTCCTACAGAGACTGCTCCAACTGAGAATGACTAAACCTGTCTTCTTGAACCAGCTGTGTGGTGATATTTCATTTGTATTTTAATAAATAAAGCTTGCCTGAAGATCAAAGAGTCAAATAGCCCCACCTGTCAGTCATACAGACCAGGCAGTGGTGATACACACCTTTAATCCCAGTAGCAACACTAGTTGGCCATAGAAATTGGGCAGTGCAGTAATGGATACCTGTAATCTCTGTCCTGGAGAGGAATATAAGGGGAGGAGACAGCTCACAGATACAGTCTCATCCTGAGATTCCTGGAGGCAGGATCACCATTTCGGACTGAGGTTGAGTTAAGAGTCAATGGCTGGCTGTTTTGCTTTTCTGACCTTCAGTTTGAACCTCAATATTTGTCTCTGTGCTTTTATTAATTGTGCTTCACAGTTGTATGCCTTAAACCACCTTGCCTTCTTGGTGATCTCCATGTAATAACCCAGCCTTCTTGTTCAGCTGTGTGCAGTAATCCTGCTTGCCTCTTCAACTCCAGCTTATAGTCATACAAAGGTGCTTTGTTTTCTCCATAAGAGGTTCAAGACCATCCAAGCAGTAGTGGCACAAAACGGGCAGTGGTAGCACAGACCTTCAATTGCAGCGCTAGGGAAGCAGAAACAGGGTGATCTCTGTGAGTTCAAGGTCAGCCTGGTCTACAGAGTGTCCAGAGTTTCAGGACATCAGGACAGTCAAGACTGTTTCACAGAAAAACCCTGTCTTGAAGAACTAAAAAATAAAAATTAAAAATAAAAAGGGAAGGGAAGAGATTTCAGACCACCTAATCCCAGCACTTCAGTATGTCCAAGTTTCTGTGTGTCTGTGTCTATGCCTGTATGTTTGTTTGTCTTCTCTTCATTACCCTTCTCTCCCAATCAGTTCTGTCCCTAAAACCATGAGGAACATGGTACACATATATCTAAGCTTGAACTGTAGCTATGGATACATGGGAGAGATACAAGACCACAAATAGGGCATAGGGATGCTTTAATAAGAACAAAAACCCACCCCTAGTGACGCACTGCTTACACGAAAGCCACACATATTCCAACAAGGAAACAATTCCTAGTCCTTTCAAATAGTGCTACTTCCCAAGCATTCAATTACATGAGCCTATGGGGACTATTTTTATTCAAACTACCACCCCATCCTAATGTAATTCCTATTTGTGGAATAAAAATTCTGACTAGGTAATTAGTCATTTTTGTACATGTATATGTATGTGTGTATGTATTTGTCTACGTGATCATGTATGTATTTGGATACCAGAAGTCACTGTCCAGTATATGTGTATATGTACTTGTTGTGTGTGCATGCATGCATGTGGATACCAGTTTACTTCCATCAATGTTCACCATCAACTTTTGAGACAGAATTTCTTCTAAAGTTGTACCTCACAGACTTTGCTAGGCTAGTAGATTTGCAAGCCACGTGGATATACCCTTTCTCCTTCCCAACCATTCTCCAGGGCTAGAATTATAGATGTATGTTGCCATGCTTAGTTTATATATGTGAGTGGTCAGGATTGAACTATAACACTCATACTTAACTCAAGAATGTTACCAACTGGACTGAAGTAGAGAAGATCATCTCTTTTATCTACAACTTGATTCTTGCCCCATCTATCTCGAAGAATGGAGTTGACAGAAAACAAAGTGTCAAATGGAAGGTACTTCCTTTGCCACTTATGTATAAATAAGCTTGAAACTCAA
Organism: Arvicola amphibius; assembly: GCF_903992535.2. Classification (NCBI taxonomy): domain Eukaryota; kingdom Metazoa; phylum Chordata; class Mammalia; order Rodentia; family Cricetidae; genus Arvicola; species Arvicola amphibius. The sequence goes on from NC_052047.1 coordinate 78,562,866, forward strand.
CAAAACAGTTTAAAAGAGATTGCCGAAGTGAGATATAAATAAAACAACTTTTAACTTCAGGTAACAAGAGAATGCTAGATGAAAGCATTGCAGCTCTGAGAAGTGTTACAAAGTCAAGTGTTACAGCTCCAAGGCTCTTGGGGCTTCAGGTTGCCAGCCTGGAGCAGTCTTTTGCAGAACAAGCTAGCCAGCTGAAAGTAGGAGGTCTCTAATAGAAGTCTAGAAAAAGCTGCAGGTACAAATTGCCCTCTGCAGCTTAGGCTAGTGGGAAGTCTTAGTAGATCAAGTACAAATGAGTCGTTCTGTCTGAAGCCACTGCCAGAGTTGAAAGCTGGTTCATGTGAGTACCCAATAAAGAAGAGAAGACTAGTGTGCAGGGTGCTTTCATTGAACCCTTTGGGTGTCTTCTCTGGTGAGTGAATACACTGAGAGCCAGGTTTTGAAATCTTCAAGTTTGTACCTTTAAAAAAAATCAAAATCTCTGGCCAGAGTCCCAGTTAGACTCAGGAGAAGAACTCTGAAATCTTATTACACCCCTTCCCCATGGGCTTCCCTAGCAGCTCTGATTTGGCCTGGGGAACACCTAAATTTATGGAGGTACCAGAATGCCAGTTAGGACCTGATAGGCTGGATGTGGGCATGCGAATGAGGTGAAGAAATAGGACCCATCCAATTACATAAGAGCTGTCAAAAATGGTAGTCGAAGAAGAGCCCTGGGCAGAAAAACATTGTCAGAAAGAAGTCCATGGCCGTGTGTCTTGGTGACAGCATAGAATCTAGGAAACTTTCTGTCTTTCTTGATTGCTACTACATTTTTACAGGCTACCTGCTTGATGCGGGATTCCCCTCTGTATGCTGTGAATACCATTGATTAATAGAGAAACAGATGTGGACCTATAGCAAGGCAGAACTTAGCTGGTGGGAGGAGAGGGGGGATAAACTGAATGCTGGAAGAAAGGAGGTGGAGTCAGAGCAGAGAAAAGCCATGAAGCTAGTGCCAGAGACAGACAAACTGAAACCTTGCCAGTAGGTCACGAGGTTCGTGGTAAAATATAAAATAAAGGTGATGGCTTAATTCTAGTTGTAAAAGCAAGCTGGCAATATGCTTAACTAACTGGCCAAACAGTGATTTAATTAATAGTCTTTCTGTGTGGTTATTTCAGAAGTCTGGGCAGCAAGGAAATGACCAAGTGGCCTGCTTGTAACACCTGCTGCTTGCCTACTACTTGCATTTCTTTGAGTCAGAGATTTGACTCTGCTGGTGTGTGTGTGGCGGGGGGGGGGGGGGCGTTTGCTTCCTTTGATTCTGTTGCAGCAATAAGGATTATCATTAGATTGCTCTATGAAGCTCATTTTGTCCTCAAGGCTAGAGGCTGCCTGCACAGAGAACCCTGTTAAAAAACCAAGTATAGAAAGAGACATCAACTCCCAACTATTGTAAGAACCACTGACCTCCAGTCCTGACAATAGACAATTTTTATAGGAAAGATGTTCATTTCACTCATACAAACATTCAAGGCTATTGGTCCCAAGAGCATGATATCAGCATATACTAGAGTTCAGGTGACACTTTGTCATGTCAGAGTGAAAGAATGGGGAGGTCACAGGGTGTGAGTAGAAGTAAGAGAACAGAGACTACTTTATGGTAGGAGAGCTAATCCAGTCACACGAGAGTAAGAAATCCTTTAGATTACTAAGAACTCTCTCTGTTCTCTACCAATAGCACAAATCCATAGCAAGGGCAGGCACTACACATGAACTACCTGTGAACATGTTATTTTAGTCTTTCTGAGTTTGGGTCACATCGCTTAATATTGCACATCTTGGGTTCATCCATTTTCATGCAAACATTATTTCAGTCTTCTTCAGTCTGTTAATATTCCCTCTTTGTATTTTTACCATATTTTTTTTTTTTTTTTTTTTTTTTTTTTTTATTTTTTATTTTTTTTCCTCATGGTTTATTTTTTTTTATATTTAAAAATTTCCATCTCCTTCCCTCCTCCTCCCCCCTCCCTCCCCTCCTTCTCCCCTTTCTCTCCCCTCCTTCTCCCCCTTCCCTCCCCTCCCCTCCACCCATACCTCCCCTCCCTCCCTCTCAAGGCCAAGGAGCCATCAGGGTTCCCCACTCTATGCTAAGACCAAGGTCCTCCCAGCTCCCCCCAGGTCCAGGAAGGTGATCGACCAAGCTGAGAAGGCTCCCACAGAGCCCGTCCATGAAGAACAATCAGAGCCCAGAGCCATTGTCCTTTGCTTCTCAGTCAGCCCCCGCTGTTGGCCACACTCAGAGAGACGGGTTTGGTCGCATGATCCATCAGTCCCATTCCAACTGGAGTTGGTGATCTCCCATTAGTTCTGGCACAGGGAACCGTTTCCTATGCATAACCCCAGCTGCACAGACTTTAAGGGCAACATTGAATAAATGGGACCTCCTGAAGTTGAGCAGCTTCTGTAAAGCAAAGGACATTGTCACTAAGACACAAAGGCAGCCTACTGACTGGGAAAAGATCTTCACCAACCCTGCAACTGACAAAGGTCTGATCTCTAAAATATATAAGGAACTCAAGAGACTAGACGGTAAAATGCCAATTAACCCAATTAAAAAATGGGGCGCTGAACTGAACAGAGAATTCTCAACAGAAGAAGTTCGAATGGCCAAAAGACACTTAAGGTCATGCTCAACCTCCCTAGCTATCAGGGAAATGCAAATCAAAACAACTTTGAGATATCATCTTACACCTGTCAGATTGGCTAAAATCCAAAACACCAATAATAACCTTTGCTGGAGAGGTTGTGGGGTAAGGGGCACACTCATCCATTGCTGGTGGGAATGCAAACTTGTGCAACCACTTTGGAAAGCAGTGTGGCAGTTTCTCAGGAAATTCGGGATCAACCTACCCCAGGACCCAGCAATTCCACTATTGGGAATCTACCCAAGAGATGCCCAATCATACAACAAAAGCATATGCTCATCTATGTTCATAGCAGCATTATTTGTAATAGCCAGATCCTGGAGACAGCCTAGATGCCCTTCAGTGGAAGAATGGATGAAGAAACTGTGGAATATATACATGCTAGAATACTACTCAGCGGTAAAAAACAATGACATTTTTACCATATTTTGTTCTCAATTCATCTTTTGATGGACTGCTAGACTAGTTCCTTTCCCTGCTATCATGAACAATAACTATAAAAAAGAATCAGTAAATATCACTATGATATGATTTGAAGTCTTTTAGATATATACCTAGGAGTAGTGTAGCTAGGTCATACAGAAGCTAAAATTCATTTTTTTTGAGAAAGCTTCAAGCTGATCTGCTTTGCTACCTAATAGATGTATTAAGTCTCACAAAGGAGTCCTTCTTTCCATCCTTCTTGACATTTCTTCTCAGATTTCCTAATGACAGCCACTCTGATTGGGATGAGGGGGTATCTTATTAAACTTAATCTTCAATTTCCTGTTTGATGCATGATTAATAAAACTCAGCGAGAGAAATTGGGGTTCAACCTGAAGATCCAAAAAGCAAAGCAGCCAGCCACTGACTCTTACCTCAACCTCAGTCTGAAATACTGATCCTGCCTCCAGGAATCTCAGAATTAGACTGAGCCTGAGAACTGTTCCTTCCCATCTTATAATTCTCTCTAGGGCTGAGATCAAAGGCATGCATCACTACCCCTGGTTTTATGGCAAGCTAGTATGTCTTCTGGGATTAAAGGTGTGTGTCATTGCTCCCTGGTCTATAAGACTGGCCATTGTGGATGTTTTAATTTTCTGATCCTCAGAAAACTTTTATTTATTAAAATACAATTGAAATGCTAGTATACCTGATAATGAGGGATTCTGGCCCCTTTTTAAAAAAGGTATTGACAGTTTGTGTTTCTTTTTTTGAAAACTATCTGTTCATATAATTAACCCATTTGCTAATTGGTAGTTTTATTTCTTTGTTAAATTTTTGCAATTCTTTGTAAATTATAGATATTAGCCCTTTACTCAAGTATAAAAGCTAAAAATGTTCCCCCATTCTGTGTGCAAACTAATTAGTATATTGATAGGATTTTGACATGCATAAACTGTTAATTTCATATATTCCCACATTTTTAATCTGAGGACTACTTCCTATATATTCTAGTTCTTTCATAAAGTTCCTGACTATCTAAACATCTTGAAGAATATTTCTATGTTTACTTCTATTAGGTTTCATGTTTTAAGTTAAAGTCTCTTATATACTTTAAGTAGATTTTTGTACAATGTACAAGATATGGACATAATTTCATTCTTCTGTAGGTGTATATCCAGTTTTGCCAGGACCATTTGTTAAATAGGCTATATTTTCTCCGTTGATTCTTTCTGTGACTTTTGACAAAAATTAGGTGCCTATAACTTTGTCTGTTTAGTTATAGGCCTTCTATTCTAGTCAGGTGGCTTAATCAATATAGAGCTGTAGTATATGAGTCAGGTGTTGTGACAATTCATGTGTTGGTTTATATTATGTTGTATATCTGTATATAAGTTCGTAGGTTTTTTAATGTGTGGGTATAGCCTAAACTTTGCAAAGAAGACCAAGGTAAGTGGTTTGGTGATGAAGAAGGATGGAGGCCAAAAGACACATTGGTCATGAAACAAAACCTAAAACTATTTTTTTTCTAGTTTCATACCAGAGTTTTGTTTTGTTTTCTTGTTTGTTTTCCTTTTCTCATGATATTTATGCGAATTCAGATTTCTGGCTACTAATATAACAAGAGCAATTAATACATTCTGAAGAACTCCACCATGTGTTATTCCTTTAATTCCATGATTATGAAAGTTGAGATTCCTGGAAATTTCTCTAGTGCCAGTTTTCTTGGTAGTCCCATAATGGCTCCCTCAGTCAAAAATCTCTCTTTCCTTGCTCTCATCTCCGTCCTTCCTCCATCTTGACTATCCCATTCCCTCAAGTTCTCCTCCCACGTTCTATTCTCCTCTCCTCTTCCCCTTTGACCATTCATTCTCCCCCATCTACATGCTTCCAAAAATTTCAGGCAGTCTTGTCTATTTCCCTTTTCCAGGTAGACCTATGTATGGTTTTCTTAGGGTTCACCTTATTACTTAACTTCTCTAGGATCATGAACTATAGGATCAATAAATTTTATTTTACAGCTAGTATCTACTTAAAAGTGAGTACATATTATATTTGTCTATCTGTCTGGGTTACTTCACTCCGTTTGGTTTTTTTCTATTTCCATTCCTTTGCAAATTTCAAGATGTTATTGTTTTTACCATTGAGTAGTACTCCAATGTGTAAATGTGCCACATTTTCTTTATCCATTCTTTAGTTGAGGGGCATTAGGTTGTTTCCATGTTCTGGCTATTACAAATAATGCTGATATGAACATAGTTGAACAGATGTCCTTGTAGTATGATTGAGCATCTTTTGGGTATATGCTCAATGTTGTAGGAGGCCACGTATTTGTTCCCAGCTGCTCAGCCCCAAAATAACCACATAGAAACTGTATTAACTAAACCACTGCTTGGTCCATTAGCTCCATATTCTTATTGGATAACTCTTATATCTTAATTTAACCCATTTCTGTCAATTTGTATAGCACCAGGTGATTGTTGCTTTGTCTGTCTGTGGTGGGGGCTACATGGCTTCTCTCTGACTTTGCCTTCTTCATCCTAGCATTCAATTTAGTTTTCACCACCTACCTCTGTTCTGCCATGCTATAAGTCCAAAGCAGTTTCTTTATTAACCAATGGTAATTACAGCATACAGAGGGAAGTCCCATATCAGTCCAAGAGTATTGCTGGGGTTGATTCCCAATTTTCTGAGAAACTGATTTCCAAAGTAGTTGTACAAGTTTTAATTCCCAGCAGTAATGAATGAGTGTCCCCCTTATTCTGCATCCTCTCCAGCATAAGCTATCATTAGTGTTTTTGATCCTAGCCATTCTGACTGGTCTAAGATGGTATCTCAGAGTCATTTTGATTCGCATTTCCCTGATGACTAAGGATGTCGAGCATTTCTTTAAGTGCCTTTCAGCCATTTGAGATTCTTCTGTTGAGAATTCTCTGTTTAGTTCTGTATCCCACTTTTAAATTAGATTATTAGAGTCTGATGTCTACTTTCTTTAATTCCTTATATATTTTAGAGATCAGTTCTCCGTCTGATGTGGGTGAAGATCTTTTCCCATTCAGTAGGCTGCCTTTTTGTCTTATTGACTGTGTCCTTTGCTTTACAGAAGCTTCTCAGTGTCAGAAGGTTGTATTTATTTACTGTTGCTCTTAGTGTCTGTGCTGCTGGTGTTATTATTTAGGAAGTGGTCTCCTGTGCCCATACATTGGAGGCTACTTCCCTCTTTCTGTTCTATCAAGTTTAGTGTGGCTGGATTTATATTAATGTCTTTAATCCGTTCGGACTTCAGTTTTGTGCATGGGTATAGATATGGATCTATTTTTATTCTTCTACATGTTGACTTTCACCATTTGTTGGAGATGCCTTCTTTTTTCCATTGTATAACTTTAGCTTCTTTGTCGAAAATCAGATGTTTATAGGTATGTGTTTTAATATCCAGGTCTCAGATTCAGTTTCATTGGTCAATCTGTCTATTTTTATGCCAGTACCCAGTTTTATTTCTGACCTCAAGCTCTATTATAGAAATATGATCTTTTATCTTCCCATCACTTTGTCCTTCTGTTTTATGATTTAATCCATCACATCAGACCATACACTTACAAACTGATGTTCTGGATTCCAAATCTTTTTTCTTCATGTACCTAGGAGCATTCTCTTGAGACTCCTTCTGGAGGAAATCACACCAAGCCCTCAGGAGATACCCAGATATCTGGTATAGTCACCTCTGCATTTGCTGTCTTTTATATGCTTCAATGCTCTGGTCTCACTAAAATTTACACTTTCTACTAAATGAGAGCACTGTCCTTTTAATCTGTAGCATTTTTTAATTCTCCTTAGATTAGAGAGCTATAAAATTCATTGTGTAAACTTTGTATCAGTCACTTTATAAACACACACATGCATATCAGTTAAACATTGTATCAGTGCACATGAATCAAGAAATGTCAGAAAGATTAAAACAAACAAAAACTGATGCCAGCTAGATATAACAATTTTTTTTTTGTTTTTTATTAATGGTTACTAAGATTTTAGTAATTTAAACTTATTCAAGGGTAGATATTTTTAAATGACTACATTGATGTCCTCTTTGAAAACATAAATGCCTTAAAATTAGTTTTAGTGCTTCAGTAATTTCAAATTGAACATACTGACATTTTTCCTTTGTTCTGTCATCACTATGAAAGCGAACTTCCCAGGGGTACATCTAAAAGACATGAGTGCTTTTATTCATTCAATTTCCAGTGTGTATTTGTTGTAAATAGCCAATTTAAGGAGAGTGACATCAAGCCACAGAGACTCCCTAGGAGTGCTTCTAGGGCTTAATGTGCAAATCAGAGCACATCAATAATTTGAAATTGTACTGAGCAATTCCTAATATTTATTATTCAATTTTTTCTGAAATACAATTGTATAATTCAAATCTACAAAATATGTGTGATTTACTTCGTAATGGAAGCATAAAAAGTTAGGCTCCATATGCGTATAAAAAGGTGATAGTGAATAAATGGATTAAGTAGTTGAATATTAGGTCACCAGGTGAGGAATGTTCATACTGTAATCTTCCAGGTTCAGTTTCACTATGAACACCATTGCAATCATGGATTATGACAAAGAAGCTACTATAATTTATACTCCAGCAAAGATAACTTGATTTCCTGGTTAAATTATTTTACTTCAGAATATTTAAGGATGATATAAAGCATCCTGTTTATCCATTCCTATTTCAGATCGCTGAAAGAAGAACTCTTGTGAACATCAGAAATATTCTTGGAACTATGGTTGTACTGTCACCTAGGGAGTCCTTCAAAATCAAAATTTGTCATATTTCCCTAAAATTCTGAATACATACCTGTTCACTATGAAAATACTCTAAGTTTGTGCCATTGTCCTTCACAGGGGTCACAGGTATGATCCTCAAAAGTAAGCATCATTAACTATAAGAGAAAATGCAACCTACATTTATAAGTAAGTGGTAATTTTGTTCTTACAGCATCTGCCAGATCCTGTGCTAAGGGGAAGATAACAAAGTGGTATGCCATAGCAGATACTAAGTTTCCCCCAGGGAATTTATAATCTAGCGGAGTGACAGATGTGTGTTAAGTAATCACATGCTTTAAAGTGGTACCTGCCATAGAGCTATGATGAAGACATTAGCACAGTATGAAAGAAAAGGAATGAGGATTTGATGTTATGTAAGGAATATGGATATGGCTGCCTGGATGACTAGTGAGAGGGTGACTAAGTTAGTCAGTGGTTAAGTTAGTCAAAGAGCAAGCTAGATTTGAAGAGGGTAACTTGACTGACCCTAAAGAGTGAAAGAGAACACACGGGAAATAGTGATGTAAGTGTGTGGGGCAGATGGGGAATGGCACATAGAAGGAGAAGCTGTGTCAGCAAAATGTGACTTGAAAGAGAACTTGTTTTTACAACATCCACAGAGAGCTGGAGAGAGATCAGACCAGAGACTTGCAAAATATGACAAATTATCATTTTTTATAGCCAACTGAAAGTCTTTATTCCAACCAGCTAGGACTAACTCTGGTAGTGGAGACCCATGTAGCCCTAAGCATTAAGAGCAAGGGACTATTAAAAGCAGAAAAAAAAAACACATTCCGTTATCTTGCTCAGCAGATGTAGGGGGAAGTTTTGCCTAAGACAGCAGTTTAACATGAGCCAAAATAAGCAGTTAGCTGCAGGGAGAAGCTTGCACATGGGATGCCACCTTGGAATTATTGTTATTAGTAGGCTAGCAAGATCAGATTCTTTTCCATTTGTTACCTGAACAAATATAAAAATGGCACTAATGAGCTTTATTATTATATGCAGTTTAACAAAAGTATTAAAACAAAATGGCAAGCAAATGAAATTGCTTTTGTGGTAAATAATAATCCTATTGACAACTGCCTTTCCAGATATGATGGGCTCTACAAACATTACATCAACCCAATATTCACAATACTAATGGGCATGCTTCTAACAAATCACCATTTTTCTCTTTTTGTTCAGTATTTCCAATTTAATTACTGAAAAAAGTCTAAGTTATATGATTCAAGTATATATGAATTTTCCTAGTAGAAGTAAATCTATAAAAGCAGTAGGTTAAGGGTACACATCTTCTTAATATTAAATTTACATATAAAATTTAAGTTTCTTCTGAAATACTGGGTCAGTATAGTCTCCTCTGGCTTGAGACTGGGAAGAAAGGCCTTGGATTCACCTCGTGTTTTAGTGAAAAATCCCCAGGGTCACTTGACAGTGTGCGCTGTTAGCTTTCAAGTGCTCAACTTTAATTCCCTGAAGCACTACCATACATCATTCACCAACTCTCCAAAAAAAATTCTGTGCTTTGTCGTTGCTGGAAAACACCCTTTAATAATATTTTAAATGACAAGATTTCATGTGCTGATTTTACTACTTTGTTTAACGTAGGCGTTATACAAGACTATTTCCAGTTTAAAATAAACAATGTAACACAGAAACTAATAGACAAAAGTCTTTGCAAAGTCATAGAATATATAAGTACTGTGGCTTATTTCTTTAGAAATGCATATTGATGGAGTTCAAATTAATACATGATTTGAAAAGAAATCTTTAAAATGTTAAGGGAAAATTATTGCTCATGAATGTCACATATTCTAGGTATCTCCAAAAACCAATTAAAATCACATTTATTAGGTTCTCCAACACTGTTCATGTAAATAAAGAAACAAGAAGCTTAGATACTGATGCTGACAGTACTTCTCCATGCTCTTTTGAATTCTCTGTCAAATAAAGAGTAATAATTGCAATTAGGAAGCTAAATAATCATTTTAGTGATAAATTCTTACTGAGAGATTGGCCATTATGTAGTTAAACATGAAAAGCAAACATGTGACCTGTATCCTTCTATATCATAGAATCTCTTGTTAATAATTAGTATTTGAACAGTCGCTCATTCTAAATGTCCTATAATTTTGGTGAATGTCCGCAAAAGGCCTATTAATGAATATATTGTACCTGTAGAGGCTTGAAAGAATTTATCACATTTTAGAAAGTAAAGATAGGTCTAGAGAGATGGCTCAGAGAGTAAGAGCACTTACTGCTCTTCCAGAGGTCCTGAGTTCAATTCCCAGCCACCATCCATAATGAGATCTGGTGCCGTCTTCTGGTGTGCAGGCATACATGCAGGCAGACCACTGTATAGATAATAAATAAATAAATCTTTTTAAAAAAAGAATTGAAAGAGTTTCTCGGTTCATAACCTCAGAGGAAATGATGAGACCCTGATTTCCTCTAGGTTTCATAGATAACATAATAGGTGTTTTTCCCCTTATGTGCTGGGACCACTATATGTTTCCTCTCTTGTGTCCAAAAGGAGTGGGAATCTCAATCATGGAATAGAACCTCTAAAACCAGAATCACACAAAACTTTTCTCCTCTGATTTGCCTAAGGCATTTCACTGTAGTGACAGAAAATGCACTAATACTTTGCATAGTGCTATTTTATGGAAATTTCAAGGTTCAGTGTGAGAATTAATGCAATGCCATACATTTTAAAGAGAGAAACGGAATATTTTCCATGCCAAGTGAGGGCAGGACCAACTTATCCTTAGTGTGATAAGACATAGGAAATAAGTGTTACATGGGAGTCAGCAAAAGCAAAACATGGAGAATTTGAGAGTAGAAGACATAAATGGTTTTATACAAGACAAGTATTGGGTACATACAAGACAAGTTATAACAATTGTTAGGGAAATTGAGAGTAAACCATTGGAATAATAAGTTTAATTTACTTATAATTATTATAGTTATTTATTTATAAGTTATATTTATCAAGACTTGTAAAAAGTATTGAAATATTTTAAGAAGGATTAAAATATTTCCAATGGTCCTTTAGAAAAAAAAAAAACAACATTACATCACAAATAATCAATGAGCAGAGAAAATCAGAGCAATCAAATTTATTGAATGGAGATTTTTACAATAATTAGCTGAGATATGATAGTGACAAGACATGAATTTTAGGTTCAGATAATTATGAGAAGTGATGCAAGCATGAGCAAAATCACATAGTGAAGAAATGTCTCTGTTTATCTCACAAACACTGACATTCACAATTAGAATTCTTAAAGTGCTCCTTGCTAAGGGAAGTGTAACAAGGAAGAGAGAGATGGGAAACAGGAAGGGGAGAGAGAGATGAGAGGGAGAAGAAAGGAGAGGAGAGAAGATAGATATGAAGACTATATGCCAATTTATTCTCCAGAAAATGATCATTTTAATTTTGCTTGCATACTTGAAAACTACCAGAAATGACCTCAGGCTCCCATGTTTAAGAAAGAGAGGTCTTCCTTCATTTATGCTACTTCCAAAGGAGTTAAGTGCTGGCCTCAGAATTCCTTTTACCTTTATTACCTATAAGTATTATCTGTGAAATTAATAAAAATAATTCAAGTGAAGACAAATGAATACTATTTAGAACTTCTTGCAGCAAAGAATCACCCACCTTTGCCAAGGTAGAGAAATAAATTCCAGGTGAGATGTAGAAGGTGTTTCAGTGGTCCATGGGGGGAGCACTTCAGATGTGCTTTGGTGAGAAAATGGTCATGTGAGCAGACAAGAAGCAGGGCATCTTTACAACTGGCTTTGAAATGCATTTGGGTTTTGCCAAGACAGAGTCACAACAGAAGAAAAACTTGCAGCCATGAACTAGATACCAGCCACCCAAGTTCCTGTTGCACACTGCCTGGACCTTGTGAGCTGACTTGTCCAGGTTTGCAGCCAGCTGTTCTTGTCAATGATGCTCTATGCACTACCCATTTGGATTATCAGTCTCTCCAGCTCCATCCAATTCTTGTTTCCAGGATATATATAAAATGTATCTTTTAAATATTCCCTCATTGAATATTGCTTTGGATTTCTTGATATTTATACATTTTATAAGTTCAATTAAATTTTAGGATTATAAGAAAAAAGGTACATTAGTTCACCTTGCATGTTAATTAGCATTTATATGAAAACATTTTCCTAGTATTCTTTTATTTAGGAATATACAAAATAAACTATTTTATTATTCAAAAATTTTTGATATTTCTATAATACATTTATGTGTCTAATACATGTGGATATATCTGTTCAATGTTAACAAAGTAGGTCATATTTTGCTTCTCTATTTCCTTAGTCAACATTAACTTTAAATTTCTGGACATTTTTGTTTAGGGATGTATCAGGCATAAGACAGGAGCATTCTGTTTTACTCAGGATTGTATCTAGTTCAGAATTTACCTGCCTCTGCCTCTGAACTGTTTCAATTTATAGGCACATAACCAAAACTAGCTTTTCGAGTTTTTAATGTTTGATTTGTTTTCTCTCATTTTTTTTTCATTTGATACCTCCAATTTTGCAAGATATTTTTTAACATTATCATTGGTTAAAGGCCAAGGATTCCTTATGTGTATTTTTAACTCCCTTATAATAATACACTTTAGACATATGAGTCTCTGATTTATCCAGAACAATCACTTTTTTTTGTTATTTGTTTGCAGTTTGGTGTATAGGGAGATGCATATTTGAAATGTGTAAAGTGGACTTTGCTTATGCTTAAAGAGTTTCCCACTTTGTTGTTGGTTTGTGGTACTCAAATTGCCCCATTTCTGTAAAATATAAAACACAATAATATAAAGGAAATAGCCTTCTTTTCCTAAATCTTTTCACTTTCTGACAAACAATTAAAATATTATGCTTTTAAAAAAATCTCTGTAATTAATTTTTAAATTGCTTTCAGTAAGGTTTGTTTTTGATTTCTGAATGGTGTTACATGCCCAGAATCCTAGGATTTGGAGAGCTTGGATAGAAGAATTGTACATTTGAATACAGCCTGTTTGGTCTCAAGTATTTTGAGCAGTGAAAAAAGAAATAAATAATAGAAACATTATCTTCTTAGTTTCTTTTATTTTTTGTACTTTCATTTCTGAAAGTCTTTTTATCAAAACTTAGAGTTCTGTTGCACTTTAGAAAACTGCATTTACATATTCCTTTTAGATGGTATAGATTGTGAGGATGCTAAAGGTGACCAATGCAATTGAATCTAGTTCTCACATCTACCATCTTTCTGGTAAGAACTGAATCGTCTAGTTAGATACTCCTGATCCTGTGATTGCATGCTAAGTCACAATAAAACAATGGGTGAACAGTCTTAAAAGTATGGTAAATCCTTATTTTTATTTTATCAATGACTGGGCTTCAGAATTTTCTATATTAAATCCAATGGCATTTTTATTAAGAAATATACCCATAATTTTGCATTGGTCACTAGGTATAATGTGAAAATGTAATCTATCCAAATTTTTATTATGAAGAGAAAGGTGTTAAAATACCAACTTCCTATAATTACACTAATTAAACCAAAGCAAATGATCAGTGCCAGCATGAGACTTGGCATTCAACAGAGGCTAAATAAATGACAAAACTCTTGGCAAATTGCTCATCATTTTCCTTTTGACCTGGCTAACAAGCCACAGAGAAACCTCTTGTTCCTTCTTTCTCAGCACTGGGATTACAAGCACATACTGCCACTCGAGATGTAAACTCATGTCCCTATGCCTCAGTATCGAACACTTTATCATATGAACTATCTATGCAGCTCACAAATTATTTTTTTGGCATTCTCTCTCATTATCTCCCGAGTTTTCATGTTAAATTCAGAGCTAGGATATGGAAATAGAAAGAATTGCAGCTTTTTCTTTCTGGTCTCTATTATGCTGTGATCTCTTTTGCTTGTTTCCCAGGATATAGATTGGAAGGCTGTGGATGAGTGCTCCTCATCCTGTGGGTCATGACCCTTTCTCAGGGGTTGCCTATCAGATAAACTGCATATCAGATATTTATATTATGATTTATAACAGAAGTTACATTATGTTACAAAGTAGCAATGCAATAACATTATGATTGAATATCACAACAACATGAGGATCTTTATTCAATGGTGGCTGCATTAGGAAGGTTGAGAAACAGAAATAGGTACAAAATTTAAACAGATTTAGGTTATTGAGTACCTTAAAGATTCTCTTGATTTTGTCGCTTCTCTCATCCAGATCTATGTAATTTCTTCATGTCATGTAGTGTGGAGCTGCGGGCGGTTTCCCACCGCCCTGCTCTCGGCCACTGGCTAGCTTATACCCCGAAATAACATCACACAAATTGTATTCTTTTAAACACTGCCTGGCCCATTATTTTCAGCCTCTTACTCACATCTTGATTAACCCATATCTAATAATCTGTGTAGCACCACGAAGTGGTGTCTTACCGGGAAGTTTCTAGCTTATGTCCATCTTGGGCTGGAGCTTCATCGCGTCTGGCTTCTCTCTGAGGAGAGGCACGGCGGTCTGCCTAACTTAAGAGAGGCGTGGCATCTGACTGAGCCATCTACCTCACTTCCTTCTTCCTGTTCTGTCTACTCCACCCACCTAAGGGCCGGTCTATCAGATGGGCCAGGCAGTTTCTTTATTAATTATCCAATGAAATCATCAGATAGATAGAAGACACACCTACATCAATGTCAAACTCCTCTGTCCTGTTTTTACCCTCCTTTTCTAGAGACTTCAAAGACATGAAAACACTTTCAGATCCTTCATAATATAATGAAAAGACACCATCTGTCAATTAGCCATTTGGAGTAAAGACACAGTTTTTACTTGTGACTATGGTCATAACTTGCTGCCATGGCCTTGAATTGATGCACACAGCCTGGTGCTATTTTCCTTTTATCAAAATATGAGAAGCAGAGTGATCGTGGCAACTTAATACTTTGATATCTCTATCTCTGATGAACTTACCAAGCTCCACCTTCTAGTTCAGAGACTTCTATAGACCATTACAATTCTAAAGTGTCTTCAGAGACATTCTCTCCCAATAAGCCAGATGTGTGCTGCCTTAAGGCTACTCTTGGACCTTCAACACATGGTAATCACATTATCCTCAATGAAACCTTTTGCCTTATGCACTAAACTCTACCTGAGAGAATTTAGTTCGTATAAATAATATATAAAATTATATGTTATTTGGGCTCTTATGACTTTCTACTTTCTCTGTAAGTAGTCAAATACATTCTAAACTCAAAGTCATCAGACGGTTAATATGGAAATTTGTAAAGTCAACCTCAGCTTTCCGCCCTTGATTTTTAAAGACTATATACCCAATATCCAAGTATGGGGTAGAAATTAAATTAAATTCTAGTGGAATGCATGAGGGTTAGGCTCTGTGATGTTGATGATGTCATAATAAGACCAGAACCCATATTCCTCATATTTTGACCGTTGTAGGACATCACAGTCTTGGAGAGAAAACTTGAAAATCTCATTAAGTTTAAAGTAATTAACACAACTTGAGATTAACCTCTAGTATGATTAAATCTTAATCAATTTAAATGTATTATTTTGAAAAAATTCTGAAAAAGCAACTTTAAAATATTTTCCATTTAAGTCTATTGCAATGTTCTTATGACTTGTCTTTCAATATCTCAGTGTTCTGTTTGTTATGTACTTCCAAAGCCAAATTACAGAGTTTTTTTTTACTCAAATTACTAAGAATAATTGGCTAATTTAACATTTGAGTTTTTGAAGTGATGGCTTACTTTATTGCTGACTAGAAACTGCCCACTATCCCCATCTGGATTTTGCTTACATCATTGCATAATGCAGTCTTGAAGATAAATTCAAGCAAAACATGGAGTTTAGCCTACGTTGGCATGTTGAAAGACCACAGATAGTGCAGAAAGGACATATGAGACAAATATCATTTGAGGGATTATATGTCAATTATTATGTGCTATAGGATAAATGGTTGGTCACTGAGTTCGATGATATCATTGGGAAGCTGTGCTTGTATAAAAGAGCAGTAGTTTTGCTTTGTTCTGTTTGGTTTGAAACAGAATTTCCCTCCATGCCCCAGACTGGTCTCCAGTTTTCAATCCTTTTGCTTCTGCCTCTAAGTGTTGGGACTGGAAATGGTGGGCAGCAGGCTAGCCATAAGGTAGTTTTTAAATTTATTTTTCTATGATCTGAATCTGTTGTCTCATCTAAGAATCGTTTTTAAAACCTTGGGGAGAATGGAACACTTTGTCATGCTTTTCTTTTCAATAAATTTTTAGTATACTGTAACTTAGAACTGATTCAGCCATGAGAAAACTCCAGATGGGTGAATGCTGAAATAACATTAAGCATGTTGGACATTTGTCATCTAGTGATTAAAGTTAGAATTCACAGAGGGGAAAATTGGGTGCCAGTTGGGGAATAGTTCAATAAAAATAAAGTATTTAATAAAACATGACAGTAACTTTACATATATAATTCAGTAGGAGTTTTTAACCTGTGAGACAGATGTTTGGCCCCTTCTTCAAGATAAATTAAGCTTACACAATGCCTTATGCAATATTAAAAGTCATCAAGTATTTGTTGAATCAAATTTTTCTATGCAATCAGTGAGACAAAAGTCATTTCATAAGGGTATGATACTGTCACAGCAGTGTTTTAATGGAGAACAAATTCAACTGATTTTCTTCCCTCTGATTTTATATTAAGTTAATAACAAGAAAAAATAGAACATATTTTTTATTTTTACTATCCTTAATATTTTTTATTATTTTGAACTCTAAAAATATAAAAGAACTTTGGTGTGATGTTGTTCAAATTCTTATATAGTTCAATGCCACAAATTAACTATGAGGTCTAGGTGGGATATATCTAAGACCATGCAGTGCACACTTGTCCATAGCCATCTCAGGCTGTACTCCAACACATGTTGAGGTTTTGTTTCTTTATAGAAATTTGGAATAGTGTGTTTATGGAGAATTATTTGAATCAGAAGGACAGTATATTCATGCAGAAACATTACAGTATTCTTTCTCTGCAGGAATGGATTATTGGTGCAAGATTGGGTTAGACATCAAGAACAATGTGTTTGTCATTCTCTCTCCTCCTTTCTTGCTTATGATTTTACCTAGGCACATTTCCTTTTCCATCATAAAGCCTTCACCATATGACAGTTAGGTGTTCCTATTAGATCTTTGACATCTAGTCTACAGAGCTCTTATTCTGAGCTAAATAAAACTCACTTGTTTTTGAATCACTCTTTTCAGACATTCTGTTAATAACGGGAGGGGGTACTCAAACATCCATACTCTTAATGATTATATAGTTCCCTAAATAATGATGGTCTTTTGTAAATTCCTCACCTTCTTAGAAAATAAAATAAACATTGAATGTCCCTTCTGATGCCATGACAGACTGGACTGCTCTCATTAGCTGGGCTTCATTATAATTAATCGTGGATAACCGCATGAATGGTATTAGAGAATTCACTGAACTTCATTGGCTAATAAACATTTTATTGTTCACCATATTGCTACTCTGTGAAAAATGTCAGATTATCTACTTAAGATAAATCAATGTCTGATATGAAAAGATGGAGGAAAGGGTCAGTTGGGAGTGTTTGCCTAGCGTTTCTAAGGCTGATAGTATAGAAAATAGTTAAAAGAAAGAAAGAAAAAAAGAAAATTAAACCAAGACAGAATGATAGAAAGAAAAAGGAAAGAAACAACTAAACAAAGAAATTGAGAGAAGGAAAATGAGAAATGAAGGTAAAGAACAGAAATGAGAAGAGAGAAAGAGATGTAGACAGGAAGGAAAATATAGAATAGGAAAGTGAAATGGATGGACCTAGCTTTAATTTACATTTCTATTTACAATGTAGTGTTATGAACAGTATAATTTCCTCAATTCACTACATTCTAATGTAATATAAATCCATTAATATAAGAAAATCATATTATATAATTTAGTTACTGAAACCCCAATTTCCTTTGTTTGTTTTCTTGAGTCTCACTATGTAGTCCTTGATGGCCTATAGTTCATTATGTTGCAACAATCCTGTTACTTCAATCTCCTGAGAGTTAAAATTGCAGGCATACATCTCCAGGCCTGTTTTAAAAGCTTTTGTGACAAAAATCTAAATTAATTACTACCTAGCTCCTTTTCTTGTTGCCCTGATAAATACTATGAAAAAAAACTTAAGGAGGAAAGGGTGTATTTAGATCACAACTTGACGTTAGAGTCTTTTGTGCAAGAAAGTGGAGGTAATAACATTCCTTTCACAGTCTATTGGGATAATCTTTTTGTAAACCATGTGAAGATGTGCCTATTTTCTTCCTCATTTGCCTAAGGCACCTTCTGGTTGGTTTAGTAGAGCTGAGTAACCAGTAACTATGCAGGAGAGGATACGCAGGACTTCCAGAGACAGGAAATCTGGAAGAATCTCAGGCCTACTCCCTATTAAGTATCGTGTATATTTTAAGAAGGTGCTATGTCAACTTCCAGGAGAGAAGAGAAATCAAGAAAGCTTATGAACCACAGTGACTGACCTGGCAAAGTATCCTTTCCAAATGGTATGGCTGTGGCACATTCACCTTGGACATAAAAAATAGCTTTAATTGGAGGCCTGCTCAGTAACAGGGAATTTATAGTGGGATTTATGAAATGAGAGGTTATAGACCTTAAAGAAGAAACTATTATGGTCATTTCTCTAAAGCAATTTTATTTTTAATGATATTCTAAGTAAGTATTAATATAGGTAAGAAAAAAAGTAGTTCTCACCTTACATCAAAGAAGTTTGTTTCCACACACAAATCTAGACTTCCAAATAGATCCATAATTGTTCAAAATTACAGAGAATAAATAATCACTGGGTACCAAATCTTAATTGAAATACTACGTCAAGCTCAGATAACATTTGAGAAGCAGAATGGAAGACAGAAAGATGTTAAAGGCCAGAGAATCTTGCTATTGTTGCTTGATAATATCTTCTAGGCATGACAGGGATACGAAAAAAATGCTTATATAATGACAACCCTAGTTAGCATATTAAAGCAGATGGGGTATGATATACACACACACACACACACACACACACACACACCACAATCACCACCACCACCACCACCACTACCACTACTAACAAAAATTAAAGAAAAAAGAGGCTTTGCATTTGGAAAAGAGCAAGAGGTTTTAATGGGACAGTGTGGGAGAAAGGAAGGGAAGAAATGATGTTGTTATACTTCATCCAGCCTAGATATGAGGGTTTGGGCCTTGGCTTAATGGAATTTATTCTGTTTTATTGATATCCCTGGGTGACCTACACTTTTATAAAGAAGAAAAAGAAGAGGAGTGGCTCTGGAGGACAGAGGACTTTGTGGGGATGGGTGGACTAGAGAGAGGGAAACTGTGGATTAGATGTAGTGTACATGCAAAGGGTATATTTTAACACATAAAGGAAGAGTAAAACATCGTTTGAATTTAATAAATACATGGATCAGAGAAATGAAAGGAAAAGCCTATAATATCCCTGGTAATTCTCATTTGAATCTACTCTGAAATTTTGCTTTTTAATTTTTCTTACTAATTTTGGCTCTTATTTTAAGGACTGGATCCCTGAGTGCTCTAACATGTTCTATCATGGGTTTTGTAATCTTTTTTTGTGAGATAAGAGACATGTCTAACTGTCAAAATATTCACCACTATAGATTATTGGTTTCCTTTTATTCAAAGATTTAAAAATTAAGAAAAAGTAAGTTAAAAACTGTCAAGTATTAAAGCATGTGCAAAGATTACATTTAATGTCCAGTTTTATTATAATGTGATGAAGAGAACCTTTGTTTTTAGAATGTGCTTATAGCATATATTTGGTCTATGTGTAACAGCCTATGGATAAATGAGTTCAAATATATCCTATCAAACTTTTTAGCCATTCAAACTTGCCAAAAGTAGAATTAACTCAGAAAGGGTTTTCATTTTCATTTTCTTTCTTCTTGTTTTAATCAATGTACCTTGAGTTTCTACTTCAGAAATTTTTTCATCTATATCCTTTGAAGAAAATGATTATCATTGTCATGCCAAGTTAAATTTGAAAACACAGTAAGTTTTTCAAAGAAATTAGTAAAAGGATTATTCCTTTCAAGTAAAAAAATGAGAAATGTGGGCATGATAAGAAAATGACGTTAAAAAGAAAAATTAGACAGAAATGAGAAGAAAGGGAACAAAAAAGCATGTACTTAGTGTTCATGTATATTTAGATTATAGGAGTTTTATCAAAAACTATGATGTTTTATATTTTTTAGTTTTTCCACAGTGAATGGAGTCAGAATTTTCAATAAAGATATCTATTGTTTTTTCTGATGTTTTCCCATACTGTATTGAGTTAGAATTATCAATAAAGATTTCTTTAGAGCCAACTAATAACAACAACATAAATAGAGAAAATGCACCCTACTGTAGAGAATGGTAGGCATGGAGCTGATGAGATAATTTCCTAGCTGATTAAATAGACAGGTAATATATGCTAAGAGAAATTTAAACACATATTGAATCCAAAAGTTGTATTAGCCAGCAGCTTGACAGCTACTAATCTGA
Source organism: Arvicola amphibius (assembly GCF_903992535.2). Classification (NCBI taxonomy): domain Eukaryota; kingdom Metazoa; phylum Chordata; class Mammalia; order Rodentia; family Cricetidae; genus Arvicola; species Arvicola amphibius. The sequence goes on from NC_052047.1 coordinate 78,583,411, forward strand.
TTTCCAAAGGGATTAAAAAGTAAAGAGACTGACAGAGTCATCTCACTTGTGCTATGTTTGTGTATCTTTAAGCATCTACAGCAGAGGAGAGGAATAAGACAGTATTTATTAATGTGCATTTTATTGACTTGCATTTGCAAAACTGAAAAGCAATTTTCAACAACAGGTCAAAGTCTAAAAGACATGGCCCCAGAATGAATAAAAGATTTTAGCTTCTCCCTATTCTCCCACGTGCTTCCACTTACAAAAGCCCCATTCCATCCATTCTACTGTTACCCCTGGGTGCTCTCTTGCTGGTTCCAGACTTCTCTCCCAGATAGTATCCCTGAAGTTCTGCCAATGGCTTGGCTAGCTACACACAACCCCTGCTCTTTTTGTCTGTCATTTCCAGATTAGCTCAGACATCACATCTTGAGTCAGAGGAAAGTGTGGCTTTTTGAGAAACTGATAATAATGTCAAATGTCATGGTCCAGAAAGTAAAAACATATCTACAACAGGACAAATATTGACAAGTGGGAAGACCAGTTAATACAGGGAGAATGCCAGGCTGACTCCTGCTGTAACCCGCGATCAACTTTGCTCAAGGGAGTTTCTCAGTGCAGTCCCTTTGGAGTTTCCCTGTGTAGTCAAGGGCTGTATGAAGGAATTACAGCCTTTACACTGAGACTGGTACTGAGGGTTTTTTTTCCTTACCTGCTTTTTCGTTTATTTTCATTTCTTTCTAGATAATAATTTTAACACTTACATTACAGTCCACTTTCTGTGGAGCCTGAGCGAAGCTACAGCTTATTTTTATTTATCTAATGTCTATAAACTATCTATCTATCTATCTATCTATCTATCTATCTATCTATCTATCTATCGCTATCTATCATCTATCTATCTATCTATCATCTATCTATCTATCATCTTTCTATCTATCATCTATCTATCATCTATCTATCTATCTATCTGGATCTATCTATATATCTATAGATATTTATATAGAGAGATAAAGATGTCTCTGTCTAGGTATATCTGTATCTATCTACTATATATATGTGTGTGTTTTTATTATTCATGCTACATATATCTATCTCTCTAAATATATGTAAATCTATTTATTTATATCTCCCTGTATAGATAGATATATGTTGCATGAATAATACAATCCAAGATATGAATATTGGGGTAAACCTAAAGATGAGAAAAGCAAAGCAGCCAAGCCACTAGAGAGCTTTTACCAATATGACATTTTCAGACTGAAAAGACAACAAGTTCCATTGTCACTTCACCTTATAGTCCTCCCTAGTGCTGGTAATAAAGGTATGCACCACCAATAGTTGGTCTCTATGAATATCTAGTGTGACTGCTGGGAATAAAGTTGTATGCTTCCACTACCTGGCCTGTTTGTCTTACTATAGTGGCTGTTTTACATTCTGGTCTTCAGTCAAGCTTTATTTTTTAAAAATACAAATGAAGCATCACTACAGATATAGGTAGATCTAGATTTATAGATGTATAGCTAAATAATACATTGCATAAAAGTTAATGACTTAAGGGTTATACTCCTTCTCTTGTTTAATACTTCAAGGAAGAGGTACAGGCAAGTATAAACTGGATTTGAAATAAAGCCTCCTATATGTCCTGGACGGTGGTTATTATGGTATTGTGACTAAAATAAGGCTTGTGAACTTGCATTAAAACAATAGATGGGCTTTATTTGGTGGAAGTAAATAACAATTACCTTGAATATAGAATTTTCAAATAAAAAACGACATTCATATAATGCTGTTTTGCAGCAGACAGCTTATAGGATCATCTGCTGAGAAAATCAATAACTAGCTTCCAAATAAATCCCCTTACTCACAAACACACAGTTTTTTATTAATACAAAAAAGTAATTTAGTTCCAAGAGTTAGAGTTAACAAAACTCTTCTTCAAATTAAGACTCTAGTCTTCCTTGTGTGTAAGCTTTAACCATATGCTGGACTTAAGTTTACTATACTGTGGCTTACTTCCAACTAACATACAAAAGTAGCTTTTATTCCTGGCTTCCTACAACAATATATGATAACAGTGTTATAGTGCAATAAAAGCAACTATTAGAACTGAAAGATCAAGTTTATAATGATATCAGAATGTGCCTACAGGTTGGTAAACCCATAGTACTTTATTTCATGTAAAGCATGAATGTCTTGTACTGGTACTATTACTGAGTTAAATATTTATGACCAATGATTTAATCAATTATTATTGTATAATGTCATGCCTGCACATGACAGTGTTAAAAATGTCTCCATCCATTTTGGGGGGTGGACATCCAACTCTGTAGGGAAAGAAAAGTTTATGTTCATCATAATTTTATTTATTTTTCATTCTCTCATACATTATATCCAATAATAGTCTCATCTCATCTACTTCTCCAAGTCCCTCCCCCCAGGTCCTTTATTCCCTAGATTGACTCTCCCTCTATTTCCCTTCAAAAATGTAAGGCTTCCCAAGGATATCAATTGAACATGGCATAACTAGTTTCAATAAGACTAGGCATAAGCCTTCATATCATGACTGGATGAGATAACCCAGTAGGAGGGAAAGGGTCTCAAGCTCAGGGAAAGGAGTCAGAGACACTTTCTACTTCCACTGTTAAGAGTCTCAGAAGAAGAACCAGTTACACCACCATAATGTATATTTATGGAACCTAACTCAGACCCATACAGGGTCCATGTTTGCTTTCAGTTTCTGAGTCTCTCCCTATGAATCCCACTTAGCTGATTCTGTGGGATGTTTCTCATGATGTCCTCGACCCCTCTGGTTCCTGCAATTCTTTCCCTACCTTTTCTGTGGTGTACTCTTGGCTGTGCCTAGTGTTTTCCTGTGGTGTTCAGCTGTGTTCATCTTAATTTGGTTCTTCATTGGCATTCTTGATGATGTTCCTTTTAATTAATGTGTATCTATTAACATGTTTCTAAGTTTTAGAGAGGAAGGTAAGGAAGAAGCTAATAAAACTTGATTTGTAGCTTGAATCATTAGAAGTATTGATATTATGGGCATTAGTTATTAAGGTCAGGTCTTTGTGGGACTGAGTCCTTAAAGTCTGATTTCTCCATGTAAAAGTAGTCTTTGCCATGAACATGACTTCTGCAGACCTAGAGATCAGAGTTCAGACCTTAGATGGTTGAGAGATAATAATTAAATTTGGTGTATTTAAGTTGGAACTTTAAGAATTATTTTGCAGAGTAAACCAGATTGTGGAATTTACAGATGAATCCTATTAGTCTCTCATGGAATGTGGCTAGCAAAAGCAATTCACCACAAACAAACTGCCCATTGTAGCAGACATGAGCTACTTCTGGAACAGTAAAGGAAAATATAAATTTTTATATAAATAATGATTAAAATATTTAATAATTAATAAAATAAAATTTATGAAAGACTTCACAAAGAAGATGAAACAAAAAGGGAAATGTTAAATGCCTAAATAAATGTACTGATAAATTCATTATTTTAAAACTTCTATATATTAATATTTATTTTCCATGAACTTATCATAGGATTCATTATAATCACACTCAAATGACCTAATACATTTTTTTGTGGAAATTTGCAAACTGTTTGAAAACATATTTGGAAATGCAAAGATAAGTGAAAAGTGAAGATAATGTAAAGGCAAAATGAATATGAAAACTTAATATCATCAAAAACAAAATGCTGTGGAATAACCCCTCTGTATGCTGTGAATATATATATATATATATATATATATATATATATATATATATATGGGCTTGATATTTTATTTTTATTTATTTTTCTATTTTTATTATTTTTTATTAAATATTTCGGCCTCCTCCCCGCCTCCCATTTCTCTTCCCGTCCCTCTCCTCCCTTCCCCCTCCCTCTCTAGTCCGAAGATTAGTAAGGGTTCCCTGCCCTGTGGGAAGTCCAAGGTCCTTCCCCCTCCATCCAGGTCTAGGAAGGTGAGCATCCAAACAGGCTATGCCCCTCCAAAGCCAGTACATGCAGTAGGATCAAAACTCAGTGCCATTGTCCTTGGCTTCTCAGCAGCCCTCATTGTCCGCCATGTTCAGGGAGTCTGGTTTTATCCCATGCTTTTTCAGTCCCAGTTGAGCTGGCTTGGTGAGCTCCCATTAGATCAGCCCCACCATCTCAGTGGGTGGGTACACCCCTCGCGGTCCTGACTTCCTTGCTCATGTTCTCCCTCCTTCTGCTCCTCATTTGGACCTTGGGAGCTCAGTCTGGTGCTCCAATGTGCTCTGTCTCTATCTCCATCCATTGCCAGATGAAGCTTCTATGGTGATATGCAAGATATTCATCAGTATGGCTATAGGATCGGGCCATTTCAGGCTCCCTTTCCTCAGCTGCCCAAGGAACTAGCTGGGTACTCTCCCTGGACACCTGGGAACCCCTGTAGAGTCAAGTGTCTTGCCAACCCTAAAATGGCTCCCTTAATATTTTATTATGAGTGGTTAATAAAGAAGCTCATTTGACATATCGCAAAGAAGGACAGATAGAACCAGGAGGGAAATCCAAGCTGAATTATAGGTCAAAGAAGGGTGGAGTCAGTGGAGGTGCCAGAGAACCTCCAGAGCAACAACATGTACTAGAGACCAGGTAATGCCACAAAGCCCAAATGGCAAAACACAGATTAATAGAAACAGGTTAGTTTAAGTTGCAAGAGTTAGTTAGTGGTAAGTCTGAGCATAGGCCAAATGGATTATAATTAATATTAACCCATCTGGTGATTACTTTAAAAGTGACTGCAGAATCAGATGGAACAGGAAATCGTCTATTTACATTTGCTACTCCATCGTGGGACATGTAATTCACATAAAACCTGGGAAAACTTAAAATGAGCTTCTAGACTCACAAAGATGGAGCCAAGAACATTTTTATAGTTCATATCTCTCATTGTGGGCAGTGGTACAGAACTGTTTCTTCTGGATGTGCAGGCTTGGGCTGCAGCATGGCAGACTCCTTGGTCTCTCTTAGATGCTGCTGTGCAAAGAGACTCCTCCTTAGTGCTGCCTATGGGCTCAAGAGCAAAGTTGAGGACTTAAACAGCCCAGGGATTTTTTCCTAGCCACACCTGCTTAGCAGTTTAAAAACTCTGCCCATCAGAGAGGGATTACAGATACACAATAAGGACATATTCAGACAAAAAAGGCACATATAAATATTGTATTAGTTTCACAAAAAATTTGTAATGCAAATGCAAAACACAAAATCTCCATTTTTACCCTGACTTGGAGGCAATTCAGATGAGAGTAGCTGGAAGTTATCTTTTAATTTACTCCGATCACACAATTAAAGTCTACTAGGAATTATGTCCATTGAGTCACTAGGAGAATACTAATATCTCTGCTCATCATACTCCTTTTGGTGAAAAAGTAGCTTTCCTAAAAGCATCATAAAAGCCTTTCAGTCACACAGAAAATCTTAAGGGAGATAATTATGTTTAACAAGGATATGTTGGTTTTTTTTGATAATTTGAAATTTCAAACTAAAAATTTGAAACATGTTTAATGATATTTTTAAAAATAGACAAGCTTCACCTCATAAATGAAAAAAATCTGAGGCACAAAGGTAAAAGAATTTCATAATGACAGAAAGGTCACTGAAGATGTGACTGAAAAGTGATCCCAGCTACAGAACTTTAGTATCAGTAGAGATTCCTTGGCTATTGCTGATGAGAAATGCTACCATTTTATATATTGATTTCAAATGTGTGAGTTAAATCTGTAGCTGGAAATTATCAAACTGTCACCTAAAAAAGAGATAAGCATGATAAACAGGGTATAATATGTGTTCATCAAAACTTAACTGTATTTTCTACATTGAATTGAATAAGAAAAACATAAAGTATCGATATTGAAAGTAGACAAGATTGCCAGACAAAAAATGGGAACTTGGGAGTGGGGTGGGATGGGGGGATGGGGAGAGAAAAGTGTGATGTGGAGGATGGGGAGAGCTTGGGAGAATAGGATGGTTGGGATATAGGAAGGGTGGATATGGGAACAAGGAATTATATATCTTAATTAAGGGAGCCATTCTAGGGTTGGCAGAGACTTGACTCTAGAGGGGTTCCCAGATGTCCAGGAAGACACCCCCAGCTAGTTCCTTGGGCAGCTGAGGAGAGGGAGCCAGAAATGTCCAGATCCTATTGCCATACTCATGAATATCTTGCATATCACCATAGAACCTTCACCTGTCATTGGATGGAGAAAATGACAGAGCCTCACATTGGAGCACCGGACTGAACTCCCAAGGTCCTGATGAGGAACAAAAGGAGGGAGATCATGAGCAAAGAAGTCAGGACCGTGAGGGGTGCGTTCACCCATTGAGACGGTTGGACAGAACTAATGGGAGACCACCAAGTCCAGTTGGAATGGGACTGATGGAACAGAGGACCAAACCGGGCTCTCTGAATGTGGCTGACGGTGGAGGAGGACTGAGAAACCAAGGACATCGGCGATGAGCTTGGACTCTACAGCATGGACGGGCTCACTGTGAGCCTTGTCAGTTTGGTTGCTCACCTTTCTGGACTTAGGGGGAGTTGGGAGGACCTTGGACTTAACATAGTGAAGGGAACCCTGATGGCTCTTTGGCCTGGAGAGGGAGGGAGTGGGGGTATGAGTGGAAGGGAGGAGAGGGAAGGGGGAGGAGGAGGGGAGGAGATGGAAATTTTTAATAAAAAAAATGAGGAAAAAAATAAATAAATAATAAACTTTATTCTGTGCATCAATAAAATTTTGTTAACATTTTAATCCTATGGCTTATGCATGTTGCAGTTTAACATTGTAAAGAGTTCTGAAATAATTGAAGAGACTCAAAGATGACAATAGTATGTTCACCTCTATTATACTTGTCCACACCACTACCATTTCCAAAATCATTATAATTTCTCACTGTGTTCTAAATGCTTATTCTTATACCCACAGGTAAGCATAGCCTTCAGCCCTCAAAAAAAGAATTTTTCCAATAGACAGAGATCCATGCAGATAGCGACAAATAATCAAATTGCAGAGAACAACAGACTAGAGTTCCCAGCTCCAAATGATACATCTTTAAAACAACCTATATTCCTAAAAACCACCGGTGAGAAAGAAGACACAGCATTTGTTTTTGTAGTACAAGATCACCTCACTCAATATAGTATTTTCTAACTCCATACATTTCAATTACACCAAAATTGCATGGTTTCATCTTTTTTTTACATCTAAATAGGATTGTATCACATATTTTTTCATTACCCATTCATCCCTTGAAAAACTAATGTTCTTGTGTCTTAATTAAGTAAGTATATATTTTATATATAAAATAATAAAGTATAAAAATTATAATGCCTTGGAGAAAATTATGAATAAAATATTATTGTTTGAAATTGCTTACCATATCTTAAGGCAAGGACATAAATATGTCTTAAGTATCATTCTGGGTGTAAATCCATCATTTCTGGTGGAAGGAAAAGAAACTAAAATATGTCTTCACAGATAATGAGACAGCAAAGCAGAGTCCAAGGCCCCAGTAGCACTACTATGAGCAGCAAGACCTCCAGCCTTCAGAACCGGCGTTCTTGTTTCATTCACACATATGTTCAGAAAGCGTTCAGTTTTTACAAGATGTAGTCCCATTTCATGGTTCCTAAGTGGGATGCAGCTCAAGAAGACTTCTGTTTGTTTACTAAATGACCAAAATACTTTTCATTTTGGTGTCTAGAATCACTTTGTGAAGAATGGGTCTTGCTTTTACAAACCTGAATGAGTAATTAAATTAGTTTACATTAGTTTATTATTAGAAGTAAATTAATACCGTGTTTCTATCATTTATTTTTGCCTTGTTCCATTGGTTAGACTCTTCTCTAGAATGAGCTGGCTCTTGGGTGCTTTTCCCTAACAACAAACAAGAGAGGTCAGAGCTGATCCCCGAGGACATTGGTATATTTTACCTTCTTTTCACCTCAGCCTTTTACAAAAAGACAAAGTATAAGGTGGATTGAAAAGAGTTTTGAAGCTGCTTAATTTGGAAAACTACATTGAGAGTCTATTGTATATCAGACACTTCAGGTAGAAGTTTAAATACGTATATTTGCTTTTGCAAGGATTGTAAGTGTTCACTCTACTTTATTTGAAAGTTGTGGGTTTGTATGTGCAAAGCAGTCACAATTTTGTAGTTTGATGACAGAACTGTGCTTCTACCAATGTCAGAGTTAAACTTCTGAAAGGAAGATACAGAATTAAATGGGAAAACAGGCATCTCTGGACAGAGAAGACCAAGAAAAATCAAAGGTCGCAATACAATATGGATTCTGCATGTGGGTGGGAGACTGACAGTTGGTGAGTGGAAAAAACTTAAGCAGTACCTCGAGTAACAGAATAGGTAAAATATAAATGAGTGAACAGATTTTTAAAATGATGCCACTGACAAATATCTCTCTGTGTAAGCAGACGTTCCTAGAAAAATTCCATTACATAGAACCTTCTGCAAGGCAGAGTGAATAAAATGCGAATGACTTGGGAAAATTGTAGTGTTGCAAATTTAGAGCCAAATTATTTTGGACCATCTTTAGCTCCAGTGAGAGAAATGTCTTGTCTTCCTTTACATGTGGCCTAACATCTATGTTACCATGGGAAAAACATTGCAAAGTACAGACAGCTAGTTTCCAGCAGAGTATTCAACAGGATAAGAGTGCTGTCGGATCTTCTCTGAGGCTTATCAATGAGATCTCCCCGCTTTTTCAACCCCTTGCATGTCTCTTCCACCAATGCATTTGAGAAGTGCCTTGATTTGTAAGTTTCTTAGTTCTGCGCTATAAATCATCTTGGAATTGTTATCTCTATGGAACATGGAATTTTAGGTAATCTAGATCCATTTTCCTAGGTTATGGCCACTCATATTTTATTCCACTTTAAGTTACCTCTTATCCCTTTGAGGTCATGCAGTTTGTTTCATCATCTGCCTTCCCTTTCTCTGAGCCCTTAGATCTTCCATTAGAACTGTTCAGGCATGGATTTCTCTGTGCCTACCAGCCTCCACTTTCACCCTTAACTCTCTCACGTTATATTATTGTGTGCTCTCTTCTTGTTTTATGAGTCTATGAATATATTTCACACTTTGATCTATCCCAAATCAATGTGATTGTCAAATTACTACCATATCAATTAAACAATAAATCTGCACATAGGTATTTAAGAGTTTCTCAACATATTTTTACTCAAGACAACAGATTGAACCAATGTGAGCACTTTGTTTTCCTGTCCACAAGGAGTTTAAAGGAAAGGAAAAATATTTTCCATCACTATTGTACAGCTATTAGATGATAAGAATGGCTATAACTAGAAAAGAGAGTATTTCCAAGGATTTTAATAACAAAGATAATATCAACTCTACAGTAAAGATAAAACAAATCAAAACGTTGGATAGAATGTGAGTGGGTTATGACACACCAGTGCTGACCCAGAAGAATCAGGGAAATTACAAACACCTACTCCACAACCACAAGGACCAGCAGGAAGCCTTGGAAAATAATTATGAAATCAATGTACTCAATCTTTTTGAAGCCTTTGCCATTGTCTATTTATAAGAATCCCCTAACATGGTACCTATCAGTAGGTGAATAAGCAAAAAGCTGAATACACCAATTTTTAAATAAATTTGATTTCCATAGAGAAAAATAATGCCTACAGAAATATAGAGATAGAAAAAAATGAACAAAACAGAGCAAAAATGGAGGCTTATTTTAAAAATCCTCATTTGAAAGAAAAGAAATGTTGAGAACTTTGTGTGTGTCATTTTGCATCTTTCCAAAAATACTGAAGTAAAAATGTTTGTGACACCATTGTAGTACCCAAACTCCTGATTTCATCAGTAGAGTTCCTCTGCTTCAAAACTACCTAGAGTTGGTTCAGACCAACTGAAATGGTCCATATAAGGTTTACTCTGTATTTTATGATCTAAACAAAACAAGAAGAAGTTGGTACTCATGGCAGACTGAGATGAGGCTATTTTACTTGATTCCAAATTTCCTAAATCTTTAGAGACAACACTTTAATGCTTGTAAGTATATTATACATCATTCCAAATTATTACTGTCCTAAACATTGGAAAGCAGAACATGACAGACTCGGGAGATCCAGTCTTTGGTTATTGATAGAACTGATCCGGAGCATGAACAGACAAAGCAAACACATACAGAATTAGACAAAACCTCACAGATAGTGAGAAATTTCAGAGTATCTAAAAGAAAATATGCATTATTGAAGAAAGAACACACCATAGAAGAAAAAAGTAATTTACTGAAGAAGCAGAAACTGTCACCATTTTTGTCAGTATTCTTAGATAATAATTTAGTGTTATGTATCTCTATCAAATAAAAGTCATGTGGCAAATCAGAATTAAAAACATAAAAATTCTTATAGAGTTATTAATACAAGTTTTTAATAAAATAATGATTATATTACAATGCACGTCTCCTGTACAAACAAAAGCAAGAACATGACGATAAGAACATTGGGGGGAAAAAGTGGATAACATTTGTAATAAGTCATGAATCTTTAACATGCTTATCTCTAAGTGGGTTTTCTAAATTATTTTTTTCATTTTACATATCAGTCCCAGTTTCCACTCCCACCCCTTTTCCTGATCTCTCCACCCTCCCCAGCACCCACCACCCAACCAGTCTTCAGAGAGCATAAGGCTTTCCACATAGGGAGTTAACAAATTCTATCATATGATGTTGAGGCAGGACCAAGACACTTCCTCCTATACCTAGGCTAAGCAAGGTATCCCTCCAAAGAGAATGGGTTCCAAAAAGCCAGTTCAAGCAGTAGGGATAAACCCTGGCCGCACTGCTTGAACAAATGTCATCCACATTCAGAGGGCCTAGTTTGGTCCTTTGCTGGGTTCCCCTTGTGTCAGTCCAGAGTCTGTGATCTCCCAGTGAGTTCTTTAATATAAGTAATAGTCAGTAAAATTTTGAAGTAATTAGTGGTTAAAGTGGAGAACTGCTTTACTATTTCAGACAAGGTATAGTACATAGGTTAAAATAATTAATAAATGGAAAATGTTAGAAAAATGGAATTTAGAACATAAAATATTTGCACATGAACATCCTAGAGGAAAACAAGGGTAAAAACCATTATCCTTGTCATAGCCACCACCACCAGCAACAGCAGCAACACCACCTCCACCATCATCATGATCATAATGCAGCGATGCTCACTGAGCTGCTGAAGAATGCAGAAGTCCCCCCGACAGGCAGATGAAAAAAACATAGTCACCTTCCTGAAAGACTGGGGGGAAAATTCAACTTCACAAGGCTAAGGAGAAAGAAAACAACCTCACCGGGGACAGAAAAAAATAAAAACAAACCTTCAAATGAGAGAATAACTAGAAAGCCCATTTCCTTTTTGGTAGAGACTCATGTCACAGAAAGACCCCCTTCTTTGTCTCTTCTGAAAGTTATGGGAAAAAGTAGAAATAAGAATGATTATCAGTGAATTTCCCATCCTATAAAATCAGGCATGAGAGGAACCTTTCAAGAGAGATGGTTGCAGAGTTCTACAAACTATAGGATGTTATTCTCCAAACTGCTGAAGACTGGATGTAGTTCACCATGAAAATAGAGGATAAGGAGAAGCTGCTTTAGCATCTGAAAGAAAATTTAAAACTATCAAATTGACAGAAATTTAGTAAAGAAGTAGCATTTCCCAAAAGAATTAGAGGATAGAGATCCACCTAAAACTGATTAAATAAAGTCAAATATTTCATTAGTACTAGGATGCAATAAGTCCTTTGACTGCACAAGGATTGTGCTTCTTAGATAAAGGTGTGAGCTAGCAAGATAAGTGAGTGGTTTCTGGAGATCAATGCGTATCTTCTGTATAACATTATAGCCTAAAAGCCATAGTCTATTATCACTTATGGAAAAGTGATATCAGGAATTCTGACTTCCTGCCAGTCTGATCTCTGAACTCTTTGGTTGCCAGAAAGTGTGTCAGCTATAGCTTTGAGGTCACTGATACAGGGGAAATGTTTGTAACCCTTTCAGTTCTTCTGTTAGCATGCTACACTATGATGTCATATTGGCTGTCCTTGAGAGACACTGCACAGTGACTGAACATGTGTCTGAATTTCCATTGCTAGTATCATAAACAGTTGAGTAGAAAAAAATCCTAAATTAATAATCAATATCTCCTGTTGAATAAGCACTTTTGCCAGGTTTTTAATATCCCCAAGGGACAGAGGCAAACCTTTATTTTAGCTACATCTATGATCACAGGCGGCCTGTGTCATAGTTAGGTAGGCACTGTTCTAACTAACAGGAACGTTGAAGCTTACATTTTCTGATAGAAGATATCCAATGGTAAAGGCTTTTGGATTATGTTTAAATTGTTCCTGTTGCTAGTTGGGGATCATAGGATGATATGTGTCTGATTTCACCCTTAAGAAATTTGAAATTTCACCATTCAATAATATAGCTTATGTATTTATAATTAGCTTAAATATTACTTATAGTATTATAAATATTTATTTTTAATAAATTTGTATAAGCTTGAAAAATTATTTTTATTTGATGAATTGTAAAATTCAAGTGCCTTTTTAAATGAGATTTTTCTAGAGAGAACAATATCTCTACAATCATGTTTAACAATAAGAAATTGTAAAATGAGCATTTAACAAGAATTCAAAAATATTTCATGTCCTTATAGGTGACTTCCACACTTTTCAGACACACCCTTGTGACACTCAAATGATCTAGGCAGAGCTTGTAATAAACAAAGACAGAATGGATCCATCACATGCCCCTGGGTATGAAGTACCTCACCACTGCATGGCTACCTAGCACTTATGAGCTTATATTGGGTTCAGAGTCTGTTGCTGACTCTATTACTATCAGATGTAACTTTTCGTAATTTTCTCTCCAGAAACCCAAATTCCAAAACATTTGAGACGTGTTTTTTTAAAAAAAATATATAAATCCATGTAAATTAAAATATTCTAATCCAAAAAGGAGATTTGGATTAGAACTGATTCTTCTGCAGTAAGTATTTCAATATATGTTGAAATATTTCCTGTGCAGAGTAAGATGTGGATTTTCCGTGTATCAGCTGATTTGGGGTAGTCTAGTACTGTGTTTGATGAGCCTGGTGAGGGTTTAATGGGGGGTTAGGGTACCCAGTAGAGAGGTGTGAAAATGGAATCTGTGGGTATAGAAAGAGAAACTCTGTTTCTTCAATTTTAGATGAACTTTTTAAGATAATTTCTTGCATCTATATTATTACATTCTATTGAAAAAGATTGATGAATCACCCTGTATATAATCTACTGTGTTGCCACTGTTTATAAATCATTATCTCTTGTTTAGATTTGCATTATGTTATCATTATTATATTACTGTAAGACTCAATTCTTTTTGGTTCTCCTGAAGGTAGTGTTAGATTCTGTGCTTACAGGTACTACACAATTGAAAGAGCATGTGTGTGAGAATACACTGAGAATGTCTAAAGTCCTTTGCTTGCAGACAAGTCTTAGCCTGAGATCTAAATGACACAATGCCTAGGTGGGAGCGCTGTTAGTGATCACCTGACAGAGTGTCTCCGGAGTACTCATTGCTTCTCAGGAAAATAGCGGATAGACTCTGTTCTGATAGTACGTGCTCCGTCAAGGCCTGGAGAGTCAGGGAATCTGCTAGATGAAGCTGACATAAATCTTACACATCTTTGCAGTTTCTCTTCCTTGAGTTTTCTGCTTCCTGTTTTCCCATTTTACTCTGGAGCTGGTAATGATTGTGAAGAAGAGGGAGATGGGAACCAGAAAGGAGGGATAGACAGAGACTCCAGATAGAGACAGAGAAGAATTCATAATGTATTAATATGTAGAATGTGCTTGATGAGAATTAAAAACTTCAAACTTCATAATAGTCAGAGTTAAGTCGGTTTTTTATTTTTGTTTTTCAAGACAGAGTTTCTCTGTAGCTTTGGAGCCTGTCCTAGAACGAGCTCTTCTAGACCAGGCTGGTCTCGCACTCACAGAGATCCACCTGCCTCTGCATCCTGAGTGTTTGTATGAAAGGCGTGTACCACCACCACCCAGCTTAGATAAGTGATTTCTAAAAAGAGTTAAAGAGAAAACCAATAATTTACTTTTATCTGGCTACTTTATTTCTTCTTCATCTTTGAAGGATAGTTTTATTGAGAACTAAATGTTGACATATGTATTTTTCTAAGAATTTTAAAAATGTCATTCTTTCCTTGCTTGTTTCTTTCTTTATTTTATTATTAGTTTATAAATAATACCAATCAAAATTTCCACCTCCTCCCCTCCTCCTATTTCCCTCCCACTCCCCCGCTCATCAGATTGCCATTTAGATAATTTCCCCCCATGGATAAATGTTTCTTTTATTCTATTTCCTTTTAGTATTTTTAAAATTTATTCTGTTAAAATTTTATTGGTACAATATTTGTGCATATTTATGAAACACTATTTCTGTTAAGATTTTTTTTTTGTTTTTCTATAGTATAAATACGATATACATAAGTTTAGGGAAGATCAAATTTATTATTCCTATTCTCTGTTTCTTCTAAATCTTCTATTTTCTGCCTGTTTCAGTGCTATTTTCAAGTATTTCTTTGGTTTTGTTATCTCCTTAAGGTATTTTCTTTGTACGAAAGATAAGGTGCTTTACATTGTCTCATAGATCTTGAATGAACTGTGCTATCTTCATTTTTCTCTTTGATTTTCTGTTTTGGGAAGAACTTGTTGACAGGTCTTCAAGCTTAATGAATTTTTTCTTAGGTGATGTCTGTGCTCCTGACATGCGCAACTCTGAAGCTGTCATTGTGATTCAGTGTTTTAGATTTTCACATTGCCTTTTGATCTTTTCTAGTTTCCATCTTGTTATCTACACTGTTCATGTATATTTTCTATTAAAACGCTCTACCAATTAATTTTAGCTATTTCATCTTGCCTGTACCATGATCTCAAGTCCTTCTGTGATGGCTGCATTGTCAATTCTATTTTTGTAGCTGTTTTTGGCTGTTAGCATAACTGATACTTTAGTGTTTTTGTTTTTTTTTTTTTTAAAACCAGGCACATTGTACCAGGCAATGAAACCTGAGGGAAAGATGCCTCTGTATTATAATATGTCCTCTTTTGTCTATAAGTGAATTTAAGCTTAAAGCTTGCTTTATAGGAAAGATTCAAACTTCTCTCAGATTCTTTTTTTTTTTTAATTTTTTTCTCTCTTTCATGCAGGACATTAGTGATGATCTTAAACAGGCCTTAAATGCAGCATCCTTTAGCCACAGAGTCCTAGTTGTTAGATTACAAGCATACCACTTGTATGCTTGTATACATACTTGGCTTGGTCATCTTAAATAAATTTTTATTAATTTATTCTGCTTGTTTCCTTCTAACCTTTGTTAAAACCTCGAAAGAGGGTCTGCTGAATTATGTATGGCTTTGTTGTCATGAATGATCTTTGTATATGTGTCTATTATGGTATTGGATTATATGGAGAAGAAACATGTTTCCAAACTTCAGATTTAATCTCTCTTCTGCCTAAGACTTACTGATACAGTTTATAACACATATCATCCTGCACCAATCCCTTCCTGGCTGCATATTGCAGACTTAGCTTATTTACCAGCATCAACCTATGTTCTGCTTACTGAACTTCTTCTACAGTGAGAGCCTGGGGGGTATCTGGAGTAGAAAGAACACACTTTCAGAGCCCAAGAGAGTCTCTGCCAACCTCTTCTCAGAATAGAAGGCCTCACTTATGTGGGAGATCTGAACATGTTTTCAAGGGGATCACTCTTGTCCTCCTTATTCCCTTCAGGGAATGTGTATACCTGACCTCTGCCTCATGCGCACCCTGAAAACCTACAGAGGTAGAGTCTAAAGTTGGACTCTCAGGTGTCAGAAGTCTCTCTGTCTTGAACTAGCCCGTGCTCATTACCAACACTACAACAGTATTTAAGCTCTTCTTTTTGCAGGCTCATGTATCATAATTTCAACTCTAGAGATATGGATCCAAGCAACATCTATCTAGACACCTTCATCTCCATATTTATTTATTTATTTGATTGTTTATTTTTCCTTTTTACTTCAGATTTATATGGATTTCAAGCAAAACCAATGCTTTTTTCATTTTTCAGGTTTTTATTTTTTTTTCTTTTCTCTCCCCATTCCCCCCTACCCCCATCCCACCCCACCCCCATGTTCCCATTTTTTTTTTTCCGGCAATCTTGTCTACTTCCAGTATCCAGGAGGATAACTATATGTTTTTCTTTGGGTTCACCTTCTTATGTAGCTTCTCTAGGATTTTTTTTTATGAATTATAGGCTTGATGTCCTTTATTTATGGCTAGAAACCAATTATGAGTGAGTACATCCCATGTTCATCTTTTGGGGCCTGGGTTACCTCACTCAGGATGGTGTTTTCTATTTGCATCCATTTGCATGCAAAATTCAAGATGTCATTGTTTTTTACCGCCGAGTAGTACTCTAATATGTATATATTCCACACTTTCTTCTGGAAAGCAGTGTGGAGGTTTCTCAGGAAATTTGGGATCAACCTACCCCAGGACCCAGCAATCCCACTCTTGGGAATTTACCCAAGAGATGCCCAATCATATTACAAAAGCATTTGTTCAACTATGTTTATAGCAGCATTATTTGTAATAGCCAGAACCTGGAAACAACCTAGATGCCCTTCAGTGGAAGAATGGATGAAGAAAGTGTGGAATATATACATATTAGAGTACTACTCAGCGGTTTTTATTTATTTTTATTCAAAGACCATGTGGCTTTAAATAACTGTAATATTCAAAAATACTTTTCTGGATTTACCTAATAAGCATTTTAAGTTAAAAAATATTACTAATGGAGTATATTATAGTTAAGCTGCTATTGTTAGGGTTATCAAAAGGTTAATTTTAGTCACTTCTTTAATCTGTACAGATTGTATAAACTACCCCATGATGGCTATATTTTCGGCTTTCAACTTAACTACACCTGCACTTAACTAAAACCCAAGCAGCTAGATATCCCTGTGAGGGCTTGTTCTTGAATTATTTGATGGGAAACCCCAGTCCAATTCCAGATCTTCTGATGTGGGAAGGACTATATTAAATCTGTGCCACACCTCCTAGTGGCAGCCTATATATAAAGTAATGGAAGAAGGAAGCTCTTGCTCTTTGCCTGTTTGCTCTCCCCATCACTGGTTTTAGAGACTACTACATCAGGGTTTCACTATATACTGAAGACCAGCTGAGTCATTGCCTCATAGAAAGAATGAGTTTTGGATTCTTGCACTTTCTGTTGAGAGACAGCCATTGTGGGACTATTCAGACCCCAGCTTGTAAGCCAAGCTAATAAATCCCCTCCATATCTATGTATATTCTATCATTCTGTTTCTCTAGAGAACCTGTGGTTATACACATCATAAAGGAAATGCATGGACTGAAAGGTGTGCTCGTTTGAGGATTTCAGGATAACATACTACATGGTACCAAAAACGAAGATAATGCAGAGCTCAACCTCAAAGGCTGAATAGTAGTTGGACTACAAACACCCAATTCTCATTATTCCAGTGACTCATGAGGGCTAGAGCATGACAGAATGTTCTTTGCTGTAAGAGAGAGGGACCAAGAAAATGTTGATGTTTTTCAGGGCTTTATTTTTCTTTAATTGTTGTTATACATACATACATACACACAGGCACATATATACAGATGTATATAAATTAGCAAGTTCAAAATATATTCTGCTTATTCTACATAATGTTCCTTCTGTGTATGTTTTTATGGCTGACCATTTGGTATTGGATAATTAATTAGTGTGGTTTTCTCGGGGATGACTATTTTCTCCACCTTCACATTCCTTCTTTGCTTATAGGTTTTTATGTGGCATTGAAAACTTGCAAGTTCTTCTTTTTCTACATTAGCATGTCTATTGTTGAATGCTTCCTGATGGTGTGAATGTGGTGGTCACCTCATATAAATAAACAGAATACCCAGTGAGAGTGTGAACTTACATATACTGATCTCCATAAAACCAGTGGCACAACATTTAAAATCTGTAACCCATCAGGCTGGGTCACAAGTTGAAAGAGTGTTCCTTTGTGCTCAGCCACTCTCAATGTGAATTACTTTTAAATCTTTTGACAGGTAAACAAATAAGTGAGTTGCTGTTCTAGCTACATCTTTTCAGAAGGAAGGAAGGAAGGAAGGAAGAAAGGAAGGAAGGAAGGGAAGGACAGAGGGAAAGACAGAGGGAGGGAGAGATGAAGGGAGGGATGGAGGGTTGGCATGATGGAGGGAAAGAAAAACTATTTTTTGTACTGATGCCCACCATGTTTTTCTTTAATTTTTGTTAGTATAAATTCGTGTACTTCTGAGTTGACTACTTAGCCATCAGAACTGGGCTTGCTCCAGAGTTGGTGACTCTTAAATAGTGTCAACTTAGTGACAATGCTTCCACACATGATATGGAAGGCTGCAGGGTAATGGAGTATCCAAGGAGGTCAGAGTAGCTGATATAAATACGTTCGCCGTAATCTCTGCTATGAAACCTCAAAACTGGTTTTCAGGTAAACATCTACAATTGACACAATTGAGAGCTGATGAGAGAGATTCCATAACAAGCTTATATTGGACATTTGTATTTTTCACCTTGATTATGTAAGTTAAAGAAGAACATCACACTGGCTTGAAGACCCTTTACTGTTTATTTAAATCTACAGCCTGTTTTTAAGAAGGGCAAGGTTTTCTTTGACTACTTCTTATCAGCACTTTACCCATCTTTTAGGATTTGGTTTGCTTTCAGCATGACTCAGAAATTGTTTCTGAAGAATGTCAACTCCTTTGAAAGTAATTCAATTATCATTAAACAAATAAGACATTTCTGCCAAGTATACTGGGATGACTGTATTTTGTCCTTGATAAAGTTATAGAACAAAATGAAGATAAATGACATGGGCTACATTATAATATATATTAAGCCACTAAAATGCCTTAGCTTGTAATTCATCATCAGCAAAACATAATGCCAACCTCTGAACCCAATTTAAAAATAGGCATTGTTTTTGCACATTTTTATTAAAGCCGAGATAGTAGAGTTAAGATAATTCTATTTACTATAAGTATGTTATATAGTTTTTTTAATTTAAATTGCAGATTATTTGTTGAAATTAAATTTTCTGCAAAAGACAGTATAAAATACCTATTTAATTCAATCAATGTAGAGAAAATATTATTTTAAAACATGTTAAAAGAAGCCTCATGTATATAGAGAAAGTTCAATAACATTTTCTTCATCTCTAATTGATGGAGGAGAGTTATCTGTCTATGTTTCTTTCATTGGTTAATTAATAAAGAAAACTGCCTTGGCCCTTTAAGAGAACAGAAAATTAGGTAGGCAGAATAGACAGAACAGAATTCTGGGAGAGTTGGGGAGACACTTCAGGCAGTCGCCATATGCAGTCTCCATGCTGCTCCTCTCCGAGATGGACGCAGGTTAAGATCTCTCCTGGTAAGCCACACCTTGTGCTGCTACCCAGATTACTAAATATGGGTTAAAGGAAGATGTGAGAATTAACCAATAAGAGGCTGAAACTATGGGCCAGGCAGTGTTTTAAAGAATACAGTTTCCGTGTAATTATTTTGGGTAAAGCTAGCCGGGTGGCGGGATGCAGCCCCGCCGCTTCACACTACAGATTAAAGCTAGCCGGCTGCCGGGTGGCCGGAACAGCCCGCCGATTCGCACTACAGATTGGCGCTCCAACGTGGTGACCAAATCCACGTAAAAACCTGAAAAAGCTTTAAATAAAGGAGAGAGAGAGAGTTTAACACAGCTTTTTGCTATTTGCTAGGACGTGCCATAGAGAGATTTCCTGTTTCGGCAATAGCGGCAGAGAAAAAGCTGAGTCATTTTAAAACGCAGCTTCCTTGTGCTGTGCGAACTCTGGCTTTAAAGCATTTCAATGGCTTTTATAGGACTGGATATTTGTGTTCCCGCGTGGGATCGGAAGGAGAGTGCACTGAGACCGGTCCAAAGGCTCAGAGATCCCTGCCTGCACCTGGGCAGATGGCGGAATCAGGCTTAGGCAGGTGGAAGAGCATGGCGGATTCCTGCCACAACACAGAGAGATGTTTTCAGACTGCGCAGTGCTCTGCATGTCAGATTTGGCTGTAACTTGGATGAAAAGAGTTTTTGTGCTGCACGCTTAGTCTCAGAGTTAAAGTGCTGAGTGCGGCTCCTACCTGGCGGCACCAGAGCTAGTAGAAAATGGTACATCCTCCATTTTGAAATTGGAGAGAGGTGGAGCCAACATCCAGAACAGCCCGCAGCTCTGCAGCTCAGAGCTGCAACCGATTCAGAGTCACAAGCGGCTCAGCTATGTTGGACTGGGCGTGGCAAGCCTGCAGTACCTGTTTTTGACCTAGGAATGTCACAGCTTAGATTCTTAAGTGTGTAGCGATTTAAAAGCACAAAACAAAAGTGCTCCTGGATAGTAAAAAAATTAGAGATTCACAATAGGAAAGATTCAGACATAGAAGGCCTTTAACTGGGTCACAATGTTGGATAAATGTACGTAGGCTTGAGAGCGAAAGAGAAGAAAAAATATAGAAAATAAAGTTAATGCCTTTAAAAAAAAGGGTAAAGTCTTTAAAGAGACAGAGTACAGATAGTTATAGATTAAAAGAAGTAAAGTGATAGAGTAAAAATAAGCCACGTAAAAATGGAAAATTCACAGAGAGTCTGGATTATGTATTTTGTTGTGTTTTCTTTGATTTTTTTGACTGTAAAGGAGCTAAATACAGAGAGACATTTCATTATATGGGCTGCCAGTCTAGACCAAAATGGACATCTTAATGGTATGACTTCAGGATTTGGATCTAAGAACATGATGCTTTGGAAAAGAGTTTCTTCTTTTGTTTTCACAGAGGACGAGACTCTGTGGATTGCTTCTATCCCAATATGGTATGATAAACCACGCCCTCCTGAAAGGTTGCTGTGAACACCCTCAAAAAATTACTTCGCTCAACTGCCGACTGGGATGAACCTAGCAGACAGGTTATACCATGAAAGACCTAAATAACAGCGCCCCCATTCAGCAGGAAGCAGTTTGGAGAGAAATAACTGCACCCATTTTCCCAAATATTGCTCATAAATGTTCTTTTACATTTAAAGGGGGAGATGATATAGATATGAATTTGCATTGGTATGGATTTTAAGGTCAATTTTGTTATATGTATATGTATTTCTGATCTTGATTAAGCTATTGTGATTGTAGTTCATTTTAAAAACTGTAATGTATAATTAGGAAATATAGGTTGTTAATGGATAATCATTGATAATAGTTAAGCTTGTAGTCATGTTATTAGATTTTCTAGATATGTAGAGATATATTTCAGTTAGATAGACATTCTTCATATCTTTCAAAGACTGCAGAATATGGCATTTAATGTTTTAATAACTTAGGCTTTTCATGACAATGAGACATGTCTGCTCCTGGCAGCACCAATCTACTTCAAGAGGAAGATGGGCATCGAAGAGGCTACTTATGGAGTTTGTTAGCCATTTGGGCAAGAAACTGCTCTTGCCTGGACTGTTGCATAAACTGGACACAGGAACCCACAGAAAGAGGACTGCTAAACTTGCCTAAAGGTGAGATGGTCTCTCAGGGTTCCTGATTCGTGAAAGAGTCTGCGAGACGTTCTGCAGGACACAGCAGAAAGTGACTGAACTGTCTTTGGAATTTTTCTGCTTCATGGAAATGTCTGCTGGGTACTTATGGGCCTGTAGGCTGAAGATGGATACCCCAACGGTACAGAGGAACTTTGGGTGACTGTCCAGGCAGTGAGTTGTCTCTGTCATTTCTAGAGTTTGAAAGTTGCATATGACTTGTTTACTTAGGTAATATTATATCCTTCTGGAGTCTTTGATGGAGTTGAAGAATAGATAGTTATAGATTTCCTTAGTTATGATAAAAGATAAAATAGATTTAAATATTGTAACTGTAATACTTGCTTGATAACTGTTTTGTTATATGTAATTTTGCTATGTTAAAGTTGAAGCCTTTCTTTTTTGTTTAAATAGAAGAAGGGGAAATGATGGAGGAGAGTTATCTGTCTATGTTTCTTTCATTGGTTAATTAATAAAGAAAACTGCCTTGGCCCTTTAAGAGAACAGAAAATTAGGTAGGCAGAATAGACAGAACAGAATTCTGGGAGAGTTGGGGAGACACTTCAGGCAGTCGCCATATGCAGTCTCCATGCTGCTCCTCTCCGAGATGGACGCAGGTTAAGATCTCTTCTGGTAAGGCACACCTCGTGGTGCTACCCAGATTACTAAATATGGGTTAAAGGAAGATGTGAGAATTAACCAATAAGAGGCTGAAACTATGGGCCAGGCAGTGTTTTAAAGAATACAGTTTCCGTGTAATTATTTTGGGTAAAGCTAGCCGGGTGGCGGGATGCAGCCCCGCCGCTTCACACTACATCTAATTATTTATGTTAGTTTGACAACCTCACTGTACTATGGGTTCTTCATTTTGAGTAATTTAGAGATGACTGAATCTTGAGGGCTCTTCTTATAGAAAACAGGCCAAAAAAAAATAGTGGGAAGAATTTGAGTAACACACAAAGATGGTGAAGCCGGGGGGGTGTGTTAATTTATAAGTCTTATCCTAAAGGTTCTTTGGAGGTCAAGTAATAAGGTGAGTAATAGGCTCCAAAGTGGTTCAGTACTATACATTCCTATCAACTGAGCTTTGGACTAAGAGGAAATCCATCTAATAGATTGGAAATCCAATGCCTCATTGTTGGCCAGAATCAGGGATGAAAGAATTGGCTACAAAGCAATTCTCACCTAAAGGAATTCTACCCAAAAGCATAGAAAGTAACTGAACAGCTGTGCAAAATCCACACAGTGTCTGCATCCAATTCCAGTGTCTTCCAGTAGATGTAATAAGATAGCAATAATTTTGCAATGTGCTAGAAACAAAATACGCTAGAATGATTATTTTCTTGTTAGAATATATATATATATATAAATATATATATACATATATATGACAATATTTGTCCTCTGCATAATAATATAATGTTTCTACATTTTTAACAGAAAAAGCAGGATTCCCTTAAGATTTGCACTACCAGGAGAGGAAAACTTGAACTGAAAATCTAAGGCATATGAGTGAAAATCAGCTTGGGTTTGTGTGGAAAATGAGAAAGTTAAATGGATGCAAAATACTAAAAAAGGGGAGGAGGAATTCTCAAGATATGTAATAAATAGAGACTTGATATAAAAACTGTTGATAACACTGGAATAAATAGAAGTTAAGATTCCTCTAAGAAAGACAGAGAAAACTTAATAATGGCAAATGACAAAAAGATGACATAACATCAATGGAGTCAGGGGACAGGGATGGGAATTATGAGCATATTCATGAAGATAGAAACTGGTGGCTCTATGTGTAATGAAGAATGACGCTGAGCAGAGCTCCTGGGGGAAAACAAAGACATCCTTGTGTATAACGTATCACAAATTGTTATTTCTCTCCTTTAGTAATATTTTCAAAGTGTTTTAGTGGGATGCTAAATTTTATCGTATAGGAGACTGAGAAACAAAGACCTGGTTTTCAATTTTACGCCAGCCTTCTTGTTTCAGAAATGATGAACTGAGAACCTGTGAGGTGGGGCCCCTTCCTCATAAGGTAGCATGGCCTGAGAGGGAATGTCCTCTGAGCTGAAATGAAAAGAATTATAGATATTAATTCTTACAACATAATTAAGCCTAATGAATATGCAAGCTTAGTGTAGAACACATGAAAAACAAATAGGAACCATGCAAAGTGAATGTACAATTCCATCACACAATAATGAGCTACACATCATTTAGCATATTTTTATCTTTATTTACATACATATATGCAATTAGTTTGAAATAAAACTCCATAAGCTTCCTTTTGTTTTGCCCATGACATTAAAATCTTGCAGGTAGGTACCAATTATTTTGTTTGAACAGAGACTTCTGCTGAGTGCTCTTGATTATTTAGGCAGAGTCTCAGCTGTATTGCCTGCAATGTATTTGGTGTGGACAGCTTTTCCTATTTCAGAAAGCATGCTGTTCCTGCTGGTTGTCTTACTGCTGACTTGGGGAGCTAATAACTGTCTACATTCTGATGACAGTTTCCTTGCAGCATTGCCTCTGATGACTTACTGATGACTTACTGAAGAGTCACATTGGACTGGTAACTGACACCTCAGTAGCTTACTCCCAACCTGAACCCTCAGCCCTGTTAGTGCAGCACAGTGGAGCAATTGGTTTTCTTAATCACCCCTCAGAATCTGTGTCTGATTCTGCTCCATGTCATTTCTCAGACATGTGCTGAAGTCTCTTGCTGTTTCTCCCTGGTGTCTTGAAGGGGATACATAGAGTGGTGTCTGATTGTGCATTTCTCTTCGAGGTTAGCCCACACTCAGAGGGCGTTCATTCTGTCTGGTGCCTTGTTTGCTTGTTTGTGTGTTCTTCTTCCTGCTGGCACATATTCCCTGTGCACAGTTTCCTGTGTCTTCTTCCAGGCTGATAAGTGCTGGGAGATGGATATGTGAAGAAAGGAAGCAGTTTCTTAATAGGTCATAATAATAAATAGTTTTTGTATCACACTTGAAAGTTTCATGCAGTTAAATAAAGCTTGTGCAAATGTTTTTTTTTGTTGTTGTTGTTGTTTGATTGTTTTGTTTTGTTTTGCTTTCTTTGTTTCCCTTTAACTTTCTCAACATCAGGTCCCAGGGAAAAATTCTTCATAATTCTTCATAAAATCTATGATCAATGCTTCACTCCAAGGAGAGGAATCCAAGTTTCCAAATCATTCCTTGGTGGGTTATAGAGTAGATAGAACTGGCAGTTCTCCCTCTAAGTAAAAATATTGGCAACGCTTAATGCCATATTCATGGGATCTATGCCTAGGAAGTCACCTACCTGCACCAAAAATGTGAGTGTTGCAATGATTTTTTTTAAAAATAGGCATTACAGACTGTCTTTTTCTCATTATTATTAAATAAACCATATCAGATAAGTACTGTTTACCTAAAGTTGTGCATAGGTTATGTAAAAAAAATTGTCACTTCATTTAAGGAATTTAAACACACCATATCCATCAGGAACCAAAATATGACTGTCATTTTCAGTCCTTGACTGTGAAGCAGACAAATATAGGTTTAGCCTGGGAACAGATTTAGTTTGTAGTTATGTATTTCCTAGGTCGGTTTGAAAATAAATACCTCATAGGCTTATGTAGGAAGTGGAGCTATTAGGGGGTATGACCTTGTTAAAGTAGGCGTGGCATTGGAGGAAGTTTGTCACTGGGGGTAGGTGGACTTTAAGGTCTCAGATGCTCATTCCAGGCCCAGTATGGCATTCTTTTCCTGATGCTTTCTGATCCAGATAGAGAGCTCTCAGAACCTTCTACAGCACCATGTCTGCCTGCTCTCAAACATGTTTCCTGCCTTGATGATAATGAACAAAACCTCTGAAACCATAAGCCTGCTCCAATCAATTTCTTTCTTTAATAAGAGTTGCCATGGTCTTGATATCTCTTCATAGCACTAAAAATCATAACTAAACATGCCACACATAATTATTGATCTGGCAGCTTAGTTCCTTCACAATCACATACTATGCACAAAAACCCCACTATAGACAATGCCATACCAAGAATTTTCATTATCTGCTTTTCTTCTCATCTTCATTGGACTTTCTGTTCTCCCATCTCTGAAAAATAGTGTATGTTTCTCTGTCCCTTGTAGCAATCAAATTTATAAAACTTTTATTCAAGTGTATGCTCAATTTTTCAAAATTTAAAAAGAACAGAATGGCTGATCTGGCTGAACTAGTTTCAGGTGAATTATCAGAAAGTAAAATCTTATGCTCTCTATAAAGTTTAAAGGAGATACTTTTTAACACCTTATACCTATATATAAGTGGATGTGCATATGATTAAATTGGATAAATGTGGGAAGGAACACAAACAATAGGAAAAATGATTACATGACCTAATCTATCAATCAAGTCAGAGCATCACTTGAACTACATCCTTTAGCAATGAGTTGTTCTTCTCTTAGACCCCATAAACAGAAGCCTTAAAGACTAACTCAGGCACTTGACTACTCACACACATGTGATCTACTGTCTTATTTGTGGGTATTTTATTCTCACTGATGCTTGTGGGCTCAGAAAAGAGCAGTGTGATAAAGATGGACACTAAAAAGAATCCCACACTAGCTCTGAATTGAATACAATAAAAGGATATTTATTTAGAGGTAGACTCACAGATCAGTCTCTGCACAAATGGGGACAAGGAACCGAATCCAGCAACCAGAAGAGAGAAGGAATGCTCTTTACATTGGCATTTATAGCATAAGAGGCCACGCCCAAGTGGGAAAGTAACATAAAGACTACCGGTTGTAGGGTTTCTTACAGCAGTATGTCTAGCTATACTTGGGTTGCCCAAGTGTGTTTCCAATTTTAAGAAATTCTACACATTTAAGAAAAAATCATGACAGGTAAACGAGGGAATGATGAAATTATAATTACCTATATCAACATTTTTCTAACATAAAATTACTAATGGAATCATAAACCAGACTCTCAAAACTTACTTGTTTTCTATGGTATAGATAAGCAAGTAACAGAGCTTCCTGACACCTGGTAAATGTTGGTACTGTTTTATATAGTTCTCTTTTCTAAAATCACATCTATGTTTTAGGGAGAGGTTACTCAGGCCTGTTGTTCTGTTAAGGCAGGGTAGAAAGAAAAGGGGAATTTGGATGAGATGGGAGAGGAAAGGAGCTTCTTCCCCCCACAGTTTGATTGAAGCCTCTTGTCAGCTGAGCATCAGGGATTTGGACACAATAAATATTTGTTTAAGATTTTTTCAGATAGAAATTTATATATATTTTTCTAATTTTATTGTTACTCCTTCTAATTCACTGGTTCTCATCTTTTCTGTACCAGAATCTTATAAAAAAGTTTTCTGTTGATTGTTTTTATCTGAAAATCATGTTTACCTATTTTAATTCTTATCCCAATGTGATAAGATGAACTACAAGGAATTATATTCCTATATTTGTTAACACACTTTATATTCAGGTACATGATCAATTTAAGAGAAAGTTCCATCATTGGGTGTTGAAAAATGATGTATATTTTTGAGTATTTGGATTGAATTTTGTATTGATGTCTGTGAAATCCACTTAATCTATGCTGTTTTAGGATTAATATAAATTACATGGTTGAACAATGATGAATCATATAGTTACCTAAAATTCTTCGAAAGGGAGCTTGACAAAATCCAACATCTATTCAAAATAAAACTCCTTGGACAAGACATAGTACTGGAAAACTCAGCTAAAGGAATAAGACAAGAGAAGTAAAAAAATGGTTTAAATAGGAAAGAAAAAAGGCAGTTCTCTAGTTGTAGAAGATAGATTATATATACATTTATAATGCACATTTCTAATATATCATATATGTGAATATATATGAAAGACCATAAATAATCCACCAGGAAAGTCTAATGCTTATAAAGATTTTCTGCAAAGTGTCAAGATACAAAATTCAGTAGCTTGAATGACAAACACGCTCTATAACAAACCAGGAGGAAAATCCCATTGAAAGGAGACTCACAAGAATGTACTTTGGAATAATATTAATCAAGGATGTGAAAGACCTCCTAAAGTATTGAAGAAATTGAAAAGGTCAGTAAAAGATGGGAAATCTCTCAGACTCATGAATTGTTAACATTAATATGGTGACAAGGATCAAACCACTGAAAAGAATCTATAGATTCAGTATAGTCCCAATTAAATATCCAGTAAAATTATTCACTGAGACAGGTAAAAAAAAATCTTAAAATTAATATAGGAGCACAAAATGCCCTTTAATATTAACCAAACTAATATATAACCGTTACACCTCAAGAAAGTACTGATCACTGTACATGATTTAAATACAGTAGAAATATAATACTAAAAGTAACATTGGTCCTGGCACAAAAGCAAGCATTTAGGTCACAGAAATGAGTAAACGAACTCATTAAGCATCTAAAGACAGTAGTCCTGAAGTGTGCCTACATCTCTGCCAGTCAGTAAGCTGTTTTGCTTCTTGGGCCTCTTGGCTTCAAGAATCAAGACACATGATGTTTGGGGCTGGACTGGGATAGTTAGTTGCATCCTTCTTGCTAACTCAGGTTCTTTCTACTGCCAAAGACTGGAAAAACACTGACTTTCTTTGTCTCTTAACCTATGAGACCTTAAATTATTTTTTTGTATTATTTGGGAGTAAAATTAAGTTTTTAATTTAGACACTATAAAAATTAGTCTAGAAAATTATAGAGTGATCTAAAACTAAGATATACTCCATTTTAATACCTACAAAAAATGATCTCAAAACCACAACAAATAACTAACCAAATGATTAATTTTAAAGCATAATTTGTTGACTCAAAAACACAATACTTATCTCAAAGTTTATGAGAATTAGTTTATTTTGGATAAATGTGAGTGTCCATGGCCTGGAAACATTGATTCATGTTACCAAAAATTCCATGTTCTAATATGGAAGCAATTTCACAAAGTTTTTATAGTATGAGAACAACAAAATGTCATTCATCGGAACATTTTTCAAATATATTTGGGGGGGGGGGACAGAGAGAGCGTTGGGTCACAGCCAAACAGGGAAGCCTCAGTTACAAGCCTCCTATGCAATCTAATGAATGCTTAGCTTTTGAGTTAGTGAAAGCTAGTGATCTGCTAAATTACTACATTAGAAAGAATAGTTAGTACTATGAACATACCAAGCTACTTAATTGTGATAAAGCTGTTAGGTCAGAGACATAGTATGACAATAAGTAACTGCTACAATGGCTAATGGTGACCCAGAATAATTAGGTTCTGGGCCATGCAACATCCCAAACTCCCCACAATCACAAAGCTCTAATTAGTTGATCAGCCTTCAGAAAGGTTCAATTTGAGTCTTTTTCTGGGAACTTCTGATCACAAATCCATCCATGACTTTCAACATGATAATGATTTCCATATCTGTTAACACTAAACCTGCAAAAACACTTCCTCATTAACAAATGAAGGGAAAGAGGGTATCAGGAAGATACAGGAGAGAAGGGAGGGATTAAGAAGAGTTAAAGATGAGAGAGAGAGAGAGAGAGAGAGAGAGAGAGAGAGAGAGAGAGAGAGAGAGAGAGAGAGAGAGAGAGAGAGAAGCTAGTTTGTAGGACAAGAAGACACAGAGGTGACATAAGGACATCTGACTCATTGTGTTCCATTCAGCACCTGGCACATTCAAGAATTTCTTTTCAGTGTGAGTCAGTTCCACCAAGAAACATGACTCTTAGAGCAAAAGTGAACCATCAATACCCATTCCAGTGTAGGGGTTTATTCAGGGACTCCTGATGGTCCCAATTTTGAACCCACTTCTGAGCTGATCCAGATGCCTCCTTTTGGATCTCCCTGAGTAATGCAACGTCTGTGTAACCAACACCGGAAAGAAGTCAGAGCAAGCTTACTGCAGGATGCCTGTCCTCATTCCAGACATCTGCAGACCCAGCTGGGAGCACCTACATCCTAATTAGCTGTAAGACGTGGAGATGCCTTTGAGCTGAAAGACAGAGTGTTGTACAATTGAAAGTGCATGCATGCCCCAGAGAGCCATAGTGTTTACTGTTTCATAACATGCATATTCAAGCCCTCTTAACACCAGGCCCCAAACCACCACTCATTCAGGGCCTGCATTACAGATACCTGTTTACAATTGTAAGAAAACTAAAGAACCAGGATATTTTCAATGAAATCTCTGTATTCATCTTTTTGTTTTACCTGTTCAAAATACTAGGAAAACCCCCCAAACAGCTGTGACTTGACAATGAATGTCTCTCAATATGCTAAAGTACATGCAAATATTTTTATAGTATGAAACCAGATGATCAGTATCTCTGATAAGAAAAATAGATACTTTTCCTATACTAATCTCTAAGAGAGGATAATAACATTTGAAAGATTCTTTAAGCTAAAACCTCTCTTCAAAATTAAGTAACTAAGATTAAAAATCATAATAATTGCACTTATGCAAAATGTGGAAGAACAGATGGAAAATAATTGAACATGTGACAGAATTGATCACCATATATATTACATCTGGTTGCAAGCAGACTAATCATCAAAAGATGAACATATTCATAACAACGTCAATAAGCACAAAACTACCCCCTGCAGAAAATTTCTCCTCCCAATTAATACAGCCAAAATTTGCCAAAATTGTAATTTATTTGTCTATAATAAAAATAGAAATGTCTTAGCTTATTTGGGAAGTTTATCGTAACTTATGTCGGCAACTGCACCCTTGCAGCTACTCATTCTGGTATACACTGTTATGACATTTACAAAGGATATTTGCCAAGTCAACTTCAAATTTTCTGACTTCCTCATATTTTTGATGGAGCACTTCTGCTTACATAATAATATCCAACAGCCCAAATATCATCTTCAAATATATTCATGGAAATTTTTCTTATTTTATGACAAGTATCAAAATTTCAATAACCATTCATAAGGGGGGAAAACCTCTTCATTCATCATGGCTATCACAAGTTATAGTTGTGATAAACCCCATGATTTATTACATGCACAGTTCGGATTATTTAGGCTGATTTTAGATTAGTCACCAACACAGAGAACACAATAGATTCGAAAAATATAGTTCTATATTAAGACGATCTACTGTGTTTTTAATTCACACATCTCGAAGCCATGTTGTTCAGCCCATGTAATCTTAGATTATATGTCTAATGATTGGTTTCATAACATAGGGCAGGTTTCACAACCTGCCAGAATTCTATCTATTAGCTAAGGAAATACATCATTTCTGCTTGCAATAAGACAAACCATAGGCATTTTAAAAATACATTATCTTCGAAAAATGACTTGCTAGCTGTCTTTCAAAAATATTTGACACAATCTAATCGTCATATACAATGCCTAAGAATATATTTGGATGCTAATTAAAATGAAGATGATAATTTATACTCAGAATAATGGAGCATGAGTTAGAGTCCAATAGTCAGTACACTTCTTAAGATATTCTTTAATATAAACAAGGCAAGAGAAGAAAAATAACTGAAAGGCATTGTGCTAAGTGATTGAGGGTAGGATCTAGGCATTTGTTAAGATATTAGTATAAATGTTTACAGATATTAATATTGCTTTAACTGATCTTCATAATTTTTCTTAAGCATGATATGAATAAATATGAAAAGCTATAGACCTCATGTACTGTCAGAATAAAATGGACCACTTAGCTAAGGCTACTTCGTGGAAATCTTGCTGTGAGGTTTCTACTCTGCTTTTCCTTTCGCTAAAACATTTTCCAAACTAATTGTATCTGTGAGCCCCGTTTTTAAATAAATCAGAGTGAGACTGGAATTTATATGATGAGCATCCTTCTTAATATAAAATATCAAGCATAAGTATGGACTATGTACTTAACACTTAAAGATTTCACTTTGCACCATGGATTAAGATGGCCACAGCCAAATATTAAATTTTATTAATTGTCCATTACATCTTACTTTGGTGAACTACTCTGTGGAGTATCTATAACCTTTAGGAAATCTTCATAAAATTTTAGAACAGGTAAACATGACAGTTCATCTCCTGAGCTTCTTCACTATGAGGTATATTCCTACTCTATGTTGATTCCTGTTTAGATCACAAGAGCACTCCACATTTTCACTAGTATATACAATGCTCACTGGAAAAAAGGCCTTGTGCCAGAGGTGCTTAGCAATAAGCAAGATGATTTACATAATAAGCAATGATCGATAGTTACTACTGGTTAATATAGAATCAAATGTGTATTTGTGCAATTAAAATACGAATGATTACCTTCCAGGAACATTCAGTTAAGAAACCAAAGTGCTATCCATTCATCTAAAAGATTCCAAGAAAGTTTATAAACATATGGGAAATTTTATGCCTTTTCACTTCCACTGGTGAGAGGACTATTTCTCTCCAACTGGGAACATAGCTCATATGATGCTGCTTCTAGAATTTTATTTTCAAATTTAAATTTAATATTTAATGGACATCTCTTGTATTTCAGGTACTATAGTAATTAAAAGAGATTATTTTTTAAAAATGTTCTTTTTCTTGTTATTTTTAATACAGTCTTTTCTTATTTTCCATACTAATCCCAGTTACCTCTCTTTCTCCTTCTCCCACACCCCACCTTTCAACACCTCATTTCCCCATCCACTACTCAGAGAAGGTAAGGTCTCCCATGAGGAGTCAACAAAGTCTGGCACATCATTTTGAGGCAGGACCAATGCCCTCCCCGCTATATCTAGCCTGAGCAAGGTATTTCGCCAAAGAGAATGGGCTCCAGTTCAAGCACTAGGGATCAATCCTGGTTCCACTTAGGCCCCACACACTGCCTCAGACACACATTTGCCACCACTTTCAGAGGGCCTGGTTTCTTCCTGTGCAGGTTCTCCAGCTGTCCGTTCAGAGTCAGTGATGTCCCACTAGCTCAGGTCAGCTATTTCTGTGGGTATCCCCATCATGGACTTGGGAGCTCGACCCTGTGGATAGCTACAGATTTCTGAATCTGCTTTCAGCAGTTGATGAATGATGTTTCGATGATGACAATTAAGGTAGTCATTCCATTTTCTTTGTATCAGTTGAGGTTTGCTTTGTTACTGAGTTTGTGCTCAATTTTAGAGAAGATTCCATGAAGTGTTTTGTAATTTGGGTGAAATATTCTACAGATGTCTGTTAAGTCCACTGAGTCATGACATTTGTTAGTTCTCTTATTTCTCTGTTAAGTTTCTATCCATGTGTGAGAGTCGGGTGATAAACCTACTATTAGTGTGTGGGGTTTGATGTGTGATTTAAGCTCTAGTTAATGTTTCTTTTACATATGTAGGTGCTCTTTGTATTTGGTACATAGATGTTCAGAACTAAGAATTCATCTTGATGGATTTTTCTTGTGATGAATATGTAATGTCCTCTCCGTCTCTTTTGATTGATTTTAATTTGAAATCGATTTTGTTAGATACTAGGATAGCTATACCTGCTTGTTTGTTAGGTTCAATTGATTGGAAAATCTTTCCCCAACCCATTACTCTGAGGTAATATTTGTCTTTGAGGTTGAGGTGTGTTTCTTATATGAAGCAGAAGGATGGATCCTATTTTCTTATTCATTTTGTTAGCCTGTGTCTTTTTGTAGGTGAATTGTGTCCATTGATATTAAAAGATATCAATGCCCAGTGATTGTTAATTCCTGTTATTTTTCAGTAGTAGTGTTTGTGTGTTTCCCTTCTTTGGGGTTTGCTGGTGTAAGGTTATCTTTTACCTATATTTTCTTGGGTGCAGATAACTACATTGGGCTTGAGTTTTCCTTCGAGTATTATTTGTAAGGCTAGATTTGTGGATACATATTGTTTAAATCTGGTTTTGTCATTGGATATCTTGTTTTCCCTGCCTATGGTGATTGAAAGCCTTGCTGGGTATAGTAGTCTGGGCTTGCATCCATGGTCTTCTAGTGTCTGCAGCACATCTGTCCAGGACCTTCTGACTTTCAGAGTTTCCTTTGAGAGGATGTGTGTGATTCTGATAGATTTTCCTTGATATGTTATTTGAACTTTTATATTTGAAGCTCTTAATATTTTTTCATTATTCTTTATGCTTAGTGTTTTGATTATTATATGGCAAGGGAACTTTTTTTGGCCCAGTCTATTTGGTGTTCTGTAAGATTCTTGTACCTTCCTAGGCATAACCTTCTTTAGGTTGGGAAAGTTTTCTTCTATGATTTTGTTGAATATATAATCTGTGTCTTTGAGCTGGAGTTTTTATCCTTCTTCTATCCCTATTATTTTTAGGTTTGGTTTTCTCATAGTGTTCCAGATTTTCTGGATGTTAAGAATTTATTGGAGTCAATATCTTCTTTGACCGATGAATATATTTCCTCCATCACATCTTCAACTCCTAGGATTCTTTCTTCCATTTCTTGTATTCTGTTAGCTATACTTGTATCTGTAGTTCCTGTTCATTTACCAAGATTTTCTATTTACAGAATTCACTTTGTTTGTGTTTTTTTATTGCCTCTACTTCAATTTTGAAGTCTTGAACTGTTTGAATTGTTTGCTTCACCTGTTTGATTGTTTTATTCTCAGCTTCCTTTATGAGATTTATTGTTTTCTTTCAATTTATGTTTGTTTTTCCATCCATTTCTTTAAGGGAATTTTTCATTTCCTCTTTTAGGGTCTTTATGATCTTCATAAAATTATTTTTAAGGTCTTTTTCTTATACCTCTTCTGGGCTAGGTTGTTCTGGTATTGCTGTTGTAGGATCACTAAGTTCTAATGTTGCCATATTGTTTTTAGGTTGTTGAATATGTTCTTGTATTGGCGGCTACCCTTCTCTTCCTCAAATTGGTGCAGGCAGTGTCTTTAACTCTTGCTACAATCCTTGCAGTTAGTGTCTGTATCTTGGGTATATTCTCTTGTATCAATTGTTGTAGTCCCTGTCTGTGTCTAAGGGAGCTGCTGCCGTCTCTGAGGATGGGTGGTTTGGGGGCCAGAGTAGGACTTGTATATAACAGGGTCTGATGTTGTGAGTGTTAGAGGAGGCTGCCTGCAGCAGACTTGCCTGCTGGCTGGACTGTACAGTTGAGACAAGTGGAGGAGTGGCCTGCGATTTTGCCCTGGGACCTAGAGCCTAGTGACTGGGCTGTCAAGCTGGGGTGCATGTAACTCACCTCTTGATACATTCTGTGCAATCCTAGTCTGAGTCCCAGAGAGCCACTGAGGTCATGGCTGATGGGTGGGTTTACTGCTTCTAAAATTAAGGACAAAATTTTTCTTGAGAGAATCACATTATTTTCCAAGTAAAAGAGACCCCAGGTATTTCAAATAAAATGACTCTTGTCATTGTGCATGATAGATGTGTTATGCCACTGAATAGCTGAGATGGGACCAGTATATTGGTGTGGGAGGTCCTTCTGTCTGTGTGTTGCTTTTATTGGTTAATGAATAAAGAACTGTTTTGAGCCTATAGCAGGGAAAAACAGAACTAAGTGGAGAAAGCTAGGCTATATGCTGGAAGAAAGAAGGGTAGGATTGGAGAGAAGCTATGGACCACAGGTGATAGATGCTAGGAACTTTATCCAGTAAGCCACAGCCACGTGGTGATACACAGATTAATGGGGATGGGTTAAATTAATATATAAGAGTTAGCCAATAAGAAGCTAGAGCTAATGGGCCAAGAAGTGACTTATTCGGGTCTAAGTTAACCAGGGAGTGGGGAACCAACAAGCAGCCCATCCTCCAACAGTATATACCATATAGTCTAAATATAACATTCATAACTCCCTATAAATTATAATTTTATAAAACTTGTCAGATATGAAAATCAATGAAAACAAAAATCTTATTCTTTAGAATGTGATTAAATAAATAATGAAATAGTCCTATGATATGTTATTATTCTGATACTTTTGAGATTAATATAATCACATCATGTTCCTCTTACCTTTACTCTGTCTTAAACACCGAAATAAACCCCTTATCATAAGCACCTTTTCTTAATTGTTGTTTTTTTCTTGTGCTTATGTGTGTTTATCTATATGTATTTCTAAATACAAAAAATATAATGTGTTCAATTAATATAATGTCACTTATATTAATGTAATTTCATGGCATTTAGATAACCAAATGTATGTTCTTCCCTGAGGAAGACTATTTTTCTCATTCTCGGCATTCCATACATACCTAAAGTTCTTTGTTTAGGGTTGAATCTTCTTGAGCTTTTCTACTTTCATATTAGCATTCTATTGGTCTCCACCTTGTTTATGACATGTTTAGGCAAAAATCTTGGTGACACTTCATGGTAGGGCTTATGACATGTCCAGGAAACAAAATCACCTCTCTAATACGATGACCTCTGAGTGATATGAAATAATCATTCTGTACACTGTGAAAATATACTATTCTCACTGGTAAATAAGAACTGACTAGGCAATAGCCTTGCAGAAAGTCTAGGCTGGAGAGTCCAACTGAGAAAGCTAGGCAAAAGAATGATAGAGTCAGAGTCAGTGGAGTTTTTAGCAGACAGAGGGAGCCAAACATACTGGAGGACAGTTAAAGCTGCAATCCACATGACAATACATATATTAAAAGAAATTGGTTAATTTAAGTTGTAAGAGCCAATTAATAATAAGCCTGAGCTATCAACTGAGCATTTATAATTAATAATAAGATTTTGTAGTTATTTGCAAAACAGCTTCCAGGATAAAATACTCTACCTACATATGGCACCCAATGTCCAAGTTCACGTACATCCATGTAAATTCTGAGAAAGCTTTATAAATGGTTCTAAGTACACAAAATTGGAGCCAAACCCAACTTCCTCATCTTGTGTTTCTTATGCTTTCTGTGGAACAGTGATGCATCTCATGGTAGCTTTTAGCACACAATTAGCTAAGTCACATAAGTTTCCCACAGTCTTCCACACAGGCTACAGTACAAAGAGGCATCTCCCAGCTGCACGTTGCATGGCAGGTTTGGGGTTCTGCTCATGCGGACAAAAAAGTTTACAGATACACAGTAAAGACAGACTCAGATGGGAAAAATAACTTCTAAATGGGTTACAGTGTGTTTAAAAATAAAAATTTCTCTAAGGGAGAGAAAAGAGAAGGTATAGACAATAATTAAGAAAAGACATATATAATTTTAAGACAATATTAAATTCCTTAAAAGGGAGTAAAATAATAGAAAAGGAAAATAGCCATGTGAAGATGGAGATGCATGAAGAGTCTGGATCCTATATATTATTGTATTTTCTTTAAATTTTTTGGCTGCTAAGAGACACTGAATTATGAAACCTGATGGACTAAACCAACACATATACTGCATATACATTCATTTTTCTTTTTGGCTTTGGTTTTTTAAGAGATGCTTTTACTGTGCAACAGCTCTAGTTGTCCTGGAACTCAATTTATAGACTAGGCAAGCTTCAATCTCAGAGATTTTTGTCTGCCTCTGTTTTCCTAGTGCTGGGACTAAAGGTATGCACAGCTACACTCTGCCCAACTTACACAATTTAAAAATAACTTGACTTTAAAATTTAAGTCAAAAGGTGTATTAATTTGGGGGACAGATTTTGCAATTATTTCCACAGGAAATGAGAAACTTTAGATTCATCCTTCTCCCTATTAATTTATTTATTCCTCCTATTCCAAATTCCTTTCTGTTTCCATAACAATATATTCTATTTACCTTTCACAATTCTCCCCTAGTCTGTATAGTACACATACCAACAGCTTGTAAGCTAAGAGTCATGTGTTAAAAAAAACATACAATATTTGTATGGATTACTTCAATTAGGATGATTTTTTCCATCTATTTCACTGTGAATTTCATAATTTTTTAACAGTTAAATAATATTTTCTTGTGAAAATGTGATATATTTTCATTATCCATTTTTTAGTTAATGAACATCTGAACTGTTTCCAATTTCTGGTTAATAAACAGATAAGCATGGGTAATCCAGTATTTCTGTAGTAGTATTTCTGTAGTAGGATGGTGAGTCTTGTGGTTATATGCCCAAGAGTTAGTGTATAATTGGACCTTGAAGTATAGCCTTTTTTTTTTAACCTAGTTAAGGAACTACCACATGATTCCAACTGAACTCTCAAAGTTTGAGCTCCCCCCATCAATGAATAAGTGTTCCCCCTTTCCTAAATCCTCACTATCATGAGCTATAATTTGTTTTACTGGTTTTGGCCATTCTGTCTAGTATAAGATAAAATGTCAATGTAGTTTTAGTTTATATTTTCCTATTCGACAGAGTAGTCTGAGTCTATCTAATCTCAGGGTTTGGGCCACCCAAAGAAGTATCAGGAATGAGTCTCATGCAATGTAGCTGGCCTTCAATCAAATTAAGTCTTGGTTGGTTACTTTCACAAACTTTGTGACACTCTTATACCAGTGTATCTTGCAGGCAGTCACTACTGCAGATCAAAGGGTCTGTAGCCTGATTGAAATTTACTGTTCTCTTCTTGTAGCATGCAGAATTCTTTCAGGTACCATGAGCACTACTCAGTAAGGGTGAACATACCAGCTCAACTTGTCAGAGTTCAGTGAGTTGTTTGGCTTTATTATCAGTTTGTAAAGACCCAACAATAGTCTTGGCAATGGTCAGGGATATTTATACCTTCTGATGTCTGTCTATAATGAATAGAGTAGCAATGAACATGGGTTAGCAAGTGTCTCTTTAGAAAATTAGAGTGCTTTGGGTACAGGCCAAAGACAGGTGTAACTGGATTTTGAGATTGATTTAGTTCTGCTTCCTGAGGAATTATCATATTAGTTCCCATAGCAACTGCAGGAATTTGTACTCCCACAATCAGCAGATGAGTTTCCCCTTACTTCCTATATTCACCATCCTTATTTGTCACTTGTTTTTGTGATGTTGCTCATTCTTACTGATATAACATAAAATCTCAAAGGATTTTCATTTCCCTGATGGCAAAGGAGGCTAAAAGTTCCTTGAATGTAAATGAAAATGAAAATATAACATAAGAAAACTTCTGGGACACATTAACATCAGTCCCAAGAGGAAAATTTACAGTTATAAGTGGCTACATGGAAAAATAAGTTACCATTAAAATGTATATGTCAATTGTGGTCATTGTGTTGTTCTATTTTTGTGAAGGTGTTTTATTATCAGTGTTTTAAACTTTGTGTTTTAGCGATTAAGGCTTTATGTTTCTTTCTATAGTCTTTTGGTTCTTCTCATTCCTCCATTCAGCCCTAAATATCACTTTAGGTTTGGTTTGTTGTATATAATCTTTGTGGGCTATTTAGATCCTGGCAATTTTTTTTTCTTTCTCCTTCAACAATGGTTAATAGTTTTTATGTGTTTATTATTCTGTTAGTTTCCATGGTTACTTTGGAGTTGAAATATAGTCCTCCAAGCTTTTCTGGCTTGCAAATTTTTCATCGAGAAATCAGCTATTATTTTGAAGAGTTTGCTTTTTTCTTTTTACATGATTTGTGTATTTTTCTGTTTCAGCTTTTCATACACATTGCTCGTTCTGTACACTTAATACACTATGATATGCTGTGGGGATTTTTTTCTTGTTTTGTCTATTTGGTATTCTGTGTACTTCTTATATTTGTATGGGTAGGTCTTTCCTCAATTTGGAGGAGATTTCTTCTATGATATTATTGAATACCTGGTCTATGTCATTGACCTAGGATTCTTCCCTATCCTAAAATTCATAACATTTGAAGGTTTGAACTTTTCATGGTATCCCAAATTTCTTATATGTTCTTTTATTATATTATTATTTTTAAATATCTTTGTTTATTTCATCTAGTCTTTCTCTTTCACTTATGAGTCCTGATATTCTGTCTTCTGCTTCATTCATTCTACTTGCAATTCTTTTCAGGTTTACAAGTAGGATTATTGGGGCTTACAATCTATGTCATTGTTAAGTCCTGATAGTTTACTTTCTGCTTGACTAATTAAACTTCCAATGCTTACCTTTGAGTTTTTCAGTTGTTTTATTGGACTTTTCTATTCCATCTTCATTTAAGCTTGTGTCTTCTTCAATGATTATACCTATTTATTAAATTCTTGGTTGAATGCTGCATTGTATATTCCATTTTCATTAGTTTTATTTATATTTGTATTTTCTTGGGCATCAGTCAGTCATTTAATATTTTGAATTTCTTTTCTGTAAATGCATTGAGATGTTTCTTTCTGTGTTCCTTACACTGGTTGAATTCTTTGATGAAGCTTATGGCTGTTCTTTGAAATTTTGTGTCCTGGAATTCATCTAGGTAATTTCACTGCCAGAAATTTTACAAGACTGGTGTGTTTTAGGTGCTGGTTATACATATTTGAGGCTTCACATATTATGTATTTTTGGAATGAGATCTGGGAATGTGGGAATATCTTGTGAACTTTTTTATCTGATATGGACATAGGAGATTGGGGCATGAAAGAGGATGTGTCAGTTGAGCCGTGCCTGCAGGTTGAGTATAGCTGAGGTAGGATGAAGTCAGTTGGACACAGACACCTGAGCTAGAGCGCAGGACACAAGTACTCTTCTAAGCCTAGCCAACTGAGATACATTTGGGAGTTAGTAAGGCTTTGAGGAAGTCAAGATCAGAAAAACTCACCTAATTGAACCCTAATGAATGATTCTCTAATTATTATATTTTAATAGTTAATAGTAGTGAATATATTCTTAAAATGATGAGTATAAAACAGAAGATAAAACCAGCTTAATTCTGTCTGTGTGTCTGTTGTCCAGCATATTTTTCCTGTGGACACACGCACACAAACACACACGGGTTGCAAGAGGAGAGAGGCAGCCTATGACAGAACAAAGTAAATGGTTGCATCAAAATTCTTGTTGATGAACCAATGATATTTTATTAGGCTTATTTACAGAACTATCTGTGGATTGTTACAAGAGTTGAGATGACTTAAAAGCATCAGAAAATAGCCAACCCCAGCAAGTGTGAGTACTCATGGAAGCTGAATTTCTGGAGGTATCTGTATAGCTTTCAGGAGACTACATAGAGAGGATCCTCTGAACATTACGCTGGTCAGAAGCACGGTTTGCTGTTTTAACATGTTTTAAGTAGGAGGAAACTACTGTACAACAGTGTCCAAGTATGGGTACATGTTTGAAAAAACAGTGTCTCAGGTTGCTTGTTTAGGAGAATTAAGAGCAATATTTTTTCATCATAAACATTAATCAGAAAACATTATTTTACAATATTTTAAATGAGATAAACATATTAACCTGTTTGTTTCTAATTTACTCTGTCATTCAAGTCAAGGAATACTTAATGAAATTTCTCACTTGTGACAACTAAAACATAATATAATGCAAATAATTGCACCATACAAAATATGCAGCATTCCCTACTATTATTCTTGGTTGTAAGTGCTCCTACTACTGTGGAAAATCTTCAAATTCAGATCCTTTAGCAAATAAATTAAAAAATAAACATAAAACCCTATTTTCAACATATAAACACCTGTAATTACTTAACTATGAGGTGTTATGAAAATGTGCTTTCTAAAAATTTCATAAATTATATTTCCACGAACTTTTCCCAACAACAGATGGTGTAGAGAAAACATGAGAATTAATATATGATTCAATCTTACAATAAGATTTTAAATTCTCATTCTGTTAATATATAATTGAATATGCAGGGAGTTGGTTATTCAACTGCTATTTTCTAAGCCTAACCAAAAATATCTTCTAGACAACTATTTTCCAAATAATATGTTGTTCTTTTAAGATGCTTTTGTATCTTCACATTGGGCTTCTCAACAAAACCCAGAGATTACATCCAAATATACCGGTATAATTTGAAAATCTGTTAACATGCTATTGAAGTAA
This sequence comes from Arvicola amphibius, assembly GCF_903992535.2. Taxonomy (NCBI): domain Eukaryota; kingdom Metazoa; phylum Chordata; class Mammalia; order Rodentia; family Cricetidae; genus Arvicola; species Arvicola amphibius. The sequence continues at coordinate 78,624,922 of NC_052047.1, forward strand.
ACAACTAACCAATGAAGTCAGTGGCTACTATGGAGTATTTTGACTCCCGTATGGTTCTGTGACTCATTATAGACCACAGCTTGTGCCTCTGCCGACCATGGTGAGAACATCAAATAGCATATTTTTAGTCTGAGGGAAATATTAAAATGTAAAGTACAGATCCGCTGAATGAATATTAGTTGTATGCATCATAAAGATGAACATGACAACATAAGGATCATCTATATGTATGTTATCTTACAGCTATCTCAAATATTGGAATCTTGAAGATTGATTGGAGCAGTATAAAATGCCATAATTTAATATTAATCATTATCATTTTGGATGACAAAAAAACCTCATTGTTAAGAAAAAGCATGTTTGGGAGAAACAAATACAATTACAGTACCTATAAATAGGCATTTTAATTATACATTTGAATTTCAAACCTTAAGTCTACTTAGTGGTTTCCTTTGAACAAAAAAAGAGATTAAAAATAGCTACTCATTTTTTTTAATGGAGATAGATTAAGTAATGTGGTTTTTATGCCATTTTTATGTACACGTTTTCTTGTTCATACTCCCCTCTTCATGTTGCTGCACCCACTTCTTGTCCCTTTCCTCCTCCTAGTAACTTCTGTGCTGAATAATGCCAACAGGATGAAAGCCAGTGGTAACAAATGCTGATGAGGATTTGGAGAAATGGAACCTATATTCATGGCTCAAAGGAATCTGAAACAGTGTTGCTTTTATGAAATTAATGTGGTATTAAATAAAATTACACAATAAAACTAGAAATACCACATGACCCAGTTATAGCAGTACTGGGTTTATAATCCAAGGACTATAATTCTTACCATGGAGATACATTTATATCCGTGTTTCTTGACGGATTATTCACAGACGTTAGAAACCAGAAGCAGCTGAAGTATCTATGAGTAATTGAATAAATACAGAAAATCTATATGCATTCATATTTTATTTAGTTGTAATAAAGAAATGAAAATAACTTTCCCCATTTATTTTGTTTATACAAAGTAACCTTGGCTGTCCTAGAACTTTCTCTGTAGACCAGACTGGCGTTGAGCTCAAAGATCTGCCTGCCTCTACCCTGGAAATACTGGGAGTAAAGGCATGGACCACCTGATATCTTTAAGGATGATTAAACAATGGTAATGTAAAATTGTTTAACGGCATCATTGGTTGCATGTGGAAAACTAATCTTGATGAGGAAATGTCTATGTGTATGAACCACCAATTTGTTCTGATTGTAATTCAGTACAACTAACAAGCATACCTTACATAGCAGATATTCACCCACGCTGCAAGGATTAAATTATGCACAACACAGTTCTTGATGCCAAGGAGCTTTAGGCACACTGAAAGATATAAACAAATTCTCTATTAGAAACAAAGATATGTCAAATTCTCTGGATATTGGGGATTCTAAACCTTAAGCCCATGTTCTTCAAACCCCTAATTTGTATATGTACATTACTTTATATATGTTTATATAGATTTTAGAGCATCTATAACTTTTAATAGCTATTTGCACTTGTCTATGACTCCACAATTACGGAAGTTCTGTGAAAGGTTAATGTAGAAGGTGCACTTAAAACATCAATGAGATCAGGCTGGCTTGAGTCCCTTACAGGAGCCTTTCCAGTGGAAGCAAGCACACTGTGGGGTCCTGAAAGGATTGAGATCTCACTGAAAAACAGATCGTTTCAAAAAAAAAAAAGGGACAGAGAGTTCCCAGTGATGTAGGCATACATCAGCAAGGCATTTAAGGAGAACTTCAATAAAGCCAGTTGAGACTGATATACAGTAGGAGCTGAGTAAAGAAGTCGTGAATCATAAAGGTGATGAGTTAAGTAAGATAAACATAGAGTTCCTAAGTGCCACAATCTGAACTTTATCATAGGGCAAATGCATCTGGCACATTTCGTAGTGACAAAACACTAATCGAGGATTGAAAAAATAGAACAAAATGAATGTGTGAGAATGAAATCACTTTAAACAAAACACCAAGTCCACCTCAGTGATGAGGAAGGCCTGAACCAGTACATAACAATAGTATGGAAAACAGGTTCATATACATGATACTTTTTTCTATAGTAAAATTATAGAAAAAATAAATAACTTCAATATTTCCAACACACAGGCTATATGACCAGGTTAGTGGAGCCACCATTTGCTGTGACAGGGAGTCAGTGATCCCACTTTTGCTTGGGCTAGAGCAAACACAGTTGATTATTTACAGACAATAGTTAGGACAAGTACTCAGGCACTGAGCTTGAACCAGGACCCATCTTACCTTGTGCTGACTTAACTCTATTCCTAGAGGATGTAACAGGTGTGCACATCCTCATTACTGGCCACTAAGGACAGCTCAAAGTATGTTCCCACCAAAATCCAGTTTGGAAGATCAGTGACTTATTGGGTTTACTTATGAGCATGGGTGGCTCCATTTAGGCTCCAGTGACTCCAAAACAGCTTTACACCAAAATGTCTCTGCAGTGTAGATAGGAATTATCTACAGCTGCATAGCCTTCCACACCTATATAATCTAGCATCTCTCCAAAGTACAGTGTCACATGCAGCAATGGAAGAATCATATACAGATACACAGCTGGCTGATCATATATAGATGGCTGGAAGATTCAGATGTCAGTGTCTGGAATAAAAGTAGAAGGTCCGATGTTGCTCTTCAACCCATCCTTGTATGAAATGTCTACAGGCACAATCTTGAAGTTCTCATACAAGTAATCATATCTGATGAACATCATGGTTGTTACACACAGAGGATGGTGCTACTCACCAGCTTGTTATGAGTATGTGTTCCTCAGCACTTCAGAACACTAGATTTCTTCATAGACTATAAGATAAGTGGACTTACAAAGCCTTTATTTTTATCGTTGTTGAAAATTTTCAGAAAGTGGTGACCAATAAGCATTGTTTTTTTATCCTGTGTCAAGTCATCTTCACTCAAGTGTGATACAATTCTCTACATATACTTTGCTTTTCTGCCTACCCTGAAATAAAAAAAATATATATATACTATCAGTTCTGGACTATAATATAGGGATGCTGGCACAGTTGCAGTTGTGCAAGAAAATATAGTGCCTCCCTCCAGAACCAAGGTCATGGAGGCATACTGCTCATTACAAAAGATTCATGGTCCCCAGTCTTAGAGATATAGGTTATGCCTACAAATTGTATGTGTATGCTCTTCAATTTCTTTCTTCAAAGACTTAAAGTTCTTGTCAAATAAATCCTTCACTTCCTTGGTTAGAGTTACTCCAAGATATTTTATGCTATTTGTGGCTATTGTGAAAGGTGATACTTCTCTGATTTCCCTCTCTGCTTCCTTATCCTTTGTGTATAGGAGGGCAACTGATTTTTTGGAGTTGATGGAACATGTGACCAAACCAGACTCCCTGAATGTGGCCGACGGTGGAGGCTGACTGAGAAGCCAAGGACAGTGGCGCTGGGCTTTGATTCTTCTGCATGGACGGGCTCTGTGAGAGCCTTGTCAGCTTGGTTGATCACCTTCCTGGACCTGGGGGGAGTTGGGAGGACCTTGGTCTTAACATAGAGTAGGGAACCCTGATGGCTCCTTGGCCTGGAGAGGGAAGGGGGTATGGGTGAAGGGGAGGGGAGGGAAGGAGGAGGAGGAGGGGAAGAGATGGAAATTTTTAAATAAAAATAAACCATAAAAAAAACAAACTGTATGTTGTCTGTCCCCGATCAAGCCATATCATGGGGGCATGAATCAGCCAACTCACATGGAAAATATTAGCATTCCATATATTATTTATTGCTAAGTGTAATAAAGTACCTTTCCCAAAACCCAGGATCTTGCATCTTCTGCCAGAATCCATGAAACTGAAGTAGGCTAACATTTTAGCTCAGATAATGAACCAAATCTCTGAGCCTTTGCAGTTTCTGACATATTTTGTTTTCCCCAATGCACAGATGTTATGTTATAGAAACCTAGGCAACAATCTGCACTCAGACAGTTCATTTTGAGGCTTTGATTCTTAACAAAACATTCTTGAAGTTGACACAATGCTCTCAAAATAAATACCTATTCCTGAGGATGTCATGCAGGGCTCTCTCCTGACATTAGCGCCTCTGTTTAGTCCCAGCTCACTATGGATTTCAATTTTCTTGAGTTGAGATTTACTTTAAGAAGAGAAAATAAGCCTCTTCCATAAATCAAAAAGAACTTTAGTAGATTAGAGGCATTTCAATTTGAATAATTTCATAAAACATAATGTTCTCATTTTAAGCCATCTTCCAGCAACCTTGAAATTTCATCATACAGAAGATGCTTTCATACTGTAAAACCAATTGGCAATTTTGTCTTAAATGATAGAAAATCACAAAGGAAGAAAACATGGAAGATACACTGTGGTAAGGCGTATTTGTGACATGAGCTTAGTTATAATAAAATGATTATTCATTCTTAAAAATCAGTTTAGAGATCATGGAACTTAAGCACACAATTTTAAATGGAGTGCTTCTGAAATTAATTAATTTCCTATATCCTATCGCATTTCTGGAATGGATGGTGATACCTTCAGATTCTTTTAATAAATGAAGGAATCTGTTATTTAGTATTTTAGTGGTTGCTTAAACTGTGACAAAACTTGAACATCAACAGTCACTCCAGAGAAGACTAGAGAGACCGCTGATGGGAGCCCAGAAATCAGAGCATAACTAGCCATCACTACCCTTTTCAGAAACATTCAAGCTTCCCTCTATTTCTGTCTATTTTAATATATTTTCATTTTGAGGTTGATAAATATATTTATACCCGAATATGTATATGTGATATATTCACATATTTACACTTATATATTCTGCAAATAATCTCATATTGAATTCTTGCTGACATCAGTTTCTAAGTTAGAAAACTTCTATATTTCTCATTCATTGTTATTGTGTGAATGCCTGTACATGCATACACACACACACACACACACACACACACACACACACATATATATATACATATATATATATATACACACACTCAGAGTCATTCATAACTGAGTATGTCAACTTTTTTCCACAAACAACGCAGAACTGCTAGTCAGCATGCATGACCAAATGCACATCCTTCATGTTACAAGTTAGTAGTTAGAGACAGTTGGGAAGGAGTAGGTACCAGGCCATTTTCCTTACCAACACCCCATCCTCTGATTCAAATGCTGTCATTTTATTAAGGCAAAATAATACCATAAACTTTTAAAAACAAAGTATCAAATTCATGATTAGAGTAAATCAGAAAATTCTTTAATTTTTCATTTTTGAGTTTATAACTTAATTATATTTTTTTCTTTTCCTTACTTTCCTCCAAATTTGCCCATAAATTTCCTTCCCTTTCCCTTTCAAACCCATGGCCATTTTTCATTAATTAGTGTCTTATACATATATTCATCTGTTTACACATATATATTATTAAATGTAGTCTGTTCAGTTCACATAGTAGCAAATCATATTGGTTCCAAGATTAATGATTGGAAGTGTATTGAGCACTTTTGACAGACTTTTAGGTAATACTGGGTACCTCAACAAGAAAAAGGAAGAAGACATAAAACTTTTACTTTCAATGTTGACATAATTTCACATTTGTTAAATACTTGGATAAATAGTGTAAGTAATTCTCAAACTTGTTCCACTCAAATTGCTCCAAATACTGACATCTAGTTTTACTGACCAGTCCCCTGGGAATGTGGTGTGGTATAAAACTTTTACTTTTCATGCTTTTGAGACAAAATCTGGACATAATGCCTAGGACCGTGAGGGAACCTTCATCTGGCGATGGATGGAGATAGAGACAGAGCCACACATTGGTGCACCGCACTGAGCTCCCAAGGTCCAGATGAGGAGCAGAAGAAGGGAAAACATGAGCAAGGAAGTCTGGACTGCGAGGAGTGCTTCCATCCACTGAGATGGTGGGGCTGATCTATTCGGAGCTTACCAAGGCCAGCTGGACTGGGGCTGAGAAAGCATGGAATAAAACCGGACTCCTTGAACATGGCAGACAATGAGGGCTGCTGAGAAGCCAAGGACAATGACACTGGATTTGGATCCTACTATGCATACTGGCTTTGGGGGGGCCTGGCCTGTTTGGATGCTCACCTTCCTGGACCTAGATGGAGCGGGGAGGAACTTGAACTTCCCACAGGGCAGGGAACCCTTACTGCTCTCTGGACAGGAGAGGGAGGGGGAGTGGAGGAGGGAGGGGGGTAAATGGGAGGTGGGGAAGAGGAGGAAATTTTTAATAAAAAAACAAATTATCAATAAAATGAAAAAAACACTTCAGTGTACATTTTCTAAAAAGAAAGATTGGTGAATATGATGACTAATGATGATTAGCTACCAGTTTATGATTATGTTAGTGAAGATTTAAGTGAATGTATTTATATATCAATTTAGAAAGGTGTTGAGTTTTATGATTGCATGTATTTATTTGCAAAAGAGGATTTGTACTTTATAGGTTTATATATGTGTATATGTGTATAGATTTGTAGGTATGTGGGTTTGTGTGCAGATTTATATTTTGGAGGTTTACATGTGGATATGTGTATGGGTCTGTATGGGTCTGAAAACTCACATATAAATTCAAAAATAAAATTCTACACATAACCATATGTGGTTATGAACAAAAAATATGTAAGCTCCCACACCCACAAACCCATACATAAAAACCCATGCACTCAAACTTTACCATGCATTTTCAAAAACTGTATGTGTAGGCACATATAAAAACACATAGAAATTGAATTCACAGCAAGATAGACTTTGCAAAATAGCATAATGGGCATGATTTCTTATTAAATAATCCTCCATCAGTTGGATATCCATGCAAGCGGTAACAGCTAGTTTGATTCTCAAAAAAATGTCTAAATATCAATTATGAGGCCATGGAGATACATGCATGGGTAAACAATTAACATGTCCAAAGAAACAAAGGGAATTTTTATTTATTAGATTATCATTTTTGAAAAAAAATAAATCATTAAACATATCAAATATAAGAAATAGATAACTTGAGCTTCATGAGGTAAGGCTTTCTGTTTCCTATGAGGAAGGCAAATCACAAACCTGGCAAACTCTTGACTACACCTACCAAAGAAAGGACTGTTTATTTGATCCGAAGAATTTTTACACTCAGAGACTGGCAAACAACCCAGTAGTCAAAAGACTTTGAACAAATACAGACAAAAGGAACTCCAAGAGGGAAAACGTTAAATAACAAGAGTGCTCCACTTGTTAGTCACGAACAGAAGACTAATTAAACGCTAAAGGAAACTGACCTGCTTACCCAGGAAAATGGCTGACTTGGTTCCATCAGTTGGCAAGTGAAACACATGGAATTCTGCAAGCTTCTAACAGAAGTGAAACTTGGCATGAACACTTTGTGAAAAAAATATTTGGCAGTTTCTACTAAAACTGAACATATGTATCACTTTATATGGAGCTAATAGATCTGATATATATGCATATAATAACAATTAATGAGAAAAGAGGTCATACGTTTAAAAGAGGGGGGAATGGAAGGGTTTTGAGGGAAGAAAATAAAGAAATTAAATTACAATTTCAAAAATAAACAGAAGAAATAATACAAACTGAAAGTATTGTTTTCACATTAGAAGAAAACTGAAATTGCAATATAATAGCAGTAAATAAACCATATAATATGCATTCCATGGAAGATTCTGAGTCAAGAAATCCAATTTGACTCTTGTGTTAGTTTCTTTTCCTGTGGCCATGATAAAAAAAAGTCAGAGAAAGAAACAGTTTAAGGGAGAAAGGGGTTATTTTAATTCACAACCTACCATGCTGGGAAGTCAACATAGCAGACACTTGAAGTATCTGGTCACATTATATCTAAATAATCAGACAACAGAAAAATATGAATGCATGGGCTGCAGAGTTACCTTTCCCTGTGTATGTAAACTAGGATCTCAGTCAGGGAATTGCCCTGTTCACAATTAAGATATATCCTCCCACATCAACTAATGTAATCATGATATAATCCTCCCTAGCATGCTCAGAAGCCTCCCCCTGAAGTGATTCTAGATTTTGTCATGTTGACAACAGTAACTATCATTACTATACCTTACCAACTTATTAGACATATCAATCTAATCAATATATTTCCATCCATTATCATATAGGTCCAAGATAATCTTATAATATGAAAATGCATTCAGCCTAAGTCTCAAAACTCTGAAAGTGTTGAACAACACACATAATTTAAAATTCCAAAGTCTGATAACTATTAGCTCCTCTGAACTCCAACATACAATTCAGAGTAAACATTCATCCACCAAAGTAGAAGAAATCAGAAACAACAAGTAAAATCACAAAATGTAAAACCAAAGTCTGTCAGGACAAACATCAAATTCTGGACTCCCACATCTGTCCTGCAACTGAAGCGTGTAATATGATCAGCTGGATGGTAATGTTTGGGTAGCCCCACATTCAATTGTACTAGCTGTAAAACCCACATGTTCCCTTAGATTGGTGATTTCCATACCTGCAGCTTCTTTCAACACATGGTGCATTGTTCTGATATGAGCTGGCATTGCCATATGAAACAATATAAATATACCCTACAATCATCATAATGAACAAAATATTTCAGTCAGATTCCAAAATATTATAGATGTTGTTCCATTTAAACAAATTTAAGTGTAGGTTCATAAAAATTAATATTAAAGGACAGTTGTTGACTAGAAGTTATCACATGGAAATGTTCTGTACTGTTACTAATTGGATCCTGCTGTGTGGTTTTTGTGTACCTTTACCTTGCTCATCTGATAAAGTACTCATCATGCATGCCAAACAACCAGTTCCACTCCAGAACTCAAATGAAGGTAGAAAGAAAGAGTGGACTCCTCAAAGGAGCATTCTAACTTCATATGGACAACACAGCACACACCCTCCATATACACAGAATAAAAATACATAAATACTTGATGAAACTCATAGATCTGAATACATAATTTATGTATATTATTATTCTTGTGTATTTTGAAGATCTAGCACTTTAGAACTGTAAACAATTTTTTTTCAAATTTTTCACTTTGGGGACAAACAGTTTTTCCACCTGGGGAGTCCATCACTTACTCCAGGCTCCTAACTGTTGTCCGGTATGAGGCGATTTTTACATCTCCTACATTTTCTCAGTGTCTCCTCGGAATTTTGTCTTTTATTCTGCATAGTGTTTTAGCCATGAATTACAGTGCTTCCCTCCACTTGCCTAAACCCCACCTTTCTAATCCACATTCAAATTCAGGGAACATGCACTAAGTTTCCCAGCACTTTCAAATGGAGTGTTTATTCGCACCAATTATAGTTTTTATTTTTGTTTCCTTTTCTTCTAAGCACTGTTACTTTTCCATCTTACATAAGGCCGGCAGCCAAGTCTAGTCTTACTCTTTCCATCTGCTCTCAGTTCAACAATCAATTCGTGATTCTTAGTCACTAGCTGACTCCTGGGGAAATGTCTCCCATGTTTGACATGCTGCTTCCTGAGTAATGGTGGTTCTAAAGAATGAAAAGCCTCTACTAAGAAGGATGTATGAAATCAGGTTGCCATAAATGACACCTGGATATATTACAGAGGTTGAAAATTTGATCTCTGGAATTTATTCCAAAATTATTCTGTCTTTACTTTTTTAATATATTATTTTTATATTTTTATCTGTTCTTTGAGAATTGAACATATATATATCATATATGTCATATATATCATATATATCATATATATCACATATATATAATGTATTTTGATTATACATCTCTGTCTCCAGTTACTCCCATATCCTCACATCCATTCTTTTCCCAGCATCATCCCTCCCAAGCCCAAATTGAGCTGCTCATATACGTATGGGTATAGAACCTTCTACCTGAAAGAGGTTAATCTAAAGGGTCATAACACTAGAGAAAACTGACCTCCTTCCTGTAGCAGCCATGAGTTTGTACCACTTCCTCAGCTAAAGTTTGGAGCCACTGTGATCCTCTACTATCAGTTCCGGAGTACTTATTGGTGTGATCATCTGCAGTCAACACCAGCTGTGCTAAGTTTAGAAGCAGTCCTAACATGTCTAAAAGACCTTTGTTTGGAAACAGTTATCCACAACCTCTGCTTTTACAACCTTTCCACTTCCCACACCATTTTCATGGTGTTTTCTGATTCTTGGGCAGAAAAGGTATAACGCGGATGTCTTATTTATGGTTAGCCACTCCATAGATACTTGTTCTCTGAATTTGACAATTGTGAATTTCTTTATTAAACATAACAACTGCACAAAGTTGCTTGTGTGATGAGGACTGAGATTCACGCTAATCCATGGGTTTAGAAACATGTATTTGCAAAATATCTTGGAATTATGTAGCTTTAGGAGAACAATCATAGGGATTTACCCCTAGTGCCTTTGACCTCCCCAGTTACAGAATCTTGGCTGGATTTATATATAGTACCTACTGCAGCCTGGGTCTGTGTTGATGTCCAAGGCCTATGTTGGCACCAAAGGCTACACAGATGACCAGGATCTGGGTCGCCAACTGTGGAAGGGTTGTTATTCATAGGCCATACTATAGTAGGGGCTATATCTGGGTCTGTGACCCAGTCACAGCCAGGGTCTTCCTTGATGTACAAGGCTCTGGCTTCTTTTGAGGGACATGCAGATATTCAGGACCTGGGCTACCATCTGAGGCCATGTGTGTGTTATAGGGTCATGCATTCACTGGGGCCATTTCAATCTGAGTGACCTGCACTGCGAACCATGGCCATGATGACATTCCGGCCTGGGCTACTGAAAAGGACCATGACTGGGTCAGTAGTCCTCTGGCAGTCTCGGTGAGTGTTGATGTCCATGGCTTCTGTTATGATTAAGGACAGTGAGTCTAGTGAGTCTAAGACTACATAGAGTTGGCCCGATCCATGACTGGATGAAGCTTAGGAGAGAACTGGCCCTCCCCCTCCTCACACACACACACACACACACCAACTCTACCATGCCTGGGCAGCACAATAGAGCTGACCCTGTTGAAGGGGTTGCAGGTAATCCCACCCTGTGAACATGAGTGAGGGACCTAACCCCATGCCTCATCTCTCATTTGGTGGAGTTGTCACGGGGAAATATGATCTCTCCCATCCTCCATTCATTGCCACCTGTGTTAGGAGGGAGAACTGGCCCTAAGGTCATTCATGAGAGTGGAAGAACTGGCCCTGCTCTTCACTATCTGCAGCATTTGGGAGAACAAGCCCTGACCCTCTCACCCAGACAATATAGAAAAGCTAAAGATGCTGGCAGGGGAGCAGGTGAACAGGCCCTGAGGGTGTGAGAGGAGAGCTGATCCTGAATCCCCTTGTCTGCCATGTGGTAGCATGAATGAGAGAATAATGACCCCCTCCCTGTCAGCACCTGCTTCAGGTGAGAGAGCACAAGAATCACTTAGAGCACAAGAGCAGGACAACTAACCCTACACATCTGAAACTACAGTACTCAGGAAAGCAAAGCCCTTGCCTCACCTGGGTAAAACAGTAGAGCTGACCCTGGTGGTGTGGGTGCAGGTGCATGAAAGCAGGAGAAGTGGACCTGCTCCTTACTGCCTGTTACAGTGGGTGAGCATTCCAGGGTAGAGCTGGAGATATTGCCTTGTTACCAATGAGGGGAAGCTGGCAGACTGACCAATCCAGCTACCATAAAGGCCCAGAACCAAGACTATGAGCTGGTGCATTCCAATATCCACCTCATTTATAAACTGTTGAGCCTGCAGATCTAAAGCTCCAGGATCTCCATGACACAAGACAGCAAAGGAACATCCAAGAGTCCTAGTGAGGTCCCAGTATCTAGGGTGTAGCTTCAAACCAGATCAAAGACTCATTGCAGTGAACAATTACAAGTAAAGATGTATGGATTAAAGGAAATATTGTGTAACTCACTGGGTCACACTACAGCTTTTCCACTGTGTCTTTGCGTGTGTCTGTGTGTCTGTGTGTGTGTGTGTGTGTGTGTGTGTGGTCGTTATTGCTTTCTTAGTTTTTTTGTTTTCTTCTGAATTTTATTTTATTTTTTTATGAAGAGGTTTCAAGGGCAAAGGGCATATATGAGGAAAAGGAAGAAGGATGAAAGTTATTGGGAGGCAGGATGTGAAACCCATAAAGAATCAAAACTTTTTATATTAAAAAGAAAAGAATCACCTCTAGATACAGAACAAGTTTGAGACCAGTCTGAGCTACCTGAAGATTGTTCTCCAAAGAAACAACAACAAAAAGGGCAAAATCATGCAAATAACTAAAAACAAATATACTTGAAAGCAATTTAAATCCTTTCTTTTTCTTTTTATAAAACACCCAGTTGGAGGCATAGGGGTTATTTAAAGCTCATTGTAGCCTGAATTATGTTCCCTCCTGAGTCCAGGTATTGAGGCCTTAGTTGTCCCCATGCCCTGCCATGTGACTGAATTAAGAAGCAGGTCTTTTAAGATGAACAATGGTTAAATGAGGGCATAAGGACCATCAGGATTGATGTGTGACTGATGTCCTTGCAGGACAAGGAGAGTCACTAGAAATGCCTACACAAAGGAAAGCAGCCATGGGAGTCTGCTCATAGGCAGCCTTCCATAGGTCAAAGAGAAAGGCCTAGGGAGAGATTAACCCTACCAACAACTTGATCATGAATCCCGGTATTTCTCTAAAAAATAAAATTGTTGACAGGGTGAGAGAAGAAAGATGATTAGTCAGTTTCCCTGCTCCTGCTGTCATGCCAATGCTGTCCTCACATTAATGGACTCTAACCCTCTGTATCCGGGAGCCAACATACTCTTTATTCCTTATATTTATGTTGGTCATAGTGTTTTACCACAGCAAGGGTAAAGTAGTTACTATAACTGTGCAGAAGAACTTTATTAAAATTGTGTGTATACATGTACATCTCACACACTTATAAAATAGTAGGTTTTCATATACTTTTAAAGATATTCCTATGTTAGCTATGTTTCTCTCTCCCTATTCATCTGCCTTATCAAGTTACACTCATCCAAACTCTTAATTCCATTAATTAATTAACTGATTTGTATATTTATTTTGTATGCTTATATACATGCACAAGTCTGCCAAGCACTCAGTTGGAAGTCAGAGAACAATTGCAGGAGTCTGTTCTTTCCTGTTGTGTAGCATGTGTCGATTGGACTCAGGTTTGGTGATAGTAAAGAGTCAGTAAGTCATCCCGCTTGCCCTGCAAAGCTATTTTTTAAAGTCCTCTTCAGGGACACAGCCTGGAAACGCCAGGCCCAGGGTGAAGAACACTATTTACAAGTATTGATTTTCAGAAAGACTCGCAGGTTGTTAAGGTTTATGACACATGGAATTTAGAGCATTCATCTCTTCCCATAATTATGATTTTTATCCCTTTCTCTTTATTCATAGTTTTGGTTCTTTTATCTATCTGGCCTTCAGGATGAAAGAATGAATGCTTTAGTAAAAATAAGGAAACTGAAATATATAGAGCTGCATGGTTCATATAACACATCCTGCCAGGTTTTACTCTTGCTTCCTGGCAGGCAGCATGTGATTTTCCCCTACACCGTCACTCCCCTGCCAGCTTGTGCAGCGATATTTGAGCACCTTGTTTCATCTCTATTGTCCCTTAAGGTTTATTTGGCACAGCCCGTTGCAGATTTGATCGTCACTGAGGATTTTACTGCCACACTGGTGCTGAGAAGAGAAAACACTGTATACCTGCAGGAATGAAGGACAATGCTAAAATCCTGCATAACCTCAAAAATCTGCACTGCGCTTATGAAATTTGGAAACTACAGATCTGAATAACGCATTAAAAATAATTAATTTCTGGCACTCCACTGTTGTTTTAGAGACATGATCTCATTGCATAGACCATGCTGTCCTCAAAAACCACAATCCTCGTGCCTCAGCTTCCCCAGAAACTGTTTTACCATTGGATGTGGCTTTTTGCTAACACTTTTGATGACTCACTGTGCACTATCGTTTTCTAAGATATATGAATGTATAATTTATAAAAAAATAAAATTTTATTTTTGGAAAATTATATATTCATTAATATGACTTCTATAAATTTCACATGTTTGTATTTAAGATTAGTCACAAAATTTAAAGGGGGATAATACATTTTGACCAATTTTTACTCCTTTGTAATTGTATTTCTTTCAGTCTATAAATTTTGAATGGCAATGGCCCACTTGAAAGTGGATTAACTTTGCGAGTTTTACAACAATTTGAAATACTCCAAGGCTAATTTTAGAATCAATAAAAAAATCTTTAAAAGTGTAAGCAAGAACCTGGGCAATGGTGGCACCTGCCTTTTATCCCAGCACTCTGGAGGCAGAGGCTGGTGGATCTCTGTGAGGTCGAGTAGAGCCTGATTTACAAAGCAAGTTCAAAGATAGTCATAGCTACACAGAGAAACCCTGGTTTTTTTTGTTTTTTGTTTTTTTTTTTAAAAATAAGTGTAAGCAAGAGACTGAAGAGATAATTTGGCCATTAACAGAACTATTGCTCTTACAAAAGATACAGAATCAGCATCCAGAACCAGTTTGGTGGTTCACACAACTCATAAATTCAGTCTCAGGGGACTCAACAAATTCTCTGTCATCCACAAGCGTGTGCCATATGCTTGGTGCACATACATACATGCAGGCAAATAAACATCAAATAAAAGGAATAAATCTAAAAGAAATTTTTTATAAACTGAAAATAGAAGTAAAGCTAGGAATGTAATGTTGTGAATTAGCAAAATGTATCTATTTATCTAATTAATCAGTTATAAGCATGACAAACAAAGCTGCTTGTGGCACGATTAAGTATCCATTTGGATATATACCCAAAAGTGGTATTACTGGGTCTTGAGGAAGGTTATTTCCTAATTTTCTGAGAAATCACCATACTGATATCCCAAGGGGCTATACCAGTTTGCCCTCCCACCAGCAATGCAGAAGTGTTCCCTTTACCTCACATCCTCTCCAGCATAAGTTGTCATCAGTGTTTTTGTTCTTGGCCATTCTTACAGGTATAAGATGGAGTCTCAGAGTTGTTTTGATTTACATTTCTCTGATGGCTAAGGATGTTGAACATTTCCTTAAGTGTCTTTTAGCCATTTTAGATTCTTCTGTTGAGAGTTCTCTGTTTAGGTCTGTACCCCATTTTATTTTATTTACTGTATTATGTGTTCTTTTGGTGTCCAATTTCTTGAGTTCTTTGTGTATTTTAGAGATCAGACCTCTGATGTGGGGTTAGTAAAGATCTTTTCCCATTCTGTAGGCTGCCATTTTATCTTGTTGACCATGTCCTTTGCTTTACAGAAGCTTCTCAGTTTCAGGAGGTCCCATTTATTAATTATTTCTCTTTGTGTTACTGGGATTATATTTAGGAAGTGGTCTCCTGTTCCAATGTGTTCAAGGGTACTTCCCACTTTTTCTTCTATGAGGTTCAGTTTGGTTGGCTTTATGTTAAGGTCTGATCCATTTGCACTTCAGTTCCAACTGATGTTCTTACAAGTCTTCTAGTCAAAGCCGGGTGGTGGTGGCGCATGCCTTTAATCCCAGCACTCGGGAGGCAGAGGCAGGCGGATCTCTGAGTTCGAGGCCAGCCTGGTCTACAAGAGCTAGATCCAGGACAGGCTCTAGAAACCACAGGGAAACCCTGTCTCGAAAAAACCAAAAAAAAAAAAAAAAAAAAAAAAAAAAAAAAAAAAAAAAAAACTGCTTCCAAACAAGTCTTCTAGTCAACTGCAGGCATCTCATACTTTAAAGAGACATAAAGAGACACACAAAATTAAGTACCAGAAGTGGAATTAGAATCAGGGAAATCCACTCTGTCCACTCAGACTATGAACTGACTTTCACCATCACTTCATCCTGAGCACAAAAGAGTCTAACAAGCAGGACGGTCCATGTTGTCAGCACTACAACACCAAGCAGAGCAAAATTAACATAGGCAATAGCGATCAAGGTGAAATGCAACAAGGGATCCCACAATGGGTAGGAGTGAGAGACAAGAAAGTCAATGCAAAAAAAAAAAAGATAGTTAGCTAGTGTAGGAAAGAGTTATGATTTCATCAATCCAATGATGCAAGATTGCTCTGTTGAAGAACCCCGGGAAGCACCTGTTAAAGTCATAAATGCAAAGACTATGTTTTAAATATGTTGAAGGAAGAATGGTGTGCATGGAGCAACTGTTTCAAGCCTTGGTAGACTTCTAGTCCACTATGTGAATTGTGCACAACCTTTTCAACAACTTACAAAATTACAAAAACAGACAGCTGAAGAGATGCGTCAATGGGTTAAGAACAAAGGCTGCTCTTCTAGATGGCCCAGATTTGATTCCCAGCACTAATAAGAAGCCTAACAACTGTCTGTGACTCCAATTCTAGGGTTTCCAATTTTATCTTCTGACCTCTGAATGGAATGTACTTATGTGGTACCTACCTACCTACATATGGGTAAAACACTCATACACATAAAATTAAAATAAATAAATCTTTGTTTAAAATACCAGAAGAGTGAGACCCAAGGTAAGCTTGTAGCCTAAAAGAGTTCTTGTATACGTCATTTTCATTCTTAATGACAGTATCATGGTTACAGTCTTCTGTTTTAACAGTTACAAGGGCCCCATAGGCAGAGGTTATATTATTACAGACTTGCTCTGTAGTAAGTAGCTGTAGTTAGGAGACTGTAAAGAAGGACTAGACCAGTAAGATATCCATTCAAACTGAAGACTGCCATGTTTTAGGGGAATTCCAAGAAAAGACATTAGGAGGAGGCAAGGGGAAAAAAACCCAGGCAATAAGAACCAAAGGCAACAGCCAACACAATGTACTTGAGTAACAACACAGAAAAGAAGAGGGTAAACACACAATCTGCTGAAGAGAGAAAAGTAGAGAACCTCCAGCCAAGCTCACCCTACTCCCAGGGCTGCAGTGAGACTGAGGAATGCCCTTTACTATCTCTGACCTCACTTGATGATCTGATGAAAAGGAATTCTGCATAAATTTTGGTGATAAACAATGAACTGAAGACCCTTGGGGTTTTCTTTTTGTCTCGACCACGTAACTAGAACTATCTATACTATGTATGCATCATGAAGTTTTTTATCATCTTTACCTGAACATGTCTCATTTTTGTAATGATATGGTAAGCCTTAAACTTTTCAATATGTTTAAGGTTCTTGAATTTTAAATCTGGTAAGCTAAAAATTCTAGAAACTTCCTGTTTTAATTTGTAATTAAATCTTCCAATGTGATTTTATTCAAATAAATTAAATATTTTGTAAGAATCAATTAATCTTCACTAACCCCTCATCAGACAGAGGTCTGATCTTTAAGATATACAAAGGACTCAAGAAATTTGTCATCAGGAGAACAAATAATCCAATAAAATTGGAGTACAGACCTAAACAGAGAACTTTCAACAGAGGAATCTAAAATGGCTGAAAGACACTTAAGGAAATATCCAACATTCTTAGTCATCAGAGAAAATCAAATAAAAAAAAACCTCTGAGATTCCATCTTACAACTATAAGAATAGCCAAGATCAAAAACACTGATGACAATTTATGCTGGAGAGGTTGTGGGTTAAAGGGAACACTGCTGCATTGCTGGTGGAATTCCAAGCTGGTACAGCCCCTTTGGATGTCAGTGTGGTGAGTTCTCAGAAAATTAGGAAATAGCCTTCCTCAAGACTCAGTAATACATCTTTTGGCTATATATCCAAAGGATGCTCAATAGTGCCACAAGGACATGTGCTCAGCTATGGTTATAGCAGCACTGTTTGTCATAGCCAGTACCTAGAAACAACCTAAATTCCCCTCCACCAAATAATGGATAAGGGAAATGTGGTACATTTACACAATAGAGTACTACACAGCCAAAAAGAAATAACGACATCTTGAATTTTGCAGGAAATTTGATGGAGATAGAAAACATCATTTTGAGTGAAGTAACCCAGACGCAGAAAGACAATTATCACATGCACTCACTCATTAGTGGTTTTAAACATAAAGCAAAGAAAACCAGCCTACAAATCACAATCCCAGAGAACCTATAAATCAATGAGGACCCTAAGAAAGACATACAAAGATCTAATCTACATGGGAAGTAGAGAAAGACAAGATCTTCTAAGTAAATTGTGAGCATTGGGACCATGGAAGAGTGTTGAAGAGGAAAGAAGAGGAAGGGAGGGGAATATAGAAAAATGTAGAGCATAATAATAATAATAATAGTAATAATTTAATTAATTAAAATAATTATTTTTTTAAAGTTATGTTGCTCTTCAACTCTATTTAAGAATGAGTTTGACACCTCAGTCTTCTCACTGATAAGGGTACATTAAATAAGAAAAATACTATGATTTTTCCCCTGATTTGGAGGGTGGAATCTCTTTTTATTAAATTCTTCATACTTTTGGAAAAAAAAAAACTCTGTCCGGACCTCTCTGGGGGTGGTGAGTCACTTCTGCTTCCTAAATGCCAACAATTTCATTTTTGTGACTCTCTTACTCATCCTGAGACTCTGACCTCAAACCTGATAAGAAGAAATTATAAATGTCCTGTAATTTGTGGCTCAAATAAATTCTTTTTTAGCATCAGATCTCTGTATTGCCTGATTACATTAGCATGCGTCCCTAAGTGCAGCTCCCTGTCTTGTGGGGTCCTTATAGAGCTCACCTTTGATTTGTAATTCCGAATCCTTGTAAGAGCATTATTTTTTTATTTTTTTTATTTATTTTTTTTTTTTTGGTTATTCGAGACAGGGTTTCCCTGTAGTTTCTAGAGCCTGTCCTGGAACTAGCTCTTGCAGACCAGGCTGGCCTTGAACTCAGAGATCCACCTGCCCCCCGAGTGCTGGGGTTAAAGGCATGCGCCACCACCGCCCGGCATATTATATTTCTAAAGTAAGCAAACACGTGATCTTTTGACCAATATTTTATCTATTCACCCAGGTGTATGTTGTGTCCTGGGAGTCTGCAGGTACATAGAATGATGGAAAAGGAGCAAAGAAATGTCTGTGGGGTTACAGGTGTTTGGAGACCTAAAAAAAAAAAGAAGCTTTTCTTGTTGTCTTCTTGTCCCTCCTTAATTTTCGAATGGCTCTTACCACTATAGATATAAGAAAGAACACAGAGACACCCACACAACTCACATGGGGACAGACACCACTCCCTGGGAGAAATAGTGATGGTTTGACAGTATGTACTTTGCTTTTAATTTTCTTATGCTTTGAATAATTTTCTACACTTAAGCCAGAGAGTTTAATTTAAAGCATAAATCATGTGAGTTTACTGCCCAAGCTTCTCATAGTGTTCTGAAGTCTCAGTGCAGCAGGCACAGCACTGCAGAAACTTCCTGACCACATTCTGACAGTTTCAGTATTGCTCACTTCAGACACCTGGCCGAGCTCCTTGGTCAAGGTGTTCCTGTCTCAATTAATTTAGATTGCTGTGCCTCTGGTGCTCATCCAATGCATTCTTATGTGGTTTTCTCCACAGATACATCCCTGAGAGCCTTCCCCTATATACCTGTTCCTACATTTTTAAATTAAAAGCGCACTGATGATATTATAATTCATTAACTTTACAGTGCACTTTAAGAGGATGGAGAAGCATTGGCTTGTGCTGTAAACCAGGTCTAAATTGGATAAATACAATTTATTAACAAATACTTGTTAATCCCTAAATTAACAAACGTACTAACGGTGGGAATAAGAATGCCCAGCTTTTTAATTATATATACATATATATAATTATATATATATGGACAAATGTATAATATAGACTTTTACATATGTAATATATGTTTGGGGAATGAATAAGCTCAAGAGGCTATATAGGGAACAGACAAGGGCACTGATATACAAAATATAATTACTCAAACAAGCAGCATAGTGTAGTCTTGTATGTTATAAATGAAATGAAATTGCCCTTAGAAAGCACGACAGCAGGTGTGAGGGATGCTCTGGTACACCATTGTTCCATAATTCCATCAGTACTTCTAGAACTGGTGAAGTTATTATCTAGTGTGAGGCATCAGTGTATCTCAGAATACATGGAAGCTTCATTGGAGTCTACTCCTTGGGTGCTAAACACATTCTTCCTTTTTTTCAGATGCAGCAAAAAAGAAAATGTTTCCGAACGTGAGTGAAGACAATGGAAAAGAAGATACTGAACTATGTCGAGATTTCCTTGGAAGTATTGAATAATGAAAGAGGTGGGAATTTAGAAATGTGTTCTAAACTTCATGAAGTACAGCAATTTGTAGAAAGGCAAGTACAGAGGACTTACAGGTGGTAGGAGTCCAGATATTTGTTCTGAGAGAATTTATGGATTGAAATAACAGGGGAATCACAAGTATAGAGATAAGTGATCTAACTCACCAAGATGAAATAAAGATATTTCCATGAGCAGAACTTCCTGTAGGGATGTTAATAAATAAACAGCATTATAATCCATTAGTAAATGGATTCTGAGAGAAATGACCAACAACCAACACAACTAAAGGACAAAATTGCACAACTCATAGCCTGTGAATCCATGAGCTGGAGAGCAGAGAAATGGCAGATCAAAGGAAACCCAGGTCCCCTGGATATTGCTCTACTCTCGTTGTGTTGATTTGGAATTCAAAATCAGCAATATATATTTATATATTACATATACATACATACATACATACAAGCGAACAAGCTTTAAGTGATATCTTTAAACTAAAGCATTTTTATCTGGCCACATCAAATCCATTTATTTCAGAAAGTAGTCATGTGCCTAAATGTAAATATATAAGAATCTTACTAAATTCTTTCATCACCTTAACCTAGATCCCTGTTGGCTGAGAAATAAAAAGTAAAAGGAAATACAGGTGGATAAAGAGGGTAGACTGATTCCTTGACTTACAGTATGCATAGAGACATACACATGAACTTACAGGGATAGGATTATTGTCAGTTGTAATGTACTTTTGTCCCTAAATAATCCAACATATACCTCCCCCAAAACATAAACACTCTTCTACACCACTCTCAGATAGACCAGATAATAAGGAGGTGCAGTACAGTAAAATACTATCAACAAATGCACAATTGCTATTCTTGGTTTACCCACTGTGCCAGCGACATGTCTTCAATTGTATTATTTTATATGATGCTGTGTTTTCAAGTGATCCTATATCATCCATCTTTTTTACCTGAAAGAACTACTTATTCACTCATTCTTCTCCTTCTTTCACCATCTTAAGTACAGGACATGGCAACACATCTCTTTTAACTAAATAATCCCCAAGTAAATTAAACAAGTTCATATTTTTTTTTTTTTTGGTTTTTCGAGACAGGGTTTCCCTGTAGTTTCTAGAGCCTGTCCTGGATCTAGCTCTTGTAGACCAGGCTGGTCTCGAACTCAGAGATCCGCCTGCCTCTGCCTCCTGAGTGCTGGGATTAAAGGCGTGCGCCACCACCGCCCGGCTAACAAGTTCATATTTTGACTAACTGAATTTTATATAGTCAGTACTGGAGTTGTTAATTTTCTTTATTCTCTAGTATATGGATAATAGGATTTCAATATAGTGATTTCACAGAAATTATTTTGTGAAAATGAAATATTATCAAAACATTTAAATAAAACTAAATATAGGTGCACATAGAAGCGTTTTCAATCACACTTATTTGTGTGTGTGTGCATGCGCATGCACCATAGTGCATAAGTGAAGCTCAGAAGACAATTTGTTCTTTTTTTCAATTAGACAACTTTACTAAATGAGAAAACTACATTTAAAATGTGCTTCAACACAAAATAGAATTAGAAAAAAAGATGTATGCATTTTAAAGAACCTTTTGCACTGTGCTGAAAATCAAATGTTTCTTGCAGTAATACAATATGCGCCAATCCATAAAATGTTAAGAGTTCTCAATTTAACATTCTCAAAGACAATATGAGATCTATTCACATCTATGGCAACACATAAGAATGGCATTATATAAATATTATGTCTATAAATATGATACAAATTTGACAGTGTTCAATAAAATACTTTAGAATCACATCCCATAGTGTCGCTTCCAAAGAACCACGGATCTGTGCCTGTTGTTAAGTCCTCCTAAAATCTGTGTTGACTTTGCTATTCCTTGACATTTGTTAATGCTAATCCTTAAAAAAAAGAGAACAGGAAAACAAATGCTACAATAAACTCTTGATCATTACAGAAAGTATTGCTACTATACTTCACTACAAAGCATGTCTATACATACTATGACCTTTGATTATGAAAACACGGAGTAAAAATCTTTAGTGACAAAACAACATTCACATAACAATTATTAGACAGTGAAGCACCCGGATCCTCAGAGCTGATAAATGTGCCACTGACCAGCATTCATTTAAATACATCCTTCACATAGAGAGGGAAAGAAGAGCGCCAGCTTTCCAAGGCTTGTCAAAAAAGGACTCTCATGTTCTGTGGATCTAAAAACAAACAAATGAAAACAAACAACAAAAAAAAACCCCAAAAAACAAAACCAATGCAGGTGAGGGTAATACCAGAAAGTTAAGCATGCCAAAAGGTGTTTCGTGCAAATTAAAACCTAAAGCCAAGGTACCACATAATCACATTACCAACTAGTTTGGGGTAATACTATATGAGGCTTATCTTAAATAAAATGCTACTGCACAATAGAGCATCAGTAAATTAGAGTGCACAAATCCAAATCAGTGGCAATTTTGTAAAAAGCAAAATATTCATTCATTATCAGCTGCAATGTCTGCCCAGTCAAACTGTTTGATAAAAATCATTGTATCAGATAGTTAGTATATTTTTAAAACCTATCAACCTCTAAAATTCCTTTTTACTATTATGAGGCATAAATTTTCTTAGTATGATCAAACAGCTACATAAGTAGATAAGTGAAGGAAAATAATAGTTGGTGAATGTCTTTAAAGCTCTTCCCATATTCCATTTTTAAAAATGTTTAGGGAAAAACAGGAAACATAGTTGCCATTGTTCTAGCAAAAACAAAACAAAACAAGCCCAAAATAATTAAACAACCAAGCAACACTAAAACCATGTGACACAGGTGGAACACCATGCTTTCATCTGGGAAACTACCACAGCTAGTTAACTGGGATGCTTTTCAAATTTTAAAAATTGTGATACCAGAAGATATAACTTTATGGATACTTTTGAATTTGGATATATCTTTGTTGAATATTATAACAGAGTATACTTATTACAATACAGTGTTGCACATCTTTCTATTAGAAAAAAATTTAAGATCCTTTACCTGTCTCCTTAAGTTAAAGGTGTGACATCATAAAGGCTGTCAAATGGCTGGATGGTTTTACAGTGCACACTTATGTATTATGAAGTATGTCCTTAACAAATCTGATGTTTGTTTTTTTTTTTTTTCAGAATTCCTTTCTTCACCTGTTCTTGAGTGACATGACGTCCAGAATTTAATCCACCATACTGGTACTTAGCTTTTTTTCAGATAGTTTCAGTATCTGAAATGAACGCATCAGAAGACAATTTGTAAGAGATGGTTCCTTCCTTACAACCTGTGGAGCGCAGGGACTGATCTCAGGTATTCAGTCTTGGCAACAAGGAACTTGACTGTCTGTCAAGCCTCACACTGGAGTTTTAATGAGATGTGCTGTATGAAGTGACAACATTCTAACTTGGAGCAAGTAACTTTCAGACTGCTCAGACAGGAATATAACATTAATACCTTGAGTTGTCTGAAGGAAATACTTGCAACACACAAACAAATTAGTTTTTGTTAGTGGGCATATTTATTTTTTTGTTTGATATTTTTTCTTTTTCTTTATTATTATTATTTTCCTTATTAAAAATTTCTGCCTCCTCCCCTTCTCCTCCCCGCCTCCCATTTCCTTCTCTCTTCCCCTACTCCCATCCCCCTCCCTCTCCAGTCCCAAGAGCAGTAAGGGTTCTCTGCCCTGTGGGAAGTCCACGGTCCTACCCCCTCCATCCAGGTCTAGGAAAGTGAGCATCCAAACAGGCTAGGCCCTCCAAAGACAGTACATGCAGTAGGATCAAAACCCAGTGCCATTATCCTTGGCTTCTCAGCAACCCTCATTGTCTGCCATGTTCAGGGAGTCCGGTTTTATCCCATGTTTTTCAGTCCCACTCCATTTGGTCTTGGTGAGATCCCATTAGATCAGCCCCACCATCTCAGTGGGTGGGTGCAACCCTCGCGGTCCTGAATTCCTTGCTCATGTTCTCCCTCTTTCTGCTCCTTATTTGGAACTTGGGATCTCAGCCCGGTGCTCCAATGTGGTGCTCTGTTTCTATCTCCATCCATCGCCAGATGAAGCTTCTATGGCGATATGCAAAATATTCATCAGTATGGCTATAGGTTCGGGCCATTTCAGGCTCCCTCTCCTCAGCTGCCCAAGGAGCTAGCTGGGGATATCTCCCTGGACACCTAGGAACCCCTCTAGAGTCAAGTCTCCTGCCAATCCTAAAATGGCTCCCTTAATTAAGATATATACTTCCCTGCTCCCATATCCACCCTTCCTGTATCCCAACCATCCCATTCCCCCAAGCTCTCCCCATCCTCCCCTTCACACTTTTCTCTCCCCATTTCTCCTTAGCCCCATCCCACCCCACCCCCAAGTTCCCAATTTTTGCCCAGCAATCTTGTCTCCTTCCAATATCCAGGAGGATAACTATATGTCTTTCTTTGGGCTTACCTTCTTATTTAGCTTCTCTAGGATCATGAATTATAGGCTTGATGTCCTTTATTTATGGCTAGAAACCAATTATGAGTGAGTACACCCCATGTTCATCTTTTTGGGTCGGGGTTACCTCACTCAGGATAGTGTTTTCTATTTCCATCCATTTGCATGCAAAACTCAAGATGTCATTGTTTTTTTACCACTGAGTAGTACTCTAATATGTATATATTCCACACTTTCTTCATCCATTCTTCCATTCTAGGTTGTTTCCAGGTTCTGGCTATTAAAAATAATGCTGCTATGAACATAGTTGAACAAATGCTGCATATTTATATAGAATTGGTTATCCACACGACTGAGTATTTTATTTGAAATTATATTAATTTTATTTAACAATTTTTGAAGAATCTGTTTATGTAACATATAATTGGTATTTAAAGTCCTTGATGAGAATTTCCAGCCTGTATCCATACAATTCATTCTTTATTTAAATAAAGTTTTGTGACTTAAATAAAAGACACGAAAACTAATTAGTGAATATGATAATTAAAGCACAGAACTTGGATCCACAATGACTAAGTTGTGAAGACTTAGGAAACAAGATGTATGAACTAAATGTGCCTTGAAAAATGTCACAGAAGTGAAGCAGAGTGGGTTCCCAGTCACATGTAACCAGAAGCAGCAGAAAGTAACACCTACCTGGAGCCTTCTACTGTAAGTCTCCAGATTCTCCTGCTGGACATGGACCCTGTCTACTCCCTCTACTCTCTCAGCAGACGCTGTCACAATAGTATGTCCCAAACATATTTTTCAAATATTATAGGGATGTTAGGCTTATTTTCAAGATTCTATGTCTCTAAAATCTACTTTATTCTCTCTCCAGTTTATTTCTTAGAACACCTTCATCTTTTTTCTCTTAACAAGTCCCAAACAGCAGTATCTTTGTGACCACCAGAGCCACATCAGCCTACCTGTCTAAAATAACTCCTTCACTGTGTGAGCCAATGGAGGTTCTAGCATCTCTGGGGAAAGAGATCACCAAACTTGGAGCAGAATAAAATCATCCAGTGATCACCTTACATCTACCCAGACATACTCTCATCTAGGAGAAATAAACTGAATCCATGTAAGCCTGACTCTTCCACAGCTTTATCTTTTGCTAGTGGGTTTTCTCAGGCCACAGCTGCTAGGCAATATCACAGTGAGCACTCAAATTATATAAATTAAGTTTTGTGTTCAGAGTAACTAAATAACACATTCGGCCAAGCCTTGCAAAATTAGAGCAATTTATTTTCTACATTAGAAATAATTAAGATCTTGTAGAATTATTATTCAGTACAGAACACAACACAAAGCCAGGTAATTCTCCGGCTAATAATAATCTCCACTTATCAACAGCTGAGGGGGCAGGATCCTGTCCTCAAATAGTTAATGAATTCTAAAATGGGATATAGATGTGTGAATGTCTATTATATATGGACATATGCCATGGTTGTCCATAGAAACACAAATAGAGAGATATTCATAAAAACATTTAAACACATTGATAAATACCTCTGGGTCTTTCTGATAAGAAAACAAAGTACTTGACACTAGTTATTTTTTATAAAGAAACATTTTGTTTTATTCACGGTAGAGAACTGAAAGTACGGCGTTTGTAGGTATATGACTTATGGGCTCATGGCAGAACACACGTTCTATTATAAAACTTTCTCTCATAAGTTCAACTCCTCCTATGAGGCTTTTATTAATACATCCCAAGGGTGTACTAAGCTCTTAGAAGCCTATCACCTCTCAGTAGTATCATAATGAGGAACAATTTCCTAGAACATTGGATTTTGAGGAAAACCTTCAAGCCATACCTTGGACATGCTAATATGTGTAAAGACAGAGAGGGAAAGGGTAGATATGTAAAGAGATTGTTGATAGACTGATAGGCAAACAGACAGACAGAAGACAGACAGGTAGTCCTTCACCCTTCAGTGACTTTTGTTCCTTATGGGGAATGCAGCATCTGTAATGGACCCTAGACCTAGAACAGACAATATATCTTCCTATAACCTAATCTTGGAATTTAAGATTCCAGAAATATTAAAAGTATATTCATAGCCACTATAATTTGTTAGAGTAACAGTACCAGACACTAACAACATTCAAATTTAGTTTTAGATGTTGATATATAGAATTATTTTACCATTTTAAAATGAATATTTTGTAACAAAGAGACATATATAAATGTTTGCCCATATGCACATAGAGAGTGTATAGGATTCATACCTATTGTAAACAGCATTAAAGTGAAGATCCCACTTGAAAATGGCATTTAAGGTTATCCCAAAGAAAGAAGAAACCATGAAAATAGGCATGCAGAGAAGTTATCTTGTTCAGTCTCTCTTTGTCTGAGGTGCTATCTCTAGCATTCAGTCTCTGTATTCTCCTCCACGTCTAATTCAGCAGACTCACATGGGTGTGTATCAGGCCCTATTTATTCACAGGAAAGGACATATTTTCTAATCTTGACCAGATACACAGAGAACTCTATAGACAAAGGTTTATTTCTTTAAGAATACTGGGTTTGAATACAATGCTGAGACAAGAGTTACATATTCCATGGGGAACAACACCTTTAACTCTCTAATAGGACATTCAGTGTTAGATAAATTGAAAGATTTTTATAATGCTATACAATGTTGTCATCTATATTCTCTGTCTTTAAATGGAATAAAGCATTAAATCCAACTATGTCCCAGGAGCCACAAGGCAGAGTTATATTATGGCTTGAGATTATTGAAAGGTTAGAACAGGGCTTACAGAGTGAGTTCACTATAGGATTTTAAGAAAAGGACACAACATGTTAAGTGGCATTCTCACCTCCTATACTACCTCCAGGCTTGACTCTGAGTGTATGTGCATGTCTGTATGTCTGTACGTGTGTGTGTAATAATGTCCATATATATACATATATATGAATACATAAATGTGCATATATATGTATATTTCCCTTCCTAAGCTGATAATGCCCCTAAGGTCAGACCTTGAGGTTGAGAGCCATGGACAACTGTGCATCTGCCATCATCTTCAGGAGTCACAACCATACTCTAACCACCAATCAGAACCGTAATATAATAGTAATACTATCTTGCCTTCTTGTTGGCTTGTTAGTGATAGGATAGACAGCTCACACTTATCCCAAGACATCAATTATCTATGCCAGTTTCAAAGCCTTGTGTATCCTGATTTCTTCAGAAAGCAGTCTTTGGATTTCAAGGTCACTTGTTACTTGTTATTCATCTGCCTTCTTTGAAGGATCACAGAGCCTGAATGAGTATAGATGGCTGTCTTTGGGTTGTCATGGAAAGGAAAACACAGGATCATGAAGTAGGTACATGGGTATATCTAGAAGTTCTTTTAGCAAAGACACATTGTCGCTGTGGTTCTAGGGTGTACCGCCCTTTCTGAAAGTAATACTCGGATACTATTCAAATACTGTGACTACGTGGTCCCATTACATAAACATGATCAAATCAGTGACTAGTGAGATTCAAGTTAATCTCCAACCATTGACTGGAGGTCTGTTTTGATTCAACGGTTTAATCTCCATTTATGTCTTCACCCACTAGTGACTTACTCCAATCCTGAAATTGTCTAGGGACTGCAGATTTCTGCCATCTTATTAAGAAACAGAAACATTTCTCGTTAGTTAATAACTCCAAAGGTTTTAGAAATGTTTATATTAAGAATAGGGTGCCAACACTAACTACTGTAACAACTGATAGATCCATTGTACTTCTAAACAGAATATTACAAGGGATTATCAACTCTGGGTTAGGAACTAGGAAATAGGCCAAATGTATATAGAAGAGTTTTATTACATCTTTGACACAGATAATTAGTTCCTTTATGTTAAAGCCTGTGTGTGACAAGTATAGACTGAGATTTCAGAAAGAGTGAATGTTTTTTTTTGGCCTCTGGGAGAAAGTAAATAATTTTTAGATCGAAGTTAATGCTGGAAGTCAAAGAAGCCTAGAAGTTCCCTGCCATTGCTCTTCCTGGGAGGTGAGTTCATTTCACATACTGAAATCGTAGTTGGCTCTGTGATTTGTTTTAAACAAATAAGTGTGGCATAATTGAATTCATGCACCTTCTCTGATTGCTATTTTTGATGCCAATGATGTTCCTTGGGCCCCACAGATGTTGCAGACATAAGTCTGTCATGTGACCAATGACATAAAGAGAACAGAAATATCCTAGGAGATACACTGAAAGCTCAATCTACTGCAATCACATGACTAAGCTTTAAATCACATCCCAGGTAATCTTTAAGCAACTGTAACCAAAACCTGTCTGAATAGTTCACCCCTCAACAAGATGAATCAGTAATTGTAGGTTTCCACCACTACTGGAATATGTTTTTTGGCTTGTTGGGTTTTAGGCTTTAGTTCATGGTACATGTTTAAAGTAATTTGATAAGTATTTATTAATTTGATGCTAACTCTGAGAAACAATAAAATGGATATCAACATGGCAGATATATGAAAAACACTCCAAAACAAAAAGGTAAAAGGGTACAGAAGACATGACAACTTGAGTTAACTACAGATTATAATTGGAGCAGAGCACCAGTCAATCAGTAAAGAAAAAGGTACATCCTTCACAGTAAAGTCCAATGGTAAAACATGTAGTTTTTAATCTTAAATTCTTACAAACACAGTAGATTTGGCAAGATGAATAGTTCCACTGAAAGGTAACAAATTATTAAAGAGAAAAATTATAACGAAGAAAATGTTTTC
This sequence comes from Arvicola amphibius, assembly GCF_903992535.2. Taxonomy (NCBI): domain Eukaryota; kingdom Metazoa; phylum Chordata; class Mammalia; order Rodentia; family Cricetidae; genus Arvicola; species Arvicola amphibius. The sequence goes on from NC_052047.1 coordinate 78,654,428, forward strand.
TTTGTGTCATTAGAGGTCAGTATATAGAGTGAGGTTAAGAAAAGGTGAGAAAAACACTCTATGCATGACACTGAGTAAATTAGACTTGCTATGATGTCATATCTTTCCAACTTACATTACTTCTATATTTTCACATTTTCAAGGAATGGATTAAATCATATGTGTTTGTATACAGTGTGACACACTCAAAATGTAGTATGATATTGAGTTCCAAAATTCATATTTAAAAACAAAATGAAAAAACAGAAAATTAGGTCTATGGTCTCTTCTCTCTAATAAGATATGGAATTCTAATTTGAATCTGAAATTATTACATTTTGCCTTATTATATATCATATTATTATACAGAGACACAATTGTTTAACCTTTTTTGGAAAATGTTGACATGTAGATATTGGATAAACTAAGAAAGCAAATAGCAGAATTCAGTCAACTTACTGAACACAATGATAAAAAATATTTGGTTATATTTATTTTAGTTTTTCAAGACAGGGTTTCTTCATGTTAGCTGCCCTGGCTTTCCAGGAACTTACTCTGTAGACCAGACTGTCCTTGGACTCATCTGACTCTGCCTTTGCCTCCCAAAAGCTTGAATTAAAGGCTAGCACCACCATCAACCAGTTTATTTATATTTATATAAATATATATTAAAGAGCAAAACTTATAACACAATAATAGTTTTCAGTAGCTATAGTAATACATGTACAGATGGTAAATTTTCATTCTACTAGAATTAACTTCTAGAGATATAGTAGAGTGCCTATGGCAAACAACATTGAAAATTTCAAAATTAGCTGAGAGATCATGTAATCTTGTCATACCAAAAATAAATAAAATATATATTTTTAATTTTTAATTTTTTATTATTTAAGACCTTTATTAACAGGTGCTTGCAATTTGTTGACTTTTTTGAAAAAATCAAGTTGTAAACTTTTTATTACAAATTAAAAATGAAGTTCTTAAAAATCTTAACTTGACCAGATATGAAACAATTTAAAAACCATTAAAGGTGTATTGAGAAAAACCAGACCTTTTTTAAAAAAAAAAAAAAAAAAAAACAGATTTGTCATTACCAAAAAGAGACATCTTTTGGTAAAAATAATAAAAACCCCATGCTGCATAGATAATGCAGATAGTTCCAGCATATCTGGTCAACGGGCAAAATGCAAGCACTTAAGGTCTTCAGCTCCAATCTTTGTTCATTTCTTATTGCTGGAATTTCATATTCGTTTCTTCTTGTTGGATGACCAAACCGGATGATGGTAGAGATGGTAAGCCAGCATTTACTCAGCCCCGCCCTGCTCAGCCTCGGGAGTGGACGAATTGTCAGCTGGTGGATCAGCTGCTTTTGTCTCTTTGCCATCTTGTGGTTTAGGGTTCTCTGGGCATCTGCGATGGTAATTGAAGTTGCGCCGATACCGACGTTGAAGTGGCTGCTGACCTTGGGTCTCGTCTCCTTGATTTTCTTTGTCCTCTTCACCCACGTCTTAGGGGTCCTCCACGTAATTACCAGCAGAATTACCAGAATAGTGAGAGTGGGGAAAAGAACGAGGGATCGGAAAGCGCTCCTGAAGGCCAAGCCCAACAATGCCGGCCCTATCGCAGGCGAAGGTTCCCACCTTACTATTTGCGGAGACCCTATGGGCGTCAACCACAGTATTCCAACCCTCCTGTGCAAGGAGAAGTGATGGAGGGTGCTGACAACCAGGGTGCAGGAGAGCAAGGTAGACCAGTGAGACAGAATATGTATCGGGGTTACAGACCACAATTTAGCAGGGGCCCTCCTCGCCAAAGACAACCTAGAGAGGACGGCAATAAAATATATTTTTTAATTATTTAGTTTGTTAATCAATTAAGCTTTCAAAAGGCAAAACGCCCTTGTCAGGTGCCAGCCACATCCATAATTCTGACTGTGAAGTGACAGAAGAGATGATTGAGTATTTATACACTCATGAGACTCAGTACATATTGTTTTTATTTATTATTGTACCTCACTAAAACTATTAAGAAGAAAAGTTAGTACTTTCTAACAAGCTTAATTATTTCTCACTGAGGAAAAGATAAAAGTGATATATGCTCCACAGTCCTGGCTCTTTCTCAAAGTCCTTTGCCTTTTCAGTTGTACAAACATCATTTCCACACAGACTACAGCAAACTACCTCTTCTTTTCTTGCCGTTACTCATCATTGGACCTCTTCCCTGTTTCTGCATCATTCTCTTCCAGTTTACTTACCCTGAGCACTCTTGAGTCCCCTATAAATTCAATTTCCTCTCAATTATCTTCAAAATAAACATGTAGGTTCCTTTATTTGTCCAAAAGTATTTGTAGTACTTGGATATAAAATCAAGAGGAACTAGAAAAATAAAATTATGTTAGTAACAATAAAAAAATGAATTAAAATCATGGATATGCTTAACTTATAGCTTGGAGTGGTTAGATTCCTTCAACAGTTCTTTCAAATGTCCAGTATGACTGGGCAGGAAAAGAGTGAAGAAACCATATAAAAAAATAAAATGCACTGTGATTTAAAATAAAACTTTTTGCCTTGAGTTATTTATAACATTTTGTCACAGAAACAATAGAAGGAACTAAGACAACTCAGAAGGGAACATAAATCTTAGAGACATTCCCAGAGTCACTACTCTGAACTCTAGAGTCCTGTTCCTTGCAAATACTAAACATCTTTTAAACTATGATCCTGACAGTGTTTAATCCCATAGGTTCGTGACAGTTATCATTAAGGAAAAAGTGTTTATTTGGGAAGCAATAAAGTATAGTGCCTGGGCATAAAATTTAAACATGGAAAGATGTGTCTTAAAGACATGTATATAACATTTAGCACTTAATTATCATGGTGTTTTGAGACAGCAAGCAATCCCCAGAGGCTTGTTGCTTTGCAAAAATGAGTGCAAGATCCTTCCTGTGCAATGGGATGTGACACACTCATCTGGTGTGTCCGTGTTCTTATTCAGCGCTAGATTAAGGCACGTGGTTGGGCTCACTACTAAAATATGTTATTGGCTTGTGATTGGGAGCTATGGCCCCTGCGTGGGAACATGTACAATATAAAATGAAAAGACAGGTCATCGCAGGCATGAGGGACTTCAAGTTATAAGAATGTGGTAAAAGAAAAACAGCAAAAGAGAGAGCAAGAGAACAGCCCCTGTTGTAGCTGCCAGTCTGAAACCCCCACAAAAAATCGAGAAAGATGCTTGGAAGACAAAGTGGCTCCTGATAGACAGGGCTATAGGGAAGCCGGGTACACCAAGATCATAGACATAGTACATTGATCTAAACATATTTAGGCACTAGATGCCTTCATGAGAGCCCTCACATTTGTCTATGGTATTGAGGCCATGAGTTAAACTTTGAATGAGTGGCTAACCACAAGAATAGGTGATCATATACCATTAGTGCTTAATCCATACAAATTGCTTTAGTTAAGTGACATATCATGCAGTCATACAGGTTTTCTTGGTGATGGGAAGGATCACACAGTACCTGGAACTGGTGAAAGGATGGACTGAGTTACTAAGTCCCATCAGTTTTAGACCCTGGGTCACAGATCAGAAGATTGTTGATACGAGTTTTCTCCGATTACTTTCTCTCTTCCTATATTCTAGCGCCCATCTTGACAAATGTTTGCATTTCTTTGGATGGCTTATCTTTTCTCACACTTTAGAATTTTCCTTCACATTTCAGTCTGGTTTTTCTTGTAATCACCATTTATTGCATTATGTAATAAAATTCCTGAAGTAAATCACCCTACCTCAGCCCAATCATCAGCCCTCCTCCCTCCCTCCCACCTCTCTCCTCCCATTCCTTCAATGCACCATCTTTTCACGGATTAATATATCCAGAGGATGAGAGATATCAATTATATTATCCTAAAATATATTTAAAATAAATATATATTACAGGATTATAGGACTTTACTCCTATGACTGTGAAGATAAAACTGTTACTTAATCTTATAAATGTACCTACAATTTATTTTGACTAATTCAAGAAAAATGTGTCTACAATTTAATTTGACCAGTTCAAGAAAAAAATGTACCTACATTTTATTTTTGGCTAACTCAAGAAGCACGTGAAAGAGAAAAAGATATATTAATTTCATATATCTTATTCTGCTGAAATTTTGTTCAGCAATACATTATTTACATTCTAGAAACTTGTTCTGAGGGAGAAGGAAGCTAGCTTGCCTGGAGGCAACATAATGCTGAAAATGAGTTGTGTAATTTGGCATTTAATAGGTCTGCTATTCTGAGTAGTTTATACTTGTTCACCTTATTATTGCCAGCCTTCTGTTACAATTAGACTCATAATAACATCCAAATCACAAGAAGGTTGGGCAACTTAAATGAAAATAACCCGACACTATCGAGCTCTGGATTAGCATTGAAAATGGAGTGCTACCATTACAAAATGGTGTTTTCACGGAGACATAATGACAATTCATTCTCGTGAAACATGAGTCATGTATTCAAAATGCAAATATGTGAAAATAGAGAAGAGATCTAAATTACCAGCTAATACTAATTACTCACTAAAGACATAATGCGATAGTGAGGAACGGGGTGATAACCCAAATCATAAGATGTATGCCAGACATATATTTGGTTATCATCATAGAAAACTTTTTGAAAAAGAAGTCACTTATGAAAAAGCAAAATGTTCTCCTTATGAATTGAATCTTTCAGTGGTAGCATTTCACCTGTGAGGTTTGCAGTATTGCCGTCCAGCTCTCTGGCTTGCTCGGGCCTCACAGTCACTTCCATTTCCCTGCACAGGTGCTACAGACCTGACAGGAGCTGTGTCTTCAGGTCATCCTGTGTCCACTCTCCATTTTAGTTGTAGATAGCATTGTCATTATGGGATAGATTTTCTTTAGAGACTGATATTTTCCCCCCTATGCAGTTATTACAAGTCAGAATTCCTCTGATGCTTTTTCAGTCATTTATCTGTAAGATGCTTAATAAAAAAGTTTACTGCATTACTAGTAACAGTGGATGGTCTACAAGTTCATTTTGATGTCTCTGTTACTTCTTGTTACCAACATCATGGAATATGACAGTTGATTCTATTCGGTGCAGTTTCTTTCAGAAAGAGTGTCTTAAAATATAATTAAGAACTTGCCGATAGGGAATAACACATGATAAATGTTCAGTATTCCGAAATGATCTTTTTCCCTACATCAATAAGCTATATACTTCACCTAAAAGACAGTTATTCAACATTTCTTAATGACAGTGATTGCAGTATTTTTCTCACTATTCTACAGTCACTATAGTAATAAGAGCTTACAATTAACTTCAAAGAGACTAAATTCATGCCATTCTGCATGACACATGACACCCATACTAGCCAAATTGCACATGGGCAATTCAGACCTGAATGATTACACTAAATTTTGCAATTTAGTCAGCAGTTCTAATAAACAAAAGGCTCAAATATCAAACAAGAATATCAGATTTGACAGCATCTGCTGTCATGAGAAATGGCAACCTGAAGGTATCCAGGACCCAAGAAAAACAGACACAAAAAAATAAAGAACAACTACTGACTGTTCTTGACAAGCAAGGAGAGTTCACTATTGTTAACAGGTCATGGAGCTGCACTGCTGCCCTTTTTCTTCTGCTGATATGCAGTATCATAGATATCATTACCGTCATGACAAACAAGCTATGTAAGAAGCTAAGGCAGGATCCCTGTATGGTCTACCCACTATCCTGTGAAGAACCAAAATAAAATTATAAGTCCTCTCAGTTGGAAGGAGTCTGGCCACATCACTGTTGTGACAATTGCTTCTGAGCAGCTTTTATGTACTTTTTGATAATATTTGAATTTTCCAAACCTCAAGGGACTGAAAAATTGATGTCCCAGGAATATTAGGGTCTTTGGAAGGAGATACATCTGTATACGCAGTACAGATTTTCCTGGCATGTAATCTTGAGATTGGGATAGCTGTGTACAATCTCTGACTCCACATTCTCACAAAAGGAAAGAAGTCAAACCAAAGACCATATTCACTATTTTTCAAAAAGCAATACTTTTTCTTGTTTATTTCAGGTGTCCAATGCCTTGACTCTGAACGATTTCAGCATTATATGGCTGTATATACAAAGTGATTTAAATTTACCTCATACAGTTAAAATCACATTACCCTTGCAGCTAGCTGTGATTGGAAATTGGTTTTGCTCTTTTGGTTTTTTTTTTTTTTCTCGACAGCTTTGGACATGCATATAATGAATTTTTTTCTTGTTCACCCCATCAACCTCCCTCAGAATCTGTCCTTGTATGCTAAACCTCTTCTCGTTCCGAGAAGTTCCACTCCTCCTTACTATTTCTTATGTGTTTGTAAACTCCTGGCTTTAATTAGGGCTGCTAACATATGTATGGGAGAACATGATAGGCTGCTGTCCACTAGACATAATATAATCTTCCTTTCACTAAGTTAGTCAAATACTTAAGAGCTAGTTTAATCTTAAGCAACAGAACATTGATTTGAAGCTAAAAGTATTAAATTATGACTCGTAATGATAGTCTCATTATTATTATTATTATTATTATTATTATTATTATTATTATTATTATTTGTAATACTGGGGTTTTCACTCAGGACACCTGAACACCAAGCATGCTAGAAGTAAAGGACCATTGATCTATGACCTTAGCCCAATCCCATTCAAGGGGTAATTTGGGCAGAAGAAAAGTCACAAATATGTTTATTCAATCTAAACAAACATTTGTTTTAGCAAGTAACCCCATTCAATTTAAAAATGGCTTAGATTAGTCATAGGTGGTGTCAACTGCCTTTGATTCCTGCTCCCAAAAGGCAAAGGCAGGTAAATCTTTGAGTTTCAGGCCAGCACAACTATATAGTGAGACCCTGTCTCAAAAACTAACAACCAATGGTTCGGAAAGAATAGTCATTGCAGTTGAAACTACACATCCCTCTACAAGTCACCCTTCCAGGTTAGTAAGAAAGGGCTTTTGTCCTGGACACTGTCCTCATTTGAGAGGAAGTGGTGAACAGGTACATCAATAAAAAGGAAGACCCCCTTCATGAGTAAAAGACTCAGGAAACACTGAAACACAGGAAAAAAAGAACTGTAAAAGTCAGAGGACCGGTATATCTGCTGCCAAATCATGTCTTCTATACAAGACAGGAAGCCGCACATATGTAATCTCAGCAATGTGAATATCTAAATGTGACCAGAAGAGTGACAACACTGGCTGACATGCAAAGAGTAGGGGGACAGCCTCAGGAGGTCCCCACCAAGATGAAGAGCTAGAGACCATTAATGAGTGCTAAGAGAGGGAGAGCAAACATTCCCTCACAGTGAGCCCCTAACTGGTTATCCAGCAAGTAAGCCAAAAATAATACACATATCAGAAACATTGATTAGACTTGGCTGGTTGTACTTACATATTGATTGATATAGTAAAGAAAAAGGTTATAATCTTTTTTTCCAGTTTATTTTTTTTTATTAAAAATTGCCATCTCCTCCCCTCCTCCTCCCCCTTCCCTCCCCTCCCCTCCACCCATACCCCCACTCCCTCCCTCTCCAGGCCAAAGAGCCATCAGGGTTCTCTACACTATGTTGAGTCCAAGGTCCTCCCAACTCCCTCCAGGTCCAGGAAGGTGAGCAACCAAACTGACAAGGCTCACACAGAGCCCCTCCTTGTTGTAGAGAACAAGCCCATCGCCATTGTCCTTGGCTTCTCGGTCAGCCTCCACCATCAGCCACTTTCAGAGAGTCCGATTTGGTCGCATGTTCCATCAGTCCCATTCCAAGTGGACTTGGTGGTCTCCCATTAGTTCTGTCCTGCCGTCTCAGTGGGTGAACGCATCCCTCATGGTTCTGACTTTCTTTCTCATGATCTCTCTTCTTCTGCTCCTCATCAGAACTTTGGGAGCTCAGTCCGGTGCGCCAATGTGGGGCTCTGTCTCTATCTCCATCCATCACCAAGTGAAGGTTAAGGCTCACAGTGAGCCCGTCCATGCTGTAGAGTTCACATTCATTGCCGTTGTCCTTGGTTTCTCAGTCCTCCTCCACCGTCAGCCACATTCAGAGAGTCCGGTTTGGTCCCCTGTTCCATCAGTTCCATTCCAACTGTACTTGGTGGTCTCCCATTAGATCTGTCCCACCGTCTCAATGGGTAAACGCACTCCTCAAGGTCCTGACTTCCTTGCTCATGATCTCCCTCCTTTTGCTCCTCATCGGGACCTTGGGAGCTCAGTCCGGTGCTCCTATGTGGGGCTCTGTCATTTTCTCCATCCAATGCCAGGTGAAGGTTCTATGGTGATATGCAAGATATTCATGAGTATGGCAATAGGATCTGGACATTTCTGGCACCCTCTCCTCAGCTGCCCAAGGACCTAGCTGGGGGCGTCTTCCTGGACACCTGGGAACCCCTCTAGAGTCAAGTCTCTGCCAACCCTAGAATGGCTCCCTTAATTAAGATATATAATTCCTTGTTCCCATATCCACCCTTCCTATATCCCAACCATCCTATTCTCCCAAGCTCTTCCCATCCTCCACTTCACACTTTTCTCGCCCCATCCCCCCTCCCCCCATCCCACCCCACCCCTGTGTTCCCATTTTTTTGTCCGGCAATCTTGTCTACTTCCAGTATCCAGGAGGATAACTATATGTTTTTCTTTGGGTTCACCTTCTTATATAGCTTCTCTAGGATTTTTACGAATTATAGGCTCGATGTCCTTTATTTATGGCTAGAACACAATTATGAGTGAGTACATCCCATGTTCATCTTTTTGGGCCTGGGTTACCTCACACAGGATGGTGTTTTCTATTTCCCTCCATTTGCATGCAAAATTCAAGATGTCATTGTTTTTTACCGCCGAGTAGTACTCTAATATGTATATATTCCACACTTTCTTTATCCATTCTTCCACTGAGGGGCATCTAGGTTGTTTCCAGGTTCTGGCTATTACAAATAATGCTGCTACAAACATAGTTGAACAGATGCTTTTGTAATATGATTGGGCATCTCTTGGGTAAATTCCCAAGAGTGGGATTGCTGGGTCCTGGGGTAGGTGGATCCCAAATTTCCTGAGAAACCTCCACACTGCTTTCCAAAGCGGTTGCGCAAGTTTGCATTCCCACCAGCAATGGATGAGTGTACCCCTTACTCCACATCCTCTCCAGCAAAGGCTATCATTGGTGTTTTTGATTTTAGCCATTCTGACAGGTGTAAGATGGTATCTTAACGTTGTTTTGATTTGCATTTCCCTGATTGCTAAGGAGGTTGAGCATGCCCTTAAGTGTCTTTTGGCCATTCGAACTTCTGAAAGTAGATCCGTGTCTATCACCATGCACAAAACTCAAGTCCAAATGAATTAAAGACCTCAATATCAATCTGAACACACTGAACCTGTTAAAGGAGAAAGTGGGAAGTACTCTACAACATTTGGGCACAGGAGACCGCTTCCTACGTATAGCCCCAGCAGCACAGACATTAAGGGCAACATTGAATAAATGGGACCTCCTGAAGCTGAGCAGCTTCTGTAAAGCAAAGGACACTGTCGCTAAGGCAAAAAGGCAGCCTACTGACTGGGAAAAGATCTTCACCAACCCCACAACAGACAAAGGTCTGATCTCCAAAATATATAAGTAACTCAAGAGACTAGACTTTAAAATGCTAATGAACCCAATTAAAAAATGGGGCACTGAACTGAACAGAGAATTCTCAACAGAAGAGGTTATAATCTTAAAACAGATAGGGGAACACAAAAACTATTTGACAGTAGAGTGGGGAACACAAAAACCATTTGACAGAAGGGAAGATTTGAAAAATTATGTGAATAAAGTACATGTATATGAAATTTTTAAAAATAAAAAAATAAGTTGTTTAAAATGTTAATTATCTGTTGTGATATTTTCTTTCAGTGTTTGCATTAACAAATGAATCAACAATTTAGCATAAACTTAGTGACTTGGAGTTGAAATAAAATTGCAAAAATCTCCTCTTTGTTTCAGATTTGGTAAGTTACTGATTATCCCTTCAAGAAACAGCTAAAAAATGTCATACTACATATTTTGCTTTATGATTTACATATTATCTTAGAGGATTATAAAAATTTACCTAAGGCAGTGTATTCAGTGTGTACATTGTACATGTTAGGCAATGGACACCTATTTTGCTTCAATCTACCTATATAGTAAACTTCTCAATTTCTACCACTGATCAATTATGGCGTGTATACAGATATAAATCTATAAACTCTCTCTGCAAAAAAATAAAAGGTGGAAAAGGAAATGCTTAACCTGGAAGATGCTCTTGTTAAAATTTAATGAGAATCAAGTTCATGCTTTGGAGGGGAGTATAGGTTTATGTCATTTAAATTTTCCTTTTTATTTTTTATCTTTTTTCTTTTTTGTTATGAAGTCCAGCTGGACTGGGACTGAAAAAGCATGGGATAAAACCGGACTCCCTGAACATGGCAGACAATGAGGGCTGCTGAGAAGCCAAGGACAATGAGACTAGATTTGGATCCTACTATGCATACTGGCTTTGGGGGGGCCTAGCCTGTTTGGATACTCACCTTCCTGGACCTGGATGGAGAGGGGAGGTACTTGGACTTCCCACAGGGCAGGGAACCCTTACTGCTCTTTGGACTGGAGAGGGAGAGGGAGGGGAGTTGGGGGAGGGATAAATGGGATGCGGGGAGAAGGCGGAAATTTTTAATAAAAATAAAAAAAGGATTTCTTTTCTCATTTCATATTGCTATCCCCATTTCTACTTCCTTCCCTCCTCCCACCCTACTCCTCTTCCAGTCCTTAGAAAGGGTAAGGCTTCCCATGGGGAGTCAATAAATTTTGACTTCACTTTAAGGAAAGACCAGGGCCCTCCCCCTAATATCTAAGCTGAGCAATATATCCCTCCAAAGAGAATGTGCTCCTATATGCTAGTTCAAGCACTAAGGATATATACTGGTCCACTGCCCCAGCCACACAGACTGCTCAAGCCTCATAACTGTTCCCCCACATTCAGTTGGCCTAGTTTGGACCTAGGCAGATTCCCCCACTATCAATCCAAAGTCAATGAGCTCTTACTAGCTCAGGTCAAATGTTTTTGTTGGTATTGCCATCAAGGTCTTGACCCATTTACTCAGTTATCCTGGTATCCAAACCTTAAAAAGATGCAACTAAGAAAGAGAATTACAGACCAATCTCCCTCACAAAATTGATGCAAAAATACTCAATAAAATACTGGCAAGCCGAATCCAGGAACACATCAATAAATCATCCACCATGATCAAGTTGGTTTTATCCCAGAGATATAGGGATGATTAAACATACAAAAATTCATCAATGTAATCCATCATATAAATCAACTGAAAGAAATAAACCATATGATCATCTCATTAGATACTGAAAAAGCATTTTACAAAATCCAACATCCCTTCAGAATAAAGGACTGGAGAGAACAAGAACACAAGGAACGTTTCTAAACATAATAAAAACAACATATAGCAAGTCAACAGCCACATCAAATGGAGAGCAACTCAAAGCGATCCCACTAAAATCAGGAACAACATAAGGCTTTTCACTCACTCCTTACCTATTCAACATAGTACTTGAGGTTCTAGCTAGAACAATAAGACAACAAAAGGAGATCAATGGGATACAGATTGGAAAGAAAGGAGTCAAACTTACATTATTTGCAGATGATATGATAGTATACATTTCATTTTTCTTTGACTTGTGGAATAAGCAGCACCCAGCTTAATAGTGTCAGTGTGCAGCATATGTCATAATATTTTTTATCCTAGAAATAGAAAGGGAGTGAGAAGAAATATGGGAGAGAAGTAGAGAAATTGAGGATAGACTGGAAAGGAAAGAGAAAAGTCCCCTTTCTGTGAGCATTTTTCAGATGGCTAGGTAATTTTCACTATGTAAGAAGAAAGAATCTCATCCCATTTATCAAAGAACTGCTTTGTTAAGGTCACCAAACCTCTCTGTTTGAAGTTGGTGTGAAATCTTCAACTACAACAAAATGGATTTATCTTTAACACAAATACAAATTTTCCACCACTGAAAATTGGTACTGACTTTGCATCATCTGTGTGTATGACACTGTCAGGTTTTCTCATTGCAAATGTTTGTTCCTTCCTTAATTTCAAACTTCTGCCCTGTCTTTTCCAGGCTATTCCCTTCTATAACTGCATTAAAAGATACCATCTTTAGAAACAGAAATTCCTTGCAGATAACCTCCTATGTTTCATTCATCTTTACTAATGATCACATACTAAGATTAGTCTGCTTCACAGGGAATGGACTGAAATCAATAACAATGTAGTTAACTTATTTGAAAAACAAAGAGATCTATGTGATGAAATTTTGAGGGTAAAATCAGAGCCAAACCTGTATGATGCATATAAGTAAGTACAGGTATCAGAAACATTCAAATGCTTATTCATCCAATATACTGTGAGTATTTTCATTTGCTAACATTGCTTCTAATATTTTAGTTTCAGGACGTACTTAAGCTTTATAGGAAAACTATCTGAGGTTATGTTGATAGATCAGACTGAGTCTTATAGGTACAATATAGAAACTGCATGCTGACAGAGATGGTTACAGAATTGGATTCCTGCCCAGTAAATTATTGCCTTTAGACCAACTGTGGCTGTGATAGGGGAAAAATCACAGACATGAGAAATAACCCATGTCACAAATTTTTGAGGTGAAATTGGTCTTGCAGTTGAAGCCATTCCTCAAGAACAATCGTTTACCCAACTCCTAAGGTGTTGATTTCTTGGAGGAAAATGAAGATTAAGATGGTATCACATTTTAATTTTAACATCTTAATTATATTCACGATAGGTGTGTTGTTATATTACTTTTTAAGTATTTATTGTTAGTTATCGTAGGAATCTAAAGTATATCTGAAACTCATTAAGTTATGCATAAGTAATAAAATGTTTACGTGCATAATAGTTTTAGGTGTGGATGTAAGATACTATTAAAATGGCACACAGTAATTCATAGGAACAAGAAAAGCCTCTCAAAACCATGATTTGCATCCTCAGAAATGGCTGTCTTCATAAAACCAAGGAAATAAGCTTGAGAGGTAATGAGAAGTATTCAGGAGGAAGTTAGAAGTAGTGGGTAGTCAGAGATAAGATCTGTTTTTATTCTTATAGTAAGAACATACAAATTTGTTCACACAGGGATTTAATACAAGGAGTAGATGAAGTCCTGAGGAAATATGGGTTATTGACAAGAGCACAGCTATGTCAAGGACTTCAGTGGCTAACATCCATGGGAATGGTCAGATCGTCTTAAGGTCAGATCCAAATATGGGTATTGAAGAACATTTGTCCTTCAGCTAAATCCACTGAGCACAGAAAATATCCACCACAGTCTCCTCCTCATAGCGGACTGCAGCCTGAAATGTTCCTTTAAAGAGATTCCCCCTTTCCGGAGGCTAGGTAACCGCTCTCCTCCTTCTCTATACAGAAAATTTACTAAGTTTCTGGGATGCTTCTGGTGCAGCTCCATCAGAGACATCCTGACCCCAGCATGTCTGGATGTCATTTCTGTATCCATTGTCACCCCAGTTAGGTCAATACCTAAAGCTGAACCGTTGTGGGAATTTTGGACTATAGACAACAATTTACAGAATGCAGTTTTTGTTTTACTAACATTTACTTAACATTACAGGTAAAAAAATTAAAAAAATAACTACTTAATATCAAACATGATTAACATAGGGCCTAAAACAAAAATGGAAAATATCGTAGCTGGGTACAAACATCTTGGCAGCATGGAAAACAGAAATCTCTCAGTAGTTTGTGTTTTCACGGCCACATAAGATATTAGTCACTCCTTCTCAAGGCCAAGGAGCCATCAGGGTTCCCCACTCTATGCTAAGACCAATGTCCTCCCAACTCCCCCCAGGTCCAGGAAGGTGATCGATCAAGCTGAGAAGGATCCCACAGAGCCCGTCCATGCAGAAGAATCAGAGCCCAGAGCCATTGTCCTTTGCTTCTCAGTCAGCCCCCGCTGTTGGCCACATTCAGAGAGACGGGTTTGGTCACATGATCGATCAGTCCCATTCCAACTGGAGTTGGTGATCTCCCTTTAGTTCTGTCCCACCGTCTCGGGGAGGGGAGGGAAGGGGGAGAAGGAGGGGAGGGAAGGGGGAGGAGGAGGGGAGGGAGGGGGGAGGAGGAGGGAAGGAGATGGAAATTTTTAAATATTAAAAAAAAAACCATGAAAAAAAAAAGAAAAAATAAAATAAATTGGTATTTCTAACAAGAAAAAAAAAAAAAGATATTAGTCACCCAAACTGCTTGATACAAATATTCTGGGAAGGAAGAATTAGCTAAGATGTGTGCCCAAACAAAAATAATCAGGAGATGTCTTTAATTTGGAAAAAAAAAATGTCTTCTCAGTGGAAATTCAGCTTATTGTACCTTGGAAGAGATAAAATCAAGCTGTCCTTTGATATACCTCGTAGCAATTGTAAGCACAGAGACAGAAAGCTCCCAGGAAGTGACACATCCTTCCCGGTAGAGTTCTTTCACTTTTCCCTTTTGTCCTGCATTTAGGTCAAAGGTCCTTCTTAACTTCTTAGGCTGCCTATTGCACAAAGTAAGGCCCCATCTTTTTTTTACCTCACAGATGGAAACATTTCTCAAAAGCCATTATCCGAGTAGGTGATTCATTTTTCTTGAATTGTCTGAGGGGTTCATCATAAATATAAAAATTTGCTCATGGGATCTCGATTGTATTCAATTTTGAAACATAACCAACTGAATATATTTACCTGATGAAAATAAGACATTTAATTTTTATTCTTTATAATTTTTATCTCATTCATAAGTGTTTTATTATATTAAATTGTATTATGAATGGAATAGTTTTCTAATTTTAGTTTTGGATTTACTTTATAGAGCATAGTTGATACCTTCTCTTGAAGCATTTCTGGATTTTTATTTTTGTATCCTTATACATTTTATTTATTTTCTTTTATAACAGCCAGACCTAAATACATACAGCATAATATCACATAGAAATGGGAAAAGCTGTTGTCCTCGTTCTGATTCTGTGTTTAGAGAAAAATTATTAAGTGCTTCACCTTTATGTGGAATGCTTATGTATGGATTTTACATGCATTTTATCAGCGTTAGGAAATCCTTCTTTTTCTAATTTATAGAATTTTATGTCATGACTGCATGGTTGATCATAGCAAGTTTCTCCTGTACTTATTGAAATGTTCATTTTTACTTTCCTTTATTAATATTACCTACTATCTTATTTTATGTTTTATAAGATTGCATGTACTGGTTTCATTTTACTTTGGCAATGGTTGATAACCATTCTACGTATTCTTGGATTTGAACTGCTATATTGTTGAGGGGATGGGAGTGCCTATTTACATGAGAGATATGTAGTTGGTTTAGTTTTGCCCTCGTGTCTTTTGTCAGCCTTTTTTATCAGACCAACAACAGAATGGATTGGAAAATATTTCATCTTATAGTTGTGGCATTTTTGTTTTATAAATGATTCATATTAATTCTCCCATGAACATTTGGTAGAATTAATGAAGCCATCTGGAATTGATCATTTCTTTTTCACAAGTTTTAACATTTACTATTAAATTAATCCCTTCTGTTATTTTAAGTAATTAATTCTATTTTTAACTTGTGTTAATCTTTGGATGCCTAGGAATTTAACTATTTTATTTAGGTTATATTTAGTAAAATGCACGTTCTTTTGTTTGTTGGTTGGTTTGAAACAAGACCTTTATATTTAACCTGCATGACCTCAATCTCACAGTGCAGCTCATATTATCCTTGAACTCATGATCCTCCTAACTTTGCTTTCTGAGCAGTGATAAGCATTAAAGTGTGTATAGGGATATTGGCTATGGGCTGTGGTATTCCATTTTAATTAACTTTTCCTTGTATTAGAGGCAAAGTTGCTTTTCCTTTCCCACTTTCCTTTTTCCTGTGACTTCTTTGTTTGTTTGCCCTGTTTTGCTTTGTTTGAGATGTTCTTTCACCATTTGCCAGGGCATTATTTGAATTCAACCGCCACCTCAATCTTCTGAACACCAGGAAATTTCTTTTAGTAACTTAAACCTTCTCAAATAATTATTCACCAGATGGATCCATTTGGCTAAACTTCTGTAAACTTTGGCTTCTTCTGGTAATGAGTGTTTGGCTTCAGGCCACACGGTTTTATTTCTGGTCTTATTTAGTTTAGTCTTCCCCTGACCTGATCACTCCCTTCCTTTTGGTGTACACTGGACTTAGTTTGTTCTTTCTAGTTTTTTCAAATTAAACATTTTCAGTTTTCTTTTCTTTAACAGAGTATTTGCTTACACAGTTGCTCTAAATTTATATCTTAATATTAGTATAAGTTCCTATGTACTTTATTTTCATTCTCACTCTCTTTAAAGGCATGATAATTTTCTCTGTGACTTACGCTGTGATTTAATGCTCATTCAGGGTTTTAAAATGTCTGCATACTCTCAATCCCTGAAATTTGCTAAATTTATACTTGTAGACTCTCATTGTAGAAGTTCATCTCATTCTAGTGTTACAGTTATTGCAAATACATTGACTTTCTTTCTAACAACATATGTTTCACTCTGGAGAGCATTCTTCTATGTATAGGTGAAAGGAATTTTTCTTTGGGTAGTTTTATTTAATAGATTTTACTTATACCCAGTTGATTATGCTTTAATCCTTATTAGTTTTTTTGTTTAGGACTCTGGCCATTGGATTAGTCTCATAGGGTATCCTCTCTGAGGTTTGGTGCCTTGGGATCCTGGATCCAGTCTGGGCTGTGGTAATACTTAAGTTCTTTTCCAGAATTCTGTACTAGGATATGGAGCCCATGGTAAAGGATGCAGACCGTAGATCTAATCTGACTGTGGGGTCCCTAGGACCAGCTTGGTCTCCAGTACAGCTGCTGGCACTGGGGTCCTTAGATCTGGCCTGTACGCCAATAAAGCCAAATTCTTCTGAAGTCCTAGGCCTGGGACCCCTACATTCTGCCTTGTCTCTGGTAAAATGGAGGTCTTCTTCTGAAGATGTAGACCAGAATGTGCATCCAGAGGTGGGTTATGGGGGAGTTTAGTGGGAGTGTGTTCAGTATGGGGTTGTCTGGCAGGCTTTAAAAAGGTTTAGTGGGTGATAGGAAATGTCATACATGGGATTCCTAAAACAGACTTAGCCTCCCATACGTGTGCCTAGGCTTTGGGCTCTAGTACGGACCCCAGGGAAAGGACTTTTTGGACATGTTTTAAGTGATGTTAGCTGACATCTACAATTAGTGGTGTATGCTTTAAGTGGTGTTAGCTGGCATCTACATTTGGTCCTATAGAGGAGTATTTGCAGTTGTTACACCCTCATTTTAGTTTGATACAGTCAATGCATAACTAACTAACTAAAAAACTAAATAACTTATATATGTGAATATATATGTATATATATTCAAAATTAATAATGAAATTTATAGATCAGATAATGCAGTAATATCTCAAGAACAGTTACAATATAAATTACTGTATATAACTGAAAACAAAAAAATTGTAAAGAAAGAAATTTAATTCAAGACCACACGAAAGAAGTAAATCAAGAGAACTAGATTAATGTAAATGATAATTATTTAAAAAGAGATCAACAAGCAATAAAACGAACAAAGTAGCGATATTATGGAAGCAATAAAATCCTTGGAGTACAAACATCAAAATTTCAATTCTAGATGCTTTAAAAATAAGGTCGGAGAGACAGACGGCACAGAGCAAACCAAAAGGTGAGTGACCAACACCCCGGAAGGACACACAATCTCTAGGCCTTTGGCCCCAGGTCAAAACCCCAGGTCCCTCTCCACCCTCATCAGCTGTGCTTGCAAGGGATCAGCAGACAAGCCTCCTGCAGGCAGGCTGCTCCAGCACCCCGTATTGAACCCTATAATCTATAAGTCCCACATGGCCCCCAAACCCACCCAGACCTTGAGACTTCAGTGGCTCCCCGACACAGGCAGAGACGGCAAAAAACAAAACCAAGAGCAGCTCCTTGAGACAAAGAAAGCAACTGAAACCATGCACCCAAGAGAGGGTCCCTGAGACACAGACACCAAATGTAGGGAATGGAAAAAGAGGCAAAGACACTGCGTGCACCGACTGAAGGAAGAGATGTGTAGGCACCAGTGCATGAACACACTCAACAACCTAAAAAGCAACATAGCAACACCAGAACCTACTGGCCCTATAATAGGAAGACCTGAACATCCTAACTCAAAAGAAGCAAAAAAAAAAAAAAAAAAAGACCTTAAATATAACTTTGTGAAGATGATAGAAACCCTTAAAGAGTAAATGAAAAAGTCCCTTATAGAAATGGAGGAAAACACAAACAAAAAATGAAAGAAATCAATAAATCTCTTAAAGAAAACAAAGAAAAAAACAATCAAATAGGTGAAACAAACATTTCAAAGAGTTCAAGATCACAATGGGTATATCCACAGAGACAACTGATCTGAGCTAGAAGGAGCTCAATGACTACTGGAAAACCTGTCATGGGCCCCAAAAAACAGGGCCCTAAAATATAGGTGACAGTTGAGTGGGATCAGGAATTAACCTAGTGCTTTAAGCAGTTTTTTGTTCTCTCTCTCTCTCTCTCTCTCTCTCTCTCTCTCTCTCTCTCTCTCTCTCTCTCTCTCTCTCTCTCTCTCCTCTCTTCCTCTTTATGGTTTTTCAAGACAGCGGTTCTCTGTAGCTTTGGAGCCTGTCCTGGAACTAGTTCTTATAGACCTGATGGGCCATTCATTTTAGAAGGATACCTTTCTCAGCCTAGACATAGGAGGGAGGACCTTTGTCCTGCCTCAAACTTTGAGCCAACTTTGTTTGCTCCCCATGGGAAGCCTTACCCTGTCTGAGGGATGGATGAGAGGTTTGCTGAAGGGAAGATTTGAGGAGAGGGGATGTGGGAACTGGGATTGGAGTGTAAAATTAAAAAAATGTTTTAAAAATAAATAATAAATATAATAAAATAGTTAGATTATAAAAGAATAAGGTCAGTGGGAACTTGGGGATGCAGTTCACTTGCTAATGGACATGAAGAGCATTCAAGAAGCCCTATGTTTCCTGCCTTGCCTTCATAAAAAGCTGGTACATTGGATCACGCCTGCATTCCAAACACCATGGCTCCATGGGTGTTGTCCTGAGACACTGGAGATCTTTATCCAGTCAGCCTTAGTGAAATTGAGTTATAGATACAGCGAGAGGCCCTATCTTAGAAGATAAAATGAAGAGTGACTTAAGAAGCTACTCAAACCAGATCTCTGTCCTCCACCCCTGTGTGCACCTCAAAGTGTGCACGTGTGTGCACACACATGAACATGTAATACCTCACAAACAGGCATAAAATGAAAAGCTAAGGAATTTTCACTGCTTATATAATGACTCTCTAGAGAAACAAGCATATGTTATTATACTTATATATGTTATTACACATAACTATTAATACATTTCATTATAAAATTAAGTATTCTTTACCTCATATATTAAGTATGTATTATATATATATACATGTACATGCTTTTTTAAAGAGGATCTCATTTCTGGTGCCTGATTTGACCCTCAGGCAAACTCTACACTCTTTCTATATGAAATCAGAATTTCTTATTTGGAAAGCTTCAGCCATTTCTCTTTGGCTTTCAAATAACCGGATCTACACTGAGTGACTACTTTATAGCTGGGCGCTGGAATCTGATTAACTAGTAGGTAAAACTACCCAACACCGTCACTTAGAGACAGGTAGTATGGGACTCAAGAGCACATGGTCCTGCAGTTATCTGGGTCTAGATTTTAGAAAGGTAGTTTAGTTTCATAGCATGCCCAAATGTCATAACTAATCAGAGCAAATTCTATAGGAAAAACATCTTTTAGTAATTTACATGGAAAAATAAGAGTATTCTAAATCTGTTTGCAAAGATTATCTAGCATCATATTGGGCCAGATGTGTTATAGACACATTTGAGAATTAATCACTGTCTAGAAGGACATAATTACTCCCACGCTAATGAGCTTTGTTCCAGAAGCAAGGCTGTGGTCAGTTCCCGTGAGTCCAAGCATAGAAAAGAATATGGAAATAAGACAGACTTCTCAGTGAGACTGAAGAAGACCCAAGGAATTTAGCAAGCACCCTTGTCCATCTACTGATGCCATAGCTTGGTCTAAATAAGGCAGCAAACAACAAGAGCAGCCTCAGCCCCATCAGCAGAAGCCAAAACTCATCCAAATGGCAGAAAGGATGCAAATGGGAATGGAAGGTGAATCATAGACACCATGTGCAGGGAAAAACGAGTTTATGCCCTGAGCATTTAAATAAAAAGTAATGGAAGGTCTGATTAATTTTTCATATTTAAAAAAGTAGTGTTCCATTCCTTATTTTAATTCTTAACTAAAACAACCAGCAATAGTGAGTTTCACAGTAAATTATTACTGATTCTTATAAAATATTAAATTCCTACAAAATACTGTAAAAAATGGCTGAGACTTTCCATTTCTTGTTATGAGTGTAGTAGGAAACTGAAAAGAAAATGTGATTATTTGAAAAAAAAATTATTTTTAAATCTAATCTAGCACAGATGAAAAATCCTAAATTAAAACTGACTTCAAAATCATTATCGGATAAATTTGGCCCATGTATAAAAATATTTTAATCTGATCAGCATACCAATCTAAACCACTCTGTTAGTGGAGTCATATAGAAATTAATGTGATCACAAGAATATGAAAATATTTGGAACACATCAAGCTAATTTTAAAATATAGAATTATCTTTTACAAAAGTACAGTAATCTGATATTTGGGATTCCACTTTTGACGTAGCTGGACAGCTAAGTAGGGTGCTGCATATCTGCAAATCCAGCATGAGAAGCTGAGGCTGGAAAGCTGTGAATGCAAACTCATCCTGAGCTACACATCAAGACTGAGCATGTCCCTCCTCTCACAAATATGAATGAAGAAAAAAGGAACTGAGTCTAGGTTAAAAAATAATAGAAAAGTCAAAATCATGATATTCCTCAGGGTTCCATTTCCAAATGGTACCCAAATGATACAGAAAATAAAACCTAAAGGTTGAAAACATTGTCAAAAATTATTTTAATTCAAGACAAGTGTCCTTCATAGACTGTGAGGTTCAGCCTTGAAATCAGTGAGGAAAATGATAGACAGTGAGCACCGTGGGATAGTCGTCAAGGATAGAAGGCATTTTTTTTCATGGTTTTATTTTTTTATATTTAAAATTTTCCATCTCCTCCCTTCCTCCTCCCCCTTCCCTCCCCTCCCCTCCACCCATACCCCCTCCCTCCCTTTCCAGTCCAAAAGAAGGCATTTTACTGGCTTAAACTGACTAGTGTCTTGTTGGATACTAGCTGCAGAAACTGACAGATAAGCAGGTTAGAGGAAATTAATTCTTAATTCACCTATAAGATCCCTGCTGAAATTGGGCTATGCATGTCTAGCAGAGGGGAACCAAGCTGAGATGGTAGAAAACACATCTTCGAGGAATTAACAAAAAGTGACCGAATGTGAGCAATTTCTCAACACACCTTCCTGCAAGACAAAACAAAAAGAACTGAACAACTTAAAAATGAAACAAAACTTTAAAAAGAGTAGTAAAGTCGATCTCTTTGCTTCACAATGTAATTATGCAAAAATTAAAATACACAGACAAAGGTAGAGTATGCAGAATTGCTGGATAAAGTAAAACATGTACTATTCAATTACATTATAAAGCAATGGTTTGCCTTATCATAACAAAAGCAAGTTGAGTTTGAAAACCAAGTCTATACAAATTATTTGTTAAATGTATTGAAATGCACACGAGGTCAGAATCAGTGAGAAAGCCTCTCCTGAATAAAATGGCAACATTAAAGATTACCCATGTGCCAGGTGATTGTCTGGCAACTTTAGAAAATATTCATTGGTTGTATCATATCACTTTGAGGATTCTAAGTGATTATGATCATGTTAAATACAGTGATACTAAGCTAGGCAGAGGCTTGACAATGTAATACCATAGTGAAAATAAAGACTAAAAATGACATGCCACTTCCATAATCCTATTATAAATATTCCTATAATCAATTAAAAAATAAGAACCTCCCCCAAAGTAACAAATTTCTGAAGGTTTTCATGGAAGATTTACTTTCAGCTTATTTAGGAAATCTAATTTACCACTGCACGCAGTGTGTGCCACAAAAATATATACTATGATCCCTTTTCCAGTGATGAAGAAATTGAGGCACAGACAATTTATCACTGATTTAAGAACGTAGACCAGTTAATGGCAAAACTGAATTATTCAATTATAAAATCTTAAGTCTTAGCTTACATTAAGTAGTCACATTTCTTGCAAAAGTGAGGAAAAATTATAATAATAGCAGCATTTGTCATTTCTTATTGACTGATGTTGCTGCTGCACAATCCAATTTCTCTCAAGTTAATTTTTTTAAAGAAACAAAACATGGGTGCTCACAAACTCCAGCTGGACTGGGACGGAACTAGCATAGGACCAAACTAGTTCCTCTGAATGTGGTTGACAGTCTGCTGGGGCAGACTGAGAAGCTGCTGGCAATGGCACCAGGATTTATCCCTACAGCTTGTACTGGCTTTTGGGAATCCTATTCTATTTGGATGTATTCCTTGTTCAGCCTAGATATAGTAGGAAGGGTCATGGACCTTCCACAAGGCAATGTGCCTTACCTTCTCTGAGGATTAGATGGGGATGGGATAGGAGGGTGTGTGGAGGGAATGGGAAGAGAGGAGGGAGTTGGAACTTGGATTGGTATTTTTTAAAAAAATTAATAAATTTTAAAAAATGCTGATTGGCCAGTTGCCAAGCAGGAAGCATAGATGGGACGATCAGGAAAGGAGAATTCTAGAAAGAGGAAAGGCTGGGTCTGCAGTCACCACACATACTAAGAGGAAGCAAGATAGGAATGCCTTATTGATAAAAGGTACCAAGCCACTGGCTAACATAGACAAGAATTATGAGTTAATGTAAGATGTTAGAGTTAGTTAATAAGAAGCCTGAGCTAATAATAAAACCAGTTTATAATTAATGTAAGACTCTGTGTGTTTCTTAGGGACTGAACAGCTGCAGAACTGGGCCAGACAGAAACACTGACCACAGGTGGTTTTGCATTTTTTACTATTGTATGAATTTGTATTTCCTTTTAATTTTGTAGCCAATTCATAGTATATAATTATATAGAGTATTCTATATTTTTATTGTTGTAGAAATCATTTATAACTATAAGTTATAATGAAATACCAATTTTCTGCTTTGGAACCTAATTTCTTTATTTTTAGGTAAATGTATATTGAAAACAATAAGCCTACCAACTGCTTCAGATTAAATTTTATATACTCATTAGTTTGTTTTCTATAATATTCTGAAAAATTTTTATCACTAATATCTTTTATAATAATTAATAAGAAATAAAAGTATAACAAGTTCTTAGTTTTTATTTTATTTTTATAATTTGAAGTTCTTTGTTAGGAGTTTTAATTAACATCAGTGAAATAAATTGCTGAAATAGTAAGATATCTAAAATCACTGTAGACTCATATGTTGGTCAATAGGCATCATTGTTCCTATATTACACTGGCAAGGACATAAGGTAAAAGACTTTATTCTAAGAAGTAATTTTCAAGTATGCTATGCACTTGTAATCTCTCTAGTGTCTATTATTGGTTAAATTAGCCATGTGCTAACACCACTTGTGATGCTTTCAGGTCTTAGTCACATGCAGTTGTGAGGATTTAAACACAATTTCTCAATCAAGAGAGTGTCACTGAATTGGAACATAAATCTGCTAGACTTTACAAACCTGTCAAACTTCTCATTTTTGAAATATTTTGAGATCTCATTGATTCTTCCCTCAAAAATGTGATTGTTTAGTTGGAAAGAAGGTATTATTCACTTGGACTTCTGTAATTATGTTAATAAAACCCCTCTTATGTTTACAAAACAGGTCTTTTTGTTATGTTTCACAGCTCAGAGGAATCATTAAATTGTGTGGAGATAGAACCCAGGAGAACAGTCTGGAATAGAGCCTTCCATACTGTCTTTCACAGAAGGATGGCCCTGACTGTGGACAACTTGACCTTGGATGTCACAAGAGCCATAGACATGAACTATCTGTTGTTCAGCCAGGTTTTCATAGTTTGTAGCATTAGCCAGAACAAATTAATACGAGAGAGAGAGAGAGAGAGAGAAAGAGAGAGAGAGAGAGAGAGAGAGAGAGAGAGAGAGAGAGAGAGAGAGAGAGAGAGAGAGAGAGAAAGAGAGAGAGAGAGAAGAGATGTTGAAAAGATAGAACAGGGAAACTTTCAACCTAATTGAAAAAGTATTATTAAAATATAAGAGAGAAAGAATGGATATGGATTAAGAAAGAAGATGCAGAAAAAAAGGAGAAGTAGTTTATTTTTTTGATTATTTTTGTGGACCAATAGATACTAAGACTTAAAGACAATTTTTTTTCCTAGTATTTTGAGTAAAATTATGATCAAGCTTACCCCCAGGTATATACAATTCATTGATTGTTTTTTTTGTATTGAAGAGAAGAAACTTTAAATATTATTACAGAAAATAAATATCACAACACAAAACAATAGTATATTTGGACTGAAGATTTTGTTTAATGGTTAATAATTCTTGATGTTCTTGAAGAGGACAATATTTAATGTGCTGAAGATGATAGTAATATCAGTAAAACTAGAATTATGTGTCCAATTAGTCATGTGCAAAAAAAGGAAAAATTTAAGCTATCTAGACTGATTTTACTTCTTACATCTGTAATTTAGAAACTGTCTCAAGAAAATGTAATTTATCAATATGAAATCAATGTCTAAATCACAGAGAGGAGATACCGAAAATAATAGAATAAAGAAATTGTAAAAATATATCACATATCTGTAGGACTAGAGATTTCTGGACAAGATCAAGATTCACTAAACTTAATGCACAATGCAACTAAGATTAGGAAGACATTAGTTTCAACCTTCGATCCCAAATTCTTAATGATAGAAATAAAAATGCCAAGAAAGGCAGTCTGCAAATAGAATCTTAGATAAGCCTTTTTCATTACTTGCTCTTATCAGTGCTTAATATTCTCTTACTTTAGAAACATCCAAAGTGCTGGCTTCCCAGCTGGGCTCTCTTATGTTTATAATGTCAGATGTCACTTTGTTCTGTAATGGAAGCCATTTATTAAGTAAGTTAAAGAAGAGAAACTGAATTGCAAAATTGTCAGCATTTTTTGGACTCAGTTCTGCTGTGCTGCTTCATTATTGACAGCCCACAGTTCTGGATATTTTTTTCTTCTTTCTGAATATCTTTTGATGCATCAGAAGGATTTCTGGGAAGCACTACCTCCCCCATGTTATGCTCAGTTCAAATCACTAGCACTTAAAATTCAATTTGCTGTATTTAATTGGTTAGCATAAGACTGTGAATTCCTATATTCTTTCTTTTATAGAAAGGATAGCTATGGATTATATTTTTCTTGAACATTCATTGTTTACATTTGTCTGATTCTAGCCAATAATAGTTTTCATCTTTTTTGTTGTAGTTCAAGGCTATTGTTTATTTGGCATATTTACCAATCTTTGGGTACAACAACCCAATTTAAAAAAAAAAAACAGGATAAAAGGAAGGAAGAAAGAAAGGAAGGAACAAAGAAAGAAATGTAGTGATATTTATTTGTATTTTAATAAATTAAGTGAAGTTCAGAGATTAAAACAGCCACATTGATCAGCCATACAGAGCAGGCAATGGTGGTACACACACCTTTAATCCCAGCAGCCACACTAGAAGCTGGGTGATAGTGGTGCACGTTTTTAATTCCAGAATTAAAGAGGAATATAAAATGGAAGGAGATAGCTTTCAGGCTCAGTCTTATTCTGAGGATTCCTGGAGGTAGGATCGCCATTTTATGGCTGAGGCAGAGTTAAGAGCCAGTGGATGGCTGCTTTGTTTTTCTGGTCTTCAGGTTGAATCCCAGTATCTGCCTCTTGGTTTCTATTAATCATGCTACATTGAAAGAAAGAAAGAAAGGAAAGAAGAAAGTAAAGAAGGAAGGAAGGAAGGAAGGAAGGAAGGAAGGAAGGAAGGAAGGAAGGAAGGAAGAGAGAAAATATAGTTTATACTTTGCAGTCAATAAATAAAGCAAAAGCAACTCATACCCATACTCCCTAGCCTATATTCCTCTACTTCCTCTGTCCACCATATATGGGAATTTCTACAATGTCATTACCAAGGTCTGAGAAGTGCCTTATTTTTTTCCTACTTGTGGAGAGGAAGAATCAGAGTCCTGTAAACTTAGAAGAGAGGTTGTAGACTTCAGAAACAATATGGACGACTCTTCTGGGCTGTACACACTGAGAAACATAGCTTAAGAGTTTAGCTAAGATTTCAGGCTAGAGTCAACATTGGGAAAATGAATAGCACCCATATTTACTCTCAAAATTACTAAAATAGTTCTCTATGTTCAGTTAGTGGACTGAATATCCATGCAGTATTCAAGTATAAGTATTGGTGCTCATTTTAGGCTTCCACTATCCCCATCATCCCTCCCCTTATTATGCCTCCTTCAGCTGTTACTACGGTGATGCCTCCATGTCTTCTGCTTTTGTCTTCCTTGATTATTGCTCATTAATTCACCCTGGGTTTCATTTTCAAGGTTTAATTTTGTTTCAAAGTATATTTTGTATGTGAATACATGCACGAAATTACAGGTTATTTTGGAAAGCCAGAGGGTCCAGATATCCATGGACCCAGAGTTATAAGCAGTAGGGAGCCACACAGTGGGTGCTAGGAGCTGAACTCTGGTCTTCTGCAAGAGTAGTATGTTCTGTTGAGCTTTGAGTCATCTCCCCAGACCTGGGCTCCACTTTAAAGAGTGAGTTTTGATTAATTTGATTAACAGAACTTTTTCACATTTCTTAGCTCTCTTTTCAAATCCTAACTTTATTTATGATCTGATTTCTGAATGCCTGCAGTTCTGTTTTATGCCTTCTAAACACTGTTTAAATGAAAGGTCTCAGTCTCTAATCCAATTTATTCATTTGAAATACTAGCTTACAGATGTTGAGGTCATGTCCTTCCCACTTATCATTATTTTGTGAGACTGCTACTGTTATTTTGTATATATTTGGAAAACAGGACAACAAAAACATGTTATTTAGTCTGATTTGTTCCATTCCCAAAAGAATCAATGGGAACATATTTCTGAGAGGAGGTGGATCTTGGTGCCTTCACCAGGCTTGTTAAGATGCCATATCTCTCTAGCTCTGGATATCCTGCTTGCTGCTCTTACTCAGCTTTCAGAACTGTAGCCTAAACTATGGGGTCTTCAAAGGCAATTCCGTGGTCTCCCTATTAGTTTAGACCCCTTCTCTCTTCTACCTCTACTGCTCCTGTCTTTTAAACATGGATTTACTCACACTTTTCTTCTTCCTGGAGACTTCCTTAAAAGGATCCTTAGCTAATAATTCTAGAGGTGCAAGGATGTGGGGGGTCCCAGAGCAATTCTTACTATGGTTCCCTCACTCACCTGCAGATTAGAGTCTACCTGAGTCATGGCTAGCTCTGTTGACCATCTTAGCCTTCCCTCCATGAATCTGTGGAAATTTCTTTCTGGGTGAATGTTATATGCCGTGGTCTGTGGAACATTAGAATCACTTTACAAGACATGGGTATGTGGCAGAGTCCCAGAGCACTTGTCTAGCGTGCTTGAGGCTCAGTGTGTATGTGGCAGAGTCCCAGAGCACTTGTCTAGCGTGCTTGAGGCTCAGTGTTTGATTCTCAGCTCGGTTGCAAATACCACAAGCCAGCTATTTTACTTTAGATTTGTCCCCATGTCTGTGTTCTTGAGTACTACTTTGTCACTACAGTGTTTTACACATGTATAAGTGGTTGGCTGTACTATCCCATGAGTAGCACATATGGAAAAAAGGGGTTAGGGTGAGGGAATGATTAAGACAGATGTCAAAACTATATTATTCCTGCTACCTCCTAAAGTGTTTCTTTAAATGTTAAACACATCCTTCCAGGAATAAATGTATACATGCTTTGTTTTATGTCCATTGCTATTACTTTGAACACTCCTCTTTTAATTTTGGATATAAATATATATTTGATTTTAATATAGATACCATTTTAATATTTCTACACATGAATGTGCCTATAATATTTAGATTTGTTTTTCTCATTATGTATCCTTGTTTTTATTTTAATTTCTTTCTAACTGATGAACCATGGATGTTGCCTATATCAGTGAGGAGTCATGAGATGTATAATACATTGATACATTATATAATATTTAGCTCATAGTAAAGATCTGTCTTCTAAAATACTTATCTGTTCTTCAGAGTGCAACACACTCCAAATCATTTCCCCCTGTTTGTGGCATGTGGAGCATGCCACTGCTATCTGAAGACATCACACTGACCATACTGCATCATTAATTACATTCCTACTGAGCTACAATTTGTGTGGATTATTTCTACAGATAAAGTCTTTTTATACACTTTTGATTTAGAGGAAACTTCAATGATCTTTTACTCTTATCTTATCTAGGCCATATCTTCATTTCCAGATGATTTTGCAGATGCACTGACTTACACCCACAAGATTTCAGAGGAAGCAGAAGACTACCATGTTATCAGAAAATCAAACTCAACATGGACAGGCTAAATATCCATTTCTGTGATCATCTAATTTGTTCTTGTGTTATACTGTCTACACTGATGGGTGTTTTTCAAAAAAAGGAATGTGAAGAGGCAATAGTCACTTCTGCTGTCATTGTAGACACAGGGACAGTCCTTTAGTGACCCCTTTTATGCTCAGTCCTGGTCTGTCCTCATCTCTTGCTGTGACCTAGCATCTTCCACATTGAATTCACTTAATTCCTGTGTCAGTCTCAGGAGCATGGATGCCTACAGCTCCTGTCTATTCCTATGCTAAGAAATTTTTAAACTATCTTCTTTACCAAGGAACATCTAGAATCGAGCATGGTTATATCAAAAAGATAATGAGCTACATATTAAAGAAGAAGTGTGAATGGGAGGAACAGCATGTAAGATAGTCTTTATTAAATCACTGGGTCAGTTTAGCATGAAAATTATCTAAAGAGATTTTTTTATATTTTGGTCAAATTGTTTTTATTGAAATTATTATTTACATCAGAGTAGTAATGCACAAATCCCTCAACAGTGAATGGAATAAAGAAAATACTGCATAGGATCACTGAGTAACACAGAATGAATCTACAGTATACAATGTCAAGATATTAAGAAATGTCTTCAAAATTGGTGTCAAAGGATGAAAAATAATATACTTATTAAAAAGCTTTAAATTTTCAGGAAAGAAGATCTACAGGATGGTCTGGAAATTCATGGTAAAGAAGTGCTTTCCTATAGACAAAATGAAAATTTGCTACTCTAAAAAAAGATTCCTGATAACCATTTATATGAAAATTTATTAAAAACTATATGGAAGGGGTGAGATAGCCTGACCCAGTCAATAATCTGTGTGTAATTTTGTTTTCTCTTAGAAAGTTGGGAAGTTAACCAAAATTTATAGGGAAAGGTTCCTATTCATCAGCGAAAGGTGGAGTTATCACAATGTGCCCAGCATTTCTGTGGTCATTAGAAGAGAGACCCCACTATTCAGACTCCAGGCCTGCTCAGTAAATTAAACACAATGGTGGAAAGTCACTGTGTGCAGAAAGTCTATTCCACCTTCTAACACTGTTCACATTTATCATATTGCTGAAACGATAAAAAACACATTTGATTATTGGATATTTGTCATTTCTATATACAAGTTAGTGTATATTTTCCACTGTTTGGAACCCAATATATCTCTCTTGGTTAACTATGTTTTATTGTTTTTTAACTTCAAAATACTTGAAACCCATGCCAGAACATGCTCTGTCAGAAAAAAAAAAAATTATAGATCTTTTGACTTCCTTCCCTTGGAGCATCCCAAATCCATACTTGCTGTGGCTCCCCATCACTCATGGGGATAATGGAACCCTCACTCCCCCTACATATCCCAGGGACTTTAATCTTACTACACCAGGACTTCTCGTGCTTTTCTTGCAGGATTCTGACTCACACTTTCTGGGCAGATTCTTCATCTCCCTGCCTTCTGTCATATCAACCACACTACCTGAGGACATTTATTAAACAACTCTCCCCAGAGCAACAGATTGTGTGTTCAGAGTACATGACTTTCCCTAAAACTCCATGGAATTTTCTTTAATATTGATTATATATCATAGACAACAAAGAAAATTTCAATAAATATAAGAAAATTGAAAATATTGTATTTTATCTGACCACAATGAAATAAAAAATAAAATCAATAGTAAATACACAGAAATAAAAAAATACACAAGCTCATGGATTTTAAAACAACACACTATTGAGCTAAAGGATATTCATTGAAGAAATCGAGGAAAAATTTAAAAATCCCAGAATGAAGTGAAAATGGAAAAAGAGAATATACCAAAACCCTGCAATATAATGAAGGCAGTCTGAATATCAGTTACTACATTAAACAGTTAAAACAGTGAGACAATGAGATGTCTCAGAAAGTATAGGCAATCATCCCCAAAATCTGATGATCTGAATCCTTGTAAAGGTAGATAGGAAAAACTTACTCCAGGGAAAATCCTTTGACCTCCATTGAATGGCATAGCACTTTCAATGGAGTGAAATAATATACCACACAATAAAGCATAAAAAATTCTGAGATAATAATATTAAAAATTTATAAACTAAAGAGAAATAACTAAATGATACCTTCTAAGAATCTGAAAGAAATATGAACAAACCAAACCCGCAAATAATAGGCAGAAATAACTAAAATCAGAACACAGGTTAGTGATCTAGATATTCAACACATAAAACTTAAAACAAAAAATGCAACGAATCAAAGAAACTAATAGTTTATTCTTGAAAGAGAGAAACATGAAATACTCAGCAAAATTAAGCAAAATAAAAAGAAAAAAATTCTCAGATCAATAAAATTAGAGATGAACAAGAAACCATCTCAAAATATACCAAAATAAAAAATAAAATTGGTAAACTACAAGGGCATAATTTTAAACCACATAATTTATTTTGGTGGTTTGAATGAGATTTCTCTTGTGGTTTCAGGCACTTGAATAATTAGTTCCCAGTTTGTGCTGCTATTTGCAGAGTCTTAGAAAGTGTAGCCTTGCTGGAGAATGTACATAACTGAGTATAAGATTTGAGAGTTGAAAAATTCATTCCCTTCCTTTCACTTCCTGTTTGCAGTTTGAGATGTAAGATCTCTGCTGCTGCTGCTTCCAAAACTGTGGTCTGCTGCCGTGATTCCTTGCCAGGAATGACTCATCTTCTTCTGGAACCCTCATCCAAACGAGTTCTTCCTTCTATAAGTTGTCTTATCATGGTGTTTTATTATTACAATAATAACTCCATATACAATGATATACCCATAATGTACTAAAGCTAAAAAAGGATGGAATTCTAGAAGTGAAAGGCTCACCAAAGCAACAATCAGGTAAGATCAATAATTTCAACAGCACTATAACAGGAAAGGAGATTTAACTGGACTTGGAATCTCCAAAGAGAAACAATGTCTTAGTGTTCCTAGAGAATATTTACAAAGGCATTTAATTAAGAAGGGATGGCACACCCAGAATGTGTGGGGCAACTTCTCATAAGCTAAGTTCCTTGATGAGAAGAAAAGGAAAGACCTATAGCACAGGAGAATTCAATTCCCTGTCACACGACTATTACTTCTGTACTATGGTGAACTGTACTGTGAAGCCCTTAATTGTCATTCATCAGTTATTTTTTCCCAGTGACAAAAAACACAATCAATATATTAAAGAACATAAATAAACATCTATTTACACTCCTGCCTATTTGAAATATTTTAATCAAAATTTCATTTCATTTTATTTTATATTCTCTATGTGTATAAATCCAGAAGAATGTTAGGACTAATTAGCGTCATGGGTAACAAACACAAAGCTGTTCGAAATTTTGTATATTTCAGATTAAAAAATGAAACCTGTTCTTAGCTCAACCTGCAAATGATTTTGAAGTGTTAATTAAAGAACGTTACAAAACCTAATGAAATGGCATGCTTCTATTAGTTACAATATTACACCATTGACAGGATAAATACTATTTTCTCAAGGAAAAATTGTATGCTGAAATTAAGTAACTTTCATTTTACAAGAACCTGCCATTTTCAAAGACGATAAATCTCTATTTACCTGTTTTAAGAGAAATACTACAATGAAATTAACTGTTCATAATGTGAGAAATCCATTCCTTAAAACATGTATTATTAAAGCAAAATATATACTAATTACATTACTTTTGTGGAGCATATGATCATTACCTTGTATATATCAATTCCCCTTAGTGTATATAAAGAAAATAAACTTCAAGAGTGGAACTTGTCTGTATGTTTAAACTTCCTTGAAATTTTCTATTTTTTGTAATGGTAGGCAAGATATGTCAGACAAACCCTTCCATTGAGGAAAATAAAAGTAAAACCAGTGCAGAGAAACCAAAGATGGCAGATAGATCATGAGTTATAATTATTGGATCACAATTCAGAAGAGAGTAAGAATTGAGAATAACAAATTCTATATGTAATGAGACCATTTCTCCAAGGGCACCCTCCAGGCACTGATGCCACCATTATGAAAAAAATTTCAAATAGACAGTAGTCAGTTTTCTGAGCATATCCCCACTTCAACAGAGAGAGACCAAAAGAAATTACAGGTGAGGGTAATTACAATTGTTCTAAAATAACATATCTAAATGCCTTAATAGCATCACATTTGATAGTAAAATATCAAGTATTTTAATGAAGAAAGTCAAACATTAAAAAACCGAATGACCGAAGGTCAAAAACAATGAACCTATACTTAAACACTCACCATAGGAAATCATTTTTATTATTTTCAAAAATAATGGATAAAACAGACAAATTAGGTATTATTAGATTATACCAGAGAGTAAGGATAAAATATTTTAATCTTTTCACTGGTTTACTATTTTTCCATTGATTTGAAGAATATACTCCTCACCATGTGATAACTTGTTGATGAATTTTATTTTTGTTCAATAGTCTCAGTTTCAACAAAAACTGTGCTGGCCCAAGTCTTTGTGGAACTTCAATTTTGTGGTGGTTGGATGTTTTTATCTTGAGATACCATTTCTATTTATTGTTTATAGTTTAAGTAAATTCTTTAATTTCATATTATTAAGCACAAAAGGACTTAATATAAATGTGTAAAATTCACCGAATAATGTGGATAATTACAAATAGCCATAGCCAGAGATTTACTTCATTCTTTCTGGAAGTGATTAAAAAGTTCACAGCTATCACTGAAATGAAAGATTTAGAGACACAGACAATTCTATCCAGTATGCACATATTATAAAATGCTAAACTCTTAAGTATGCACTGCAGGCTTTATTTAATCATGTAAATAATGATTAAATGTATCAGAAGCAAACCACAAAATGTTGAAAAGTTCTTAGGCACAGCAGGCCCTTCTCTGACCACAATTAAACCATCAATCATCTAAACATGTGAAATTGTTACATAAAGATGTGGAGGCCACCCTGTGGTCATTTTTTGTTTGTTTGTTTGTTTGTTTAACTCTTTACTCTTTGCTCATTTGGTGGTCCACCACCCAGTTCCAAAATAAATCATATGGCATCTTAAGGTTTCTTATGAATGCCCAGCCTTAGCTTAACTTATTTCTATCCAGTTTTTCTTAAATTAACCCATCTTCCTTTTTGCCTCTCAGCTTTTATCTTTCTCTATTCTATATATCTTTTACTTCTCCCTCCATAGCTTGCTGTGTAGTTGATTGCCTGGCCTCTGAAGTCCTCCCTTCTTCTTTTTTTACTCCTTGATCCTCTCTTCCCAAATTTCTCCTCCTATGTATTCTCTCTGCCTGTCAGTCCTACCTATTCTTTTTCTGCCCAGCTATCAGCTGTTCATTTCTTTATTAGATCAATCAGGTATTTTATGCAGGCAAAGTAACACAGCTTCAACGAGTTAAACAAATGCAGCATAAAAGAATGCAACACATCTTTTCATCATTAAATGTAGATGAGCAGCGGGCCGCTTCCTGCTGCCCAGCTCCCTGCCACCGGCTAGCTTTACCCAAAATAATTACATGGAAACTGTATTCATTTAAACACTGCTTGGCCCATTAGCTCTAGCCTCTTACTGGCTAATTCTCACATCTTGATTAACCCATTTCTATTAATGTGTATAGCACCATGAGGTAGTGGCTTACTGGGAAGGATCTTAGCCTACATCCATCTCAGGTCAGAGAATCATGGCAACTGACTCACTTCTCTTCTTCCCAGCATTCTGTTCTGTTTACTCCGCCTACCTAATTTTCTGTCCTAACAAAGGGCCAAGGCAGTTTCTTTCTTAACCAATGAAATCAACACAAAACAGAAGACCCTCTTCCATCATTTTCCCTTTTTCTGTTTAAACAAAAAAGAAAGGCTTTCACTTTAACATAATAAAATTACATATAACAAAACAGTTATCAAGCACGAATTACAGTTACAATATTTATATCTATTTTATCTCTTACTGTAACAAAGGAAAACTATATCTATTTATTCTTCAACTCCATCAAAGACTCCAGAAGGATATAATATTACCTAAGTAAACAAGAAGTAAGCAACTTCCAAACTCTAGAAATGACAGAGACGTCTCACTGCTTGGACAGTCACCCAAAGTTCCTCTGTACCGTTGGGGCATCCATCTACAGTCTACAGGCCCATAGTGTCTAGGAGACTTTTCAATGAAGCAGAAAATTTCAAAGACAGTTCAGTCACTATCTGCTGTGTCTTGCAGAATGTCTCGCAGACTCTTTCATGAATCAGGAACCCCGAAAGACCATTTCACCTTTAGGCAAGTTCAGCACTCCTCTTTCTGCGGGTTCTTTATGTCCAGTTTATGCAACAGTCCAGGCAAGAGCAGTTTCTTGCCCAAATGGCTGTCAAATTCCATAAGGAGCCTCTTCGATGCCCATCTTCTTCTTGAAGTAGATTGGAGCTGCCAGGAGCAGACATGTCTCATTGTCGTGAAAAACCTTAAGTTATTAAAACACTAAATGCCATATTCTATAGTCTTTGAAAGATATGAAGAATTTCTATCTGAAATATATCTATGCACATCTAGAAAATCTACCTAACATTACTACAAGCTTGACTATTATCGATGATTATTCACTAACAACCTATATTTTCTAATTATACATTACATTTTAAATGAACTACACAATCACAATATCAGAAATACATATACATATGACAAAATTGACCTTAAAATCCATACCATTGCAAGTTATTCATATCTATATCATATCCCCCTTTAAATGTAAAAGAATATTTATAAACAATATTTGGGAATACGGGCACAGTTATTTCTCTCCAAACTGCTTCCTGCTGTATGGGGGCGCTGTGATTTAGATCTTTCATGGTGTAAGCTGTGTGCCAGGTTCATCTCAGTTGGCAGTTGAGTGAAGTAATTTTTTGAGGGTGTTCACAGCAACCTTTCAGGAGGGCGTGGTCTATCATACCATATTGGGATGGAAGCAATCCACAGGGTCTCATCCTCTGTGAAAACAAAAGAACTTTTCCAAAGCATCATAACCTTAGATCCAGGAAGGATCTTAGCCTACATCCGTTTCGGGTGGGAGAATCATGGCAACTGACTCACTTCCCTTCTTCCCAGCATTCTGTTCTGTTTACTCCACCTACCTAATTTTCTGTCCTATCAAAGAGCCAAGGCAGTTTCTTTATTAACCAATGAAATTAACACAAAACAGAAGACCCTCCTCCATCAATTAAACAAATGTTCCATAGCATACACAAATGTAACACATCTTCAACTAGTATTACACAGCACTTCCCTACAGATATAGTGTATATAGTAACAAAACTCATGTAAAAAGATGGAATTAGTGATCTTAGCAAAGCTATCAGACAGAGATTACCTTTTTGTAATTATAATAAAAGTTTTAAATAAAATTTAAGAAGCATATATTAAACATAAAACATGCTAACAATTTTATTCTCATACAAAATATTGAGAAAATAAAAAATAATAATGAAATAAGCAATAACCAGTGGAAAAAAAGGACAGTTTTCATGCAATAGGTACCTCAGAATTACAAAACATTTATATATATATATATATATATATATATATATATATTCTGTTTATATATGTTTATATATATATGTCAATGTATATATTGACATAGGTTTAATTCACTGTCATATAAAAAGAAGTGTATTAGAGAGACAATTCATTTTTATATGAAAAAGTATCAGCTAAAAATAAATATGGAATTTTGAAAAAATGATGTAAGAAGTTCTTATCTTCTATTATTTCATTCCATTATAAAATAATGATTATTAAAAGAGTTATGTGATAAGACAGAATAACATATGTGCAACAGGTAAAACCTGGGTACCCAAACAGGTTTAAAAACATGCAAATATAGAGGTGAGACAATACGGTCAATGCTTGTCAGGTTAAAAAAGCAGTTAACACCCAGCTATATTTCAGTTTGTGTTGTTCGTGATGCTATTTGTATGTGTTTTTCCCTCTTTGGGAGATTTGCTGCTGTGAGATCATCTATTGTCTGTCTTTTGTATGTCCCTTGACTGAAGAATGTATAAAGAAGATGTACATTTACACAATGGAGTACTACACAGCAGAAAAAAATAATGACATATTAAAATATGTGGGCAAATAGATGGAGATAGAAAACATCACATTGAATGGGGTAACCAAAATCCAGAAAGACAAATATAATATGTACTCACTCATAAGTGAATTTTAGACATAAAGCAAAGAAAAACCAGCCTACAATTTGATGGGGGAGCTAACCAATCACCCTGTTTGAGGGGCATGGCCCCTCTTGGGGGGAAGGGGACCAAATACCTTTAAAACATCAGTGTGCATTTGTTTTCACTCTCTTTGTTTCCTGCTCTTCGCTGGAACTCTGGCTTTGTAAGTTTTTCCCTTTTCCCCCTTTTATTAAAGCTGAGTATTTTATAATAAAGCTAATTTGGTTAATTCCAATTTCCAACCAACCACGCCCCTTCAACAATTCACAATCCCAGAGAACCTTGACAATAAAGAGGACACTAAGGGAGACATATATGCATCTAATCTACATGAAAAGTAGAAAAAGACAGGATCTCTTGAGTAAATTTGGAACATGGGGATCACTAGAGAGGGTAGAAAGGGTGGGAGAAGAAAGAAGGGGAGGAGAGAAAGATATATAGCTCAATAAAACAATAAAAAAGGGAAAAAAATAAAAATAAAGTCTGATAAAAAAAGAGAATTGATAAGGATTGTCAAGTATACAACGAATCAGATCATCAGCAGGGTGTGGTAGTTCTTGCTGCAATTCCATCACTTCATTGAAGTTACAATGTAGACTTAGCTTCATAGGATGTTCACTGTAGCCACATTGGGCAGTGGAAGAAGGTTGAGGCAATGCTTATTAGAACTGGCAACCTCTTCCCCAATAATAATATATAAAAGGCAATGAAATGTTAGTCCTGCTCAATCTCAGTAAGAGACAGTTTAGGTAGGACCAAAATTAAATTCTACTGGTATTTATTCAACCATTGACTAAAGTCAACATGACTGATAATTACATGACTTTTCAAAGATGGAGAAAGTATACTACCCCATGGCTAGGCATATCAACTTGGAAAACTGTTGGATTAATGCCCAACATGATAAACATGTTCGGTGATTCAACGAATTCACAAGCTAAAGCAAGGCGGCAAATGTGAACAGGAAACATGTTCAAGATTGATCATGAATGATGCTACAGACCTCCAGTGAAATAGGGATCAACCAAAGAATGTGATGCTTACATTAAGTAGCACTCAACTGACACATAGGTAGCAGGAAGGAATTTCATAGATTTTTGATGCCTCTCATCCATCATGGGTAAATCAGTTGCCAGAAAGTCCCGTAAGTAGACAAACGTACACTGCTGAACTCTAACTGTGAGAATAAAAACACATGCAAATAAGAGGCAATTTTTAAACACAACTTCAGGAAATCCAGGAAGGATTGTGGCTATGAAGGAAATCGTGGGTAGTTTTTTCCAGGACCAGGACCTCTCTTTGATACATGTTAAAGTTAAACTATAGTTCTACTTACAATAATTCATGGTGTCATAGGATTATACTTCTTGGGTGTATGTAAACTATACTCTACATTTAAGAAATTGAACCTTGTGGCAGTAACTCATAACTTCTTGGGTGCTCATGGATTCCTGTTCAGAGGCTGATGGTATTCATTTCCCGACAGCAGCTATCAGTTCTCTCTTCCTGTGGAGCATTAATAAGGGACACTGGTAGACTCATGATGGTGCACTAATTGCTCCCATCAAATCAAGGTAGTGCTCCTAATTGGACTCAACACTTCCGACCACCATTCCACACAGAAGTCATTCAGCACTAAGAATTAAATCAGAAATGTGAATCTTAGCCAATTAATTTCAAAATGGAAGATTTTTGTGAATCTTCTAGGAAATAGAATTTGATCAGTTCAAAGAGGTACTTGAAATCAGGAATTTCAAACCTAGACAGATTAACACACATTTTTCCACTGTTGTGAAAACGTAGTTATGAGGGGAAAAATGAGAAATAAGGAAAAACTGTCAAATAGATAAAGAATTAAGAAAGAAAGAAAGAAAGAAAGAAAGAAAGAAAGAAAGAAAGAAAGAAAGCAGTTGCTCCATCACCAAATCAATATAAATTTAGTACTTTCTTGAACTATGGATTTCACAGTGTGTGAATGATTACATTCCATTTCAATGGTTTAAACCCATTGGCATGACTGCTGAGTGTTCAAAATTACTTAGCACATGAGACACTAATAATTAAAAAGAGTAACAAAATTGCATGTAATTAACCCAAAATCTCCTTACATAATTCCAAGACTAACTAGTGGATAGAATGAGTTAAATTTGTCTCTATTGAAAAAAAAAAAAAAAACTTTTCTGATATTTAAAGTCCATTAGGCCCAGTTGCGAGCAGCTTTGAAATGTGTCTTAGGGTAAAGCAGTAATCTCTTTGGGTTTTAGTTTTTCAGATAGGAAATTTCTTTCATACTAGAAGGGTGTCTTGCAGTGCTTCTGATAGTATTGTCATATTTCTGGAAGGGGAACAAAATATGCAATAGTAACAAAAAGATGAATGAAGCTGAATATTATCAATAGGTATAAGATATAGGGAATGTTAGAGTATAAGTGGTAAGGCTTTATCAAAATTAAAGGAAATATTTTATGCCAAGGATTTTATAAAATATTATACATCCAATATTGCCAAAAATAATTGCTATTATTATTCATGTCATCATTGCCTTACAGGATGAGGGATGTCAGATATTTTTTTGCATGGATATTTTCACCTAAAATTTTGTAATCAACAATTTATGAAACCAGTCAACAGGAAAGACAAGAAAATTCAAGAGAACATTTAGAGCTCTAGTGATGTATCCTAAAGGATATATCTATCAGAATAAAAAATTAGAGCAAAGCAAAAAGTCCCTCCTCTTCTTTACATTCTTATTACATTCACTTACATGAAAAGCCATATATTTCTATCAATCATATATATAAGCAATATATTTCCAGTCCTTATCTCGAACTTCAAAATTAAGATTATTAAAGTGGGGCGGATTGAAAGAATATCATGTCAGGCCCAAGGTCAACTGGCCTTTCCCTCTGTCAACTCTGACCCAAGCTTCCATTACTGCAAAGAGATGAACTGTAGCAAAACAAGAAGAAGGAATCTATTGAGCTGCGCTGCCTGAAAGCAAGGAGAATTACCCTATACGTTATGTCCTTCTAGTAATTACAATATTATTCTATTGGTTTTTTGTAGACCATAATATAGATTCACATTCTATATTCACATTCCAAGAGGAAGTCTTTAATAACCATAAATGTTTCCCTGAGGTTAGTTAAGAAATAAGATGTGAGAGCTCTAATCCCATGAACTCCTACTATACTCCTTTTTGAATGCTTCAAAGTTTGGTGGTGGGTCTGGTTTAGTTATCTCCTCTCTCGGACTATATTATTCAGTGCCCTAGTTTTCAGGCTACCACAGATGTTGTAAATTTAGTGAAACAATGGTAGATTGTCACACCTATGGACTCTCTCCTAAACGTAATTTGGTTAATAGAACATGGGCTTACAACTTTTATTTTTCTGAGCATTCACAAAGCCAGTTTCAGAGTTCCAACCACATAGTCTGAAAGTTTGATCACACCTGAATTCCCCTATGTTTAAATTTATTTTGATTTCAAAACTATATGTATGTATGTATGTGTGTGTATATGTATATATATATATATATATATATATATATATATATATATATATATAATTGTGGGTATGTTTGGAAGAACTAGATGTTTCACCATCCCCATGGTGCTATCATTTCATGATTGAATCAGCACATCTTATTATATAGCCAATAACTAATTCAAATCTAAAGTACATAGAAATCAACTGGGATTATCTCTTCATCCAACATAGGATCATTTATACACAAGGGCAGGAAGAAGGAAAATTCTTCAGTGAATTTAAGATACAGAATGTTGAAGTTTTAATAATTCAGGGCTCAAAAGATGAGATCATCTCTTTTTAGGAGAATGGTCTCTAGGGAGCTAAAACAAGTCAACCTCATGGGGTGAGTTTCATGAAGCACTCTAATATTTAAGAACTCTCAGTGCAAATTGATCATTGAGTACAGTGATTTTTTTCCTATTTCCAGCTGCAGTCTTGCTTCTCCTCAGAGGCAATAAACCCATGGAGAAAGAGCAGGGAGAACACGGTCTAAACTTCTCTTCACATTGGCGTTTAGTATTGCTCATTAGTCTAAATTAATTCTTAGTGGTTCATCAATAATTTCAATATTAATTAAGGTCCAGATGAATACTAGATAGGAGAGCACAGTGGACTATTTTCAGGAATGTTATTTGAAATGCAAACAACAATTAGGGCAATGTGGGTGAATCTTGCCTTCTTTAAATCTAGTAATGTTTATGTTGCAGCATTATGCATTTTTAATATTGCTTATCATCTTTCTAGTAAGGAAAGTTTGAGTGTGGCTATGTGTGCTCTCGCTCTCACCACTCATATAGAATCAGTAACGACTTCTCTTAGTTTATTATATATAACTACTATTTAATTTGGATACCACTTCATTGGTATTATATAAAAAACTATATTCAATGATGTTATATCTATTCGCATTTATTTTATAGTGATCAGTCTCAGGGTCAAGTTCAGGAAACCATATAAGCAAACAGACAATCAGACAAACTTAACCATGGAAAGACAAAGAACAAAGCATTTTAGCAAATTTTCACAGTGAAAAATATTGTAGGTTAGGATATCACAATGGTGCCTGATCCAAACAATATCTTGAAAGACTTCTCCAAAGATCTGATTCTCAGGCACAATGTCAAGCAACCCTTAAACAAATGAAGAAGATCATTACTTTTAAAGATTCCAGCTATAGGGAATCACACTAGTAGCTGGCCATGTTTGGAGGGAATTGTTTTAATGGCCGAATGGAAAGGGAGATTCAAGGCCTGTTGTGAGAAAGGGAAGAGTGTGTGGGTAAGGCATGACACCTGAATTATGCAGAGACTTGCAGGGCTCTGTATGGATTTCTTCTTGGTCCTTTGATAATTTTGAATCTACTGAGAAGTAGAATTATTAAATTATTAACTATTTCTAAGGAACTATGATTACAGCTCCTGTGGAAAGGGAAGTTGCAGGCATGAGAGTAGACAGAGACTTTGGGGAGAAAAGTTTAGATGTGTGAACCAGACAGAGGAAGATTGCAAATTTTAGGCTAAGATAATGACATGATAACGGCATTGAAATAAATATTACCTGGTGGACTCCAGGATTATTTGGGACATAAAATATGATGGCATTTTGAATACAGAAAGTAAAGGAATGAAGCTTACATGACTAAACATTAAGCTTTATATTTACATAAAACCATAAATGAGTAATAGTATCATTCACTTAAATGAAATTGTGTTGAAAGGCAGAGGACCCATGTGCTGGGTTCAGGATTTTTAGGACATTGATTAGTGCATGGTAGGCTATAGTATGATAGTACACTCTGTAAAGCAAGTAGCTAAGTTTTTTAGGGTTTGCAGATCACATGTGTACATTATTCTATTTATTGACACATTTATTCATTCTTAGCTATTGAAAGCTAGGAAAAAAGTAACAAGATTTGGGTTGTGGTCATATGTATAATCATCTTGAATGTAGGAAGAGACACCCTGTGAGATAAAAACGTGATTAGGTCTAGGTATCATCAGTATTTGGTAGTGAGTGAAGTCCTGGATATAAATGGATTTGCCTGGAGCATTATAGAAAACAAAGTGAAGAAAGACTATAACTGAGCATCAAGGAATTCTAGCAATCTAAAAATGAATCCTAAAATAGTACAAAAGGACACAGGAAATATTGTTACCATGGAAGTCAGTAAAAGGCAGAGAATAGCATTTTTAAGATATGAAAAATTCTAGACACCTAAATACTAATGATACCAATTAAATTGAAAAATTACTAAATAGCAAAAATTTAATTAATAACAGTTAATACTGGTAAATATAAAAGCTATATAGTAATTGTCCTTTATTTGATGGAAGTGTCTTCCTCTTTTAGCTAAGAAAGGAAAGAGATGCATACACTAGAGTAGTCTTTAAGGTGTAAACAGCAAAGGAACTATTTATAGGTCAACTTGGGTCT
This sequence comes from Arvicola amphibius, assembly GCF_903992535.2. Lineage (NCBI taxonomy): Eukaryota > Metazoa > Chordata > Mammalia > Rodentia > Cricetidae > Arvicola > Arvicola amphibius. Next base: position 78,697,370 of record NC_052047.1, read on the forward strand.
ATTAAATAAGTCGTTATTTAAAGAGAGTTAGAAAATAAGTATAATATAATTGAGGAGAAAGAAGTATCGGAACAAACAGTATGCTTACAATGTGTGTTGAAAGTCTGTTTGAAATTAACAAATTTAAATTTGTAAGAATGACTTTATTTCCAGGAATTTTTCAAAGACTATGTTTAATGTTAAATATCAAGTAAAACCATTCTAGGAAAATGACATGTGTGCACTTTCTCTGATGAGCAAGCAGAAAAACAATCACTGGCAAAAATGTAAACTGATATGTGAACAGACTTCAAGGTGGGATACTATTTTTTTTTTTTTTTTGGTTATTTGAGACAGGGTTTCTCTGCAGCTTTAGAGCCTGTCCTGGAGCTAGCTCTTGTAGACCAGGTTGGTCTCGAACTCACAGAGATCCACCTGCCTCTGCCTCCCGAGTGCTGGGATTAAAGGTGTGCGTCACCACCGCCCGGCAGCTATTTTTAATAGCACACTACTGAAATAGTTCTGATAGTAATCAGGAGAGACCAGTGGAATAAAGATTCATTGTGTCTACCCATCACGATATTGTAGATTATTTAATGGAACTAAGAAAAGTTTTATATATAAATATGTTTTGTATTCATTTTGTGTGTGGTTATGTACGTGTGTGTGTTTGTGTGTGTGTGTTTGTGTGTGTGTGTGTTGCATATGGAGTATAAAGACCAGGGCTCCACATCAGAAGCTTATCTCAATAACTCTTTTATTTTCTTATGTAAAAATAATTTATTATTTTTATACATGGAGGTTTTGCCTGTATGTATGTATGTGTACCACATGTGTGGTATGTCCCTTGAGAACAAAAGAAAGTGTTGGAATAATTAGAAACTTGAGTTGAAATGATTGTTTGCTACCATATGGGTACTGCACATCAAACTTGATCTACTTATTTTTTCACTTTTTTTTTTTTTTTTTTGGTTTTTCGAGACAGGGTTTCTCTGTGGCTTTAGAGCCTGTCCTGGAACTAGCTCTTGTAGACCAGGCTGGTCTCGAACTCACAGAGATCCGCCTGCCTCTGCCTCCCGAGTGCTGGGATTAAAGGCGTGCGCCACCGTCGCCCGGCATTTTTTCACTTTTTTACATTAAATTTTTATTCATTTTGCATACCAACTACAGTTTCAACTCTCTCCACTCTTCCAAATTTCCCTCTCACCCACTATCCATTTCTCAGAAAGGGTAATGCCTCTTATGGGGAGTCAACTAAGCTTGGCATGTCAAGTTGAGGTAGAACCAAGACCCTTCTCACTGCATCAGGGCTGAGCAAGGTATCCCATCATAGGTAATAGGGCTCCAAAAATTCACTTCATGCCCCAGGGATAAATCCGGGTCCCATTGCCACAGGCCTCATGAACAGAATAAACCACACAACTGTCACTCATATTCAGAGGACCTAGTTTAGTCTCATTCATGCTCCACCACAGTCAGTTCAGATTCTGTGAGTTCCTACTAGATCATATCAGCTTCCTCTGTGGGTTTCCCCATCATGATCTTGACCCTCCTTTGCTCATATAATCCTTCTTTACTCTCTTGGATTGAACTCCAGGAGCTCAGCCCAGTGCTTGCTTATGGAACTCTGTACCTTTTTCCATCAGCTACTGGATAAAGGTTCTATGATGTCGATTAGGGTAGTCACCAATCTGATTAAAGGAGAAGGCCAATTCAGGCACCCTCCCCACTACTGCTAGGAATTTAGCTGAGTTCAACTTTGTGGATTCCTGGGAATTTCCTAGCCCCAGGTTTCTCTCTAATCCCGTAATGGCTCTCTCTATCAACATATCTGTTTCATTGCTCTCCCTGTCTGTCCCTTCCCCAGCTCAACCATCCTGTTTTCCCCTCATATTCTCATTCTCCATTCCCTACCCTCTACCCTAACCCCCAGTTTACCCAGGAGATCTTATATGTACTCCCTTTTTTTTAAGGCAATCCATGTGTGGCTATTTTACGATCCTCCTTGTTGCCTAGCTTCTCTGGGACTGTGGATTGTAGGCTGATTATCCTTTCCTTTACATCTAATACCCACTTATGAGTGAGTACATACCGTGTTTGTATTTCTGGGTCTGGGCTACCTTACTCAACCAGATGTAAACAATTCGTATCCACAAAAACAGGCCTACAGAAAGGACTAGAAGGAAAACTCCGAACTAAGGAAGTTAGCTGCACCCATGAAAACACAGGCAATACATAATCTTGAACCAGCAAAACCAAAAAAAAAAAGGGAAAATTCATACACTACCACCACTAAAACAAAAACGATCTTCTGAAAATGTGACTAGTTCTTAAAGGCTAAGTCATCTGTCCACACACCTCTGCCTTAATTCTTGAGACAATGATTGTAATTGAACCTTGAGGTCACTGTCTCAGCTAGAAGAACCAACCTGAAAGTTCCAGGGATATCAGAGGCTCTGTTTCCCCCAACCCCACACCGAGATTGCAGCTATGTGCCTGTGCATCAGCTATTAATGTGGGTTTTGGGAGATTCAAAAGGCCCACCCCTGCCATCCAAATACAGAGATAAGTAAAGTTTTACCATGTCTAATAATGCCATCTTTTCTTTTTAAAAAAGATGATACCTGAGATTGTCTCGTGACATCCACACATATGTCACACATGTATACACACCTGCACCTACACATGTACCCCCTACACCTGAATGCATACATATATTTGTAAATACACACCTGTGTATTAAAAGTTCATGGCTACAGATTTTTATCTTAAAGATGAAGTCCACAAACACACATTGCACTGCAGCAATGGGTCATTAGAAAACATTCTAAAAGGTTTCACATATTAAAATGTCAACATCAACATCTCTATTGATATTCTGGACCAATCTCAATCAGAATTTCATTCCTACCTCTGAAATAATTACTAACAATATACCTTATGATGACTGGATACTTGGTTGTGATGGCAAAGTTCTTCCATATTGCAGCTCATAAGGCACGCAGCATCTGGCAGGGTAAATTGTTATCCTTTTCAAGCCCATTCCCTGGATTTTCAGAGCACTATTGCCCCTGGAACTTCTTTCTTAATCTCTTTCCCATTTACTCCACAGCTGAACATTTCCCTTTCTTCTCTTTCCCAATATTGATTATCCTTTTGTTAATAGTACATTATCCATTTTGAGAAGTTGAAAAGATATATTCTGGTCGTCAAATTATTTAATCTTTTAATACTAGTCCTAATAGATTAAATCCAAAGAAACTGATATATAGCTTTGTCAAAAATTTTCATTATGTAACCAAAGAGAATTGTAGTCATCATATTAAAAGCATACCAAAGGTTTTGATGTATTATCCTGCTGAGATAATCCAGGCATCAGGTTAATGAAGGCTAATTTGGTCAATTTAGTGTTTAGGTACTCATTGGTTCTAAGTTGTATTCAATTATAACGTGAAAGTATGAGTCTGTTAGCCTTAAGCCTCAGGATCAGTAAATGATGACACCTGTTTCCCCCAATCTTCAACACTGTGACTATGGGGTGAAAGCCTAAGCAATTATTCTTTTGTGATTTTCATAATCCTGTGAGGGCTTCCTTCTCATTGTATGTGTGTTTGTGTCCAGAGGGAGAAGCTGGACAAAGAAATGAAGGTAAAATCAGAGATGATGAAAAGCAAATATTGTGTATGTATCAAATGGATATATTTATAAATATACTTGATCTTCATGTCAAATATTTAAAAACTTGAGATTTTATAAATCATGGACTTAACAAATAAGAACTATATATTTACATTTTTCAAATGGAAAATACTGAATATCATAAACAATGACATTAAATTATACTTTACCTTATAGAGATATATTCAGAGTACATATTTGATGTCAGACAATGGTCTGTATTTTGTCAATTATATTTTAAATAAACACTGACTGGCCAGTAGCCAGGCAGGAAGTATAGGTGGGACAACCAGACAGGAAGTAGAGGTAGGTCAATAAGAACAGGAGAACTCTGGGCAGAAGGAAGCCCTAGTCTGCAGTTGTGACCCAGCCACAGAAGAAACAAGATGTGACTGCCTTGCTGAATAAGGTTCTGAGCCACATGGCCAACATAGACAAAAATAATGGGCTATTATAAGTTATAAGAGTTAATAAGAAGTCTGAGCTACTAGGCCAGTCAGTTTATAACTAATGTATACATCTGTGTGATTCTTTGGGACTTAACAACCGAGGAAACCATTCTTTGGGACTTAACAACCAAGGAAACCGAGAAGGACAGATACCTCCGGACAACACATATTAATGTACAAAGTAGCAATGAGAAAGGAAAAAATAATACTCACCCCATCCTCTCATCTAAAGACACCTCACCGAAAATGAAGTCTACATACTGTTACACATTCCTTTCAATTTTATTGTCTGTTTAGTGGATTTATGTACTGAATTTTAGTCATTTTCCCACTCCTATTCTCCTTACTTACTCACTTTTAATTTTTTATTTTATTTAACATTTATTAAAAGCAAACTATTCATTTATAATGACACATTTTAGAATTACAACTTACAATATTACACTAATCAGTCAAACAATAAAGAAGTTTTTCACATTTTTTCAAACCCCTTGCACACTACTCTTTAAGATTTAGAAACAATAAATCTCCTTTTTTAATGGAATTAGATGTAACATTGCATTTTCCAAGATAACTCTTTAGGCTACTTGATGAATATTCCAATCACTATTTTGGAGCCATGAATATATTAGTACTATATTGGAGAAAATAAAAGAGATACTTAGGGTACTGATATATAAATAAAATTCAAAATCAATTTTTGACCAGAGTCCACTCTATATTTAATAATTCATAGTACTTTCTTTTAAAGTATAAAAATAGTAATTCCAAACTGAATATTACCTAAAGGGTAGCCCTCAAGATCCCCCAAAATATTGCACATAATGAAAATTAAGTTATTTTTAAAATAAAGCATTGTAATAAAGAAATATGACTAATTGTGAAAGATATATTAGAGAGAATAATTTGATAATTCTTTTTAAACTATTTGATTCTTTTGATATATTCTCTCTGTGTATATGTTTCTGTGTGTTTGTATGTGTGAGTATGTGCACAAAAGTATAGTTGCCCTTAAAAGACACAAGAGGGTGTCATGTCCCCTGGAAATAGGGATACAGGCATTTCTTAACTACCTGAAATGTGTGTTAAGAACCAAACAGGTCCTCTGAAGGAATAGTACATGCTCTCAACCAATAAGTCATATTTGTTTATCTCCATATCTCTAGCCCCTAACATCTATTATTATCTTGAAATATTTCATACATGAATACGTGTATCAATTATATTCATCTATCACTCCCGACTGCTAATCACACCTGAGATAAGCTATCCCGTTGTTCTCCCAAATTCATGCTTTACTTTAATTGTATTTATTTATTATTTGTTTCTTTATTGTTCTGACTTTTAACCGAATATAATCCAACTAGAAATATCTTTATGTAATCAGTGTGGAGCCATGTAGTAATGTAGGAGCTATCAGTTCCTCTGTTCTTCAAATAGTGACTCCTTCACCTTTCAGTCATCAACTGTCAATAATTTCTTGGCTAAGGGTAGGGATTTGGGCATTCTCCCTCTTGTCTGTGCTGGAATTTTTAACTGCTTTCACCTTATTCAGGTCTTGTGCAGACAATCCTAGTTTCTGTGGGAACAGTCTTGTCATGTCCAGAGGCTTACACTCTTTTCCATCCTATGATTCTTGTACTCTTTCCATGCCTCTTCCTCTATATCCTAAGCCTTGTGGGAGTTTGGAATGCGTTAATATAGAAGCTCTATCTAAGGCTAATTGTACAAACTTGTTAATAAGTTTCAGCACTTTGAAAACAATGAGTCTGCATTAAACCATAGCAATGAGATTTCTCTGACAAATGTTGAAAATAGCACAAACCAGCCGGGTGGTGGTGGCGCACGCCTTTAATCCCAGCACTCGGGAGGCAGAGGCAGGTGGATCTCTGAGTTCGAGGCCAGCCTGGTCTACAAGAGCTAGTTCCAGGACAGGCTCTAGAAACTACAGGGAAACCCTGTCTCGAAAAACAAAAACAAAAACAAAAACAAAAACAAAAACAAAAAAAAAAAAAGAAAAGAAAAGAAAATAGCACAAACCTAAGGATATGAAGATAAATATTGAAAAGGCATGTAACCACATGATCATTTTGAAAAACATGGACAACCTTATCCCTCGGGCATAAGACTTACTTTCTCATGAATTTTAACAATCTTTACATTACTAGGCATGTATTCCCTCTTATTGAACTGGCCTCAAATGCAATCAAGAGAGCAGTTGGTTACCTTCAACAGTTCTGCCACTATTCCACTAGTGGATATATCTTGCTTAGGATGTCAGTATTATGGTATGCAGAGTCTAGGACTAGATAAGGCTATCTTTTTCTCTCCCTCCCTCTAGTTCCCTGCCCCGCACTTTCCAGAATTATGAAAGCTAATCAACAAAGATGGGACTACTGGTCAATTCAAGATTGATTTCTTATGTCACTTTTCACCATGGTCATCTTTATCTGCTCCAAACTTTGTGCCTCCAGGAATGTCCCTGTCTTTCATTTCATGAGTATTCTACAACCTACCTTCACAATATCCTTTTCACTCTGCAATGATTTCTTGGGAGTTCCTAGTTTCCACATATACTACAAGTTAAACACACTAAAACATATTTAAAGTTAGATCCCACAATAGAGAGACAATGTGTGGCATTTGTCTTTTTTAGATCTGTGTGGTCTCAGCCACAGTAAGTCTTTCTAACTCCATCCATTAACTTGCAAATTTTATGATTTCACTTATGTTCACAGATGGTAAAAATTCCATTGTGTTCATAAGCCACATTTTTACTATTGATTCAGAAGTTAAGGGATTTATTTATTCAATTTACTAGGTATTGAGAATAGAGTGGTAGTAAACTTGGATGTGCAAATATATCTATAGCAAAGTATAAAACCTTTTGAGTTTATGGTAAAAAGCAGTACAGCAGGGCCATGTGGTAGATATAGTTGTAGTTTTTGAGGAATTACCAGATTGATGTCCAAAGAAGCTTTACCAGTTCATACTTTTAAAATCAGTACATAAGTGTTCCTTTCCTCCATATCCACACCAGCACTTGTTGTCTTCCTGTCAGTCTTTATGACTATGGTGAGATAGAATCTCAAGGCAGGACTAATGTACATTTATCTGTTGAGTAACAATGCGGAACACTTTCAAATTGCTCACTGGTCATTCATATTTCCACTCTTAAGGACTTCCATGGCCCATTTTTAATTGGGTCATGTGTTTGCTTATTGTTAGATCTTTAACTACTGGTATATTCTGTATGCAAATTTTCTGTCAGTTGTATAGCTAGCACAAATTATTTTCTTGTATGTATTGCCTGTGTATTGCCTTCTCAAGGAAGGTTTAATTTACTGCACAAAAATGTTTACTTTCACAAGATTCCAATTGTACATTGTTGATATTATGGTCTTGTCTGCGATAGTTTTATTTAGAATGTCTATATCTATTCCTATAAATTGAAACAAACACATTTTTTCTTCTAGCAGAATCAGGGCATTGGGTCAGTATGAACGTCCTTGATTCATCTTCAGTTGGTTTTTGTGCAAGTGAGAAGTATAGATGTTGGAGGGAGCTGCTTGATGTCCCGGCTGCTCAGAACCAAAATAACCACACAGAAATTGTACTAATTAAATCACTGCTTGGCCCATTAGCTCTAGGTTCTTATTGGATAACTTATATTAATTTAAGGAATTTCTATTAATCTATATCTGTATATCTATTTTTATTTCTCTGAATGAAAATTAGTTTTCCAGGCACTAATTTTTGGATAGGCTACCTCTTTTCCCTCAATGTATAATCTTTTGAACTTTGCTTTTTTTTCCAGTTTATTTATTTTTTATTAAAAAATTGCCATCTCCTCCCCTCCTCCTCCCCCTTCCCTCCCCTTACTTCCACCCATACCCCCACTCCCTCCCTCTCCAGGCCAAAGAGCCATCAGGGTTCTCTACACTATGTTGAGGCCAAGGTCCTCCCAACTCCCTCCAGGTCCAGGAAGGTGAGCAACCAAACTGACAAGGCTCACACAGAGCCCGTACATGTCGTAGAGACCAAGCCCATCGCCATTGTCCTTGGCTTCTCGGTCAGCCTCCACCAACAGCCACTTTCAGAGAGTCCGATTTGGTCGTAAGGAAGTCAGGACCGTGAGGAGTGCGTTTACCCATTGAGACGGTGGGACAGATCTAACGGGAGACCACCAAGTCCAGTTGGAATGGAACTGATGGAACAGGGTACCAAACCGGGCTCTCTGAATGTGGCTGACGGTGGAGGAGGACTGAGAAACCAAGGACAACGGCAATGAATGTGAACTCTACAGCATGGACGGGCTCACTGTGAGCCTTAACCTTCACCTGGTGATGGATGGAGATAGAGACAGAGCCCCACATTGGAGCACCGGACTGAGCTCCCAAAGTTCTGATGAGGAGCAGAAGGAGAGAGATCATGAGAAAGAAAGTCAGAACCATGAGGGATGCGTTCACCCACTGAGACAGCAGGACAGAACTAATGGGAGACCACGAAGTCCACTTGGAATGGGACTGAACTTTGCTTTTATTTATTCTTAGTGTCTTTGACTTGATGCCTCCAATGCCACCCATCTCACTCATTTCCCCAAAAATAAAATTTAAGAGAACAAGAAAAAAAGTGAAGAGGGGGAAATCTTGTCATGGAATCAGCATTGTGACACATTGGATAATGAAGTATTCATATTCATATTTTTTTTTACATGTAAGCAGTCATTACAAAGAACCTTTGGTCTGTTTGGAGGATCCTGGTTTCTGCTATGACATCATTGCTGGGCCCTCAATGGGATTCTTCCTGAACATCTGGTTGCTGCCCTTATCATGCAACTCTTGGTCCCATGGACTGACACTACCTCTTAGGTTCCCACCCCCATACTCCAACAAATCACAGATAGGGTAGATGTTAGGGTGTGTCAACACAAAACCCTGGTTCTGGACCTGGGTCGTTGCAGGTTTGGGCCACCTGCCAATTCTTATCAACTTTGCTTCAAAGATCAAGTAACTGGAGTTGAACGGAGTTATATCTGGACTCACTATTTTGTTTTATTGATCAATATGTCTAGTTTTGTGTCGGCACATGCTTTTTTTTTATTACTATCACTCTGTAGCATAACTTGAAGTCAGATGTGATGATAACCTAATGCCTCCTTCAATTTTTTACTGTAGTTTAAGAAACTACATTATCTTTGTAGAAATCTTTGTTTTTCATAGTTTGGTTTATCCTCTGGCATTTTCTTTATGTTTGGTAGGGGGTGTATATGAGTATGGGTGTTAATTGTTAGAAATATTGTTTAACATTTTTCAGATAATTACTTTTTATCATATAGTTATATAAACAAACATCAGAAAAGAAAAAAGAATATATTATGTAAGAATATATTAGATTTGTTAACTGTAAAATAAACATGCACAACTCAATTGTTCTATTACATTACAACTAGATTTTAAAAGTTAATAAAATCCATCTGTTGTTTGTTCTACTTTGTGAAATAAAATTAAATACTCTTTGGTTTGTAAACCCATTCTCTCAGAAAAATCATAAAAATACACATTTTATATCAAAAAAGATTCAGTTACTAAATACAAGAAAATGCCTGCAATATCATTTTGGTATGTGAGTCTCCATAAGGCATGATAAAGCAACATTTAGTCATTAAAGTTAATAGACACCCTGCTTTTCTCCCATTTAATTTCCCATACTTTCCTATTCAGTTGTGTGAGACTGTACTTAAGTCATCAAATCTAAGTGTAGCCACTTGAAATAAGAATGTTTTGTATGAGCAATTTTAATTATTTTTTTTCTTTTGCTGTCAATATGTGTGTCCCAAGTGAAACGGAGGAACAATCATATATGTGAACTAACTATATTGATAACTTTCTAACAATGGGAAGCCAATGGAATTTCTGAATAGCTTACTTTAGGCTAAAACATATTCAAAGTTGACATCCTCAAAATGTTGCTCTTATTATAAAATTCTAGTGTCTTATTTTTATTTAGCCCCTCCCTCTGTGCTGATTGTGCAAAGCTTCCACACTTTCTTATTTTATGCAAGTGGTTTATTATATCATTATCTAATTTTAAACACCACTATTCTAAACTAAAAAAACATTCACGAAATATGTTCTAATACATTTATATATCTTCTATAACATTCTTCTCAGAATGCCAAAGTCCACTACATGCTGAGGAAGTCCAGAGGAGAGGTAGTACTTTATTGCCACACTGGAGAGAATATAAACTGTCAAAAGAAGAAAATTGTATCTAAGTCTTTCCTTTGATCATGCTGAAGAATTGATCACTTAACATTCTAGCAGTGATGGGCCTCCACTAGTTAGCATGATGAATGAGACACTGCATGCCTACATTCACCCTCAGGAGCAGCAAAAGAACTGGAGATCTTAAAATTGTATATCAAGGCTCCTGCACTAAGGCTATCCACACAGAGTGGTGAGTGTCTGCCAGCCAGGCAAGCCAGAAGGTCCCTCGCAAGGGAGTGCAGGACACCTTCAGCTTCTGCTGCAGGGTCTTCTGTATTCCACACAACCCTGCCCTCTCCCCACATTTGCCCTTTTGTCTGCAGGGTCCTTGGACTACCAGGCATCCCTGTTTCTGTGCTGAGGAGTTCCATCCAGATGGACAGAGACAGAGACCCACATTGTAGCACTGGACTGAGCTCCCAAGGTCCAAATGAAGAGCAGAAGAAGGGAGAACATGAGCAAGGAAGTCAGGACTGCGAGGGATGAGTTCACCCACTGAGACGGTGGGACTGATCTCTTGGGAGCTCACCAAGGCCAGCTGGACTGGGACTGATGGAGTATGTGATCAAACTGGACTCTCTGAATGTGGCTGACAATGAGGGCTGATGGAGAAGTCAAGGACAATGGCACTGTGTTTTGATTCTACTGCATGTACTGGCTTTGTGGGAGCCTAGTCTGTTTGGATGCTCACCTTGCTAGACCTGGATGGAGGGGGTAGGACTTTGGACTTCCCATAAGATAGGGAACCCTGACTGCTCTTAGGACTGGAGAGGGAGGGGAGGAGGGGGTAGTGGGAGGGAAATGAGAGGAGGTGAAAATTTTTAATAAATAAATAAATTGTATATCAATTGATCACTAGAGAAAGATTAATCAAATATTTATAAAATAATTCATTACCAGAAATTTTCTGAATATAAATTAATATACCAATAACACATATATCATGAAATGCAGTTAAGAAATCAGAGAAAATCTGTAGTGTCCCATTCCAATTTTATATAAATGCATAGAAATTTGTGAAGATAATAGCTTAGGAAAGAATGCAGACGAAAACAACTGAGTCATTTTAAATTAATTACAAAGGAAGGATGATCTGTATATTTTACTTAGCTTTACATTGATTTTTCCATTCTAGTTTGCCAGAAATATTTCTTTATTACAGTTCTCCCAAATAAACTTATACACAATACAGACAAAAATGATCAATATGGCATAGTGTTGGGGTATGCAGTGAATACTGCAGGAGTTTTAGATGGACCAACATAACTCTTCCAAAGACATAAGAAATTTCTTGCCCTTGGGAAAGTGTAATAAAATTGGGTACCACTCTACTTATCAGAATACAATAATCTCAGGAAGATCATCACCTAGGAGACTGCATTTAAGGAAACATTTTGTTTATAATTATCTCCTTTATTTCCATGTATGTAATTAGAGAGAAATGTTGGAAATAATAATAATTTGTTTGGCCACTGTCTTTTACATTTCCAATAAAGTCCTTGAAATAAATCCATGATGGAGTCCAAGTCAATAGATAAGTTTAAGGGCTACAAATAGTAATTCTCTTACAATAAAAGAATGAAAAGCACATTAGTGAGATCTCTCATCTTTGGACACTGAAAGTCATTTAGCAATGTTTTCCATAATGCCACAAAATTTTTTGTACATTGAATAAACATGGTTACAATGAAATGCTGCCCAAGCTTAGACAATAAGATTGCCTACTGGCATGTTGTTTTACTACTATAATAATTTAAAGAACTTTATTTTATTTCCTAATTTTAGATGAATATAGAACAAATAAAATATGAATAATAAGTTCATATTCTACAAAGTGTGTTTCAATCTATTCTTATGTGAGATTGTAATTAAATTTGATATTAGCATTGGGAAAAACTTAGTCACCTGTTTTTTACAAAAGAAAAAGACTTCATTTATAACATTTGCTTTAATACATTAGTAGCATTTCCCTATGCTTTGGGAGGGCAATAACCATTTCATTTAAAATATCAGAAAATATTTAGAATGCAAACATGTCTAAAGTTAGAGAATCTCCTATTTTTAATGTTATCCCCTCCTGAAGTATATTCACAAACATCTTTCTCTTTTTAAACTTTTTAAACTGTTATGACTATCATTGTTTTGTCTGCATGGATGTATATACAACGCAAGAGTGATTGGCAACTTCAGAGGCCAGTTAAGGCTTCGGGTAACCTGAAACTGCAGTTATAGAGGGTTGGGGGATGGTCTTGGGGATACTTATAACTACACCTATGTCCTCTAGAAGAGCAGCAGTTCTTAATGGATGAGTGTTCTCTCAAACCCCATCTTTCTCTTTTGTAAGCTCATTACATTTATTTAGTTGGGTTTTTGTGTCTATGTGTGTCTGTGTGTGTGTGTGTGTGTGATCGCATGTGCTTGTGGTTGTGAGGGTGATACATGAATATGGATGCCAGAGAAAAACTTGCAAGACTCAGTTTTCTCCTTCAAATATGTAACTCCTGGGTTGGAAACCCTGGTCTTCCTGTTTGGTGGAAAGCAGCTTTACCCTCTGAGCCATCATGCTATCCTTGTGTTTCTCTTCATAACATATATCTCTTTCTGAATTGTTTTACTACACTTTATATCAACAAGATACTATAAGAAAGTGGGCTCTATTTTTACATGTGCTGTTTCATGTTGATGTCTCGTCTCATAATGTATTAACCAGCCCCAAGTGTGAGAAGAATAGGAATATTTCCATGGCTGTGCAAAAGAAAACATTAAACTATATTCAGTGGGTAAGCTTTGTTCACAATTCACGTTATTTTTCAAAAGATGCATCTTCGGTTGCATGAGTTAAATAGTCTCATTTGTGCACAACCATGACCCAGAAACGTGCCTGTATTTACAGGGATTCCAGTCATTAAACTGTCTGAGCATACTAGGATTTATTAAACCACAAATGTCTTCGGGTGTCTAGGAAGGGACTTCCTCGTGGTGGCTTGTAGGGATTGCTGCTATTGACCGTTTTCTTTGCCACAAAAGCTGTGAGGAAAAAACTAAAGAAAAATTTAAGGCTAATATCAGTACATGGGACTCGATGTCCCACATTTCCATAACAATGCTGGTCAAGACTTTTTCAAGCATATTTAATAACTTAGCCCTAAGAAATTTTATAAAGTAACAAAAAGACTTGCTTTTAGAACTGTAGCCAAACAGATGTGCCTCAGTTCTTACTGGGAAAACCGCAATTTATCTGAATGACCTGAAGGAATTTTTTCTTGAAAAGTGTCTTTTTTTTGACTAGCTTCCCATTGCAATGTGTCACATGACTGTTGTGCTAGTGAGATCTTCCAAGTATGACATATTTGGCTTCATTTTGATGCCATAAAGAAGTGTTTTTGTTTAAAATGTCTGTGATGTACTTTTTCTGTTACATTTAGCTGTTGTTGTGATTGACTTGATTTCCCTATTTTGAAACACATAGTGAACTAACTAGTTCTGGTTCTTCTTTGACACACAGTCTTTTAAAAGAGATCAGTTTGGAACAGTGTCTATACGAGGTTTGAATTTGTCCTGTTCGTGAATTACCATTGTGACTAAACAAGCCATAACAGCTACTTTAGTCAAAGCTGTGCCTCTTAGGGTACTCCCATATCATAAGAATACATTCAATATTTTCTTTCATTCGCTACTGGTGACTTGAATGAAAGAAGAATGTGAATGTACCAAAATATTGGGTGTTTTCATGCCTTTGTGTGGTGGAGCACTGCACTGATTTCAGATGTGACAACTGAGGAACATCCTCATTTTGCCCAAAGTGGGCAGTATAAAGACGGTTCCACTCATTAAATGTGGAGTCACCACTCATGTGCTGATACGACAAAGCTTCCTTAATTCAGAACCTGATAAAAACCAGTAGGAGCCTGAGAACCACTAATGGAAATTATAGCTGCCCTTTAACTCATGCAAGGAGCTAGGAGTACTTTAAGAATATTGAAATGTTTTCTTTTCATTTCTGGGTTGCTTTTTTTTCAGAACTTCCTTGTCACAGTCAGGAAATTCTTAGTTTTTAATATGATCAGAAGGTTGTTGGGAGAGGTCTGTACCATTCTTTCTTGAAATAAACTCTCTTTTAGTTAGGGGAAGGGACTGGCTCCTCTGGGAAACTATGATCATCTATGGGATCAGCAATGAACAGCTGGCCAGGGAAAGTGGAGTCTTAGGCACATTTGTTAGGATTGGCCATCCTGGTTTCCTGTTTCAAGTATGAAGTGGCACTACCAAGAAAAATCTTGCCTACTAGGGTAGTCATGATACTAAGTTTGTCTGTTACTATTGCAGATATGCCAGTTTTATTTTCTAAACCTGAGTACTTGGCTTATAACTATCAAACTGCTGCCAGAATTCAGGACTGCCCTAAATCGTCCTGAGTGAGCAATGAATCCTCAGGGGTCTGTGTCAATCTGTGTTCACTGACAACACACATTATTAAAGAAAATGTTATTTTTGTTGTTGTTCAATTCTGTCAAGTCAAAATGTTCCCAATATGTCAAGCAATTGCTTATTTCCAGTGTCTGTCAGATTTTCACTGCCACTAAATTAAGGTCAAAGTGGACGATGATCCTGACAGGCAGCTTTAGGCTGGTATCTCATTTCTTCCTCATTCTGTTTTAATACTTGAATATGGTACACAGTAGGAATGTTCCGGCTGAACACGTGAAAAGGTACAGTCTGACATTTTACAAAGATTAAGTTCTTTAAAAACATTCTGTCGGCCATGATTGTCATTCTGGCTGCGATTACAAATGCAAGCCAACGTCTGCAAATATCTAATCCCTGAGCATCTTGTGGGAGGCAGAGGCTTCCAAAGTGTGTTTGTTGTAAGCACACATCTGCTGGTTACACATGACTAGCTTATCCTATCTTGGGGCTGATTATGTAAAAGTCTGGCACCATATGTCATCGTCTTGAAATATTTATATGGCATGTTCTTTAAAATTGTAAAATATTATCCTTTCCTGAAATCCGAAATAACTTTGGCTATGGAATCAAGAGCCATTTTATAGTACATATGTGTCGTAGTAGAAACAGTACCTGGGGGTGAAACACAGATGCTCATTCTCCACACTGGGTAAAGGAAACTAAGTCAACGTTGTCACTATGATGCTGCAATTGATTGTCAAGCAAAAGTCATATTATAAAATTTAATACCAAAAGGGTAATGTTTCATTCATAAAGGAAAAAACTCATTTGCAAGTCATTCAAAGAATGTTTGATCAAATTACTTTCAATAATCGGATTTTGTTTCCAAGCATAAAGCATTTATAATAAACTGAAGTACCTCTCACCAAATAATAACTGCACATTCATGTCTTATTTACTCCATCCTTTGAACTCATCACATGCTTGACTTCCACATCATAGTGTAGTGTAGTGAAAAGATACAACTTCAGTATATCTTATTGCGTAACCTGATTGCCTGACTTTTCTTGACAATTAATGAATCAGAAAGCCTCTCAATCTGAAAACAATTGCTCCCCTGAGCAAGACAGAACACCTAGTTTACAGCTTCAGCCAGATGGAGCAGGAAGGTGAAGGCAGGAGAAACTCAGTGCAGACAAGGAAGCATCAGGTGACTTGATCAGGTGACTTTATTCCTTTCATGGCAGGGGTTTTCTCACGACAAACTTGATTGGGGATTTGGCTACCACCACTTCTCAGAAGGTCACATCAGCAGTTTGGTGTGGTGTTCTGTGACATGTAGGTTATGTCGAGTGCTGGACTGGGTGTGGGGCACGTGCAGGAGCCCAGTGGACACCAAGGCCTTCCCTGCACTTTAACAAGCCTTGGTATGTTTCTGTGTTTCCATAGTTTTGAAGAGAACCATTACTCCATTGATCTTATTTTTGAGACTAAAGGTACTTAATAATATTCATCTGAAACTACACTTCTGTGTGCTTTTTTGTTTATATCTATGATTTAAAAATATGTGCACTCAATCCTAACTTCACTTGTTTTCAATTAGTCTACAAAGTCTCATGCAAAGCAGCTCCTGGGCCCAGACTTCTTTCAGGTTGCTCTGTGCACAGTGACCCACAGCAGCCAACAGTTCCTCCAGCAAGATATTTCCCTTTGATCAAATACCAGGAGAATCTCAGGATTGCGAAAGACTATGTAAGTGAAGTTGTATCAAAAGGAATATTCTGTTTGGCAGTATTTATTTGAAGTAACTATACTCTGAGCAGAGAGAGTTCAATTTTCTTGTATTCTCTAAAACACAAACAGATTTTTTTCTTTCTCTTTTTGGAAAAAAACATCAATAAGAGAGACTGGGGAAAAATGCACCCTGTGCAACCAATGATGGTGGGAAGACTGGCAATCCACCTGCAGGAGAATGCATTAAGCTTCATATCTCCCAACATGCACATAATAAATTTAATGTGTGTCAAAGATATTATTATAATTTTCATGAATCTATTTTTTTCAATTATGTTTTATAATTAATTAATTTTATTAATATATCTTCTTCTTTCAATTAGGATTTTTTTAATTCACAGATTTTTAATGAAATTTTGTACACACAGGATCATGTCAAATGTTGTGATGATTCAAAAGTATCAAAAAATTCTACTAGTAAACCTTGGGGTACATAGGAATACTTGAATACTTTAGTTATTTTAACTTACATACACAGAAATCTTATATAAAAATTCAAAAATTGGGTGGTTATCTACATATTGACTTGTTATTTTGGGGTTGTCTACTGTATTTCATTGGTTTACAAATTTGTTCTTCAGTATTCTAAATATGTTCATTGCTTAGGATTTTACTCTCTGGTATTGTGGTCTATTACTAGTAATGGTTTTCTTTATCTTTCAGCAATATTTCAAGTCATATAAATATTAATTTTTATGTTGGTTTTATATGCTACAACTTTACTAGACGGATTTATTAAGTATAAGAGTTTTCTGATAGATTGTATAGTCTTTTAAAAACAGAATCATGTTGTCTGTTTTTTACAATCATTACCCCATTTGATGGTGTTTTTACTCTGTTGATAATCTTGGCCAACTTTGAATACTTTCCTAACAATCTATGTCTATCTATCCCTGTTTGCCTTGGATTTGTGAGTGGAAAAGTTTGAGGACTTCAACCTCATTTATCTTTCCAAACTAACTTAAAAGAATTCGGTGAATGAACTGTTTACTATCATAAAGGCATTGCAGGATCTTCACAATGTAAGCAGAGACTGCTTGCTCATTTCCCAGCTGCCCAGACTTGAATATTCACACAGTAACTATACTAATTGCAACACAGCTTGGTCAATAGCTTAGGTGTATTTCTAGCTAGTACTTAATTCTTAAATTAATCCATTTCTATTAATCTGTGTATCACAACAATGCTGTGGGACAATGGTCTTGTACCCTGTAAAGATTTGTCATTTGTATTGGTTTAGTAAAGCACTGACTGACCATTAGCCAGGCAGGAAGTACAGACAGGGTGACCAGAATCTGGGAAGAGAAAAGGCTGAGTCTGCAGTCTTCACCCCTATGCAGAGGACACAATATGAGAATGCTTCACTGATAAAAAATTACCAACCCATGTGGTTAACACAGACAAGAATTATGGGCTAATATAAGATGTAAGAATTCGTTAATAAAAAGCCTGAATAAATAGAGCAACCAGTTTATAATTAATGTAGATCTCTGTGTGTTTCTTTGGGACCAAATGACAGCAGGACCAGGCAGGACAGCAGCCTCTGTCATCAAATGGCAACAAAATGGGCAACTATATCAACATAAAATCTGAGAAATCTTGGGAAATAAATTTAGACACAAACAAATAGAATTAAGCATGACTTATTGGTAGCAGCATTTTCTAGGATGGGATCTGTTCGGTAGAGACAAGCTCATCTCATTTAAGAGAGGTTTTCTGATTCATTTTAGCTGCAAAATCTTTGCAGCTCTTTTAAGAGGCCCTGCCACCAAACATTTAAATGGTGTTCATAAATAGCTAACAGCATGTTACTTGGTGATGGCAGGGACCTTGAAACTTCATAGAATTGTAGCAAAAAACACAGCTCATGCTAGTACCTCTACCATGAAGCTAAACTCTCAGAAATCTAAGAAATGGGGTGGTTCCAGTCATCAGAGCCACCGATTTAATGCTATCCATATCACTTAGCAAATTAAAGACTCATGTGGTCAGAAAAAGAGAGATATACAGTAAAGATAGATTCAGACCAAAATATCCAAAATAAAACTCTAAATGGTCATAGTGTTTTTAAAAGTATTTGTAGACTTGGGGGAGAAAAGAAAAAATGATAAAGTCCCTTAAGAGACAGACAGAGAGAGAGAGAGAGAGAGAGAGAGAGAGAGAGAGAAGAAAGTAGTTGGGTATGGTAGCACACACTTGAATTCCAGAACTTGAGAGGCAGAGGCAGGTGGATCTCTGTGAGTTCAAGGACAGTCTGGTCTACAGAGTGAGTTCTAGGATCTCCAAATATACATAGAGAAATTTTGTTTCATAAACTCAAAAATGAAAAATAAAAATAAAGAAGTAGAGTTTAAAATAAAGGGACATAAAGATGAAAAATACAGAGAATCTGGATTCTGTATGCTATTGTGTTGTCTTTGAATTGTTTGATGGCTGAGGAAAGAGCAACAGCTGCTAAAAGACATGTGATTATAAATGCTGCTGGATTTATTTAACATATATATTTGAAAATTCCTTGACTTCAAATTTTAAGTCAAAAGATATGTTACTTTGGAGAAGAGGTTTTACTTTTGTTTTCACAGGAAATGAGAGGCTGTGGGTTCATTCCAGATTAAGAAAAATCAGGTTTGATCAAAGAAGACCCCTTGAGAAATCTTCGAAAAGAATGGATGGCCCAGATGATCCAACATTTCAGAGGACCTCTTAAAGTTTTCTCTCATGTTTATATCCAGAATAGCCTTAAGACTGCTGACTGAAATGATCAAACCTCACAGAATATTTCAGTCAGGACTTGACCATAATCCTAAATTTTAAGTCCCCATAAAATTATCAGTGCCCACAATCAGCAGGAAGTAGCTTAGAAAACTGTGCCCGTATTCCAAAAAAAAAAAAAAAAAAAAAAAAAAAAAAAAAAGGATTACGAATTCTTGTCTTTGTTTAGAGTATTGGTTACAAGTTGTTATGCATAATGGTCAGGAAAAGAGCTAAACAAAGGAGATTAGATTCTAGATTCAGAGTCTTGTTTTGAAAAGAAAATAAAGGGGAAGTGCTGTGGGACAACGGTCTTATACCCTATAAAGATTTGTCACTTGTACTGGTTTAATAAAGTACAAATTGACCAATAGCCAGGTAAGAAGTATAGGCAGTACAACCAGAATAGAATTCTGGGAAGAGGAAAAGCTGAGTCTGCAGTCATTACCTAGATGCAGAGGAAACAAGATGAGAATATGTCACTGATAAAAGGTACCAACCCACATGGTTAACACAGACAAGAATTATGGGTTAATTTAAGATGTAAGAATTAGTTAATGAGAAGCCTGACTAAATAAGCCAACTGGTTTATAATTAATGTAGACCACTGTGTGTTTTTTTGTGACTGAAAAGCTGTGACACCAGGCAAGAAACCAGCTGCTATCAACACCACAAGCTGTAGCCTACCAGTAGGCATCTTTCTCCTTTAGCAGCTACATGGCATCCCTCTTAGACTCCACCTCCTCTCTCTATGTATCTATTTTTGGATTTCCCACTTGGTTGTACTTGGATAAGCCATTGGCCAAAATAGCTTTATTCATCAATCAATAAAAGCAACACATATACAAAAGAACATCTTAAATAATCACCTCTTTCCTGTCTAAATAAAAATGATGATTTTAACTTTAATATACTAAAATTGCATATGAGAAAACAAGTATCAAGCAAGAATTATGGTTGCAATATTTAGTCTATTTGTATATGGCAAAGTATCATCTATTTTATTTTGTGAGGCTAAAGTTTCACATCTAATTTATCTTTTATCATAAATAAGGAAAATTATAACTATTTGTCTTCAACTCCATCAAAGATTCCAGAAGGATATAATATTACCTAAGTAAAGAGGAAGTGCATTGTAATCAACTTCCAAAACTCTAAAATTGACAGAGACATCTTGCTGCCTAGAAAGTCACCCAAAGTTCTTTTGTAACTTTGGAGCACCCATCTTCAGTCTACTGGCCAATAGTGTCTGGAAGACTATTCCAAGAAGCAGGAAATTTGAAAGGCTGCTTCACCTATATTAGCAGCTTGTCAGTTACTTTCTCTGTATCCTGCAGGATGTCTAGCAGGCTTTTTCATGAAGCAGAAAATCTAAAGGACTATCTCACCATTTTAAGGAAAGTTCAGCAGTTATTTTTATGTGGGCCCAGTTATATAGCATACCATCAAGTAGTCCAGACAAGAGCAATTTCTTGACAAATGGTTAATAAACCCCATAAAGAGCTTCTTTGATGCACATCATTCTCTTGAAGTAATTGGTGCTGCCAGAAACAGACATGTCTCATTGTCAAGAAAAGTCTAAGTTCTTAAAACATTTTTAAATGCCATATTCTGTAGGTCTTTGAAAGATTTGAAGAATACCTAGCCATTTGAAATATATCTCTATATGTCTAGAAAACCTAACTAATATGACTACAAGTTTGACTACTATATATTATTATATATTAATCTGCAATTTTTAATTAAACATTACATTTTTAAATGAGCTGCATAAACAAGAGTAGAAAAATATTGTGCATATATGTATATACACATAATTGAATACATACATACATATATATAAAGTATAACAAATTGACCTTAAATTTGTACCAGCAGTCCAAAATCCACAACAATGTAAAGTATTAATTTCTATATCATATCCCAATTATTTTTATTTAAAAATTGACTGTGACCATTAATCACTTATACTCGATCGCCATTAAATGAAAACAAACATTTATAAACAATAATTTTGTGAATATGAGCAGAGTTTTCTCCAAATTGTTTCCTGCTGTTTCTTGGATGACATATTTTTAAGGTTCATGGAAACCTTTCAAGGTGTCTTATTACATCAAACCACATTATCCTGTAAGGAACCCATGGGTTCTCATATTCTGTGGAAACAAAAGTAGAACCACTTTTCCAAAGTAACATGCCCTTAGACTGAAGTTTTGAAGTCAAGATACCTTTATTTTAGTTTAGCTTAGCAGCCTCCAGAATCAAATGCCTCTTTGCAGTCAAAAACTTCAAAGAAAACACAATAATGTATGTAATCCAGACTCTCTTTTTTATATTCCATTTTTATGTGGCTTATTTTTCTGTACTCCTTTTATCTATTACTGTCTGTACTCTTTTATATTTTACCATCTCCTAATGACTTTGTTTTATTTTTAAAACTATTTCTCCCACTCTCTTTCTGCCTGTTTCCAGCAGATCAGGATGTAAAGATCTCAGCTACTGCTCTAATGACATGCCTGTCTGCTCTCCCAGGATGATCATTGACTATCCCTCTAAAACTGCAAAGACATTTTCAGCTAAATGTTCTCATTTATGAAAGCTGCTTTGGTCATGAGGTCCCTTTACAGCAATAGTAACTAAAGAGCAAATGATCCTTTTGTGCCCAGCATCAACTGAAACAACTATAATGCAACTCTAGTTCCTTGGACCCATTGTGGAAGATGGGGGCAGAAAGTTTGTTTGTAAGAAATGGAAAGGTAGAAAGTCTCCAGTGAGAATTTTTCCCATAGAAATGTCAGGAAAGCCATACCTATGACATCTCATCAAATTAACTGCCTAAGAAAGAACTGAAAAGGACAAGCACAATAGATATGCTAGCACAGAAGTGGGAAATCTCATGGGGCTCCAAACCTAAACAAACAGCTATGGGCAACTAAAGAATGCTGACAGCTGGACCTGGAGAGATGTCTCAGTATTTAAGAGCACTGGTTGCTATTCCAGACGACCTCAATTCAATTCCCAGGACCCATGTGGCAGCTCACAACTGCCTGTAACTAAGTTCCAGGGGATCAGACACACTCACTCAAATATGCATGAAGAGAAAACACAATGCACATTAAAAAACGATTATGTTGGTAGCAGAAATAGTCTTCCTCAGAGAAGATCCTCTAATCAGTTATCTAATGTCAAGGGGTCAACCTTAAAATCATGTACATATAAGTAACAATTGATCATGTTGTATTGACATGTATATATATATATATATATATATATATATATATATATATATATATATATATATAAACAGAGGCCATAAATTTGAGAGAGAACAAGAGAGGTTGCATAAAAACTGTCAGGTGCTGAAAGAGATGGGAAATAATGTAATTATATTTGAATTTCAAAAAGGTTTTTGGAAAATCAAGAAATATATAATCAGAATATAAAGCATAATGCTTTCTAATCAACTCTTTTACTTTAATTTTTGTGTCTTTGTGGTGTATGCATTTGTGTGAGGTTGTAGGCGAGTGCCTGTGTGTGTGCATGCACGTGGGGATCAGAGCTCTAGGTTGAGTATCCTCTTCCACCCCTCATTTATTTGTTCAAGGCACTATCTCTCATTCAACCTGGAAACACCGCCTTAAGAAATCTAGTTGACCAGAAGCTCTAGGGATTCTCTTTTATCTCCTCTGTGCTAGGATTTCTGGCATCTACCACCATGCCAGTCATTTCACATGAGTGCTGGTGATCCAGGCTGTTGCATGGTGAGTATAGAAACATTTCGCTGAGTTCTCTTCAAAGCCCAGTGTTTATAATGCTTGCTCAGAAATGAGAAGAACAGCACAGTGCCAGGAAATATTCAATAATTATTATGGACAGTTAAATATAATTATATTTAACTAATATAATTAGTTAAACGAATGATGTTACAATGTACCTTGGCATGTGTTCATAATAGATTACACTAAATCTTGTGCAGATATTGCGGGATTGTTCGGACCCTATTACCATGTAATCAGATAAATATGAGAGAAAAGGAAAAGGGGATTAAAAATAAGAAATCAGACCTTGGAAAAAAAGAGGCAGAGAAGCAAGCATACAAGCTCAATCTCAACAGGCTGAGACAGCTTTATTGGGATAGTAAAGGACTACAACCTTTCCACAAAAAGAAGTTGAGAGCATTTACAACATTTACAAGACCTAGGAGGGGTGTGTGTGTGTGTGTGTGTGTGTGTGTGTGTGTGAGTGTGTGTGTGTCTAACAAAAGTGAGAGCTATTTATTTTTGTGTGTGTGTGTGTGTGGTTTGACTGTGAACAGAGTGTGTTGTTTTCCATACCGAAACATGTTGTTCCTACAAATAGAGTAGAAGAGTCAGGCTAGAGTTGAACCATTCTTCATGGCTATGAGCTGTTGACTCAGTACAGACTGAGTCAATTTCTTGTCATGTGAGTCTTATCCAACATATCCCTCTCTGGAAAGGTAAAAGAAAAGATGGGTGTCTCGTAGTTTCAGGTTGCTGCTTACTGCTAGACAGGGGATATTGTCTCAACAGTGGAAGGAACATTTTGAGCTTGCTTCCAAGTTATGTAGATGCTGTTAGATTTCAGACAGGAAGAGTTAGGTGAATATCTGGGCGGTGAAAGATTGTAGTCTTTGTGGGAGGAGCTTGGTGAGACAGTTCAAAATAATGGCAGTGACCAAAGAATAAAGTAAGTACAACTATAATGACTGGGCTATCCAAGGGGGCCGTTCCCAGTCCCCAAGCAAACGCTATCCTTCTGTAACCTATTATCAACCCGTTCTCTTTTTAATGATTGTTCAGCATTTTCCTATTCTAAGTTTGATTGGTTTTCATTAAAATAACATTCTTCCCTCGAGGAAAGCACAAATGCCTTTTTCAGCAGTAAGGAGGGAAAAAAAAAGATCCAGGGGAGGAGCCACAGTGGGAGGCAACTGAATGCCCATACTTAGAAAGAGCCTTGTTCAAGTTGTGTCAGTTCCTTGTATCTTTGGTCACCATCTCAAACCATTTAGGATTTATTGTTGTAGAAAAGGCATAGCTTGTTGAGAAGTGCATAAATCCCATCTTTAGCAGCAGTCAGATCTAGTCATAGATTACTGTGGCAGTCAAAAATTGAGTTGGTCCCTAAGGAAAGCAAGCTGATCTGAAATTTCTCTAAAGTTTTGGTAGCTGGTGAGACCGAGGTTTCTTTATGTAGAAAGGCTTTTAGTCCAGTTATCTTGGTTATGTTCTGAAAACAATACCCAGAGTGGCAATAAAATAGATGAGTCAGATTGCTTAGATCCCCCTTCAGCTGCCAATATATAATGTAGAAAGAGCAGGTGCAGTTAAAGTACATTAGAGGAGGGGCCAACCAAGTGACCAAAAATGAAACAGAGGTCATAGTTCCAGAGCAAAAGTCAGGAGGTAATAACAATACAACCTGTGGGGAATGTTAAGAGACAAAGTTGACATAAGTTTTGCTTAGTAAGATTAAATATATTTGCACAACTGGCCTGGTCATGTACCAGAGTTCTGAAGAAGAATAAGGTAACTGTTAACAGCAGTTCATTACATCAGATTCCTGCAAAAAGAATAAGCACCTGGAAGTATTGCAAAATAAATTTGTTAAATTAAACATCTAATTGCAAATTTAAAAGAGAAACAGGATCCTACTGAGATATTTTTATAGTACTGTCTAGCAACATTTCCAAAGACAAGACTTGGGTAGTCGGAATAGTTACCTAAAACTGTAATTTGATTACAGACTATCTGAGAACCACTCTTAATCAGCAAACATGGTTAGTTAGGGTATGTGTACCAGAATTTGCTTCTGTTAAGAGGAAGAATTAAAATCCTGGATAAATGGCATGGCCATTTGAACTAGAATGCAGGGATCATATCAGGTGTTAGACTTAGGTTAGAGGGTCTGTTCTTCACAGTATCCTCATATGTCATAATTGGAGACACTGAGGGAAGTGTAACTCCTGTTTGCTTTCTGTGGTTTAAGACATTTAGGGTATGAGTATAGCCCATCAGGTCCTCCACTGGGTTAAATAATCTATTCTCCTGTCATGTGAGACATAAGGATAAAATCATTTTACCGATAAATAAAGATGAGGGTTGTTGTTGTTATTTATTTATTTATTTATTTATTTATTTATTATTTGTTATCTATTTATTTTATTTATTGTTTGTTTATTTGTTTTTGGGGGGGTTGTTTCTTTGATTCTTTTCTTTTTTGTCCTATACAGTAAGAATAGGTTAGACATATATAGTCAGAGAAAGAAGCAGCAGACTTCTGACAGATCTTCTATTCTCGTGCATCCTTACCCAGTAATAAGGTTAGCAGGTTAGCATGTAATTTATTGTGGTGAAGCTGTATGCCATCCAAGGAAAAAGGTCACAACTTGGCTCTTGAAATGTCCTGCCATGAAAGCGTATTATAGTTTTAGTACAGTCAGTTCAAGCATTAAATTTTTTAAACCAAGGCATTGTAAATACATCTGATTTTGAAAATTATTGTATACTAAATAAACTTTACCTTAAACTTACTGTAAATTACTTGCTTTAAGTTTAACCTTGGTAACCTATAGAGAAGACTATAAAATGGGAAATTTGAATTGGTCTTTGCCTCCAAGTTTGCCTCTGTAACTAAACTGCATAGTGCTTAGCATGACTACTAACATAGGTCTGAGCACATTAAAGAATTTGACAATTTAAAAGATTATTGACCACAAACTTGCATGTCTTAATTATAGTTTGCAATAAGTTAGTAATTCTTATAAGATTCGAATTATTTAATTTTCCCCATTAAAATTTTGAGCCTCAAAATTACAATTTTAAATTGATGTTCCTTGAGCATCAAAATAAACTTTAAACCATATATACAGTTAATAGAGAACTGGGAAGCTCATATTTTTTGTTCAATTTTTGTAGTGTACTTTTACAAAAGTCATAGTTGTTTAAACTATGCTTTTCCAAATAGCTAAAGTTTAGGAAAGTTAGCAAAGACATAAGTGATTAGACATATATCTTTATGCTAGATTTTGCTGCCATGAGTAAACCATGCTAGTAACCTTAGGAATTTATGCAAAGAATGTTGTAGCAAATTAATAGTACCTGTGTTGTTAAACTTTGGTTTTGAGTTTTACAGTCTTTTTTAAATGACTCCCCAAATGAACTACAGATCATGGGAGAAGAAACATATACATTTTAACAATAACTTTAAAGACATCCATGACCTTAAATACAATTTTATAAAGAGAATCAAGAAAAAGCAAGCTAGACACCTGAAATTACATTGAGCCATTTTTCACATTTATATATAAATATCATCAAAGAATTAAAATACTATGAGAAAAAAAAAAACAACAAAATGCATTTGTTGCTTCTGTCCTGGGTTTATCTCATGGTATAAATAACAGAAGCCTCTATTGTAAATAGTTTACCTCTTAGCTCATCTCAATCCATACTTTCTGAAGTCGATAATGTTTTTGATTTTATGCTTTCCTTGTCACAGAGTCAGACTACCATAGAGGCTTTGGAGAAAACTTTGAGATAAACATGCGAGGGTCTGAAGCAGGCAGGCCAAATCCCATCTCCAGAATCAGCTTTTTAGTAATACATGAGAATGAGAATTACCAAGTATTATCAAGGCTCAAAAGACATTGGACTCCTGTAATACTTTACCCAGTTGTCTACATCTCCATAAGCAGTGTGTGTGTGTGGGGGGGGGGGGGGGGTTGGGACAGGGAACCTGAAAAGCCTAAGGAATAACTGAAAAGCATAAGTAAAAACAAGGGTATCCATGCTTGGTGGGGCACAAATGAAGTAGCCCAGAGGCATAAGGTAAAGAAGTCCCCCAAACATAAACAGTATCCTCTCACAATTAAGGGAAGCAGGCTTGGAGACCAGTAGAAACAGTGGGCATCGGTACCCAACATAGCTTTTATCGTCAGTTTTCTTTTGAGCTGCATTGCTCCTACTCTGGCTATGGTTATGAGTATGGAGTGAGTAGCAGGGGTGGGAAGGGTTAAGTTGAGCTGGACAGGAGGTGGGGGAGTATTACAGGTAGAGTGGGTTTCAAACTGTCTGCCAACTCATTTGAGAAGGTTGTGTAGGGATGCCAAATTTGAAAGTTCTAACCTGGGGACAGCAACAGACATTATTGAGGGAGTACTGTAGTCAGATTTGAGAAGATAAATAAGTGAGATTTGCAGGCTGTAAGATTTCGATCAAATTTGAATTGACAGGCATGATTGGTGGAAAGTCTTATCCCATGCCTGAGGCATGCCCAGTTTAGGGAAAGGATGAAAACAAATCCAGCTGTTGGAAATGCTGTGCTCATGCTCGCTAAGGGTCGCAAAGTCAATTAAACTTAGGAGGCTCCCTGGAACCTCCAAGACTTTGTGATCCAGAAGAGAAGTGAGAATTTCCAGATCTTCTGGAGTCTGGTCAGCACCCTGAGACGGATGGGATGGACAGTCACCTTGTCCTGCAGAACTGGATGTGTGGAGAGCAATGCTCAAACAGTGAAAGATGAGAGTTTGTGAGGAAGAGGTCAGAGGGAGGGGCAGGGAAAAAAAGTCTCAGTGAGGATCAACAAGTCCAGGGGTCAATAGAAATAAGGAGAACTTGGCCCACTATTGCTGCAGAAGTGCAGGGCACAAAACTTTATCTCCCTAGAGGGGTGGCTGCAGTGTGGGGTAGCTGCAAGGACCAATGCAGGGCTGTGAGCAGTGCCCATGCCTGTCAGCCTCAGCCAAGTCTAGAAGTTTGTAATGGGCACTTGTGACAAAGGCAATAATTTATCAAACACACTCCAAAATGCCTATAACTAATCTACATATGTTGTAAATCAATTTGCTTTTAAAAGGAGAGGTTTGAATTAAAAGTCTTAGGTGAGGGTAGTTTTCAATACTTCCAGGGATGGGGACAGAGGGAAATAAATTTATGGATAGAATACTGGTAGTTTTCATGTCAGCCAGCTTGAAAATAATGTCATTTTACTTCGTAGAAAATTAATAAATGATCAACACTTAAGGACTCTTAAGGCATATGTGTCATTTAACCACATCCATTTCTGTGTTGATTCTGAGGCAATCTGTCCAGGTCCTTTGCTTGCTATAGGCTAAGACTTCTTAAATATTGAAGTGTTTATGAAGTCTCCAGTTTCGAATCAGAAAATAATGTGATGAGGTTTCGTATGACATCCCGATGTGGGGGTCATTGTAGTTTCCAGTTGTTATAGTTTTTACAGTATGGATAAGTGTTTGGGTAACTGTTTTAATTCAACACTTCAGTGCTTTAGCCTCAGGCTCACTGCATCTCATTCTACATTTTGAACCTAAACATCTTTTAACCGAAAAGTCTGATTCAACAAAAACTCTCTGCTTTTCTTACTGCATTGTCATCTTTGGCTCCTCCCATCATTGTTTCATCAGGATTTAAGGCATTTCAAAAAAAAAAAAAGTTTTTATAATTTGCTAAAACTTACAAAGAATGCCATGTATAACCATAAAATTATGCTTTAAAAATAAGCATATTTTACAAAATAAAATTATGCATAATCAGCCGGGCGGTGGTGGCGCACGCCTTTAATCCCAGCACTCGGGAGGCAGAGGCAGGCAGATCTCTGTGAGTTCGAGACCAGCCTGGTCTACAAGAGCTTGTTCCAGGACAGGCTCCAAAGCCACAGAGAAACCCTGTCTTGAAAAACCAGAAAAAAAAAGAAAAAAGAAAATTATGCATAATCATTAGTTTTATTGCTTTATGCTTTTGTGAAATGTTAAATACCAGACCTAAGAGAAGTAAGCTGAGATCTCACACCAACTTCTGCATGCAATTTCTTGCCACCTGTTGTTTGGGTTGCAAAATATAAAGAAAACCCAGTCTCCTGAACACATATATTAGACACAGAGGATGTTTTCATTAAGTTTTTGTTTTGAGATAATTGTAAATTTGCATGGAAATGTTAGAAATCATAGGGAGTGTGGGTATTTTTTGCCCTGTTTGCTCACAATTGTAACACCTTGCCAAATTATGCAAGCTATTACAGTCTGGTTAGTGATGTTTAATAAAGTGAAAATACAAAATGTTCCTGTCATAACAAGTATCCAAATATCCCTCATGTTATGCCTTTATAGCTGCACAGCATCCCTCCTCCACACCTAGCAATCCCAGTCTTCTCTCGCCTTTTATAAATGTTATTTTCAGAATATCCTTCAGCTTGGATGTGACTTCTGGGATGAACTGTTTTCCCTCAGCAAATACCTCAAAAGGGTGTTGTGTGTATCCATCAGCCTTTCTCTTCACTACTGGGTGTTGTTCCACAGTAAGCATGAACTTGAAATGACTAAGACCTTCTGATTGTTTCTGCTGTTTTTTTTTTCTTTTGAATGAAATTGCTAGAACCAGTGTGAGGTGGTGGGTATTCAAATACTGAGTGTGTAGTACCACTAGAAACTGACAAACTGTTCTAGTTTGGGCTGCTTCTGCTTTCCTGAGTGATTTATGAGCAATCCCATTTCCCTTAGCCCTCCTTAGCTTTTGTCACGAGTACTAGCACTATGTTCTATGCTACCAAGCTAGGAAATGTGTGTAGAAGAATGTCTCAGTGGGCTACCTGTCACTTTTCTAAAGCGGGATGGTACTGGGCATGACTGCATGAAACTATGTATTTTCTGTCAGCTCATTATTAGAATGCACCTTTTCTAATCAGAACATTTTCTCCTTTACTTGGTAAGTCTGAAAGATTCTTCTAATATCCTTACTAGTCTTCTGAAGATGTGTGGTTTTCACAGATACTTATTCTCATTTATTCTCTAACTATGGCTGGGCAGAATAAAATGTCTTAATTCTGAGAAAATCAATTATATCAATTTTATGTTTTGAATTCTTTCAGGCAGTAATTGGTTCTAAAGAAGTCCCTAAGGATGTTTCCTCTGAACATTTTATGGTTGTCTTTTATTTGCTTTGTGTTTATTTTTAAATAATGTGTAAATTATTCATTTGTGTGACTTTTCATATGCAATATTACCTCAGATTTGTGTTTGCCTGTAGATAGCCAAATCTACAGACACAATTGCTCAAGGAAGTAATGTGCCTACAGAAATCATTCTTGAACCATTGACAAGTTTGTTTGGATAATGTTTAATTAGGTCTGTTTCTGGAGTCTTCCTTTTTTCCATTGATCTGTGTGTGGCTCTCCTTCAATAAATATACAAACCTTGTTTGTCATAACTGTATAATGCATTTCCATATTAAGGAGTGCAACTCTTCACATTTCACTTGTAGAAACATTTTTTGTTTGTTTGCTTGTTTATTTTTCAAGACAGGGTTTCTCTGTGTTATAATCTTAACTGTCCTGAAACTCACTTTCTTAGTAGTTCACTTGCTTAATAGATCACGCTGAACTCAAACTCAGAGATTCCCCTGTCTCTGCCACTTGAGTGCTGGGATTAAAAGCATGTGCATTACCACTGGAACATAGCAATACTTTTATTAATGAAAAATATCTTCAATGTGGTATCAACATCAGCATATGAAATCCCCACATTTTAAAAATAATTATTCTGGCCATTCCTAGTCCTTCTTCAAAAAATTAGCTATTTTAGTTTCATCTCTTCATATGATTTTTGTTATGAATTTCCTTATAAAAATATTGTTCATACTGTCAAAAGATTTGTTTTATGATTTTCTAAATTATTAATTAAGTCAACATGTTTATGGCAATAAGCCTTATATTGTATTGTGTTGCATTGTAAGAGTGGAATGGGCACCATCATGCAAGTTGTGTGTTTTATCCATCTGGGTTTGTAATTTTCCAAATGCGAACTGTGTATAAATTTGTTGAATTCATACCCATTTCATGTTTGCACCATGGATAATGCCTGGAGCTCTTTCTGATCCGTGTGCTGATGCTTCCTAGGGATGTTACTGAACCGCTTTTTGGCTGAACTCAACAGCTCCAGAATGGGTAGGAACTTCTTGCCTTATCCAGCGCCATCAGGACATCTGAAAAGCAACACAATTTCTCTTCTTCCTTTTCATACTATATTATTTTTCTGGTCTTTTTATTCCTCTGTGACTGGAACTTCATTCTTCCTTCTTCCCTAGCTTGTCTTGGTTTTTCGTGTTGTTTGAGTTTCTGTAGGAGATGTTTGGCTTGCGGTGTCAAGTCATTGGTGGTACCTTTGGATATGGATAACCATTCTTGCTTTATTGAGTGGCCTTTAGGATCTCTGTTTTTGTGCCCAATTTTGGCAAGTTTTGGTTCAGTTGGATGCTGACTGTAGTTCAGTCCTTAACCACTAAATTGTCATTAATGCTTGAGGTAACTAAGCTGATCCTCATTCAGCTATGAAAAATCAGGGCTTTTGATTTCACGAGCAGACAGGTTCTGGCTGCAGTCCCCCAGAATTTGAAAAGACTAAGCTAAAGGAAAATGAAGCTAGAAGCTATAGTGGGCACACAGTTCCTCTGGCCATGGAATATGGTTCTCAGGAAGTGAGGGAACGTGAAACTGAAGTGGAAATGCAAGGGGCTGATAAAGCCCTTCAGAGGAATATGATAGTAGGGTCCAAAACAGGTGGAAAGAGCAGGTTACCTGCAGAGTAACATCCCTCAGATGTTAGTGACCCTGGATCATTTGGTAGACATGGAGATGTAGCCTATATAGGTAGCTCAGAAGGTTTGTAAAGGTAGCTACTACATGAGTGGATCAGTAAAAGGTGAAGTGCCAGGCGGCCTGTAAATTACAAGGGTACTTTGGGCATTTGTAGTTATGGATTTTTGGTTCCTTGGTAAATTAGTTAAATTTGATATATAATGTGTTAAATTTTAAATAATATCAGATACAATGGGTAGTATGGGGGCGGAATGTGAGGTTCTAGAAAAGTAGGACTGGAAGGCAATGAGGCCAAAATGTGTAGGCAGAGGTGAAGTTGCTTCTGCCACAGAGTCTGACAAATTCCAACCTGCGGTCTTGAGGATGTCTCAAAATTACACTTCCTTTGGGACTAGAAAAATCCATAAACTTTCTACCTACCCACTCATTAGTCATTGTTCAAATATACTGCCTACCTAGATGATTAATTTCTTATGCCATTTACTGTTCCCCAAACAAACAAAACAGCAGCAACAACAACAAAACAGAAACCAAAGCAAACCATTTGAGATCAAACCCTCAAATAACCACATTTAAATGATACTTTCTTTCATTTTGCTCTGCTTTGTTGTTGTTAACTATTGTTGAACAAATAGTCTGGATTCCGTTATTCTAAAGGCCTAAGTGTGCTATGTATATGCCTGCTACGTGTGCTTGTGTATATGCCTGCCACAGTACAGGATACCTAACGCACCTCTTGTTCACGCTAAAACACAGAATGTATTTTTAGAAAGAAGTGGAAAAGTGTGGTAGAGTATGTGAATGTCTTTCAATGGCAGCACGAAGGAAGACCGAGAGCAAGAATAGTGGTTTCTGGGGTTAAATCTAGAGTTTCTTCATTTTAGCCCCATGATGTTTTGACAATATTTTTATAATATTCTCTATGATCTCGCATCTATGCTTAATATGGCCTGAATCTCTTTTTCTGGGGTAGGAGGGTTTGTCCTTTAGCATAGATCTATCCTGTAGGTCAGTGGTTCTCAACCTCCCTATCGCTGAGACCCTTTAGCAAATAGAGTTCTTCATGTTGTGGTGACCCCTAATCATAAAATTATTTTCATTGTTACTTTATCAGTGCAATTTTGCTACTGTTATGAATCATAATGCATTTAATTTAGGAGACAGAGCTTTGCCAAGGGGGCCTTGACCCACAGTTTAAGAACTGCTACTGTATGGTTGTTCTGTGTGCACCTTAGAGTTGGGAATTTCCTGTATTGTGTTTAGTGTGTGAACCTGCTGTAATGCACTGTTCAGTTCAAGGCTTCCTTTTCACTTTCCATCTGGATGATAGTGCAGTTTTGAGACCGGAGTACTGGAGTCTCATTGCTATCATATGCTGTATATCTCTCCCCTTAAAGTCTTTAATGTTTGCCTCACACTTTTAGGAACTCCAAGGTCAGGAACACATGCCTTACTAATCTGTCTAGCTTCATTGTGAGCTGACACTTTTACCATTAAATACTATTATATGGTGACTTTCTGCGTCTCCTGTGACAGTTTTTTGTGTTTGTTTGTTTAGCTTAAAATCTCTTTGGTTTGCCATAAGTAGAGTTACCCTACGCTGTTTATTTTGCATTTGAATTAAACCTCCCTCTTCCATCTTTCCACTTTCATTCTGTGCATTCTGAGCACGGAGGCAAGTTCTCTGTCAGGAAGCAGAGAGATGGATCATGATAATGTTTATAACCCTATTCATCTGTTCACCCTTTTTGAATAGAGGTGTGTGTTGAATCTCTTCAAAACACACGGGGAAGCGGAATACCTGCCATGCCCAGGTGACAACACAGTTGGAGCCTAGTCACTGGTGAGGTTAGCAGGAGAGGCTATAAGGTAGAGTCTGTGAGTGTGAAGGATGCGACCAGCAAATGCTGTGCGCTATTGGTCAGTTTACTTACTGCTGTTATCAAATCCCTAACACGAAGCAATTTAAGGAAGAAGGGGGTTTACTTTAGCTCTTAGATTCATAGCAAGGGAGATGGGTAGTTGAGGCTCCACCTGGACCTGGAACTGTAAACTCTCATTCACATGGAGACGCAGAAACTTAGGGATAATGACACTCTTCTAGCTTTGTCCTTTCATGCAAATCCCCAAACCAAAGGATGGTGCTAAGCACATTCAAAGTAGCTCTTTTGTGTTGAAATAGGACCCGCCTAAATGTTCCTGTACCAACATTCCCAGAAGTCGGTCTCCTAGGAAATTCCAAATTCAAGGAGGCTGACATTGTAGATTAACCATTAAGGTGGCTAAGTAGAAGAAAAATGCATTTTTTTTTCTCATGGTTTATTTTTTTATATTTAAAAATTTCCATCTCCTTCCCTCCTCCTCCCCCCTCCCTCCCCTCCTTCTCCCCTTTCTCTCCCCTCCTTCTCCCCCTTCCCTCCCCTCCCCTCCACCCATACCTCCCCTCCCTCCCTCTCAAGGCCAAGGAGCCATCAGGGTTCCCCACTCTATGCTAAGACCAAGGTCCTCCCAACTCCCCCCAGGTCCAGGAAGGTGATCGACCAAGCTGAGAAGGCTCCCACAGAGCCCGTCCATGAAGAAGAATCAGAGCCCAGAGCCATTGTCCTTTGCTTCTCAGTCAGCCCCCGCTGTTGGCCACACTCAGAGAGACGGGTTTGGTCACATGATCCATCAGTCCCATTCCAACTGGAGTTGGTGATCTCCCATTAGTTCTGTCCCACCATCTCCATGAGTGAACGCACCCCTCTCGTTCCTGACTTTCTCCCTCATGTTCTCGCTCCTTCTGCTCCTCATCGGGACCTTGGGAGCTCAGTCCAGTGCTCCAATGTGGGGCTCAGTCACCTTCCCCATCTGTCGCCAGCTGGAGGTTCCCTCACGGTCCTGACTTTCTTTCTCATGTTCTCTCTCCTTCTGCTCCTCATCAGGACCTTGGGAGCTCAGTCCGGTGCTCCAAGGTGGGGCTCTGTCATTTTCTTCATCTATCGTCAGGTGGAGGTTCTATGGTGATATGCAAGAAATTCATCAGTATGGCTATAGGAACTGGCCTTTTCAGGCTCCCTCTCCTCAGCTGCCCAAGGAACTAACTGGGGGCGTCTCCCTGGAAACCTGGGAACCCCTCTAGGGTCAAGTCTCTTGACAACCCTCAGGTAGCTCCTTAAATTCAGATATATGCTTCCCTGCTCCCATATCCACCCTTCCTATATCCCAAGCACCCCATTCCTCCGAGCTCCCCCCGCTCTCCCCTTCACACTTTTCTCTCTTTTTTTTGCCTCTCATGTAAAGCAAAACCATCGCTGGATTTGAAATTGAAGTTAACACTGTTTGAGCTTAGTCCTTTATCTTGGTCAAAATATACTTTGCTTATCATTTATTACCCTGAATTTGGTCCCATAACATGATTTAAAGCTGATCCTGGAGACTAGTGGGGGATTGTCCAGATAGAATATACCTAGTTCTGACAGTGTGCAGCTCACAATCGCAAGTTAGCTTTGATCACACACCATTGCTGTCAAGAATAGAGTCTCAGGAAAATGGATGGAGCTAGAAAACATTATTTTGAGTGAGGTAACCCAGACACAGAAAACAAGTATCACATGTACTCACTCATAAATGGTTTATAAACATAAAGCAAAGAAAACCAGCCTACAAATCACAATCTCAGAGAACATAGACAACAATGAGGACACTAAGAGAGACATACATAGATCTAATCTACATGGAAAATGTAAAAAGACTAGATCTCCTGAGTAAATTGGGAGCATGGGGACCTTGGGGGAGGGTTGAAGGGAAGGGGAGAGACAGGGAGGGGAGCAGAAAAAAATAGGGAGCTCAATAAAAATAAAGAAAAAATATGAACTCATTCAAAAAGAATAGAGTCGCCACTAAAATACTCATGTTGATTGTTGCACACTTGTCCTTGCATTTTTAATCTCTCATCTTACCTAGTGTAACTTTTATTCCCCGTTTGAGTTAAGACAAAAGGGAGACTGGGAAGCTTGTGGGGATGGTAAAGAGGCTGGTGTTCTCACTCTCTCCTTTCTCTATATAGTTACCATGGTCCCTGGTGATTCCACTTGGTGTGGCCCTGTTCTGACTTGAGGAAGATGGAATAACCATGCAGTTAATTTAGAATATCTCTCATCATATTTATGTGATATTTTTTTCTAGCAGATAACTAAAGTCAATACAAGATTTAGCACATTTTTACCAAGGTATTCTTGTTTTTAAGTAATTTCTAGTTGAAATATCTGTGAAAGGAAGCAAAGTCTAAACTACCTTATAATGATACCTTGTTAACATCCTGTCCTTGCATATGAAAAATAAATGTTATTATGCACCTCAGAAAATTAAAAGTGTGTTAATGCATACAAACATAATTGTCACAATGCCTGGAATTTACTACTGATAGAAGTCGGTTTATGACTTAAGAGATACTAATACTTTGTTTCACATGGGGGCCTGTTAGGTTAGTGTTACTTCAGTGTTAAAGTTGATAATATTTCTGTTGGACTTAGGCCTAGAATATTCTCCATGCATTTTGGAACTCTTTTTGAGACTAACTTTATAGTAATGATACTAATAGCTATTTTCATTTTCATGAATATTTTAGCTTAACTTCCAGAGAAAGAAAATTAAAAATACATTGTCTGCTATTAAGTTTATGCAGCCCCTCTAAGTCACGTTGTAAGTAAAACCATTATGGAGAAGATATTTGCTTTTATCTTGTTTCTAGACTGTCTTCTCATTACAGTTTGCTCCCAAGATGCTTTTTATTCTTTATCTCCTGTTCTGAAACAATAGCTCAGTTAGGCAAAGTCCTCTTCATACTGCCTCCAGGTAGGAGGCAGCTGGCATGCCATGCAAAACACAAAGATGTGTTTTCAGTCTGACATGTCTAAGACAAGACGCAGATAGATGAGCACTTGCAGATACTCTTAGAAATCAGCTGGCTCAAAGTACAGTTTCGGCTCAAGCCCCTCATTCCGGGTCTCAATCTCCTCACTTCAGTATCTTTTAGGATATAGTGTTCCTTTGTGAATATATTGTCTCTTATTCAGATTTTAATATAAATCACTATATGTGAGCATTTCAATAAATAGACCAATATGATTGTATATAACATTATAAAGAATCAGTACTTATAACAACAACCTAAAATAACAGTTTCATATTAAGTCACAAAGTCTGTGTTGGTTTGTTACAACAGTGATCAGAAAATAGTGTGCATGTGCATAGGAACAAAACCATGCTTTGTGAACTGATTTTGTATTTTTTAATCTTACTGTATCTGTATGTTTCACAAGATAGTTATCTGTATCATGGAGACACGTTTTTCTTACTATGCTCTAAATTTACTGCCTTCCAAATTTCCCTCAGTGTCTATCTACTGAAGATTATACTTAGATGTTGGGAAAGTCAACTCATTTGCCCTGTTGTTCACAGTCATTTACTAACCATTATCACAATGTTGTTCTTATTAGCCACTGATGTGAAACTGTGAACTTTCATAGGCTTAAATTAAAAAAAAAAAATAGAGCTACAACCAAATTGTTTCATCACCTCGTAAGCCTGATGATAATTGCTTCAAATACTATGGACCAGTTTTTACAATGTTCTATACAATTTCTTTGAGAACACTAACAACTGAGATAATTCAAATATTTCTTCACTTATTAAATTATTATATTCTCAATTCACAATTATATGTAAATATATTTATATAAACTTTTAAGTGCTTATCAATATTCTTTGCATAAGGATTTTTATTTACATTCATTTAAAATTTATAAACAGGGAATAAAGCTATACCTAAATCTTGAAGAACTGCTATTTCTTAGGGCATACAATATCCAATATGAACTTAAATATGTATAACTTTTTAGAAATTAGTATGGCCACACCGGCTTGTTTCTTAGGTCCATTTGCTTGATAGACCTTTTCCCAACCCTTTACTCTGAGTAGGTGTCTGTCTTTGTGGTTGAGGTGTGTTTCTTGTAAACAGCAGAATGTTGGATCCTGTTTTTGTATCCAATCTCTCAGCCTGTGCCTTTTTATAGGTGAATTGAGTCCATTGATATTAAGTGATATTAATGACCAGTGGATGTTAACTCCGGTTGTCATTTTTTATTTGGTAGTAGAGATTGTGTTTCCTTTCTTTTTATAATAAAATTATAAAAATAACTTCTTTGAAAATGTTATTTAATGCCAGTTGGCAATTTGTTTCCTTATGATAGCTTATCATTGTTTATAATAGCCCAATTTTGCCCTTGAACTACATATGTAGCTGAGGATGACATTGAGCTCCTCATCCTTTTAACTGCATCTCTCCTGAGTACTGCAACTATAGGTATGTGTCAACACACTAAATTTATGTTGTGTTAGTGATTCAACTCTCAGTCTCCAGGATGCTTGTATATACGCCACCAAATATGGTACATTCACAGTCTTTCATTTTCTTAATTTTATGAACAGTTTTATTGACATATAACTCATGTAGTAGTAATAATTTGTAGTCCTGAGCATCAATCAAAGCTCTGACATTCTAGGCAACATCGAATGACATCACAACCCCCCCCAAAAAAAACAGTTTTATATTAAGCCACAGAATTTGTGTTATTTTGTTATTACCATGAGCGAAAATTAATACTAATGTGCATAAAAATAAAACTGTGTTTTGTCCATTGATCTTTGATTTTACAGATTTACTGAACTCATTTTCCACGTTTAATGGAAAGCTAGTGTGTTCCTTGGCAACTTTTATATACAAAACTAGGCCATCTGCAATTAAAAATTTTGATTTTGTATGTACCATATATTGTACTCTTTTTCCTCAGATGGTAACACCATTTCTAGAATCCCTTGGGCCATTCTAAATAGAAAAGACAATAGTGGACATCCTTCATATTTTTTTATCCCTGAGGAAAATGTTCATATTTCAGCATGAAGTGTAACATTAGCTATATGGCTGCTGTTGTTGTTCTTTTTATGTGTTTTTTTAATTCTTCTCTCATATATTCCATCATGACTACAGTTTCACCTTTCTCCCCTCCTTCCCAGTCTCTCTTCGCCACCTCTCCACTCTCCCAGATGCATCCCCAGTCTCCCTTTTGAAAAGAGTAGGCCTTCCAGGGAGATCATCCAAACACAGCATAATAAACCACAATAAGTCCAGGCAACATACTAAGATGTCAAAGCTGGACAAAGCAACCTGGCAGAAAGGACAGTGTCCACAAAATAGGTAAAAGAGTCAGACAGTACCCTCACTCCCGCTGTTAGGGTTCTCACAAGATCACCAAGTTACTCAGTCAGGCATAACATACAGGCAGAGGACCTAGGTCAGACCCTACCAGGCTCCCTAATCTCTGTGAGCCCCCATGAGTCCAAGTTAGTTGACTCTGTGACAGTTTTCTCTCAGTATTCCTGAGTTCTCTGCCTACTTCAATCCTTCCTCCCTCTCCTCTTCCACAGGATTCCCAGAGCTCTGCCTAATGTTTGACGGTGGAACTCTGCATTTTCTCCCATCCTTTGCCAGATGAAATCCCTCTAGTCTCTTTGCTGATGCTGGACTCTATCCCCAGGACACTCGGCAGGCAGGACAAACTATATAGGTTTGTGGGTGGGGTTGTTTTTGGTTTTGTTATTTTATAGAAAACCTCTATAAGGCTGAGAACACACCACTTCTAGTTCTAATTTTCTGAGTATTCTTCTAAGAAAGACAAGTGGATTTTATGAAATGCTGTTTTGTATTTATTGAGTGATCACCTGGCTTGTGTGTCTTGAGTAGCTAAGTGTTGTTGCTGTTTTATTTTATGTCTGTACTGAGGCATGCAGGCAAGGGAACAGCTGACATAAAGCCTGAATCTACTTAGAGTTCTCTAAAAGGAGTGTGCCAGAAAGAAACACACAGGTACCTTCTTGAATTCATCAGGATGAGAGATCGGCAGGTAAAAAAAAAAAAAAAAAAAAAAAAAAAAGCCAGAAAGTTTTTTTCTCCCATACTTCCTTTTGATTGAAAAAAAAAAAAAAAAAACCTTTCTCATGTAAGTTTGCCCTCCCCCAAATCTTCACAGATCCATTCCATTTCCTACCCACCCAACTCAAGGCCTTTTCTTTTTCTCTCTCTCTATAAAGCAAACAAGCATCATTTTAATTTCCACTCAAAATAAAAGAAAGGGGCTAATAAAATGGCTCAATACATAAAGACACCATGAGAACCTGCATTTGATACCTGGGATACACACTCACAAACAAACATGCATACACACACACACACACACACCTATTTTCTTCAAAGGAAATAGCAGGCAAGAGATTTTAAATATGGTTAGACCTGGCTATTTGAATGACTTTACAGGCCTGGAGACTTAGAACCTGTCCTTCGCAGTCTTGTTTTGTCTTCATGCTGGGTAAACTAGGAAAGGGGTGTGTGAGAGCCCAGTGAAGGGGGTGGTTCTGTGGATTATGAATTGGTTCTGTGCACATGGAAATATTTACTAGGCAATCTGTTCACTAGCTCCTGGAACTAGCCAGTAATTCAGGGTCTTCAAGACCCAAGATGTAAAAGTATTAACAATAACAATGACCATGTGTGAAGAGATAGACAAATGAAGGTATGCTCAAAAGATCACATAGGCACTTTTATAGAAATCAATTTTCAGACATTAAGTTGATTTTCTGCTTCTATGATTAATTTTGCTAGATTACATGCATGATTCTTTCTAAGGTGGCTAAAACCTATTTTCTAGTACTCTTTTGAAGGTATGTACATTAATACAATTAAAATATGTTAGTACATTGGTACATATGCCCCCTGAATCCTTAGATTTTATACTTTTGTCAAGGTGGAAGACATCAACGCTTAAGGTAGGAGATATTTTACATTCATCGCTTATTGAGAAAAGATTGTGTAGAATTAATATGAATTCTGCTTTAGACATTGGAAGGACTTTGACTATGAAACTACCTGGGCCAGGTTGTTGTTCTGAAACATACTGAATTTACCAATTCAATTTCATTGCTTTTGGTATAAGTTCATAGAGATCAACTACTTATTCTTCATTAGTTTTAGCAATTTCTTTTTCTATTTTAGCATTTTCCACTTTCAGTCATTTCAACTTTGAAAAACATAATTTAATGGAATATTTTACATTTATTAAGGATTTACATATAATCTATTAGGTTTTATCTTTTACATTTAGAATCATAGCATTTTTCTGTTTAATCACTTTTCTTGCTTATATAGAACATTTTCCAAAATACTTTGCCTCCTTTCATGATTCCTAGTTAGTAGGTTTTTAATGAACCCCATTCTCTTCTGGTTTTTATTCATAAATAACTGCTTTGGCATTTATTTCAATGTTATACTAATTGGCCTGTGGTAATAAGTCTTATAGAGCTGTAATTTGAAAGAGAACTGCAATGGTAGGTGGAATCAGCAAGGTTAGGGCTGAGTGTGTCCTTTTAGAGCATACATTTAATTACATTTCAAAATGGTCAAATAATTCTCAACTTTGTATGCTCAGCCTAGTTGGTTTGGTCCTCCATACATCCTTGTGCAAAAAGTTAACACTATCTTGTTCTTACTATTTGTTGTTCATAAATTTGTCAATGTTTTAAAGGACACAAGCATAAAGTTTTGTATCAGATGCTTCAACTTCTTCAGATGTTTTATAGATCTCAGCCTTGGGCCACTGTGGTTCTTATGTCTGTGCCTTTAAAATATTTATATATTATCTTATCCTGCATGTAAGTCTGTGCACTTGTATGTGCGCAGTGCTTGCTGAGGTCAAAAGAGAGTGTAGGATCACCTGGAGCTACAGTTACTGGTGCTTGTAAGACTCTAAGTAAGTGCTGGCAGCCAAACTCGAATCTTCTTTAGCAGTAGCAAGTGTTCTTAATACCTGTAAATCTTTCCAGCCCCAATTTCTGCCTTATATCAAGCTCCTCCTTCAAATCCTGAAAATGCACAGAGTGAATCCATAGTTGAATTATGTCAGATTTAGTTATTGAACTTTTATGAATTGAACCATGTTTCTATCATTTACATGCCAACTCTTTTTACTTCCTGTGGGGAAATCTTCAAAATGAGTCTCAACCAAATCAGTAACAGATTAGTTCTTTCATACATCATGAAACTGCCTTTTTAGAACTTCTTGGACTTCAATAAAAATTGCGTATGTACCATGGAGGAATGACCCAAATCCACATTTTTGTGAACTTATATTACTTCTGATAATTCATTCTTTTGGAGAAATGGATTAATTGCTCTGGAAACAGAATGACTTTTATGTGAAGCTTGAGCTTTCCTATTATTCTTTGTTAAGTGCACAATGAAACTCAGATACACAAGTATGAGCTTTAGTTACTCATCAATGACTTCCCCATTTCTAGACACGTGTAATGCATGTAACCATAACTTAGGCAATAGAAATTCTAGATATTCTTAATATTTTTATTTATGTTTCTGCTGCTTCTTCCATTTGTTTATCGTAATAGTCATCATAATTTAGCAGTCTAATAAAAATGTGTTAATATTTTAATTTTCAGCTCAAATACTAGAACTCAAT
This sequence comes from Arvicola amphibius, assembly GCF_903992535.2. Taxonomy (NCBI): domain Eukaryota; kingdom Metazoa; phylum Chordata; class Mammalia; order Rodentia; family Cricetidae; genus Arvicola; species Arvicola amphibius. The sequence goes on from NC_052047.1 coordinate 78,739,892, forward strand.
AAGAGAATATTCCTCTGACCTCTACTGCTTAAATTTAATTGTCACTCTCCACACCTAGTCAAATAAAAATGACAAGTTGCTTATAAAAACATGTATATATATATATACCGTTTTAAACCTGCTATTTGAATTCAAGATTATTAGGGGCAGTTTTACACCTTCTGGGTAGGAAGCATTTTGAAAACTCCATCCCAAAATGATGACACATTTACATTTGATAAAAGCTTTTGGAAGAAAGCAAATTTCAATAAGCAAATCTGTATTAATTCAAGAAATGACTTGTTGGGTGCATTAGAAGAAGCAGAATGTTAGGCAAAATTGTGCAAAGGAAGAAACAATGTACATGAAAGTTTTAGGAATAATTGAGAGTGAGAGAAAAGACTTCTAGTCATTATCCCAATTCTTATGAAGAAGAATAAACATACAAGGTTCAAAAAAACAGAATAACTGCATTATTTACATTTTTCATTATACCCAAATATATTTTACAATTACCTCTGATAAAATTCCTGTAGATTTTCTTTAGTCCACCCTTGTTTGTGTGCTCATAAGAATCCAGGTGATTCTACACGATTCTGTAATTGTCTTTCATCTGTATTTAACTATGGTCATAAAAGCATCATATACTTAGTTGTATCCATTCTATGATATTATAGAACAGAAATATTGGAAATTTTAGACTTTACTCTCCTATATGTGTAAATTTCAGAACTAAAAAGGCATGAATGTTGACTGAGATTTTTGTCCCGCCAGGTTCCTACAGTCATTAAGTCCCAAAGAATCACACAGAGGTCTACTACATTAATTATAAATTGATTGTCCCATTAGCTTAGGCTTCTTATTAATTCTTATAACTTATATTAGTACATAATTCTTGTCTGTGTTCGCCATGTGGCTTGATACTTTTTTGGCGAGGCAGTCAAATCTTCCTTGCTCTGTGTCTGGCTTCTTTGGCAGCTGGCTGACAACTGCAGACTGAAACTTTCCTCTTTCCATAATTCTCAATGTCACACCTCTACTTCCTGCCTGGTCACCATCACCCTGCCTATACTTTCTGCCTGGCTACTGGCCAATCAGCATTTTATTAAAAATAATACAAATGACAGGATAAAAAAGACCATTGTCCCACAGCACATGAAAAACTTCAGCACATTTTAGCAGAAATTTTCCTTGAAATCAATTCCACAAAAGATATAAAGTGTGTCGGATTTCAAATTATAGATCACCTCCAAGGTTTTATGTTGCCTTCCATTGTTTCATTTTTCTTTTTTAATATGATATTTTGTTAAGATTTGACATTTTCATGAAACATAATTTTTGGAAATCTCACTAGTCATTACCTCCTCCTAACTGCTACCAGGCCTAACATCCAGGTCACCATCCAGGCTACTTTGTGCCCTCTTATATTTTAAGTTTTTATTTAGTTCTGTTAAATTCTCATGTGTAAGTACTTTATCTTTAAATTTTCCACTCCTCTCTTTCCCCTCATCAACTTCTCCCATGTGTTCTACTTCTCAAATTCACAATCTCTTCCTATGCAATTACTATTGGTACATGTACATAACATATTGAGTCCAATATCTGTTGCTTATAGGCACATGTATTTAAGACTGTCCACTTGGAGTTGGATAACCTATCAGGTAATTGTCTTTGGAGAAAACCAATTCTCTTTCCTTCAGTAGCCATTGACTGCATGCAGCTCTTTTTAAGAACAGGGCATTATAAGAGTTTCTCAAACCACACAGGCCTGCGAACTGGTGTTATCCTTTTTCATATCTTGTTTATGCAGCCATAAACATATTCCTAGAAGACACTAGCTCATAACTAGTGTCCTTGTTTTCTGGCTCATACAGTATTCTGATCCCCTTTCCTTTCTTGCTCTTTGAACTTCAGGAATAGGGGATGTATTGTAAAGATTAGGACTGGATAACAGATGGTAACTTATCCTCTGTATTTTGACCAGTTTGGGGTCACTATGGAATTCTTTGCTGAGAAAAGAAGATTTTGGGAAGATGGGTGAAAGATACCCTTAAATACTAGTATAAGGAAAAGTACTTAGAATGCATTAAGAGCCTGTATTGATTTAGGAAAATGATAATAGTAGTTCTCCCCCTAGATCCTATGATCTCACTAGCAATGGCTTCTTGGCTAGGTTTGAAGTGCTTACATGGTTCCTATGGAGGGAAACATAAGTCTACTTACTGTTCTTTGTTACTTAGAATGCTACTATTGCATTATTGAGTATGTATTACTGAGCTGGTTATTATGGTTTACAGATCTGGGTGGGACTATTATTACTTTCCTGCCTTAACAGTTTGCAAGACACCTTCTGATAGAATTAGAAGACAATATCAGAGAGGAAACTATGGAGCCATTGCCAGCTTGAATCTCCTAACATCTGAAGTTTGTGGTGTCTTCAATATTTGGATCTTACCTTTGAGACTCAACAAGGCAACCAAGGGCAATGACAATAGTCTGCATTGTTTTGAAGGCCTCTTGGGCTCTTCTTACAAACATAAAAGGATGGGCAGCTTGCCTGGCACTGAAGATTTTGATAATGTATGTTTCCTCAGATGAAGAGGTGGGGGAAAGAGCACCATCACCCAGTGTGTACTAATTCCATTTAAATCGTATATGAGTGTGTGTGTGTGTGTGTGTGTGTGTGTGTGTGTGTTTCTTTCTGCCAGTCTGTCTGTATGTATAATGTGTTATTGTATAGACTAGATTTACTCATTTTGCAGAGAAAAGTGAGTTGGGATTTGATTACCTCTTGTAAAAGTGATGCCTCTAAAATATCTCACACATCTATTCACTTGAGCTTAGTGATCAGATGGCAACTATTGAAGATTCCTTTTCTTGTCAATTAATAAATGAGCCCTCATCAAACTGAAAAGGTTATATAAGGCAAAGGAGACCATCAATAGGAAAAAACAGCAGTCTACAAAATAGGAAAAAAATTCTAGACCTAGCTCATATCTGACAGAGGGCTTATCTCCAATTATATAAAAAACTGGAGAATCCAGACATCAATAAACCAAATACTCCATTTAAAATGGAGTACAGATCTAAACATAAAATGCTCAACAAAAGAATCTCAAATAGTTGAGAAACACTTAAAGGAATGTTCAACATCCTTTATAGAAATGCAAATCAAAACAACTCTGACCTTCCAGAAATTTTACACCTGCCAGAATAGCTATGATCAAACACCCAAATGACATGTGGTGGTATGGGCAGGACAGATGCCCCCAACTCTTCCCCACACTGCCCATCAACAACTGAGGCATGTGGGAGAGGTGGCCCTGAGGTCATAAGAACAGGAGAGCTGTCCCCGTCTTCCTTCAGGTGCAGCACTTCGAAGAGTAGCCTTTATACCTCACATGGTCAACACACTAGTTCTGACCCTGAAGGTATAGGTGTGTGAGAACCTGAAGATAACTCTGAGGATGGCCCCACCACTTTCTTATTGCTGCAGGGGTAAACTAGCGAGGGTAATGCTGGCTCAATCTGGTGGCAAAGACAGGGGAGAGCTGGCATGCTGAACAACCCTGCAACTACCCAGGTCCAGAACCAGGGTTACATGTTGACACACCCCAATATTCATTTCATCTGTGATCTGATGGGGCATGGTGGGGGCAGGGGACTGGCATTGTTCCTGTAGGCCCAGGGCTAAAGGATCTCCATAATACAGGGCAGCAACGGGATATCCAGGAAGAGTCCCGGTGAGGGTCCAGCATAGAAGGTGTAGCAGAGACCAGAGGCCTTGAACTACAACAATGATTCTCTGTGATGAATGCCTGCATGTAAGAATGTATGGATGTTCCCTCACGGTCCTGACTTTCTTTCTCATGTTCTCTCTCCTTCTGCTCCTCATCAGGACCTTGGGAGCTCAGTCCGGTGCTCCAAGGTGGGGCTCTGTCATTTTCTTCATCTATCGTCAGGTGGAGGTTCTATGGTGATATGCAAGAAATTCATCAGTATGGCTATAGGAACTGGCCTTTTCAGGCTCCCTCTCCTCAGCTGCCCAAGGAACTAACTGGGGGCGTCTCCCTGGAAACCTGGGAACCCCTCTAGGGTCAAGTCTCTTGACAACCCTCAGGTAGCTCCTTAAATTCACATTGGAGCACTGGACTGAGCTCCCAAGGTCCCGATGAGGAGCAGAAGGAGCGAGAACATGAGGGAGAAAGTCAGGAACGAGAGGGGTGCGTTCACTCATGGAGACGGTGGGACAGAACTAATGGGAGATCACCAACTCCAGTTGGAATGGGACTGATGGATCATGCGACCAAACCCGTCTCTCTGAGTGTGGCCAACAGCGGGGGCTGACTGAGAAGCAAAGGACAATGGCTCTGGGCTCTGATTCTTCTTCATGGACGGGCTCTGTGGGAGCCTTCTCAGCTTGGTCGATCACCTTCCTGGACCTGGGGGGAGTTGGGAGGACCTTGGTCTTAGCATAGAGTGGGGAACCCTGATGGCTCCTTGGCCTTGAGAGGGAGGGAGGGGAGGTATGGGTGGAGGGGAGGGGAGGGAAGGGGGAGAAGGAGGGGAGAGAAAGGGGAGAAGGAGGGGAGGGAGGGGGGAGGAGGAGGGAAGGAGATGGAAATTTTTAAATATAAAAAAAAATAAACCATGAGGAAAAAAAAAAAAAACAGACATAAAAAAGAAAATATAAAAAAAAAAAAAAAAGAATGTATGGATGAAGGGATTTACTAAATGATTTACAGTGTCACACTGCAACTTCCATAATGAGACTTTTTCCCTTTCTTCCTTTTGTCTCCATTTTTACTCTTAAATTTTGTTTTGTTTTATGCTGCTGGGATTTGAGATGGTGGGATCTGGAGGCATAATGTGAAAGACAACAAGAATAAATATAAAGAAAGATTTTTTTAAAAAAAAAACACAATGACAGTTCATGTTAGGGAGAATGTAGAATAAGAGGAACACTGTTCCATTTGTGGTGGGAATGTAATCTTGTACAACTACTTGGAAAATCAATATGGTAGTTTTTCATAAAATAAGGAATCGATCTACCTCATGACACAGCTATACCACTCCTGGGCATATACCCAAAAGGTCCACCATACTACAGAGACATTTGCTCAACTACATTCAGAGCAGTTTTACTAGTGAAACCAAGAAGCTGGAAATAGCCTAGATTTTCCTCAACTGAAGAATGGATAAAGAAAATGTGGTGCATTTTTCCCTTATGGAATATTACTCAGCTGTTAAAATGATGAAAAATGTGGTACATTTACACAATAGAGTACTATACCACAGAAAAAAATAAAGATATCTTGAATTTTGCAGGAAAATTGATGGAACTAGAAAACATCATTTTGAGTGAGGAAACCCAGACCCAGAAAGACGATTATCACATGTACTCACTCGTAAGTGTTTCTTAAACATAAAGTAAAGAAAATCAGCCCATAAATCACAATTTCAGAGAACCTAGACAACAATGAGACCCTAAGAGAGACATACATAGATCTAATCTAGAAGGGTAGTAGAAAAGACAAGATCTCCTGAGTAAATTGGGAGCATGGGGACCTTGGGAGAGGGTTGAAGGGAAGGGAGGAAGCAGGTAGGAGAGCAGAGAAAAATGCAAAGCTCAATAAAAATCAATAAAAAAATGACATCATGAATGGAGCTAAAAAAAATCACCCTGAGTGAGATAACCCAGACCCATAAACATAAACATGGTATATATTCATTTATAAGTGGATATTAGCATAAAGTAAAAGATAATCATGCTGTAATTCATGATCCAAGAGAAGCTAAGTAACAAAAATGGCTGAAGAGGGATGCTTGGGTACTACTGGAAAAAGGAAATAGAATAGAGTTTTTGGGTAGACTGGGGAAGGGTGTGGATGGAAATGGGAGGGATCATGCTGTGAGTGGGATGAAGTGGCAGAGTACTAGAAGAGATAACTGGAAAACGTAGGTATTTTGGTGTGACATAGAAACTCGGTGTAGTGGAAAATCTACAAGGGCAACCCTAGCTAAGACCCATAGCAACAGGGGATATGTAGCCTGAAATGGCCATCTCCTATAGCCAGGTAAGACTTTCAGAAGATTGGAACCGCCAACTCAGCCACATAACTTTTGACCTACAATTTGTCCTGCCTACAAGATGTGCTGGGTTAATGTTAGCACAGAAATTGTGTGAGTGACCAACCAATGACTGGTCTACCATGAGTCCTAGGCCAGGAGAAGGAGCCCACCACTCACTTGGAGTGCCAGGACCTAAATATGAGATATATAACCAGAGACATAGGATACAACCAAACATAATCGGCAAAAGAAAAAAAGTCAATATAATGATGCCTTATTGGTGTCTAGCTCCATTGTCATCAGAGAGTCTTCCTCTAGCAGCTGATGGAAACAGATGTAGAGACCAACAGACAAAATCTAGGCCAAGCTCAGGGAATCCTATGGAAGAAGTGTTGCATGGTGGAAGATTGTAGGATCCAGAGGGCTAAAGGATACCGCTAGAAAATGCACAGAATCAACCAATGTGGTCTCATAGGGGCTCACAGAGATTGAACCAACAACCAGGAAGCCTACATGGGACTGTCCTCGGGCCTCAGCACATACGGTATAGATGTGCAGCTTAGTGTTTTTGTAGGACACCTGACAGTGGGAGCAGGGACTGTCTCTGACTCTTTTGCTGGCTTTTTGGACCCTATTCCTCATACTGTGTTGTTTTGATCAGCCTTAATGCAAGGAAAGGTGCCTAGTCTTATTGTGATTTGATATGACAAATTTGGTTGCTATCCATGGGAATTCTGTCATTTTTCTGAGTATAAATCAAGGGGGAATAGATTTGGGAAGCAGACAGGAGGTGGGGGGATGAACTGTGAGGAGAGGAGAGAGGAGAAACTGCAGTTGGCATGTAAAAGAATAATTGCAGTAATTACCATTTAAAATAAAGAAAATTCAGTTTTAAACACCTCAGTGTTGTATGTTAATATAGAATATACATATGTATGTTTTTTGCACATTATTTCTGTACAGAAAGTTTTCTCACTTTTTTGCTACGTTTAAATCCAAGAGCAAAGAAGTCAGTCTGTTTGATATTGCTACAGAAATTCTCCTGGCTCTTTTCTTTCCTTACCACCCTTTCCAATTCATTTGTTTGTTTTTGTTACCTCTATGTTTTCTTTGTTTACAGAGTTTCTTTAGGATAATTTTTCTGTCTTCTCTGTTGGGCACATAAGCTTCCATTTCCTTGGGGCCCATTACTCGGAAACTGTGACCTCTTGGAGGTTGTAGTTTCTTGTGGCATTGTGTGTTTCTTGTTTCCATTTGCACATTTGGAGAAGCATCATCTTTTTGAAACTGAATGGGTTTCAGTGTGAAAAGCAACCCCAACAAATGGGGGGGAAGGTTATTTCTATGGTGGCAAGACAGTTCTGTTTCTGGAGATGATGCAGTGGGTATAACCTCTTGGCCATAAAGTCCATTTGCTCAGGTCATACTTTGTAAATATCAAAGGGATCATACAAGTCCATGTTATGGAAATTTCCATCTATGGTGGAATCTTTGACAGCTTTGAGGCCTCTCTATCTCTTTTTTCTGTGTAGGTAGTCATAATCAAAGGGACTTGTTTCAGCACTAGATCTCAAATACAATTGTGAAGACAAACACAGGAAGGATTTAGAGCATAAATAAGCAATATTCCAAAAGTTATCAAAATTGAGGCTCTGGGGTTTAAGGAGCATGAGTCACAATGTGGACTCATTGATCCATGAGTCCATCGTTGGAGGGCATAGATGCCTGTGGAGCATTTAGGGAGCTGAGTTCTTTAGTACAAACAGGAAAAAAATCACCACAGCTCAACATACTCAGCCAGCCTATGACAGTGAAGCCTCTGATGTCTGAGGCATAGGCTCTCCTAATCTGTGTTCTGGAACATGAGCCCCAGGAGTCCAGGAGAGAAGCTTGCTGTGGAGGTGACAACCAAGATAGTAAAAGGCACGAGCTCTTGGGCAATGGATATAAAGCTAGAGCCCATGATTTGAGGAGTTGTTGAGTGACTAGGTCTTCAGGACCAAAGCAATGAAAAGGCAGTCTTGGCGTTTATGATGTTTCAGATGTGTCCACTTACCGTGTTCTCTCAGAACAAGAGTGTGATTCAGGTACAAGAGTAAAAATATGCACATACTGGTTTGTGAAAAATAAAGGAGTAAAGTTAAAATATTTTAATTGCATGATTTGACTGAATGTGAGAATGGTGTCCAGTGTGAGAAAATAGCTGTATGTCTTTTTTGAAACTATCAAACCATGTGCTATTATTTTATTATTAGTTAATACCATTTTGGCAGCCTCTGGTTTGCTTAATGCATCTTTATTTTGCTCATAATATACGGGAAAGGGGGGATGAGTGGGAACGGATAAAATCATAATGAATAATAAGGAAATTATTATAATAATTTAATATAATGTATTTTAATACTATTTTAAACATCAAGATACAAATTAGTTCATATCATCAATTCAAAATTTTAATAGGAGACTGATTATCAGAGTATATTTATTGCAAAAGGATAAATTTCAATTTTTTACTTCACAACGCCGTATAATTTACTGAGAAGAAATGTTCATGCACTGGAATATGTTTCTTAACTAGCTTATGCAATTGCACACAAGTATCTACCATAATTGGAGACTTATGGATTTCCAACACTTTGAACAGTTGATAGTAAGAAATCAATCTTAATTAAAAGAAATATTTAGCATCCTAAAATTCATTTTAATAAAACTTTGGGTTTTTAGAAAAAAAGTCAGTGTTTTTTTTTTTATAGACAGCAAAAGATTATTTTATGTTCAACTTCCAAAAAGTATTGCTACTTTCTTATTCCATCAAAATACCAAATGTGCTTATTGTATAAACTCTTATTAAAGAGAGTTACTGTGGAAGTCAGAGCTATTATAGATATTTTGCCTTGGATATTTAAACGTTTTCTATGGGCTTTTTCTTTAGTGGTGATAAAAAGCACTCATTTCTCATTACAGTGTGCAAAGCTTTTATAAATGTCTTAGACTATTGTTGGCCGGGAACCATTAGGATGCTGATAATGGTGAAAACGTAACTTTGGTATTGAATTCCATTACTTAAAGCTTTGTTGCCTTCCCCCAACATGCTGAATACTGAAACTTGTTAGTACAATAATTACAAACATTTCCTTGAAGACATTTTATCTGTCCACGTTTCAAAGAGGCTGGAGGATTAGAACCTAACTATACAATGCTAGTTCCTTTGATTCTACATTGAGTGCTAAACTTTAAAGGAACTTTTATTAAACCTACTGGATGAGATTTCTTTCTGTTACCAATTTATTTTCATTTTGACTTGGTAATGAATGCTCATGTTTTTTATATGAACCTGCAGCAAACTACCTGAATGCACAGCTTAAATATTTCATACATCATAGCAAGAATCAGAATCATAGCCTAATATTGGGTGCATCCGATTTATAATATGTCAATTCTCATCTAAAGAGTGTAATTATCTATTTAATCAGGTACATTAGTCTGGAACTAATCATTTCTTAAAACATATTCTGCTCTCCATAACATTATGTGAATTATTTTTACATAGCCAAAGTTATTAGAGGTTGTTGCTTATATTATATTATATTAAATTTCATATATATATTATTCATATATTATATTAAATTTCATAGTTTCTCTCAGTTGAGTCAGCTATATCACTTGTAAAAATGTTAATCTAAGTGAATATGGATAGAAAAAAAACATTGAGTTAAGAAATACATATTAGGTAACTAGAAGAGAGATGCTGAAGACTGATAACAACAGATCATCAAATCAGGGCACTAAAGAACTTCCACAAGGAATCGACCGAGAAAGTCTTATTGGAGGAACAAGCAGAAGAAGCATCACCAGATTGGGGGCTTATCAGCATCTAGCAGAAATCAATGGGGACAGCTAGCTATAGTTTCTCATAGACTGAGTGTTCCCAGACAAAGCAAGTACCCCTTTACATGAAGTTTCCGGTAAAAGGGTAAACAACAGAGAGGTGACTTAACGAAATCAAAGGTTTACCACATCCAACAGAAACTAACTGGGGAAGTCGAGGCAGACAGCTGAAGTCCCAGTTGACCCAGCTGCTCACAGATGATTGCATCAAGCGATAAGTAGTATAAGCGATAAGCTCTGTAGGAAATAGTTTATCTCAGTTGTTCTCAAAGGCGCATTGCTTTTTACACTCTTGAACTTTTGCTGTTTTATTCCCACCCTGCCATAGAGTTGGAGGGCAAGGGAGACCATCCCAATACAAATGGCCTTGAAGAACACTTTGAGACTATCTGGCTTGAGTCTGAAATATGGGGAAGATTCAAATCCCATTTTCAGGGCCAACTTCAACTACAGGTGATAACTTACCAAATTACCAATACAATATATGTTAGAGGGCTTCATTGCTGATTTTGCGGTTGGGGCTTGAAGGTTGGAGGGCCTAAGATGAGATGAGTTGGAAGGAAGATTTGGAAGGCCAACCACTATGCTGCCCTTGAGGCAGAGTGTAGAGTATGGATATGTCTCAGTGGAGCATGTCTCAGTTTCCTTGGATGAACCCACAAGATGATGCAAGTAGGAGCAGGAGCTGGATAAGAAGAGGAATATATTTCTGCAATCAGCAGTAAGGACTCATCAGGAGAGAACAGATTTGAATAAGCTAAGGTCACGTAAGTTATTAGATATTTGAGCTGAAAAGAACAGAGGCAAAATGATATTTTTAAAAGTTATAAGAAAAATAAAAAGCACATTGTGAGAAGTCTAGGAGACCATTAAATTAGTGCTTATATATGGTCCAGAAAGTGCATAAGGATATACTCTAAAAATCAGAAAATAGGTAGTATGTCTTAGAAACATGCATATTAATTATAGAAAGTTTCAACATCTAGAGTAGCATTAATTATAGGACATTTTTATTTTTTAATAAACATATTTATTTACTTGCCTATCTGCCTACCTATTATTTATTTATTTCACTTTCTGGCTGCAGTTTACCCCCCTTCCTCTCCTTCTAGTGTCTCTTCCCATGCCCCTCTGTTCCCCACCCCCTCAGTCCACGGCTCCTTCATTTCTGTTTAGGAAAGGGCAGGTCTCTCATGAGTATCAAGAAAATACGGCATATCAAGTTGTAGTAAGACTAAGCACCTCCCCATGTATTAAGGCTGAGCAAGGCGAGGAGTAGGGTCCCGAATGCCTCTAAAAGAGTTGGAGACAGCTCTCCTCCCATTATCAGGAGTCCCACAAGAGGACCAAGCAACACAACTGTTAAACGTGTGGAGAGCCTAAGTCAGTCCCATTCAGACTATCTGGTTGACAGTTCAGTCTCTTTGATCTCATAGGAGCCCAGGTTAGTTGATTCCATGAGTTTTCTTATGGTGTCCTTAATTCCTCTAGCTCTTACAATCCTTTCACCTCCTCTTCTGCAGGGTTCCTTGATTTCCACCTAATGTTTGACTGAGGCTCTGCATCTGTTTTCATCAGTTGCTGAATGACCCCTCTCTGATGACAATTAGGCTATTCACCATTCTGGTCAACAGGAGAGAACCAGTTTAGGCTGCACACCTGCTCTTGCTAGCAGTCTAAGCTGGGGTCATCCTTATAGATTCCTGAGAGGTTCTGTCTGCCAAATTATTTTACCTGACCCCAGAATGCCCCTCTTTCCAGCAGTCTCTTTCAGTATTCTCCTCTTCCATTCCACCCCACCAGCCTATCACTCATATTCCTTTCCCCACCCCCTTGAGTCTAGTCAGGAAATCTCTTCTATCTCCTCTTCTCAGGGAAACCCGCTTGACCAACATCTCTGAGGCTGTGGATTATAGCAATTATTTCATTGTTGTCCTTTATTTTACAGCTAATATCCACTTATGAGTGAGTACATGCCATTTTTGTCTTTTTGTGTATGGGTTATCTCATTCAGAAAGATTTTTTTTTTTCTAGATTCATCCATTCGCCTTAAAATTTCCTGTTGTCCTTATTTTTAACAGCTGATTAATACTCCATTGTGTAAATGTACTATTATTTTCTTTGTGCATTTCTTACTTGATGGATATCTAGATTATTTCCAGTTCCTGACTATTACAAATAGAGCTGCTATGAACATAGCTGAGCAAGTGTCCTTGTGGTGTGATTGAGCATCTTTTCAGTTATCCCAAAGAGTGATATAGATGGATCTTCCAGGAGGTTGCTTCACATTTTTCTGAGAAGTCGCCACACTGACTTCCAAAATGGCTGTATTACATTGCACTCCCAACAACAATGGAGAAATGTTCCTCTGCTCTTCATCCTCTCCAGAATGAGCTGTAACTTGTGTTTTTGATCTTAGTCATTCTGACAAGTGGAGGCTGTAATCTCAGAGTTGTTTGGATTTGCATTTCCCTGATGGCTAAGAATGATGTCATTTGAGATTCTTCTGTTGAGAACCCTCTGTTTAGATTTGTACCCAATTTTTTAATTGGGTTATTTGGTTTGTTGATGTCTAGATTCTTCATTTCTTTTTATATTTTGGAGACCATTCCTATGCCAGATGTGGAGCTGGTGAATATTTTTCCTATTCTGTAGGCTGATGTTTTGTCCTATTTGTGTTCAAGCCTTTCAGTTTGATGAGGTTATTAATTTATTAATCACTTATTAATTGCTAATCTTAGTGCCTGTGTTATTGGTGCTCTGTTCAGGAAGTTGTGTCCTGTGCCAATGTGTTCAAGGTTGTTCCCCACTTTTATTTCTGTCAGATTCAGTGTATCTGGATTTATGTTGAGGTCTTTGATCCACTTGGATTTGAGGTTTTTTCAGGGAGCTAAATATGGATCTATTTGCATTCTTCAACCTGTTGACATTCAGTTAGAGCAACACCATTTGCTGAATATGCTGTCTTTCTTCCACTGTATAATTTTGGCATCTTTGTCAAAACTCGGGTTTTTATAACTGTGTAGATTTCCATTTGGGGCTTTGATTTGATTCCATTGATCAACATATCTATTTTTATGCCAATACCCTGTGGTTTTTATTACTATAGCTTTGTAGTACCTCTTGAAATCAGGGATAATGATACCTCCTGAAGTTCATTTATTATATAGTATTGCTTTAGCTTTCCTGTTTTTTATTTTATTTTTCCATATGATGTTGAGTATGGTCCTTTCAAGATATGTAAAGATTTGTGTTGCAATTTAGATGGGGATTGCATTGAATCTATAGATTTCTTTTAGTAAGATGGCCATTTTTAATATGTTAATCCTGAAAATTCATGAAAATGGGAGAGCTTTCCATCTTCCGATATCTTCTCTTATTTTTTCAAAGTCTTAAAGTTCTTTTCATACAGGTCTTTCACTTGATTTTTTAGAGTAAAACCATGATATTTTATGTTATCTGCGGGTACTGTGAAGAGTATGTCTCCCTGATTTATTTCTCAATCTGTTTGTCATTTGTATATAGGAGGGGTACCTACTTTTTTGAGATACCTTATATCTAGCCACTTTGCTGAAGGTGTTTATCAGCTGTAAGAGTTCCCTGGTAGTTTTTAGGTTACTTATGTATAATATCATATCATCTACAAATAACAATACTTTGACTTCTTCATTTCAATTTGTCCCTTGATCTTTTCTGTCTTATTTTTTTAGATAGAACTTCAAGTACTATGTTGAATAGATATGAAGAGAGCAGACTGCCTCTTCTTATTCCTAATATTAGTGAAATTGCTTTGAGTTTCTTTCCATTTAATTTGATGCTGGCTATTAATTTACTGTATATTGTCTTTATTATGGTTAGGTATATCCCTTCTATTCCTATTCTCTCTAAGTTGTTATCATAACGAGGTATTGAACTTGTCAAAGACTTTTTTTAGGATTTAATGAGATGATTATATAGATTTTCTTCTTTCAGATTGTTTATATGGTGGATTATATTCACAGATTTTCCCATGCTAAATAATCCCTTCATCTTTGGAGTGAAGCCTACTTGATCATAATGGGTGATTTTTATGTGTTCTTGGATTGGATTGTGAGAATATTATTTAGTGTATTTGATCAGTGTACATTAGAGATATTGATCTGCAAATTTTTCTTTGTTCAGTTTTTGTATGATTTGGGTAACAACATGATTGTGGTCTCAAAAATTGAATTTGGCAATGCTTCTTCTATTTCTATTCTGTGGAATAATATGTTGAGTAATGGTATTAGCTCTTCTTTGAAAGTCTGGTGGCGTTCTGTGCTAAAATTATCTGGCTCTGGGTTTTTTTCTAGTTGGAGACTAGGTACCAATTTCTGGGTTTCTCTTTGCTGTACGAGTGTTTTCTTCCTTGGTTTCTGTTTCCTCTCTGGTCTTCTGGCTTGAGTGACCTGTGGTTGAGTAGAGGGTCTCCAGTGATGTAGAGGCCAGATTTCTGGTGGCATGGATGACCTCTGATCTATCAGGGAGTTGTCATCCAAGATAGGCCAGAGGTCTGGTGATGTGTGTGACCTCTGATCTGGTAGCAGGTCCTTTGGGGTTCATGATGCTGGCCTGACATCTGGTGGGGTAGGTAGTTTCTGCCTGGTTTCAGGAAGCTTGCCTGATCTCTGCGTTTTAGAGTGCTGGTCTGGCCTGGGGTTCACAAGGTTGCCCTGACATCTGGTGGGAAAGGAGGCTTCTGTCAGAGGTGTGGGACAGAATATAGTGATGAGGAGAGGAGGGGTCAGTTGGGATTATACTGGGTGGCTGTGAGCAGGTTGGGTTCTTTCCTGGCTTTCATACAGCTATTTTGGATTTGGTGGCATAGGAAGCTTCTGCTAGCGGTGTGGGCAGGGACTTAAGATCATTCTTAGAGATAAAATGCTATAATAAAAAGCCATTATTTTAAATTTTTAAGAAATATGTGTGTGTGTGTGTGTGTGTGTGTGTGTGTGTGTGTGTGTGCCATGTGTGTTTATGGGGTGTGGGTGTCCACAGACAACAAAAAAGGGGTGTCAAATATGTAGTTACAAAAAGTTATGAGACACTGACTTGGCATTTTGGAAACTGAATTCAGGTCCTCTAGAAGATCAGAAGTACTTTTACTTGCTGAGCCATCTTCCCGGGCCTATGCATAGCAATTATTACTGTACATAAATTGAGTGGGGTTTAGCAAAGCACAAATTATGTTTTGAGTGTATGTATGTATGTATATATATATATATATGGATATATATAATATTTTGAGCACATATACATATGCTCAAAACACAATTAAATATCAAAACCAAAATAAGATATGTCTTCAAATATTTAAATATTTTAAATTATTTTTCTTAAATTAATTATGTTAACTTAAATATTTTATTACATTACTAAATTTATGTTAAATAAATATCTTTTATCAATTAGCTTGGGAAATTTAGTAAATAGGAAACACAAACAACCAATTTGAATATAAAATTATCTCACTATTACAGGTTTTGGATTGGGGTGTTCAAGAAGAAACTGAGACAGATTACTATAGAGTAAGGAGTTTATTTAAAGATTTATTAATCCATGGGCAGACAGAAAGGCAAAAGCATGGTGGGGCCTCCAAAAAGTCCAGGCTCCAGCGCTAGAGAATGAGAGCGTGGCAGGGGTTCTGAAAAGAGGAATCAGAGTCCGTGTAGTAGAACTAGGGTCTTTTGTGACAGTTTTCTGAGCATGTGGAAGGTTTCACAGCAAGAACCTATAGTGAGGCTCTCTGATTCTCAGGCAGGAGGGAGGTGGCGCAGGAAGTGACTGCCAGTATCTGCTTTGATGTTAGCTCACTACCCAAAGGAGAGATCCCTGCAGTGGGAAGTCTGTTAGCTAGGGACTCCCAGACAGTTTCTCAGTTCTCTACCTTTCAGTGTCCGTAAAAAGAGGCCTGAGCAGAAACTCAACTCGAGTATTACATCCTCACAACCATCACCAGACACTAGAGCAGAAAATTAAAACAAAAAGGAAATATTTTCTTTCGCCAGTGAAAACAGGATAACGTAAGGACTGATTTATGAGAGATTAACTTAAAACTACCTCTCTGAGAGCAGTTAGAAAGCATTAAAATTATCCTCAAATTATGAAATTTAGAAATGCATCTGATACAGGTATCTACGAGTGCAGTGACACAGAGAGGAAGACAGAGCATCCACTGAGCAGCTTTTAGTAACACTAGAAGATTTCTAGATACCTATTATCAAGAGAATGCTTAGAAACACTTCACAGGGGCTGACTGTAATATTCTCCTAATGGAAAAAAAAAAGGCTAGCCGGGTGGTGGTGGTGGTGCCCACATTTAATCCCAGCACTTGGGAGGCAGAGGCGAGCAGAGCTCTGTGAGTTCAAGGCCAGCCTGGAAGAGCTAGTTCCAGGACAGGCTCCAAAGCTACAGCGAAACCCTGTCTTGCAAAAAAAAAAAAAAAAAAAAAAAAAAAAAAAAAAAAAAAAAAAAGAAAGAAAAATATCAAAATAAATTCTTGTAGAGATTACTAGGAATTATCGTGGGTCGGGGGAGGACTGGTTACAATTAATAACTATTAAAACACTATTCAGCACAATCCCATGTGTTTTTTTATGAGAACACATATGCATAAGACATAAGTAACAACATGTCACATTAAATTCATCTACGTTATTACCTCCAAAAGATAACACTCCAACTGAATTAGAAAACAACAATTAATCCAATATCAAGACTTGTGTACTTGTGCTTGTATGCTAATTATGTAACTAAAATTCATCTTAAAAATAAAACTTTGTAGCTTGAATTTAACTTTATGGGCTTCATTCAGTTCTGAAAGCAAATCCAGCTCAGTTGCTGATGTTGCCTTCAGTGCAAGCTCAGATGCAAAGCACGTGGCTTCCAGCTGCCAAGTGTGCACACGCTAAGCTGTTCTGCTGACAACATGCATGCTTTGTTAGTGCTACAATAGGCGACATTCTTCAACACAATAAAAATGAAATGAACTTACGAAGCAAGGGAAAAGGGAAAGGAAATCAAGATACATGCTTATCAAAAATAGTAGCTGACCCTCCAATACAGTGTATATGTCAGAGTGTGGTGACCCACAAAACCTATTACACATTCCCGGTAAGGACAGAAAGACTAATGCTGAAAGTGAACCTGCTGGTGACACTGTGAGTTCATTCACATCCCTGGCTGGTGCTTTCTGCTGTGAAGGAAGCAAGTAACATGCTCCTGCTCATGCTGCCTGCACTATAGCCACTTGTAATCAGGATGTATGCAAATATAGGTATGTTTACATTTTTTGAGAGCTAGCTCTCACACTCTAAAGAAGCATACTGAAAACACCATCAGGAAGTCACTTAGAGAGATGAGGGCTTTTCTGAGTTGCACACAAAGCACACATATGTAAATGACAAAGGCATGTGTTTCTCTGTATAGAAAAGCAAGACTTTTCTTTATGTACTGCTTGCCTTGTTGTTTGCAGACTTCTGCTGGGGTAAGTAAAAGTAGTATTTAAGTTGACACAGTGAGTTAAAGTAGATTACCCAGCATAGATAGGGAGGCTTGGACTGCAACTGAATTCAAAAGTTGAAGATTAATTATCAAGTTACCCTTAGTGTACTATTTCATCCATACTGTAAATGTAAAAAAATAGAATAACTCCAAGCCATATGTGCTAGAAATTAATATTATGTATTGCTAGATTTTATATTATGCTAACAGAATAATCTATATATGGGTATGTGCACATATATGTGTATATATTCTCTTTGAAATATAGATAACAGGAGAAGCAATTTACATTAAATTACAATCTAATAGTAAAAATGTTGTAATTGACTAAGATCAGGTGATGGTTTCAGGATGTTGTTCTGAGTTGTTCTTGTGCAAAGATTTGTGTTTTAGGAACTTTTCAGTAGCTGGGTGATACTGAGAAGAAACAACATTTAACTAAGGGACTGAGCGAAAGGGACAAGATCATAATTGTAAAAGTACTGTGAATTCTCAGGAGAAGGGTATTACAAAGGAGCACACCTCACCCCCATCTCTGCTGTCTAACTCTGTGTCATTTCCTATTTGTCCATGCTCCTGCTCATACTCATTGGTGATTCTATCAAGTGTAAGTCTTCATATACCCCAATGCTACACCAATGCCTTTGATCCTTCAACACTGTGAGCTAAGTCAGCTTCTTCTCTTATGTGTTAACCAGCCTCAGAGAGTTGATGATACCATTGGAAAATAAACTAGTAAATTCTTATATTATGTTATGCAAATGCAATTGTGAAATATATGTGAATATACTAAGTGGTAATTGTGCAAGAGAAAGTAAGTAATTGTTTCTAGAGATGTACACTTCATTAACTCTGAATTCTTAAGTCTTTTGTTGATGATCTGTAACCCAAAGTGATATCTTAGCATTTGAATTTTCAGTCTCTTTATAAAGTATTACCCAAAAATCTCAACATTATTCTGTACACATTTCCAGATAAAATTAAATTTTTTTTTATAATTGAAACCATTTTTAATTTGGATTTAAATAGCAACTGCAAAACAAAATTGTTGTACACAAAATGTCTTAGTACTTGTGACCAGTGATGGGCAAGTCAAAGCCACAGCTTTGAATTATGGCCTATAACCTCAAATTTGCTACTTGCTAGAAAACTTGAGTGGATACCGCTAAGATCAATTTTGGTCTAATGTTAAACTGATGAAATATAAAACACACAGTTTCCAGTCAGAATCGATATTTCAGAATATCCATAATGTAAGCGACCATCTTCATGCTTTGAAAAGCTTTGTTTCCCAGTGCATGGGCTTTGTAACACTAAAATGGCTAACCATACAGACCCAGACAGGCACACCCTTTTCCTTCACCTTGCTGAAATTTCTCCATTAACCCAGTCTGGCAAATGTGAGGCATGTTCTAGGAGCAGACATTGTTGGTAGTTAGAATTATAGCTGCCTTGAGGCAGTGTTCATGATTTCCTGAGAAGGGTGTTACTCTGAAGTCGGGCTTTCATCTCTCACTGCCCTAAAACTAGGCCACCCAGTTTTGACCATGGCCTGGGGATTTCTAGGAAAGTGCTGGGCTTTTGAACTGAACAGGATGCTCATGGCAATTTAGATAAAGCTGTTTGCCTCCTCTCTAAATAAAGTGAGAATGGATTGTAAGACTACACCCTTTAAAATTCTTTTCTTCTTTCTTTTCTATTCTCTTTACTTAATCGTTTCCACTCATGATTTAAAATTTGCGATTATGTTGAGTGTATATATATGATTTGTTAGATAAAATACTGGGTGCATGCTTCACATACAGCACACAAGGAAGTAAGAGGATAACTTCAGAAATAGTTTTTTTCCCTTCCATCCTAGGCTCTGGTGGTTGAAATCAGGCCTTCATGATCCTGAGATAAATATTTCTATCAACTGAGCCATCTGATTGACCTTAGTTGAGCATGCAAACTCTGTATTTGGTAATGACATAAAATCTTACTGACCTCTGCTTTCTGATGAAGAAAGAAACCACAGAAATCTGAATTCTTTTGGTGAGTTCTTGCTTTGAATGTTTAAAAAAATAAATAAATAAAAATCTGCAGACTTGAATGTAAAAGAGCTAATTTGGTTAATCCAATTAACTTCATAATGCAAGTGCAACATGTCATTAAAGCTGTTTCCTCCCATTTGTTTAATGGATTATCTAATTGGTATGATATAAAAAGGAAAACAGAATTAGAATCAGATGTAGAAGGATTTTATTGAGAAACTGTAGAGTCAAAAAGAGACAATATAGAAGGTTGCACTGAAGAGTTGATATGAAACAATTTTGGTGCAATTCAAAATCTTAAGGCTTGATTTCAATAGAACTAAGTTGTATTACATTTTTCAATGGTTTGTAACATTACTTCTGACTGCACGGCACCTCAGAACCAGAGCCCAAAGTGCCTTAAGTCCTCTTTTGTGTAAAGTCCATAAAGTTAAGAAAATCTGATCATACATCATATGACATGACATTTGTCAAATGAGATGCCTCTGTTTAATTCTCGTATTCTTTTGACCCCTCATCAAATTAGGGCTTAATTTTGAAAATAATAGCATTGAGAGGCTGTCGCCATCCACAACCCACTATCATTTCCTTAGTCTTACTCCCTTTTCTGTCTCTGATTATTTCCTAAATATAGAAAATGAAAATAAATATTCATGATGAAGAGTGCTAGACTTTCAGAGTTCAGAATGGTATGAGTATGGAGCAAAAATAATGAAGGCCTCTCTTTTCTGGCAGAACAGAGAAAATGTCTTTCAAAACATAGGAGCCAAGTTATATTTTTTCCTTTATGTGAAAAAATAGCAAGCAGAGTATCTTCAGGGCTCATTAATAACTGCCCCCTTATCTTTCATGACAGTCTCTTTTCAAGGATTGTACACAATAGATGGCTCTGTTCATTCAAGCAGAAATTCTAATTTAGTTATGAACACCTTAATTTTTTCTTTTGCTTTGAATCTTTCACACATGTCTCAGCTTTGACTAGACTAAAAGCTTAATTTTATGCTAGTCTTTGCTGGTTTTTTTGTTCTTTTTATTCTTCTAATGCTCATTATTCGTGTTTTAAAAATAATTTTCAGTGTATATTTGCCTAGCTTCAAGAATTGACTTAGTCAGTGGGTGCAAGAATAGAAGAATGCAGAATTATTTTATCTTCTCCATTTATATTGTATATTTTTATTGAAATTGCTTGAATCTCAAGTCGTTGCTTGCATTTATAACAGTAATTTGGACATCACATCTTTTTCTCTTCACAGTTCTCCTTAGTAAATGCATCAGGTGCCGTATGAGCAAAAATATTTTCAATATGGTTTTCAGGATTACCCACATGTTACCTAGTGTATTCAATCAATTGAGAGGCCATTTATGTCAAGATGAGCACTCCATGTGAGTTGGAACACTCTGTGGGGGGTGTCAGAAGGAAGAGGTGGTAACTTGCATATTTCCCTGGCCCCCTGAATACGAACTCCACTGCAGTTTCTTATTATTTTTCTCAAATGCGTGAGCAAGTTGGCTTGTCAGCTTGGCTTTCAACCAGCTCTGCATCAAAAACACAGAACATTGCTTTTTATTCAACCCTCATTTACCCAAGTCTTTCAATAAGACAGTGTATATGAAGCGTGTTTTGTTTATATTTGCAGTTGCTGAAGGTTTTAAACAGACCCCAAATACAATTCCACCTTACACTGAAGTCTGTTATTAGCCATCTTTTAAACCTCTTTCCATTATTCATAGCTACTACTCAATTCCAGACTCCTTCACATAAAGTGCTTTCTAATAAATACAGTGCAAAACACCTAGACCCCATTTCTCGCTTCATATATTTTAGTTAATTATTAGATTTTAATGTATATAAATTTGTTTACCATTTTGTTTAATATATTTGGATCATGTTTCCCCTTCCCCAACTCCCTTCCACAACTGGCCTCTCTTCCCTACCCAACCTACTTTATATTTTCTCTCTCTCTCAAGATCTGTGTTTCCAAGAAAGTAAAACTGCGGAGCATACATACATATGTGGTAATTAGCTCCAACCAGTATATTTACAACTCCTCAACTTAAGGCTCAGAACATCATAGAAAAGTCAGCAGAAATGTTTTAGGGGCCATCTATGGGTAAATTTGGAAGCCAACTGTGAGATGATACCTTCTAAGAAATGACAGGAAAGCTACACCAATAATACCTCGACAATATGCCTGCCTTAATAACCTAAACAACACAGTATCAACAGACATTATATCTTAGAAGGAGGAAATCACACAAGGTTCCGCTGATAGACACAGCAATTGAAAACTGCTTATAGGGGGAGAATTATTCATGCTGGGGAGGAACCCTGATTGGTTTTCCATTTCCACAAAATAAACCCAACTTCATCTTTCAGGAAAATTAAAAAAAAAAAAAACAGCAACAGTTACCACGCTTCCATATTCTAATTTTTATTATAACATGCTCATTGTAATGTGCTAGAATATATGTTGTGACTTGTTAATTATGACATAACTCTCCACAGTTAGAGATGAGAAATGGCAATAATCCCTTTAATGATATTTTCTCTAAACTGAAATAGTATCCCCTGAATTTCATTTGTTTTATTTTATTGTTTGAAATTTTTATTTTCATTTTCTTACTAGTTTCATTGTTTAATTGAAAACATACTGTGATGTACTTTAGATACTATTTAACCTAAACTTTCACTTAAGTGGAAGTTCAGCAATGTAGGATAAATTAAAATTGTGATGTTTTCCACAAGGCAACACTTCACACAGGAATTTTGGAAGTCTTTCTGCAAAAGGCTCCATCAGCTCAGGGAATTGACAAATATGATAGAATGAAATTAAAACCTTCTGCTCAGCAAGAAACAGATCAATCTAAAACAGGACAGGCAGCAGAATGGGGGAAAATCTTTATTAACTATATGTCTAAGGGGAGATTAATACATATAATCCATAAGAAGTTCCAAATATTAAATGCCAAAAATTTCAATTGATAAATGGACAAATAAAATAAATAGACACTTCATGACAAAGCACCAATGGCCAACACATACTTGAAATAGCACAGGACATTCTGTAATACTCAACATCCTTAGTTGCCAGCATTCTACATTTATGAGTTTGAAGGAAACATACCCCCAAAATAGCTCACTTTACAGAATTCATAAGCATTCTAAACTGCTGCAGGAAGTGAGATTTCTGAAGAGGCTTACATCACCGAGGTTTAGAAGCAAATTCACACCTCATTCACCTCGTGTACAGACCAGTATTACTGAATCTTTGGCTCAGGTCTCATGTCTAAGCACACAGTGTCCCAGATTAATTTTTAATAGTCATTCAAGAGTGGGGAGATAAAATTTATTCAAGATGAGTGTGTGTGTGTGTGTGTGTGTGTGTGTGAGAGAGAGAGAGAGAGAGAGAGAGAGAGAGAGAGTGTGTGTGTGTGTACATGTAGGAAAACAAGTAAAACAAAATTCATTAAAATTTCCAAGTATGATGACTTATTAATTTAATGTCTGAGCATGTTGTGAGCATAACCAAACAACAAAAGATGACTCCTGGATAAAAATGTATTATTATAAAAATAACTAAAGTTATAAACTTATACCAGCAACTAATGAGGAGAATCATTAATTTCTCTAATAATGGTAGAGAGGTGGTGCTCAGAATACTTTAGGGAGAGCCTGAGTGTTGTGACAGTGTGTGAACTGACAAAATAGTTATTAATTAAAATGATCATGAGACCATGCACATCACAGCAGAAGAAGCATCCATATGCTCTGGGATTCTTTGGGGAGAGAAATTTTTAAAGTAGTTATTAGTTTATTAAATTTTCTCTCAGCTTCCTAAAGTACATTATTATTTCTATTAAAGGAAATAATTATTTAAGATGATGATTTCTGTGGCTAAAAGAAGATGGCAGGGAGCAGCTAGAAGGAAACTGTCTCTTGTTTTGTCCACAGATTCCTTCTAATCAGCAAAGTACAGAAAAGTCAAATGAACATTTGGCAGTTGTCTCACATTTTAGATGATTACATTGTTATATAAAGTCAGATAAATCATTTATATATTGGGAGTATATTTTTAAAATTCCTAATTTTCTCAAGTATTTTCTGGGAACTATACAAAAAGTCAAAATATAAAGGCAAAAGCAATTATAAGTAGAAAAACTGCAGTGGGAAAAATATATACATTAATATTTATCATTCATAGACCACTAAAATGGCTCAGTAGATAAAAGAGCTTGACGTGTAAGCCTGGCAACCTAAGCTCAGATCAGAAACCATGGTGGGAGGAGAAAGGCAATCCTCTAACGTTCTCCTTTATGCGTGCTATGGTAGACTTTGTACACACTCACATGTGTACATGCATGCACACACACACAGATGCACACATGCTCAAATAATAATTACTAATAGTAAATATAGTTATTGGAGCACCGGACTGAGCTCCCAAGGTCCTGATGAGGAGCAGAAGGAGAGAGAACATGAGAAAGAAAGTCAGGACCGTGAGGGAACCTCCAGCTGGCGACAGATGGGGAAGGTGACTGAGCCCCACATTGGAGCACTGAACTGAGCTCCCAAGATCCTGATGAGGAGCAGAAGGAGCGAGAACATGAGGGAGAAAGTCAGGAACGTGAGGGGTGTGTTCACTCATGGAGACGGTGGGACAGAACTAAAGGGAGATCACCAACTCCAGTTGGAATGGGACTGATGGATCATGCGACCAAACCCGTCTCTCTGAATGTGGCCAACAGCGGGGGCTGACTGAGAAGCAAAGGACAATGGCTCTGGGTTCTGATTCTTCTGCATGGACGGGCTCTGTGGGAGCCTTCTCAGTTTGGTCGATCACCTTCCTGGACCTGGGGGGAGTTGGGAGGACCTTGGACTTAGCATAGAGTGGGGAACCCTGATGGCTCCTTGGCCTTGAGAGGGAGGGAGGGGAGGTATGGGTGGAGGGAAAGGGAGGGAAGGTGGAGAAGGAGGGGTGGGAAGGGGGAGGAGGAGTGGAGGGAGGGGGGAGGAGGAGGGAAGGAGATGGAAATTTTTAAATATAAAAAAAATAAACCATGAGAAAAAAAATAAATAAATATGGTCATGGCCAAGCAAGGCAAACAAATGAAGCTTAAGTATTTTGATTTTTGAAGTTCAGGATTCAGTACGGACCTCAGTTAGCAAACGGTGAAAAGTGAAACCCACTATAATTTCTAAACTTTGTCATTCTTTCAGCTAAAGTCCAGTCACTTCCTTCAGCTAAAACCTTGTATTTTAGAGTCAAGCAAGTGAAGGTAATGTGAACAAGTCCTTCTGGCAATGGCCCTTTCTAGGTTACTAAGC
Source organism: Arvicola amphibius (assembly GCF_903992535.2). NCBI lineage: Eukaryota > Metazoa > Chordata > Mammalia > Rodentia > Cricetidae > Arvicola > Arvicola amphibius. Next base: position 78,764,711 of record NC_052047.1, read on the forward strand.
CTTATTCATTCAACTCAGACTAGACAACCTCATCACTGTGTCAAAGAATGTATATAACACAGAGTGGTGCCAAATACCAAATCCTATACTGAACCCTTGGAGGAAATAGAAACAAAGGAGATTAGGATACAGACATGTGCTTTCTCTAAGGACACAGATCAACACCTGGCAGGCCAAAAGAGTTTATGGTGACTCACTTACTTTGTCTATTTTCATGTGTTACATAGATAGACAAACATGAAAATAGTTTAAAAGTTATTTTGATGAGAATAAGGTAATTCTCTTTCTGATGCATATACTCAAAAAACAACTTCAAACTACAGCAGGGGGAAAGCTACATGTTATGTTAGGTCAGGGAAGGTTATTTTTAAAATAACAGATAAATTACACATGTGGGTTTAACAATAGCATTAGGAAAACAAAATAATTTGGGGCTTATTTATTCTTCTGCAGCCATATGATTGGAGAGCAAACTGTATGCTCTCCTGAACATTAGACTCATCTGGGCATGCTGTCAAGCATCATTGCTGGGTCCTTAGATCAGGAAATCAATGTTTCTCAGGAATACATGTTATAAATCCTGGCTTTTTAAATACTGAATTGCCCAGACTTGGATTCTAGGCAAGCTTCATATAAGAAAAACACAGAGAAGCTCTCGCATCCCTGACCTTGGAAGGCCCTGTTGGAAGAATTCTGAGGAAAGAAATATCTGCCTTAAGGAAGCAAGAAAAACAGAAAATTAAGGCATGGTACTTAGATTTTGTGTGTGTGTGTGTGTAAATCTATTTTTTACTATTCTGAAAATGTTGACTGTAATGATGTTTGAACTAAATAAACAGGATTCCTCTGGCCAAGACCTCGCTTTCATACTCAGAAAGACAAAATTCAACAACTTTCAAACTCAAAAAATTTATTTTGTAAAAGCTGTGTTTTGAAAGTTTGTTTATAAAGTTAATCTGATTTATAAGTAACATTAGAAATCAACTAGTCCTAAACTGTTGTTAACTATGATTGCTTTTTAGGTGATAGCAGCTGTTTCTTTGAATCTCAGAGAGCTAGTGAGATAGACACAGAAACCTATTGCATGTTGTAAATAAACACCTCTGGATAGAGGTTGTTCATATGTGATTGTTCTTATTTGGTTTTAACTCAGAAAAAAATAGGCATTCCAAATCTCTAAGAACAATTTTCATTATGTCTCAGTTTTGTTTCTCTGAACAATTTAGCCCATTTGGGAAATCAACAACAGTGCTAAGTTAGGATTGTTGAAAAATTAGCATGTGGAAATGTGTACATTCTTTAGTGAGCAAATGATTAGAGCAAAGCTTAGGAATTTATAAGTAAATGGTATAAAGATACATAAATATGTTCATATAAAATCTTTCAATAATTGATGCCTAACAGTACAACGGTTGCTTTCATCTGAGTTACTTATCTGATTCTATTCTAAATCTCTGAGATACCATCCTTTTAATTACAGGGAACAAAGTACCTCTCAATTCTTTATTTCTCTTAATCTAACATGAAGTACAAATTAAAATTGGGTGTTATTTGGGATGCTTTACCCCTCACCCTTTCTCAGAAACATTTCATTTACTAACCTTCATTTCAAAAATCATTTTGGAAATTGTCTTCAGGGAAATGAGGAAGAGATGGGAATGAAAGCACATAAGCCCTAGAGATTTAACATGAATATTCTACATATAAGTACACAGATTTCTGTTCCTTGTAATCACAACACAAAGTAAACGCTGGTGTAGGAAAAGGATTAGCCATTTAACCTAAAAACTCAAATATTCTGAAAAACACATTATTCCGTAACATTCTGCTTCAGTGAGACCTATTTCTAAAATTACATTCAAGGAATGTGTCGGTTTGGCTCAGTGCTTAATGATCACATTTCCAGTTCATTCATCTGCTATACACAGGAACTCTGGGGTGAAAGGAAAGGCAAAAGCTTCAGTAAATATTTCAGACGTGAGAATGTGGATGACTGTAGCCATTAAATCCATGAGTGTGACCAGGAGTAGGAAGATTAACAGCAAAGAATTTACATACTTAGAATGACCATTGGAGAAAAGAATGGAGCAAACAAGCTAACAAAATAACCACACACACACACACACACACACACACACACACACACACACCAAAGGAAGCCTTTGCCTGTAAAAAGGGAATGAAGCTGACTTACCTGACACCGAATTTGAACTAAAACTTGACCACAGAATGTTCAAAAATAATAAGCAACTTTTATAAGAAAACTATCTACTTGTATTTATATCAAAATAAGTAATAACCAAGTTTGAATGTTAGAACATAAATAGCTTTGTAGTAATGGGAAGCCAGTGGTAATTTTCTAGAATAACAAGTTCCCTTCCCAGGACTTTTAGCAGTTATTGTGGATTAATTACATGTATCAAATATATGTTACATCTAGTATATTTTAAGCTTCAAAGCAGGTATGAAAACCAAGATGTCATACAAATGCTCATCATTTTCTTGAAGACCTCTTGCCTTTTCCTCTATGCCCCATCTCTCCTCTGAGGACCACTCTCCTAGATGCCTATAAAATATGTCTTTACATTTCTGCAGCATTCTCACGATCCATTAACAATTCTCTAAGCAATGTATTGTTCAGTTCGCCTAGCCTAACCTTGCAATGAAAGCAGTCTGTTGTATTTATTTTTTGATGTGTTTATTTCCTCCTTTAGAATTATGAAGTTACATTTTGTCTAAGGTGACATCTTCAATTGTGACTCACTGTTTTCCCCTTGGAATTTATTATGTGAATAACACAAGATGTGCTCATTGTTTGATAGACACTGGAATTATTTCTATTTTAGACTTATATCAAGGTTGCCAAACTATTTTTTTTTCTTTTTGTCATTGAAAGTTCTGTTGAAATGTAGATTCAATAATACTCCACTGTAATTGTCTGTGTGGCATGGTTCACTCAGAGAATTGAAGAATGCTTTTGATGGCCATCCTTCTCAGCCTTCCCTTCTAGCCCATATCCATTTTTTTTCTGTCATCCACCAGCCTGTAGAAATGAAATCCTATCAAGAACTATGGGTGACCACACTGGACCCAGATGTAGCTAAGAAAATAACACATCTGTATACTCCTCAGTTCCTTTCCATGCAAACTTACTCTTCCTCTGTCAATGCCTACAGGAGCCCATCTTCCCACCCAATATCCATTCTGTGCATACTCCACCTGTTGTTGGAGAGTGAGGGTCCCTTTAGCTATTGCCTGCTTCCATTCTCAACACTTCTGGAACCTGAGCCCCATTTGTTTGCATCATCTGTCAAATGGCAGACACATTTTCTACCAAAGACATCATAGCCACCCCTTGCCTAGGATCCAGAGTACAAAACAGCAACAAAATAATGTAACACCCACACAACAAAGACAAGACCAGATAACTATATCAGGAAATACCTAAAATATCATAACTTCAGATGCCAAAATCTTGCCATAAAAATACAAAGACGAACAGTGAAAACAACATATTTCCTTCAGAATCAACAACTTTATCGTAATAGGTCCTGAGAAATGCAATTTAGCTGAAACACAAAACAGAGACTTGAATAATTGTGAATACGTGTAAGAAACTTAAAGAGAATGTGGAAACATAAACAGTTGAATGGAATAATGGAAACAATTCAAAACATAAAAGTAGAAATTAACAAGGCAATAAATTCACTGAAATAATCCAAAAGGAAATAAAATTTGAAATGAAAAACAAACAAAGGAAGGAAGGAAGGAAGGAAGGAAGGAAGGAAGGAAGGAAGGAAGGAAGGAAGAAAGAAAGGAAGGAAGGATAAATAAATAAGTTAAAAAATAAATAAATAAATCCAGGCATAACACATCCACAGAACCTGGGACACTATGAAAAGAGCAAACCTACAAATAATAGTCATATAGGAAGAAGAAGAAACATAGGGTCAAAGGCATAGAAAATATTTAAAATGAAAACAAAGAAAAACTTTCCACAATTTAAAGAATGATATACATATTAATGTATAATAAACATACAGAACATCAAAGAACACCAGAAATTCCCCTTAAGGCACAATAATAAAGAACAAAAAAAGAAAGTTAAAAACTTAGGAAAAAATTACAAAATTATATATAAAAACAAGCCCATTAGAAACACATCAGACATTTTCGATGGGCGTTCAAAAATCCAGAGGGGCCTGGAATAGATGCTCTATAAACTCTGAGAATGGCCAGATGCCAGAAGAGAATACTATACCTAGCAAAACTACCAATCACAATAGAGAAAGAAAAACCTTATATTGTAAAACCAGATAAAAGCGATTTCTATTCATCATTCCAATTCTACAGGCATAATAAGGAAAACTTCATTATAAAAAGGTTAACTACACCCAAGAGTAAAAGGAAATAAGTAACCAAAAAACAACACATCAAAACAGAAAGGAAACCATCATCACCACTAAAATAAAGTCAGGAATCAATAAACATTGTTCATTGGCACCTTTTTATATTAATGACTACATTACACCAATAAATATACACATATTAACCAATTGGATTAGAAAACATGATCCATCTTTCTTCTATATTCAAAAATCATACCTAAGAATCAAGGATAGGCACTGTCTCAGGGTAAAAAGACAGAAAAATCACTCTTCCAAGTGATTGGATCCAAGATGAAAGGAAGTATAACTGTTTAATATCTGAAAAATTAATCAGAAGAGATAGAACAAGACACTACAACTTGATAAAGGAAAAACCCATCAAGAGGATGTATCATTCTAAATATTTACCAAACACAATCAAACACAAGAACATAAAATGTCATAAAAGAAATGCAACTAAAATTAAAATCACATTTGGACCTCACACAGCGATTATAAGTGACTTCGATACATCACTCTCTCCAACAGACAGGTTATCCATACAAAAACTGATCTGAGAAATGCTGGAGTTGAATAATGTCATAAATCAAGTGGACATACCTCACACCTACAGAAAATTCTACACAAATGCTAACGAATATACTTTCTTCTCAGAAGAGCATATAATTTTCTCCAAAATTGACCACATATCATGATACAAAGCAAGTTTCAACAGATGTGAGTCAATTAAAATAACATCCTACATCTTATCTCCACCATGCTAACAACACCAGAAACAGTAGAGAGTAAACAAATTCATGGAAACTGAGCCAACAACTATTAAATGAAAATTTAGGTGAGATAGAAATCAAGAGGGAAAATTACAGTATCTTTTAGAATTGAATGAAAATGAAATCACAACAAACCTAAAGGATCCAATGAAGACAATTCTAAGAAGCAAATGAATAGCACTGTATGTAGATGAAAAAAAAAAAGAAGAAACTCTGAAGAGATCAAATATTAGTAACACATGCCCGAAAGCTCAAGATAAAAAAAAATAGAAGGAGGAGGAGGAGAAGAAATTTATTGACATCTCTTCAAACTGAGAAATTCAGCCCTATCCAGATGGTTAATAAGTACAATGTATCAGGTTATTTTTATGATCTTATAACAAATATGAAGCGGTGTAAATGAACGACAAACAGAATTAACCAGGCTAGCTTAAAACAAAATATTCAGCTTTAATCAAAGGAGGAAAAGGAGAAAACTTACAAAGCCAGAGTTCCAGCAAAGAGCAGGAAAACAAAGAGAGCCAAAACAAACTCACAGGGATGTTTTAAAGGTATTCCCCCCCCCCCCCGGAGGGGACACACCCCTCAAGCAAGGGGATTGGTTAGCTCCCCCATCACAAATTTCTAGTACAGTCTTCTTATAAAACAAATGGAAATTGTTGTAGCTTACAGTACTGAATTTACTCTGAAATTGAGTCATTGGTAGTTTAAGTTTATCATGAGGTTGGCAAATCATGGCCATCAGGAGGTAAGTGCACATTCAGGTCAGAATTTATATTCCAAACCAGAGGTGCATAAAGCAAAAGGGAGGATGAAGGGAATGATGGAGGGAGGGAGAGAAAGAGAGGCTCTGGAAAGCCCAGATCCCATAATTTCCTCAAAAGGAATGTTCCCATTGACTTAAGTACTTACTTCTTGGTCTCACTAGTTCTTTATAGCTATATAAGCTCTTCTCATTATCTTTTCTTATGGCTTTCATTCTCCTGCTTAACCTCTCCTTCCAATAAATAGGTCTTTCTTCTACAATCATCTCTTTTGGATATGGGACACAACACTTAACTTGGATTCCCTGCATGAGCATACATAATGGTTATTTACATGAGCAGGGACAACTTAACCAGTGGCTACAGCACTATGGACCCTACCCCCCAAACTAACTTGCTCCTCAGAAAAAGGGAAATGCTATATGAATCACCTGTATGTCTATGATGGGAGTTTGATGGGTCCAGTCTTGTGCATGTCAGGTATAAGTATCCACTGCAGCCGTAAATGGGTGCAAGGTCATGGCTTGTAAAGAAGGCAACATTTCACAACACTTCTTCCCATCCTACAGTTCTCAGAATCTTTCTGACCTCTTCTAAATTGACCTCACTTCCTGAGGTTCTACAGCACCTTCCAATGCCACCCCCATGAGAAGTCTTCACAGAAGGACTTGGGGGCAGTCACTCATCCAGCAATTTGTGTCTTATGCCACTTATAGTACTTGATTCTAGAATTTATTCAAATTATTTCTTAGAATTTCTAACTCTGCTTACATTACCCATCTGGTCTTTGCTGCACTCTGCTTTTCCACTTAAAGCTGCTTTGCATGTGACTTTATGGTTATAGGATACAAGCCACATCTAAGTCTGATTCCGATAACTGTTCTCTGTACATTTTGCCTTGAAACACGCTATGGTGAAAGACTGTCAATATGTACAGTTTCCTGGAAAAACTCTTGCTTAAAGACTACTGGCCTAATAGAATGTGAATTGCTTAATTTCCTTACCTGCCTCTCCAATTGGAGCATAGCTATAAATATAAAAAATTTTGGTGACCTCATTTTTATGCCCCTTTTATAAAACTCAGAATGACAGAAACTTCAACTCTAAAACTACCAACATGATATCAATATTTATTTCAGTTCTGAGTACAATACTTAGTACTAGCACACATTACCACTTTTTGGGTTGTTATATTTGTTGGAAGTTTCTGTGAAAGGCTGTACCTTTCTTAATACTATTAATGAGAATCACTTGGTTACCTCTGGATAAAGTACTAGAACCCTGTCCCTAAGTTACAATGTTTCATATGATATGAAACCTGAAATTCCGTTGATGTACTTTCCATTCTTTCTTCCCTATAAGTTCAACAAACTCTTTGAAAAATAGATCTTTCTAGCAGGGCGGTGGTGGCGCACGCCTTTAATCCCAGCACTCGGGAGGCAGCGGCAGGCGGATCTCTGTGAGTTCGAGACCAGCCTCGTCTACAAGAGCTAGATCCAGGACAGGCTCTAAAGCTGCAGGGAAACCCTGTCTCGAAAAACCAAAAAAAGAAAAAAGAAAAAAGAAAAATAGATCTTTCTGACATTCATCTGTTAAATAGCTCATTAATGAGCAACTATGGGAATTTTTACATATATAAGTGTTCTTCCTACATGTATGTCTGTGAACCACACTTAAGACTGGTGACTATGGATGCCAGAAGTGTGTATCCCTCTAAAACCGGAAATGTATGTAGATGGTTATGAAGTACTGTGTATACGATGCTAACCAAATCTGGGCTTTAACCAAAACTTTGTTCCTCTGCAGTAACTGCTAATCTTAAACCATAAGGAATCTATCCAACCCCAAAGTGTTCAAAGTTAATGCATTCAGTTGCATAATATTTGTGTATATGTTAAATAACTCTTGCGGATATTTCACCAAATATAATCAACATTTTTGAGTACCTGTCAATGGTGATAGATATGAGATATCCCAAAGCCTAATTTTTGCCTCAAAGTTTTGATCTTAATGTCCCTATGTTTTCATAAGCTTCCCAAAAGGCTCAGTTTATTTGATATTCAAGAAAATGAAATGTCCTCAGTCATTCATTTAAAGAACGATAGCTTTCTAAAAAAACACCTAACTCCTTACTCAGACAATTTTTTTATGAGCTTCCACTCAAGAATCTGTCATACTCCACTGTATCACACAGAAGGGCTTTGGTTGACATTGGATTTCGTAACTTAATACATTAAAAATGCATGTGCTAATTGCTCAAAATAGAGCAAAATTATTTTTGCACTTCACCAAAGAACACTAATAAAAGCTGGCTTTACACGTTTTAAGCTACAAGTGCACAAGGACAAAGCATTCCGTGGGCAGCCAGAATTCTTTTCTCGCCCTGTGTGCATGCTACATTCAACTGAGTTATAATTGATTTCGTGTCATCAGTACAAATGCAACATACTAGTTGTAATTGGCATCTTAACTATTATGGCAGGGGAAAACAGCATGTTATAAAAATGTTTTTGATTTCATAAACCTGTCAAAGGACCACAGTGGGCTAATGAGCTACATTAAACTGACCACTGGAGGAAACACATGAACAATCAAGTTCATTGCAGATTGTATGGACAGAAATGCTCATAAAATAATAGGGTATGCAGTTTGATTAAACACTAGGCAGAATCTGATTCATATAGTGTCCACAACCCTGTCTGTTAAGGCACTGTTTAAGTCAAAAACCTAACCAAGCATTATGAAATTTTTCTAAACACTTCTATTTGCATATTTTGAAAGTCTGAAGCTATGCTGATTATTTCACAGTCACAAAGCACACAGAGTAGCTAAAACAGATTTATATTATAGCATCATATATGGTACTCATTAAAAAAATAATATAATCTGATATGAGGTTTTCAAAAGAATGCTTTATTTAGGTACTATAGTGTTCAGAGGTGAAAAGACAATGTAGAGAACATAAAGGACACTGAGAATTTAGACAAAAAGTGCCAAGTTTACGTCAAAGGAAGTAAGTGCGTTCAATGTGTTTGCACTTTGTTGATCCCTGCACAGACTAAACCTGTGAGTACAGTATGAAAGGAAGATTATCTCGGAAGTGACAGAATGAGATGCTGTTCACTACTCATTGAAAAAGAGTAGAGTGGAAGCTAAAGAGATCTCAGAGGTGCTGGTGTAAGGGTCTTGAAGGGGATCCTATGGCCAAAGCAATGGCTTCTTGTGAACGTAGGGTTGAAACTCACCTTAGCTTTTGAACTTCAAAGAAGGGGGTGAGTGTAACTAAACAGCTGGGTCTGAGTATCAGGAGAAAGGCACACATGCACACCACACACACAGACATACACCCACACACAGACACAGACACACAGACACACAGACACACACACGAGAGAGAGAGAGAGAGAGAGAGAGAGAGAGAGAGAGAGAGAGAGAGAGAGAGAGAGAGAGAGAGAGGGAGGGAGGGAGAGAGAGAACATACAAGGAGACAGTCATTTCCGTGACAGGGACAATCCACTGTTGAGCCCCAAGCATAACAGCCGTGAGCCTGCTAGAAAGTTATGCCATTTTTTTTTTTTTACACAATTCACTTCACGCTCTCCAATTTCACATGTGAGGCTAGTGTCTGGACTGACAACTTTGTTTGGACTGTATTATTTCTATCGCTCAGCATTACCATAATTACTGATCATGTAAAGCAAGGTCAGTTTTATTTTTTTAAACTGTACTGGATATTTTTTGTTTTAAAACTTTAGAAATAGCTACATTCAACACCATAACCAAAAATGAAACAAAAAAGAATGCGCTAGAATTTTAATTGAGTCGGTAAATGGACTTTCAGAAAATAGTGGTGTGTTTATAATGCAGTTTTCCAAATGCCAACATAGTATATCTTTTCATTAAAGTATTTTCGATTTTATTACTAAATATTTATATTAATATAAATATCTATATTAATGTTAGTTCTTAACATATAATGCATACTAATTTAGCATTCATAAATGTATTAATACAAATATTTATGTTAATTTTGTGTTATACTATTTTTATGATAGTTTATAAATATAAATACTAGATATCACCTTTAAGTAATGTGCTTGGTAGTCTTGAAATCTTTTTTATTTAAAAAACATTTTTAAATTTATTTTACAAACCAACCAGTTTTCCCTCCCTCATCTCCTTTCCTCCCTTTCCCTTCCCATCTATTCTCTTCCCCATTTGCTCCTCCTCCATCTCCATTCAAAAAGGAGCAGGCCTCCCATGGGCTTGCACAAAGCATGGCTCAAGTTGAGCTAGCACCAAGCTCCTCTCCTTAGGACGAGGTAATCTATCATGGGGAACAGGTTACCAATAGCCAGTTAAGCACCAGGGAGAAGTCTTCCTAAGAGGCCAAGCTACACAAATTTCACACAAATGCACAGGGCCTAGGTGAGTACCATGCAGGCTCCCTAACTGTTGGTCCAGTGCCAGTGAACTCTCAAATCCAAATCTTTGTTAAAATATCCAAAAATGTCCTTGGGTTTGTGGTAATGATATCATTTTTATTCCATTTGCCATCTGTTACTATTGAGTATAGTAACTATAGTGACTAGAAAAATAACTATGTTCTTCTCATATTGGGCTTCAATTCTATGAGTGTGCTAACCTCAGCTAATTAATCTGAAATGTATGAATTACTTTAATGTTACAGGCATTATACAGTAATATCTGTGAATATTTATCTTTGTGTTTTTCCCTTTCCAACAGTTAAACTTTTAGTTCCAATATATTGAATAGGACATAAAATATTATAACATTTATTTTATGCCTACTTAATAAAATTTATCCTTTAGGAAAGACAATGCGCAATCTAATCCTTAATAAGAAATTAAATTCTCAAATTATAAATTTAAATATATACAAGTTACCTATTGTGTGAATTTGCATAAATGTCACTTAAAATATCAAATATCAACTAAAAACTGCAGAAATTTCATATTTTTAACTTCTATTAAAATATACTTTTGAAAGATAGCATCATTTGTTCTTCTTGAACTTAAATCTGCATTCTATTATTGTTCTAGTTTCATTATGATTGCTGTGATAAAATACTCAGACATAAAACTTATATGATAGGAGCTTATTTTAGCTCACAGTTCCGGGTTACATCTCAATTCAAGGACATTCTCAGTCAAGTGCAGAGAAAATAAATGACTACATGTTTATTTTATTCAGCCCTCTGTCTAAAATTCTGGGAATGGGGCCACACACATGGGGCTCCATTTTTTTAATTCAATTAACTTAACCAAGACAACTCCCACAGGTCAATGTGATCTAGACAATCTGTCACTTTGACACTTTTCCCAGATAATCTAGATTTTTTCATCTTGGCAATTAAAACTTACCTCTCTATTCTCTTCTCAGAATTTTGTTCCTGACATTTTTACTCATGATAAAATCATTTATGTGCCAACATATAGCATTCTAAAAGAAAAAAATGCACAGTAATCACTGTGATTTTAAATCACTTTCCTATGATGATGAATTATAAATATAATATAACAATTTTATTTCAATTATTATGATTACAGATAAAAGCAAAAAATTTACTATAAATTTTATGGAAGAGACACAGATGACCAAGAGAAAGAAGTCAAGAAAGAGGAGAGAAATAGCAGGCACTAAGCTTAGTAACTTACAAATCTTCAAAGATATATTGATAATGTACCAAAAGTATGAACACAGAATAATAAATTGGAAAGAATTAGAACATAAAATATATTAGGAAAACATAGGCATACAAGTATTACCAGCCTCTAATTGGGAAACTAGAAAGAGAGAAGCAAGTATATTATGTCAAAATTAAAACAAAAACAAAGAAGCCAGAATGATGTATAACTGTACAAAAAATTATATGTATATATAAATATTATATATATATATCACATATATAATACATATATTCAAAACCATAAATGTCAGTTTCTTACTAGCATCATGTCAAAGAGAATGTGGGAGCAAGTCATATAAGTTTTAAAAGCCGTTACCCGTTGAATGTAAAAGAAAACTGTTTGGTAGACATATGGATGACAGAACCAGCCTCAATCATCCCTCACTATGCCACAAATGACTGTATCCAGGGAATGTGGAGTAGGAAGAAAGGCCCAAAGTGGAAGTGTGGTTAATATTTAGTCCTATGTGACTAAAGATGAAGGGCCTGAGATCACCAGACAACTAAAGCAGTGGGAATTTTCTGCAAGGTGAACGTTTGGGGACTATAAAGTGTGTGACCCTCAATTCTGGGTATAGCTTTTCTGCACTGAGGTAGCTTTTGGATGAGCCATTGAAATAAGATGAACAAGGTGCTAGAGATTGTAGTTTAGTTTACTTTCACCAGGATAATTGCAATTATCATGATTTTTATCGCTTTACAGCTTAAATGTACTTTGACCAGAGAGTATGTGTTTTATTATACCGACCCTCAATAATATGCTGTCACATGGTGGAACTGTGTGAGCTTTAGGAGTCTACATCCACCCCATCTTCAGCCACTTTTTTTCTTTCACTGTTGTTCACTGGGAGTTGTTCCTGACTCAGGCTGAATAAGCCTCGCCATAAAGCCAACGCTCTCCTAAAGCCACACATCTGGTTAGTGACCAGAACGATTGCACTTGACTTGGTTAGGCTTGACCATAACTGTCCATTATTCAAGTAACTTATTAGAATACTAATTGACTCTAAACAGAACTCCATATGCAAATGCATGTAATAAAATTGCAAGATCTGCAAGTGCAGAGTTTATTTTAATAGACTTTGATTCCCACTGCTTTATTCTAGATCTGACTTATTCACTGCAGGCATAAAGAATGTATAAATTACTGAAACAGAAACGACATAAATCCAAGACAAAGATTTGGGGAATGAAAGTTTTTGTTCCCTACATGAGCCGGCTCAACCCAGTGGGACATCCAACCAGAAGGCAACTAATATAGGAGAATAAGGACATCTTGGTCCTTAGGAAAGTCTTCTGGGCTAGAGGGAAAATTAGGACACAGTACAAGAACAAGAAAAGATCATAGTCGGTAATGGGAAACAGCCAGGGATGAAATTCTCAGCCTACAGACACCTGGAAAATGAGTGGGAAATCCAAGGATGAAATGCTGAACTGTGTTCTTACACGTTTACTCTAATCCAATGCAACCAGGGCTTCACAGAAACTCTTCTGTTTAGAAAAATGTTCTTTCTTTTTCTTTCTTTCTTTTTTTTATTAGCAAGGTTTATTGTTGTAGCTTCTCATATTTCTATGAGACACAGTCTCAGAACAAACTTCCTATTCTTCTGACTTTTATTTTTTAGACAGGGTTTCTCTGAAGGTTTGGAGCAAGTCCTGGAACTAGCTCTTGTAGACCAGGCTGGCCTTGAACTCACAGAGATCTTCCTGTCTCTGCCTCCCGCCTCCCGGGTGCTGGGATTAAAGGTGTGTGCCACCATTGCCGGCCATGACTTTTACAGCCTTTCTGTCCCCTCTTCACAGTTTTCCCTGAGACTGTTATAATTATAATCTCAATTTTTAAATAGTATTAGAAAAGCACAGTTTAGGCGCTCATCTTATGACTAGGATTTCTCTTTTTTAATTATATTTCATTGAGGTACACATTTTTCTCTGCTCCTCTCCCTGCCTCACCCCTCCCCTTCAACCTTCTCCCATGGTTCCCATGCTTTAAATTTACTCAGGAGATCTTGTCTTTTTCTACTACCCTTGTAGCTTAGATCTATGTATGTCTCTCATTGTTGTCTGGGTTCCCTGGGATTGTGATTTGTGGGCTGGTTTTCTTTGCTTTATGTTTAAAAACCACTTAAGAGTGAGTACATGTGATAATTGTCTTTCTGGGTCTGAATTGCCTAGGTCAAAATGATGTTTTCTAGCTCCATCCATTTGCCTGCAAAATTCAGGATGTTGTTATTTTTTCTGCTGTGTAGTACACTATTGTGTAAATGTATCACATCTTTCTTATCCATTCGAATGGCATTTAGGTTATTTCCAGGTCCTGGCTATGACAAACAATGCTGCTGTGAACATAGTTGAGCACATGTCCTTGTGGCAAAATTGATTTCATTGACTATATATTTACATATATTTTTTAAACATTTTCACTCACATATTCTTTCATTTATGATAAAGAAAATGATATTTTTGCAGTAAAATAATTTTCAATATTTAGATGACCTGAATATTAGCTAATCAATAATTTGCAGTGTTTCTTTGAAAGATATTTCCTGGCCTTCATTTTTTTGGCATAAACATTTATTAAAGGAGAGAGAGAGAGAGAGAGAGAGAGAGAGAGAGAGAGAGAGAGAGAGAGAGAGAGAGAGAGAGAGAGAGAAGAAAAGGGGAGAGAGGGGTAGACACTTGTGCACACGTGAGAGAGAAACGTAAGCCCTGGCCTTCATTTTTGATGAAGCATAAGTCTAGATGAACAACAGAAATGCCAGTAAACTGTGATGCCTGTGGCTGGCAAGTCAGTAAAATATCATGAATTATTTTTTATAATGTTCCTAATATTATGTCTATAAAACAAATATTTAAGCCACTTAGTAAGTCACTAGCAAAATCAATTAAAGCTTTCTAGATTTGCTCCTAATAAAACCTATCTGTGCTTTTCAAATATTATCACTCAGTTACAAAAGATAATTCTCTAAAGATAAATGATCAATGTGAGGGTTTTCATTTCATATTTTAAACTTTTGCATAGAAAAGTTATCACTTGTGTTAGTAAACTAAAATCTAATTTGAGTCATATAGAATTAAGAGGTAGTGGATCAAAATTTAGAGCCAATATTTATAAAACATAAAACATCATGTTAATGAATCAGCATAATGTAACTAGAGCCTGTGAACTTATAGCATTCTCAATATCCCCATAGGAAGACCTATGCTTAACTCAACACGCATTTCAGTTGTGCAAGGTAGTCCCCTACTCCTAACACATATATAAACAGAATTTCACAAAACAACACTCACTAAGTAAACAGAAATTTAGAAAACTCATCCTTCTTGGTAACAAGTAAAAATATCTAGAACTTGGGTACTGAGAAATTTGCAAATTTCTGCTTTGAATTATTTTATATTTGTGATTGACATATAATTGCACATATTGTGTGCTACATAGAATGATTTCTTGGTTTATGTGTACATGTTAGAAGCATCCATCACAAGAGAGACTGCCAAGTCCACCAATACAAATCTGTATCTTTTTGTGGTAAAAGCCTCCCATAATCTCTTTCCAGAAATTTTGAAATATATAATGCACTATTTTTATCTATGATATCCCTATCCTGTAATTAACACCAAAAATGATTTCTGATAGTTAACAGTAACATGGTACCTGCTGGCAGTCTTCCTCTAACACTTCTTACCTCTCTGCTATTTTACTCTAAGCTTTTCTTGGCTTCAGATTCCATGTGAATAAAATTACAAGGTATTTATTTTCTTGTGTCTGCCTCTAGTTTAATAGCCATCAAATTCATTCATGTTGTTATAGATGGCAAATTCTCATGCCTTTGACAACTCAGTGATGGTTCTGTATATATAGTCCACATTTGCTTTGTTCATTTTTTCACTGATGAACTCTTAAATTTACACTGTTTCTCCACTAGTGATACAATAAAATGGGAGTTCTAATGGTCTTTTGAACATACCTTTGGATATACAGATAATAGTGGGTTTGCTAGATTGTGCAGTAGCACTATGTTTATTCTTGTTTTTCTGATACTATGGAAAGAACTCCTGGCATCCTGCCAAGAGATTCAACACTGAGATACAGTTTTCTTCCTGCTGTACATCTAGAGGACATAATTTTACGTCCTTTATCCTACCTTCTGGCTGTTACATACTTCCTGCCTCCTCTTCTGCAATGTTCCCTGAATCTTAAATTGGGTAGCATTGATGTCTTATTTAAGAATGAGCCCCAAACTGTGACTATTTTCACACCTTGAGTAGCCACGAGGCTCAGAATTCACTGCTATTCACACGAAAGAGAGTATTCTCTGATTGCTTTGAAAGCATTTTTTGTCTCTTCCTTTCCACTTGGAGATTCAGAAAGCAATTTGATGTTATGCCAATTTAGTCAGGCAACAATAAGTTCCGAATTTCACTTGTTGACCATGCTTGGGTTGCTTAACATGCAGTGGGCCTCAAATCTGACAAGATGACAGTTGGCTACTCTCTCTGTTAGGGTTTCTATTGTTGTGATGAAGCACCATGACCATAAAGTAAGTTGAGGAGGAAAGAATTTATTCAGCTTACACTTCCATGTTACTGTTCACCACTGAAAGATGCTGGGGCTGGGACTCAAACAAGGTAGGAACGTGGAAGCAGGTACTGATACAGAGGTCATGGAGGTGTGCTGATTATTGGCTCGCTCAGTCTGCTTTCTTAGGGAATTCAGGACCATCAACTCAGGGATTGTATCACCCACCTTGGGCTGGGCCCTCCCCCATTGATCACTAATTGAGAAAATGCCTTATAGCTGAATCTCATGGAGGCACCTTCCTCTCTGATGACCAGCTTGCGTCAAATCAACATCCAAACCAGCCAGTACAGTTAAACCCATATTTACACCAGTAGTGTAGAGCTGGGCACACTTGTGAGTTTAGTTTTCTTTTGTGGGACTCACAGGGAGTTGAGAAGATTGATAGCTTTTCTTCACCATTAGCCCAAACAGTGTTTGAAAAATAACCAATAAGGAGGAAGTTTCTAGCTCAGTTTCAACTAACTTTCTCCATATTTTACAAACAAGGACTGGGTAGTGATATGTTCAAAAATGGGGTTTCATACTCTATTTCTTGTGGGCACACAAGTAGACAGATAACTATCTATATCCTAAGATCCTCTGGGAGCTCCCTGACAACCTCCCATTCCTACATGGGACAAGACTCTTGTTTAGTAGCATACTGCTTCCCTGAGCAAAGTTTTCTTGCTGGCTCTATTGAGCTGTATTGTAACTTTGTATTTGGGTTACATGATAGGATGCTTCTACTAGATACAACAGTTGTAACAAAGAGATTATAACAGTGTTTACATATATTGGACATGCACAGACTGGCCTTATCATAGTCAGTCAACATGGTTGGAGGGGGTCTCACAGGGCCCTGACACTTACTAATGGACTATTGACTATTAACAGATTCTTGGAGATGAAGAACTTTTCTCTTTAATTAAACACCTACCTTTGTGCCTATCAAATTCCAAGGTATAGCTTCACATCCATGGTCACACAGATGACCCTGGATAAACTCACTAAGACTTAGAACTAAATGAAGACATTAACATGATAAAGAAGTTTGTATGGAAATGAAGGGTGATAAACAAGGGTAGTGGGAAGATGTGGGGGTTTGAAAATGGTCAGTATGTATCTCATACATGAAACTGTTAAAGATTAAATCAAATCAATAAACAAATAATTTTATTTCTTATTCTTAAATTTTGAAGGAAAATTTGCATTGTTTTACATAACGGCTGTATTAATTTAAATTTTTATCAAAGCCAGTAAGAGTTGTTCTTCACATCCTTGCCAATATTTATTACAATTATCCTTTCCTATTAGAGCCAATACTACTGGAAGGAGGCATTAGGTCATGCGATTTGAATTGTGTTTCCACAATGGCTTTTTTTTTTTTTTTTTTTGGTTTTTCAAGACAGGGTTTCTCTGTGGCTTTGGAGCCTGTCCTGGAACTAGCTCTTGTAGACCAGGCTGGTCTCGAACTCACAGAGATCCACCTGCCTCTGCCTCCTGAGTGCTGGGATTAAAGGCGTGCGCCACCACAGCCCGGCTCCACAATGGCTTTTAAGATTGAGAATTCTGTCACATCTGTTAGCCATGTATATGTGTTTTTCTGAGAGATTATAATGGAGCTGTTTCACATTAAAACATTGTTTTAATTCTCTGAGACTTTTTTATCTTTTTGTTAAATTTTTTTTAATTAAAAATTTCCATCTCCTCCCCTCCTCCTCCCCCTTCCCTCCCCTCC
Organism: Arvicola amphibius; assembly: GCF_903992535.2. NCBI lineage: Eukaryota > Metazoa > Chordata > Mammalia > Rodentia > Cricetidae > Arvicola > Arvicola amphibius. The sequence goes on from NC_052047.1 coordinate 78,782,642, forward strand.
CTCCCACCTATTCCCCCACTCCACCCCTCTCCAAAACAAAGAGCCATCAGGGTTCCCTTCACTATGTTAAGTCCAAGGTCCTCCCACCTCCCCCTAAGTCCAGGAAGGTGAGCAACCAAACTGACAAGGCTCACAGTGAGCCCGTCCATGCTGTAGAGTTCATGCTCATCGCCGTTGTCCTTGGTTTCTCAGTCCTCCTCTACCATCAGCCACATTCAGAGAGTCCGGTTTGGTCCCCTGTTCCATCAGTCCCATTCCAACTGGACTTCGTGGTCTCCTGTTAGATCTGTCCCACCGTCTCAATGGGTAAACGCACTCCTCACGGTCCTGACTTCCTTGCTCATGATCTCCCTCCTTTTGCTCCTCATCAGGACCTTGGGAGCTCAATCCGGTGCTTGTATGTGGGGTCTGTCATTTTCTCCATCCAATGCCAGGTGAAGGTTTTATGGTGATATGCAAGATATTCATGAGTATGGCAATAGGATCTGAACATTTCTGGCACCCTCTCCTCAGCTGCCCAAGGACCTAGCTGGGGGCGTCTTCCTGGATACCTGGGAACCCCTCTAGAGCCAAGTCTCTGCCAACCCTAGAATGGCTCCCTTAATTAAGATATATAATTCCTTGTTCCCATATCCACCCTTCCTATATCCCAACCATCCTATTCCCCCAAGCTCTTCCCATCCTCCACTTCACACTTTCCCCTCCCCATACCCCGATCTCCCCCTCCCACCTCACCCCTGTATTTTGATACTGATTACCTCCTTCTTAAACTCCTTCCAGATAGAAACACCCACCCATACACAACCTGACGTCCTCTTAAAAACAGAAAAGGAAATCACTGAGTCCACATTGTGTTTCCCATATACTCTTGAATACAAAGCCACCCATGGAGTGATGATCAATTTACCAGTGGGCATACCTTTAAACTAACTCTTCCTGTCCCAGAAGACATCAATTGTAGTAACTCCTCAGCTATGGATGGCATTACAGTGTACAACTCACCATTTTGTCCTTAACAAATTTTGGATTTCCCGGACCATGGTGAAGAAAGTACAGATACAGGTATGTAAAAGCTGGCATCATCTGGGCCATGTGCTTTCCTGGACATGTGCCAAGAACAAGAAGGAAAAACTCTGTTCATGTTATTCATCTGATGAAACAGAAAGGTTTGTTGTTGTTGTTATGGTTGGTTTTTTTTGTATACAATTGAAGAGCTAAACAAGGAAACAGAGTTATCATATATAGCTGAACAAGGTAGCAGGTTTAGGTGAACTCAGTAGGAGGTCTCTGTTTGGGAGCAATCTCAGGTTGTAAATATCTATGAAGAGGAATCTGAGGTTGATCTTTTCTGCACACATTTCATTATCCCTATACTACCTGGGAAGGCTTTACCATTGTCCTGAGCCTGACCTGAAAAAGAGTTGGCCTTCCTCATTTTCTGAGAAATTAACATGGCCATGTTCATGTCTACAATACATACTACCTAAGGACTTGATCCGCTCCATATACCCTCTTATATTTGAGCTTTCCAAAGTCAGGTGCATAGTGTCATACCAGCTATGAGTTCAAATGGTCAATATGCAATAGATGAAATATATGCAGTCTCTGGCACTCACAACCATTTTGCCCTTCTTCTTCAATGATTTCTTTCCCTTTGGGGGGAAGTACTGTAATGCAAATGTCCCATTTAAGGCTAATAACTAAAAGTCTATTTTTCCTGCATACTTACCAGTTGTGGATTACTGTGTTAATCACCAGCTATTGAAAAAATAAGCTTCTCTGATGAGGGTAATGGCATGATAACCTATGTGCATATCAATAAGCCAGTAATAGTTGGTTTAATACTGTGTCTGTTTAGCAGAACAATAGTCGTAGGTTCTATCACAGAGCCACAGGTCTGTGTTCCCAGCAACACTGCCAGATACAGGTTCCAATTTGTTCAAATACCCTAAAATCCAAGCATGGAGTGGTTGATTACTTCCATAATATTCATGCGATTCTTGCACCAGTAGGCATGTGTTGCAAGGTCATTGTTGTAACTCACAAGGTTTACATCTGGGTAAGATTAATGACTTCTTTTCTTTGCTGGTAGAGAGCATAGTATCTTCTAGAATTATGAAAGCTAGCCATTGGAGTTGCAATCTCTTGTGCAGTTCCAGCTTGAGTTCTTCATGTCCTAAGCCTCAAGTCTGTGATATTTTCATCGATTGGGTCTTCCTATCAAGCTCTGGAGAGCAGCCAAGAAAAATAGCAATAGTCTATAATATTTGAGGTCTGTGTGGCTCCACTGGTCAACAATTCCAAAAGAGGTAACCCATTCCTGGTGTTGTGCTTTTTGTTTATTGGCTTGAGATGTTCAGAAGGAGCTCTCTTACCCTAAAATAAGGTAAATCTAAACTTTTTTAGTCATGTATATGTGTATATTCTAGGAATTATCTATAGTAGAATTGAGGCTCCAGATGGAAGACACTACTCCTAAAAACTAATTAATTTTTATAATATGGCCAGAAAATACACATTGAAGAAAAGAATACCATCTTACCATCTTCTACTTTGTAAAAAACTCAATTTCAAATGGATCAAGGACTTCAATGTAAGACTCCTTATCCTAATTCTGGTAAAAGAGATATTAGGGTATAGACTTGAATTTATTGAGATATAAAATCAGTTTCAGAACAAAACCCCAACAGTGCAGGCAATAAGAACAGCCATAGGCAAATAAAATCTCATGAAACAAACAAAGATTTTGCATAGCACATTACATCATCACTTAAAATTTTTAAAAAAGCAATCTACAGAATGGGAAAAAATCTTTATTATCTACACATCTGGCAGAGAATTTGTATCTTGAATAGACAAATAAATATATAAGAATCAATAAAACAACCAAATTTAAAACTGGATCATGTAACTAAATAGAGAAAGTTTTGAAATATGAAATATAAAGGGCTGAGAAACATATTTTAAATGTTTATCCACTAAGAAATGCAAATTAGAAGTACTTTGAGATTTCATTTTAACCCAGTCAGAATGCCAATAATCAATAAAAAACAAATGACAGAAGAAGCTGGTGTGGCTGTGTGGAAAGAGAAACAATTATTCACTGTTGGTGGATGTGCAAACTGGTACCATATGGATATCAGTGTAGACATTCCACAGTAAGTTAGAAATAGATCTACCATATGATCCTTCCACACTCAGGCACACACCCAAAGGAGACTACAGATATACTTTCTGATCCATGTCCATTTCTTCTCTGTTTCTAATAGCCAGGAAATGGAAACAGCCTATAAATCCATCAACTGATGAATGGATAATGAAAATGTGGCATATTGATACCATATAATATATGGATGTTAACATATAGGAACTTGAAAGGTAAGCAGATGGAGGCAGAAAAAAACATTCAGAGTGAGGTAATTGAGATGCACAAAGAAAAAAATTTTGCTTTTTCTTTTGTGTTGGTGCTATCTTTGAACTTATAGGTATGTCTATTCATTTGGAAGGAATACTCATAGAGGTTTGAAAATTAGTAAGGATGCCCAATTTCCTAAGAAACTGCCACACTGATTTCCAAAGTGGTTGCACAAGTTTGCATTCCCACCAACAATAGATGAGTGTTCCCATTGCTCCACATACTCTCCAGCATAGGCTATCACTGGTCTTTTTTATTTTAGCCATTCTGATAGGTGTAAGATGGTATCTCAAAGTTGTTTTGATTTGCATTTCCCTGATCGCTAAGGAGGATGAATATGACCTTGAGTATCTTTTGGCCATTAGAACTTCGTCTAATGAGAATTCTCTTTTCAGTTCAGTACCCCATTTTTTAATTGGGTTAATTAGAATTTTTATGTCCAGTTTCTTGAGTTCTTTATATATTTTGGAGATCAGATCTTTGTCTGATGCGGGGTTGGTGAAGATCTTCTCCCATTCAATAGGATGCAATGACAATGTCCTTTGCTTTACAGAAGCTTCTCAGTTTCAGAATGTCCCATTTATTCACTGTAGCTCTTATTGTCTGTGCTTCTGGGGTTATATGTAGGAAGTGATCTCCTGTGCTCATGTGTGGCAGTCTATTTCCCACTTTCTCTTCTATCAAGTTCAGTGTGGTCAGATTTATATTGAGGTCTTTAATCCATTTGGACTTGAGTTTTGTGCATGGTGATAGATATGGATCTATTTTCATTCTTTTACAGGTTGACATCCAATTATGCCAGCACCATTTGGTAAAGATGCTTTCTTCCATTGTATACTTTTAGCTCCTTTGTCAAAAATCAGGTGTTATTAGGTTTGTAGGTTAATATCCGGGTCTTCGATTCAATTCCATTGGTCAAAGTCTCTGTTTTTATGTCAATACCAAGCTGTTTTCATTACTGTAGCTCTGTAATAGAGTTTGAAGTCAGGGATGGTAATGCCTCTAGAAGTTCCTTTATTGTATAAGATTCTTTTGGCTATCCTGGATTTTTTGTTTTTCCATATAAAGTTGATTATTTTTCTCTCAAGGTCTGTGAAGAGTTTTGTTGTGATTTTGATAGGGATTGCATTGAATTTATAGATTGCCTTTGGTAGAACTGCCATTTTTACTATGTTGATCCTCCCAATCCAAGAACATGGGAAATCCTTCCATTTTCCGGTGTCTTCTTCAATTTCTTTCTTCAAAGACTTAAAGTTCTTTTTTTTTTTTTTTTTTTTTTTTTTTTTTGGTTTTTCGAGACAGGGTTTCCCTGTAGTTTCTAGAGCCTGTCCTGGAACTAGCTCTTGTAGACCAGGCTGGCCTCGAACTTAGAGATCCGCCTGCCTCTGCCTCCCGAGTGCTGGGATTAAAGGCGTGCGCCACCACCGCCCGGCTAGACTTAAAGTTCTTATCAAATAGATCTTTCACTTCCTTGGTTAGTGTAACGCCAAGATACTTCATGCTATTTGTGGCTATCGTGAAAGGTGATGTTTCTCTGATTTCCCTCTCTGCTTCTCTATCCTTTGTGTATAAAAGGGCTACTGATTTTTTTGAGTTGATCTTGTATCCTACCACATCACTGAAGGTATTTATTAGCTGTAGGAGTTCTTTGGAAGAGTGTTTGGGGTCACTGATGTAACAATCATATCATCTACAAATAATCAAAGTTTGATTTTTTTCTTTTCTGATTAGAATCCCCTTGATCTCCTTATGTTGTCTTATTGCTATTGCTAGAACTTCAAGCACTATGTTGAAGAGATATGGTGAGAGTGGGAATCAGTCTACCTCAGGATCCAGCAATACCACTCTTGGAGAGACTCCCAATCATACTAGAAAAGCATTTGTTCAACTATGTTCATAACAGCATTATTTATAATAACCAGAACTTGAAAACAACCTAGATGCCCCTCAATGGAAGAATGGATAAAGAAAGTATGGATTATATACACATTAGAGTACTACTCAGTTGTAAAAAATAATGACATCTTGAATTTTGCATGCAAATGGATGGAAATAGAAAACATATCCTGAGTGAGATAACCCAAACCCAAAAAGATGAATATGGTATGTACTCACTCATTAGTGGACTCTAGACATAAACAAAGGACATTAAGCCTATAGTTCGCAAGCCTAGAGAAGCAAAATAACAAGGTGAACCCAAAGAAAAAACATGTATAGATCCTCCTGGAAATTGGAAGCAAACAAGATTGCTGGGCAAAAGTTGGGAGCATGGGGGTAGGGTAAGAGATGGGGTAGGGTTGGGAGAAGGGGAGAGGGAGAGAGAGAAGGGAGAAAGGAAAGACAGGAGAGAGCTTGGGGGAGTGGGAGGGGGGAGATGGAGCAAGGGCGGATATAGGAACAGGGAAGAAGATACCTACATTAAGGGAGCCATTTTAGGGTTGGCAAGAAACTTGGCTCTAGAGGGGATCCCAGGTGTCCACGGGGATGTCCACAGCTAGGTCCTTGGGCAGCAGAGGAGAGGGTGCCTGAACTGGCCTGCCCCACTATCACACTGATGTTTATCTCGAATATCACCATAGAATCTTTGTCCGGCGACAGATGGAAATAGAGATAGAGACCTTCATCAGAGCAATGGACTGAGCTCCCAAGGTCTAGTTGAAGAGCACAAGGAGGGAGAAGATGAGCAAGGAAGTCTGGACTGTGAGGGGTTGGTCCACCCACTGAGACAGTGTGCCTGTTCTAATGGGAGCTCACCAAATCTAGCTGGACAGGGACTGAATGAGCATGTGATCAAACCGGACTCTGAATGTGGCTGACAATGGGGGCTGACTGAGAAGCCATTGATAAAGACCCTGGGACTTGTTTCTACTGCATGTACTGGCTTTTTGGGACCCTAGTCTATTTGGATGCAAAGCTTCTTAATCCTGGATGTAGGGGGGGGGGGCTTAGACTTCCCTGTCCTCTCTTAAGGAGGGAGGGGGAGGGAGGAGGGAGAGGGAGAGAACAGGAGGGTAATGGGAGGAGGGGAGGAAGTGTAAATTTTTAAATGGAAAAAACAAACAAATAAATAAATAAAATTAGTATGGATACATGGGTATTGGGTTGCAATGAAGGAGAAATAAACACAGTAGAAAAAAGAAAAAATAAAATAAGAAGGGTGAAGTGAGAGGACATAGGAGGGCAGTGTAGAAGAAGGGATATCAAGAGGGGTAACTCACACAAATGCCATTTCAAGAAGCTCACTCAGTACCCTACACTGCAGAAATATCTCCCATTCTTTTTATTGGTTTTTTTTGCTGTTGAAATGTTTGACTTCCTGAATAATAAATGATTTTTCAGATGTGTAGTTTAAAATTCTACATATTTTTCTCATCATGTAGATTGTACCTTTTATTTCCTAACTATTAATTTTGCTGAGCAGGTATTAGCATTCAATAATAACATTTTTTTGGCTTTTGTGGCTTATGCTTTTGTGATTTAAGCTAAAATCACCATTGTCCAGAACCAAGTTTTCTGGTATTTCACTATTTTTCTGTATTGCGTTCTAGACATACATTTCCCTTCTAAATCTCATTTTAAGTGGCATTTTACAAAGACACTGTGGACATCTGTTTTTTCCTTGCATATGTGGCTATCCAATCTTCCTAGACACATTTATAGATTACATTCTTTTCTCATGATGGCTTTTTAGACCATTTGTCTAAATCAGTTTCTATTTGTCATAAGTGTGTAGGTTTGTTTCTGTGTCTATTCTGTCCATTGTTCTGTGTATATTTTAATTTTTTCTATTATAGTTATAAATGATCTCTACAACTATAAAAATACATAATATTCCATATAATTATATAGTATGAGTTGGCCACAAGATGAAAAGGAGATATAAATTCATACAATAGTAAAAGAAGCAAAGCCACCTGTCATTAGTAGTTTCTCTCGTGTCCAGTCCTGCAGCTGTTCATTCCCAAAGAAACACACAGAGTCCTATGTTAATTATAAACTGGTTGGCCTATTAGCTCAGGATTTCTTATTAACTAACTCTAACATCTTACATTAACCTATAATTCTTGTCTGTGTTAGCCATATGGCTTGATACCTTTTTCAATGATGGATTCCCATCTTGTTTCTTCTTGGTCTGTGTGATGACTGCAGACTGAGACTTTCAGCTTCCCAGAATTCTCCTTTTCTGGTCATCCCACCTATACTTCCTGCCTGTCACCCCACCTGTATTTCCTGCTGGGGACTGGCCAATCAGCATTTCTTTTAATTTATTACATTAAAAAAAACCCTACCAATCCAAGTTCCTACCCCTTTCCTTCCTCCCATTGCTTCTACACACTTTCCCATCCCACCCTATCTAAACCTCAGAGGGGATAAGGCACATTAACTGTGGAAGGTCCAATGTCTTCCCTACTATATCTACACTGAGCAAGGTATACATCCAAAGAGAATAGGATCCCAAAAAGGCAGAATATACAGTAGAGATAAATCCCAGTGCCACTGCCAGTGGCCCCCTCAGTCTGCCCCAGCCATATAAAGATCAACCATAAAGAGGAACTAGTTGGTCCTATGCTTGTTCCTTCCCAGTCTGGCTGGAGTTGGTGAGCTCTCATTAGCTCAGACAAACAGTTTCAGTGAGTGAACCCATCATGGTCTGGACCTCCTTGCTCATATTCTTATTCCTTCCACTCTTCAACTGGACTTTGGGAGCTCAGTCTAGTGCTCCGATGTGGGTCTCTGCCTCTGCCTCCATCAGTTCCTGGATGAAGGCTCTATGGTGTTATTTAAAATAATCTTTAGTCTGACTACAGGGCAAGTCAAGATCAGGTCCCCTGTCCTTTATTGCCCAGGATCCTAGCCAATCATCATTTTATTAAACCAGTACAAGTGACAAATCTTTCCAGACCATTGTCCAACAGCACCACCCTTAAACATCAACTCAGGAGGTGGTAAGATGGTTCAGAAAGGAAAGCACTTGCACCAAGCCCTCTGACCCAAGTTTGATTCCCACAGCACATATGCTTGAAAAAGATAACCAAATCCTGCAAATTTTTATCTGATCTCCATATGTAAGTTCACATTCACAAACATATTCATGCAAATAAATAAATTCCAAAACATAAATTCAAAGTTTTAACTCATTAAAAATGAGTTTTTAAACCAGGTGGTAATGTCACACACCTTTAATCTCAGCTATCAGGAGGCAGAGACAGACAGATTTCTGTGAGTTCAAGGCCAGCCTTGAACTCAAAGTCAATTTCAGGGTAGGCTCCAAAGCTACAGAGAAACCCTGTCTTGAAAAAAAAGAAGAGGAAGAAGAAGAAAATGAGATTTTATTGAATTTCCTGTCATTTCATACTTAAAACCTGACCTGGGAACGTGGTTCAGTGATAAAGCATTGGCTTAGCACATGCAAAACTCTGAGAAACAGCTACACTAAGTTTAGTATGCTGGGCACAGTGGCACATGTGTGCAATGTTCACATCTGTGAGATCAATAGAACAATACAAATTAAAAATCGGCCAGGGTGCATTTTTCATTTGAAGACACTTTAGGCTACATCCTTAACTTAAAAGCAAAAATAAATAAATTAATAAATAAAATCCTGATAATCATTTTCCCATGCTGAATTTCCAAGCCACAGTCAATAACAATGTGTAATATACTTAAATATAAGTTACATATGTCACTAGAGCACAAGCTGCAAAAGAAGATTCTTGTTATTTTGAGGTGGTATCTGGCATGAATAGCTTTTTGTTTATCCTTCTTTCCCATCTCCAGACATGTGGACCAACCTTAGGGACTTCGAAGATCACCCAATTTAAAATACACATTTTTTTTTTTTTTTTTTTTTTTTCGTGACCAGTGGCTTTAATTCATCTTCTGCCAGCATTAGCATTCATTATCACATTTGTCTGGCTGGCTACACAAACTTTCCAGCTTGGGGCACTGTGTGTAGTGGGATTTGTGGGTGTTGTCTGTTTCTGACTATTTCTTTTTTTTTTTCTCATGGTTTGTTTTTTTTTATATTTAAAAATTTCCATCTCCTTCCCTCCTCCTCCCCCCTCCCTCCGCTCCTCCTCCCCCTTCCCTCCCCTCCTTCTCCCCCTTCCCTCCCCTTCCCTCCACCCATACCTCCCCTCCCTCCCTCATCTTAAATCTAGCAACAAAATGATCAACCCCATGTTAAAATCTGTAGCTTTTCAGAAAGTTTCGGTTCCAGCTGTGGCCCTCCTCCTGTACACTGCCAGACACATCTTCACTGCTACCTACCCAGCCACCATGGCCTGCTCAAACTCAAATGTGTACTCCTTCTTCCTCATTTAATCTTTTACAAGTCGCTTCAAACCTACCCAGGCAGTTCTGACCTCCCAATGAGTGTAGATGAGAATCTGTGTATGTAGAAGTGCAAATCCCAGCATTCTGTTCCAATTTCTCTTGTTCCTTTTATGCTAAGGGTGCAGGAAGGTGGGGCCTCACAGTCACTCTGTCTGAGAAAACTTACATGGAATCACCCACCAGGGTAGAAATATCTGCAGCCCCTCACACAGAGCATAGACCAACCACCTGTATGTGGCTTGTGTAGCGTGTCATATCTATTGTTCTGCAAAAAGCCGTTCCTCTTTCTCTAAGCCTACATGCTTCAATTCACAGCTCTGTCTTCCTTGTCTGGCTGTCTCCCATTGCATGACTCATGATGCTGGTTAGAATAGTACCATGGCCTGGAAAAATAATCCCAAATTTGAGTAATTTCTACCTATGGAAAATTTCTGGAGTAGTTCTCTCCTGGGCTCTGCTGTTAAAAAACAAAACAAACAAACAAACAAAAAACTGCAATGTCAAAGGTTGAGGTATTCTTTTGATTTACATTTCATCCTTATTTAATAAAACCTGGTCCTACAGCAAGAGTTACAACTGATTTTTAGCCAGTTGTTTGTACTAAAGATTGCTGAAAAATGCCCAGATACAGTATTTGGTGTGCCAGGAAATATTCCAAGGTTCATATTTCAAAATAATTAAAATTGTTTTCAAAAATGCTTTAGAAAAGTTAGTCTAAAACAAAAGAGAATGCTTTGGAAGGTTGACAACTTTTAGAGTTTTTTTTTTTTTTCCTAGTAGTGTTTCCATCCATCTGTAAAGCATCTAGAGGCTAAGGCACTTAAATCCGTAAATAATATGTTCTTTTTTTCCACATTCATATTTATTTATGACAAAATTTTTGTATATTTGAGGTAGTAAGAAGTTTAAAACAAATAAATCAGTTAGAACAACATTTTGTAATTACAGTTATATGAATATTTCTCTGTATTTTCAAAAGAACATCACATATATTAGTCTTTTTGCCTGGGACTCCCATGAGTAAGCTAATTAATAGGACATGAAGTCATGGGTAAAGGGATGGTGTACATTACCACTTAACCATATTTCCTGATTATCTGGGAAAAATGATACAATCAGCAATATTTTCTTATAATTGATGTTTAGAAATAAAATATTGGAAATATTATTAGTATAATTATTAGTATATATTATATACCATATAATATATAATATATTTTAGTATAATTAGCTTTGGCCAAAGGCATGCTTTTGTTGGAAGATTTGAGCATAGCTTAACCTAAGTGGTAAGGCAGAGCCCTGATGTGGAAGTCTTTCACTTTCCCATTCTGATCTTTAAAAATATGTCATGAGGAATGGGTCTAAATGAAACTCACATAATTTTCAAGTTCATATCAATCCTCAAACACAGAAGTTATATACCCTTCAATCAAGGTAAAAATTATAACCCTGAGCTGCATTCCTATCAGAGAGAGGCAAATGTTGTGATTTCTGAACTGAAATCAAATTTAACTGGAATGATTCAATAAAATGATGGTATCATTATGAATTTTGCACTTTTTCTTAAGGTTTGATTAGTCTAGACACCTGAGTTGAGAAATGACTGCTGTTTGATTCTTCAAAGCAGGCTTGGAAACTTTGATTAAATATTTATGTTAAATGGAGATGACTTAAAATGTGTTCCAATCAAGACACTAGCAAGCTGGATACACAGCTATGTCAGTGTAAATATCAGTTTCTAGTGATGTAATTTGAGCTTCACCCAACTTTAGACGGATGGCCTTCAGACTGACATTCCTCAAATAAATTTGGGCAAGCCTTATTACTGTGGAGCTTTCAAGGATCTCAACAAGGGTTCTCAGGAATTTTCAAAAACAGTGAAAAGAAATGAGATAGGGCTTCTTTCTGTGTCCCCGTCTCCTGTGTGTCAACAGTGTATCATGTGATACCCTCTCTCTTAAAAACATAATTTTAAGATAACCTTTTATGGTAAGTCTCATTCTTAATTTTTCCTTTTATAAAATTTTTCAGTCATGGTCTGATCCCTGATTATTTGATATTTAATGTGTTTGTTCAATTAAAAATAATCCTATTGGCTATTCTTACATACTTGCTAAATCCATAAGATATTTGCAATGATATTCTAAGGAAGAACACTAGTAGCCATCAATTACTTAACTCAGTATCTTCATAAACATTTAATTTTCCCTTTTAATCTTTTCAACTCCCCATTATATATATATGGAACAGTAACCTGTTAGAAATAGCTTCCATGGTTCCCTTGACTGCCAAAATATGCTGATATTGGAATCCCTTATACAAGTTGTCACAGTATTTACGTCTGCACCTCCTTCCTCATACTCAAAGTCATCTTTGAAAAACTTTCAATGCCTGATAGAGTGTTGTGATACTGTACTTCCATGGGAAATGAGAAAAAAAGCCTGTCTGGTTATGAACATAAACATATGCAATTTTTCTGTCTAGTATTTTTGATCATTGGTTGATTGAATCCATAGACACAGATGGTCAGATATGGTGGACTGGCTACACTGTCTATGATTTATTTACTGCCTGCCTACACAGGTTCCCCAAGTTTCCTGTCTAATCACAGCATCCACTCTGTCCTCAAAGTCTAGTGCTTCTCACACTAGTTTTCCCAACTATATGAACTATTGGCCAGACACAGCCTACCCACGTGGTTCCAAATAGGTCTCAAGTAAAGTTTAGTTGCTACAAATCAACATTCAGAATGTTATAGATTGTATACATACTTTGACAGTTTTGCAAATCAACTTGTGTTAGCTTTTACATTCTCTAATATAGCCATGCAAATACTCTTTTTCATTTACTGCAAAAAAGTAGTGTGTACTTGCTTTATAAAATTCAGAGAACTGACTTTTTAAGTGAAAATGGAAGGATGCCTAAATGTATCCTCACTCACTCAAGAGGAACCAATGTTAACATGATACTATGAAGCCACGCACATCCAGACAACACTAGTTGGGCTCAGGAGAAAAGAAAGAAGGAGGAGGAAAGAGATAAAAAAAGAATTCTGTTCTAGATATTCTAGAAAAATTGAAGCATTCAGAAGAATATGTACAATATGCATATATGTCTGACACTTTTGCTATACTTATTCATTACCAAACATAAGATGAAACACTATTTAATTAAAGCTTTATGATGAAGAAAAATTATTTGATGTCACAAAGTATTAGTTGGTTTTCAAGACATTCTAAGTCATTTAAGAATAAGTACTTTAGTTGTGACTAATTTAATTGGAAATAAAAATTGAGACACAACAATTATCCTCTTTAATACTGCTCAATTTTTATCTGATGTCATTTCTAATGCTCTCAGGATCAACACACTTGTTTTTTTTTAATAATTGAACAGTCTTTTTCACTGCTTCTTCATGATTTTAATTTATATGTAATTTTGATTGCCTTGACCTTATATTAAACTTATATAAGCCTTCACCTTTTCTTCTCTGGTTATTTATTCAGTTTTCACATGTTTTAAATATAGAATTCCTGGAATAAAATAAGCCTCTGTATAATGTAATTTTTGTATCTAAGTCACAAACCACAATTTGCTTGCCAAGACCTGCTTGGAATCTCACATGATCAAATGTCCACTCCTATCTAGAACAAGAGTACATAATATGATGAAGATAGTCACCGTCTTCTATGTAAAGACAGAAGAGTGACAGTTAATGACTTGGCTAGAATGTGCTTGACTGCACCTGCTGGGAAGGCACATTGTGGATGTATCAACATCTGGTTGACTCTGCTTCGTTATTAGGATGGCATTGACACATTAACCTCTAGCCATGAAAATGCACAACTTGCTCATAGAGAGAACACTGTGTGTGTAAATTGCGCCCAAGCACTGCATGTTACCAAGGGCTCTCTCTAATGTCTTAGGCATTGCTCCTTTACACATACATTGGTTGAAGAGAGAGAGTAAGGTAGGTGTTTTCTCTCATTAAGTTGAGGAGTCCAGTATTGAGTACCTTTTCACTAGTGCAACACATATGATTCCTCTATCCTTTCAAGTGGACACCCATGATCGTTCTTCACATCTCTAAGATATGTCTATAAAATCTAAGCACAGATAAAATATATGGTATTCATTTTCTCTGTCTTACTCAACATTTATTGATATATTTTAATAATAGTAATAGTATTTTATAAAATGTCTATGGTTATATAAAATATATCTCTTGCTAATCAATGTGATTTTAAGTGCCATAAATAATTCATATCACATAATCAGAAATCAATAACTTTTTAAAAATAAACTGTCTTGCTAAATTATTTTTAAAAATGACTTTACTGAAGGCCAAATGCTATGTATAATAGTTTACCTCAGGACTTGAGCTAAAAGAAATCTAATATGATTTGAAGATGCAATTTGGGTATCACATCATGGAACAGAAGCATCTTATTCCCTTTTTAGACATTGACTTGCACCCAGAATACACTGCTCCAGAATGGTGACTCAGGAGGAGGAGGATAACACAAATTCTTTTGAAATAAGTGAACATTGTGAAGGAGATTAGAGTAGATGAGGCTGATAAAGGAAAAAAACAAAAGGAATTAGATAGTAGTTGCCAAGTTCTAACGGTAAGGATCTAAAACCATGTAATGCAAGTTGACCACTGCATATTATTAAGCTGAATTTTGTTTTAGTAGTCAGTTGTGTCGAAGTATATATGTTTACAATATCACAATATGCTAAATTATGAAAAAGAAACCAAGCCTATGGTTTTAATTAACATAATTAAAATATTTCTAATTTGCACACATTTAATTAGATTTCCAGTGGTCATTTTTTTTCTTTTCCATGCAATGCTTGTCACTATAGTTTCTTTAATGTGATGTTGACCAGCTATCCAACAATGTGATCTGCGCATGTCATAGCAAACATGTTCTAACTGGTCCTGGCTCTGCTTGATACACACAGATGCTCTCCATGCCCCTCCAAGTCAAAGCTATTGATATTCCCATCTTCACGCAATCAGCCAAGAAGTTCAGCAAATAATTACTCAAAAAGAATATACTTTGCCTTCAGTGTAATAAATTCTTTATTTTGTCACTCAACCAACTAGACCAAAATAAATTTTACCTGTATAAACATGTTGTATTAGTTTCTTATCTTGATATTCTAAAAGATAGACTATATTATACTGGCATCTGAGAGGTTACTAAACAGTCCCCTATCATGACAAAACAAAAGAAATTCACAACCAATAATCTGCCAAGTTAATAGTACTTGCTACTCTTCCAAAAGACCCAAGGTTAAATCTCAAACCCTCACACCAGGCAGAACACAACCACATATAACTCAAGCCCAAGATGTCTGGTACCAACTTCTCATATCTGTAAAACACAATGCACAGATACATATGCATTAATATAAGAAATAGCTAGAAAGGTTTCTTCAGTTGACCTGAGCTCAGAATTTAGAAATAGTAATAATTAATAATAGTAATAATTTTAAAATCAGTGAGGATCTAAGAAAACCTTTTTACATGGAAAAATTAATAAATATTACCCAAAACCATTCTGGGAAAATTTTAAGAGTTCACTGACTGTATGATACAATTTATAAAAATTAAAAGACATCAAAATATGAGAGGGAATATGAATCACAGCTTTATGAAGAATTAATAAAATCAGGTTTGTCTCTAATCATTTTAGGAACTGTAAGATGCTTATAAAATGCATAAAAATAAGGCATAAAGACAATTTCCCACATAGAATCTAGCTCTAATATTATTTCATTTTAAAGGTAGATTAAAGAAACTTTCAGCCTTCAAAGTTACCCAATGGTTTCCTTCGACTGAGCCATTTTTATAAGAGTAACATAATCCATAGAAAAGAGGTAATAAATAAGAAATAGAAACACATAGGAGCAAGAGGGAAAGACACAATCAGAGTAAAAGAAAATAGGAAATTCAAAGAGCAATGAAGAAAACCCCAGGGATACTTCTGAAGTGCAGTCTTTCCGAGAACTTATGTACATGTGCTCCAGAGTAATGGAGATGAGGGAATGTGTATTATAAAAGAGAGAATTAAGAATGACCAATTAGCTTATTTGTTGATGGTTTGGAGAAGATTTACAACATTATAAAATAAATTTTGTCTATTGGAATCTAAGGAAAAAGAGGAAATGATAATGATTAATCCCAGGTAAATCAAAACTCAGAAAGGACAGCAAATATTGAATTATCAGTTAATAATAACAATGTATTCATAATGATGTAAATATGTATAAATAAAAATTATTTATAAAATATTTATTGCAACTATGGCAATGGTATGGAGAGAAATATTTCATAATTATTATAAAACATAGACACTCACTTCATTCACAGAAATTCAATAATTTAGAACAAATACCATTAAAAGTGAAATTTTCAAGGAAACACCATAAACATATAGCTTAGAAATATTCAGAAAATGTGGAAAGATTCTGAAGAAAGGAAAATTGGAAACATCTAATCATGTAAGGAAGATGTGGTGCAGATCATTAGTTTTGAAAATGTACCACTATCACAGTCTGCTGTGGTAACTATAATTAGGAAAAACTAGTGTTGGATTTTATAAAGCAATGTTGAGAAGGCAAATTAATTAATGATTTTGTCTTCTATGTCTTGCAACCCAGCAGACATGATGACTTCCCTTAGAAGGAAAACTGAGGGATGCCAGCAAACCAAGAACTACTTATGTCAGAAACTAATAGGACTTTATGTGACAAACTGAAAGCGGACTTGCTTGCTGTACTTTGGGATTTTATATGTTTCAATGATTTTTGTTTATTACAGCCTTTAAAACTTTCATACATGTATTCCATGAATCTTCCTCATGCCCACATTTCACACCCGCCTCTAGTATCCCACTGATCTCCCCAACACATCTCATTCCCATGTTTTGTTTCATTGAGCCCACTTGGCGGTACCCCCATATGCATGGGTGTCAGGTCATCCACAGTGGCATATGTTATCAAACAATGACCACCATCCAAAAGCAGAGTCACTCCACCTCCAACAGCAGCCAAGAACTGCCCAAAGCTCTTCATGAAATATGCAGCTTCGAAATCCCATCCCCCCACTATGATTTACAGCTGACCAGATCTAATAAAGGCCTTATGCAGATAGCCATATCTGCTGTGAGTCCATATATACAACAGAAATGTTGTACCCTTTATATTTTTTGTGACCTGTCCTCTGAAATATACCTTGAGATTTGTAGAAGTGATCGTGACTTTATACATAAATTCCCTATCTATGTCAGGCCATTGACAATGGCTTACTCTTTTTTTTAATTGATTTTATTGAGCTATACGTTTTTCTCTGCTCCCTCCATGCCTCTCCCCTCCCCTTCAACCCTCTCCCATGGTCTCCATGCTCCCAATTTACTCAGGAGATCTTGTCTTTTTCTGCTTCCGATGTATGTCTCTCTTAGGGTCCTCATTGTTGTCTAGGTTCTCTGGCATTGTGATTTGTAGGCTGGTTTTCTTTGCTTTAAAGTGTTTCAAAACAAGTTATGTTTGTCTTTCTGGGTCTGGGTTACCTCACTCAATATAATGTTTTCTAGCTCCATCCATTTGCCTACAAATTTCAGGAAGTTTTTTCTTTCTTTCTTTCTTTCTTTCTTTCTTTCTTTCTTTCTTTCTTTCTTTCTTTTCTTTCTTTCTTTCTTTTTTCGTTCGTTCTTTTTTTTTTCTGTGTAGTACTCCATTGTGTAAATGTACCATATTTTCCTTGTTTTGGTCAAGGGGCATTTAGGTTGTTTCCAGATTCTGTCTATGACAAAGAATGCTGCTATGAACATAATTGAGTGTATGTCCTTGTGGTACAATTGAGCATCCTTTCGGTATATGCCCAAAAGTGATATTGCTAGGTCTTGAGGAAGGTTGTTTCCTAATTTTCTGAGAAATTGCCATACTGATATCCAAAGTGGCCATGCCAGCTTGCACCAGCAATACAGAAGGTTTTCCTTTACTCTCTAACCCCTCCAGCATAAGTTGTCATCAGTGTTTTTGATCTTGTCCATTCTTAACAGGTATAATATGGAATCTCAGAGTTGTTTTGCATTTCTCTGATGGCTAAGAATGTTGAGCATTTCCTTAAGTGTCTTTCAGCCATTTTAGATTCCTCTATTGAAAGTTCTCTGTTTAGGTCTGTACTTCGTTTTTTTATTGGATTATTTGTTCTTTTGACGACAAATTTTTTGAGTTCTTTATATATTTTGGAGATCAGACCTTTGTCTGAAGTGGGGTTTGTGAAGATCTCTTCCATTCTGTGTGCTGCCATTTCGTCTTGTTGACCATGTCCTTCGCTTTACAGAAGATTCTCAATTTCAGGAGGTTTCATTTGTTAATTGTTTCTCTCAGTGTCTGTGCTACTGAGGTTATATTTATGAAGTGGACTCCTGTACCAATGTTTATTGGCTTATTCTTAACACTTTAAAGAGTAATAACTTTTTGCATTAACTACTATTTTTAGAACATTATGTAGAAGCCAAATTAATGACTTCTCTAACCAATTCTGAAAGCAGCACAAATAAATTGGTACCAACATAAATATTTAAAAGACAACTTGACAAAATGACTATTTAGTCAAACAATATCATTAACTTCTGCCCTTAAGCCTATGAACTCACAAGGCATGAGTTTTGACCATGTTTACAGTACCAGACATAAATTCCCTATATAGTAGACCTCAGTTCTTGTTAAGAGAGTGGTTAACTTCATAAACACTATTATCGCTATTGCTGCAGTGGGGACATTTTGCCTTGTAGATGAATATTGCAATATTCATTTTCCATCACAAAAGAGCTTTCTGAATAAAAAATACATTAGATCAAACCATATGGAATATGTCATTTAGGCTAGGCACCATACAATAACTTGTTCTCTGCATTTTGATCAGTTGTGGTTTACTATAATAGTCTCCATCTGCTGATAAAAGACGTTTATTTAATGAGGTCGAGACTTACACTTCTTCTTTGGTTATATGAAGAGAAATATTCAGAATCTAATTAGGAATTACACTAGTTTAGTAAATTGGGAGTTTCAGGTTCTCTTCTGAAAACCATGATTAGTCCCAGATAATCATCTAGGTTTCCTGTATAAGGCATGATTTTCCACTTTTTTAGTTGGCTTTAAGTCTCAGAGAGCTCTTGGTTACTACCAGGATAAATATACCACTCTTACACCCCTAGGGTTATTACGGCATACTGGTCACCATGACTCTTAAGTGTCATAGCTAAGTGGGATTATTGGTTGTTTCCCTCCCTTAGAAGCTAGCATATTATGGTTTCATACAAGCCGGTCCTCAGGAAGGAGGCTTTCAACTGGTATATTTACAAGAGAATGCCTGCACCTAAGGCTCAAGGATCATCACATAAAAAGGTAAAGAAAGATTGAAAAAGTCAGAGGAACAGGAAGTTTGCTGTGAGATTGTGCCTCCTAGAACTGTCAGAGAATCTACACTTAGGAAGTCTCAGCAACCTGATCTTTTCAACAAGGCTTAAACAAGGATTATACTAATAGATATGTTAACACAGAAAGAAGAAATCTCATGAAGCTCCAACCCTAGACAAAGAAGTACCAGTAATAAAGATATGCTGAGACTGAAATAGTCTTAATGAGAAAAACATCCCTCAGTTGATTATTCAGACTGTATATAAGATTATACCGACCTACTGAGAAAGTAGTATTTCTGTATTTAGGAATGCAAACATACACACACACACACACACACACAAAACTGTACACACACACATATATATTATTAAAAAGAAATAAATAATAATTGCATATATAGGTGAATAATTGTATATATACACATATATGCATAATTAAAATAAATACATAATTGAATATGTACATAAATAATTGTACACACATACACACACACATATATATATATACACACACACACGCATATAATTAAAAGTAAAAAAGCCATTAGTTTGAGAGAGAGAAAGGAAAGCCCCATGGAAAGATTAGAAGAAGTATAAGGAATGAGAAAATGATATAATTAAATTTTAATTTCAAAAAATTATAACACAACTAAAAATATGGTCTTATTGTTGTTCTGATTTTTGTCTATGAAAATGATAACTCAAAAGGACCATTTAAACATTTTGCAATTACTTATTAAATTCTAAATGTTAACGCTTATTGACCACTTTGAGACAGAATAGAGCCAGAAGCATTCTGTCAGTGTTCTAAGATGTGCACAAAGGTCTCTTTAAGTCTCAGTTTATAAAACTTTCATTTGGTCATTAGGGGGTGTAAGGTGCTGATTCTAGTGAGTTCAGAAAACATAGGTAACTAAATACACAGAGGACATTATCTCATGAATCCTTTCATTTCATGTGCATTACTTTGTATTTTATTTTTACTTCATATTTTTAAAGAAATCACTAGGCAGAGATTGAAGTAGAAGATTAGAACTCCTAATGGTAACACATCTAAATTAATCCTTATTAGATGAATAAATAAAAACATCCAGGTGTATATCATAAGGAATGGAATGGGAAGCATCCTTTTAACTGGGTAGGAGTAAGTTCTAGGGCCATGTGGAATGAGGAAAGATAATAGCAAGTTTCCATATCTTCATGATCCAAGTCTTCATTTGATTTACTCCCAAATTTCCACTTTTGAAAGAGCTGCAGCTTTTTAAATTACTCCTTGCACTAGTAAAGCATTCTACTCAGCACATGGTATTTCACATTCATGTAACCAGGGAAGAGATGTCATAAGAAGTAACAACCAAAAAGGATGTGAACCCAGGGAGAATAATCCATTAATTCAATGATATTACCACTTTACAACACGTAAAATGGTATTGATACTCATTATAATTAATGAAGAATATGTACAGTTGATTGGGATATCAATTTTCTTTTGAAAATTCTAAAGGAATGTTTCAGTATTTGGCGTGAAAAAATGGTCTGTATTCTGTCAATTATATTTTTTTAGAAGTATGATGACCTTTATTTTAATGAGGAACCTGCAGAGTGGATTGTGGGTGTATGGAGTGGAGAAACTGAGAGAATACCACCACACATGGACTCAAGTGGATAAGCACTGTCCAAAGGCAGCCCAGACCTTTTCTTTCTGTGTCCTGGACCAAAGACAAGTCTCAGCTTGACTCAGATGCACTGTGCTGGCCCCTTGGAGAAGGCAGAAATACATCTAAGAGGCCAACGTCTCTGACTCAGTGCTTCTAAGTTCACCCTCAGAGGACTGAGACAGGTACTCCAATGTAGAAATTCATCCTCTTTCCTTGGCCCTGATGGTTTCTCCAAAGACTGTGGATTTAGTTTCCATACATTGAAGGTCCAGGAAGAGAGGGAAAGAGTCTGTGAAGGCCCATTAGAACACAGCATCATGGACACGTCTGATGGGAAACAGAAGGGTCTAGCAGGGAGAGATTCATTCCTTCGGCACTGACTGAGTCATAGGAGGTGGCTACAGACCTACATACCCAGAGAGTGCAGAAGCTTCTAGATATCACTGGGACCCTTTGTACCATGGGAAGGCAGTGGTCTGAGGCAACCAGACTCTCCAGTTTACACAGAGATTCAAGAGGATTCTGATACCTTCCTGAGAAAAGAGCCACCCTGAGATCTATTGAAGGCCTAATAGGAACCCTGAGCACTTGAGGAATGACTTCAGCCCTATAGACTCCAGTGCCTAGCTGAACAGGCAGCTGCATTGGTCTGCCACTCTGAGAAATAAGAGAACTCTTTCCTACCCACCTGTCACCAAAAGCTATTCACTGAGTCTCTAACAATGAAACGACCTAAAATTCTTTGCCTCTTGTTAAAATATTATTTAGGATAATTAATATCTGTGCATTAAAGTGAATTTCAGGTTTAGGAAAGCATATTTTGATCCATGTGAAAAGAAAAAGAGATAGGAAAGAAAAATATATTGGGGGTCCCTTATATACTGTCCTCTTTGTGCCTTTTATATATTTATCTATTTCACCCTAGCAATACCACTTGTACACATGTATTAGTTCCTGAAAAATGATTTTTGGGCTACTTTCCTTTTTTTAATTTTTTAAAAAATTTCCATCTCCTCCCCTCCTCCCACTTCCCTCCCCTCCCCTCCACCCATACCCCCACTCCCTCCATCCCCAGGCCAAATAGCCATCAGGGTTCCCTACACTATGTTAAGTCCAAGGTCTTCCCACCTCCCCCCAGTACCAGGAAGGTGAGTACCCAAACTGACAAGGCTCACACAGAGCCCGTCCATGCAGTAGAATCCAAGCCCAGCGCCATTGTCCTTGGCTTCTCAGTCCTCCTCCACCGACGGCCACATTCAGAGAGTCCGGTTTGATTGCATGTTCCATCAGTCCCATTCCAACTGGTCTTGGTGATCTCCTGTTAGGTCTGTCCCACCGTCTCAGTGGGTGAATGCACCCCTCACGGTCCTGACTTTCTTGCTCATGTTCTCCCTCCTTCTGCTCCTCATCAGGACCTTGGGAGCTCAGTCCAGTGCTCCAATGTGGGTCTCTGTCTCTATCTCCATCCATCACCAGATGAAGGTTCTATGGTAATATGCAAGATAATCATCAGTGTGGCTATAGGAAAAGGCCAGTTCAGGCACCCTTTCCTCTGCTGCCCAATAAACAAGCTGGGGACATCTCCTTGGACACCTGGGAACCCGTCTAGAGTCCAGACTCTTGCCAACCCTAAAATGGCTCCCGTTATTAAGATATATACTTCCCTGCTCCCCCAACCATGCCTCCTCTATCCCAACCATCCCATTCCCTCAAGCTCTCCCCATCTTCTCCTTCTCCCTTCTCTCCCCACATCTCCCCTCATCCCCACCTCACCCCCACCCCTGTGCTCCCAACTCCTGCCCGGCAATTTTGTCCATTTCCAATATGCAGGATGATAACAATATGTTTTTCTTTGGGTTCACCTTCTTATTTAGCTTCTCTAGGATCAAAAACTATAGGCTCTATGTCCTTTATTTATGGCTAGAATCCACTTATGAGTGAGTACATACCATATTCCTCTTTTTGGGTCTGGGTTACCTCACTCAATAAAGTGTTTTCTATTTCCATCCATTTGCATGCAAAATTCAAGATGTCATTGTTTTTTATCAATTATATTTTTAAATAAACGCTGATTGGTCAGTAGCAGGCAGGAAGTATAGGCAGGGACAACCAGACAGGAAGTAGAGGCAGGTCAAGGAGAACAGAAGAATTCTCCGGAAAAGGATGCAGTCCTTTACCCAGCCAGAGAGGAAGCAAGATGTGACTGCCATGATGAAAAAGGTACCAAGCCATGTAGCTAACATATACTAGAATAATGGGCTAATATAAGTTTTAATAGTTAATAAGAAGCTTGTACTAATGGGCCAATCAGTTTATAACTAATGTAGACCTCTGTGTGATTTCTTTGGAACTTAACAACTGCGAAGACCAGGCAAGACAGAAACCCTGACAACAAGCAGGCTCTCATGTTACAAGTATTTTGTGGTGTATTGTATCAATATAAGAGACTAAATTGAGTGAATATTTTGAGACATATATGTTGGTGTTAATGTAAGAAAGGGTTCAAATTAAGTGGTTTGCTCAATAAGTGTAACATCTTGATAATATTCCAATAACTACCAGTATATATATATATATATATATATATATATATATATATATATATACTTTGTGAAGTAGGATATATATGTATATCCTACTTCGCAAATTTCATAATTGATTATATCTCAGAAAATGTAATACAATTATTAGCACTTTAAGAAATCTCCAGTAGAGTTATTATGAATCAAATACATTTTAGATTGATGATGAAATATTTAAACTATAACTTCCTGAGTAGGGAATATTTGAGAACTTAAAATGTTTTAAAAATAAACAGGTCTAACTTCATAGTGTCCAAACTTCATAATATAATATTTAGACTTTAAATCATTTATTGAAACACATTCATTTATATGCAAATGTAAATTTTTTAAGTAAATGCTTACTAAGTACTAAAAATACAGGTGAATAAAACATGTATTCTTTGTTTCCCATGTTTATTATGGAAATTTAAGTTTCAAAATTATTCTATAAGTAGTAAAGTTATGTAAGATAAATATGCTTGCCACAGAATGTGCAAATCTCATTCATGAGACCCATACACACCCTGAACTCGGTTATGTTTTTATGTGTTCAGTATGAAGGAGTGCTTTTTTCATATAGGAAAGGTGTTTACCAATTTCATAGTTACCACTCATGCATCCAGATTTAGCCAACACTTCATAAATATACCTCATCAGAGGCAGTAGAAATATTGTCAAAAGTCATTCTCTTGACATTTTGTGAATTGCAGGTTTACCCATTAGTGTCAGGGAAGACCCTAGATGGGGTCTGAATGTCATGATTACTTCAATATACTTTTCTTCAAATATGAAGAGTGCACAAATCTTATAGATCACAGCAGAGTTTATAAGTCTCTAAAATCAGTATAAATGATTTATCACAAAGTATTTATGTTGTCATGAGGAGACAGATAAAGAACCATTACGAACATCAACTTCCATACAAGAGAGAAGGAAAATGCTGACTGCCAATGTCTAAAGTGTAACTCTAGACCAGAGTACCTCATGGTGTGCTGTGACCTTATCTGAGCATTCTACTCCTCAAGGGCCTCCCCTAACAAGTGTTTACTGGGGAATATTCCAAGTGAGTTTTCTTTATAGATGATATCTTCCAAATGTTGACCTCACTAAAGTCTATTTTGAAAATAGTTTTAAGTAAAGTTTCCTCAATTTATACTGACTGAGCAAGTAAATATTTCCCGCTAAAATGCCAAAATTGTGGTTAAAAAAAAAAAACCTCTCATATTAATTTAGGTCATGAGTTTACTTACATATTTTGACTTATCAGGTTTTAGGTGTGAGTGAGGCCTGAATGGTTATCAACACCTGAGCCCACATATTGTACAAATTCACACGTGAATGAATTGTTTTCCTGGCTTGGGAGGAATCCTTGGGCTGTGGTACAGGAGAGAAGGCAAGTTCAGGAATGTGTGTCACAAGGATATGTGCCTTCTGGAGGAGTGCACACCTGGCAAAGAGAGGCCCTGAACTTCAGGGAACTTGTGAATAAATTCAACTTTAGAAGTACCTTTAGATCAACTTTTTTTAGACAATACATTTTATGGACTGATTAGCATGTTTAAATTTAGTGTAAGTCATTAGAAAGGACAATTAGATTTAGCTTGTATGACATGGAAGGGAGGCAGAATTTTGAAAGAAAAGGAAAACATATCATATTTCTCCAGAGTATTAAACATTCTGAAAAAAACTCATAATATTTTACATAACACATTTAATCTTCAGTAAAATAAAATTTTAAAAAACTGAGGCATAGTTTATTAGAAATATATAATATATACATTTGTTTGCCTCTGACCTCGAGGATTTTTAATCTTTAAAGAGGACGTTTTAAAATGTTGTTATGTATATATCTAATTTTCAACTTAACAGGAAACTGTAGGAAATGTATCAGTTTATGCAAGATAAATAAAAGAAGTAGAAAACAATTCATAATTATCTTGGGAAATAAGTGGTATCTAATAAAACAGTAACTTGAAATTATAATGCAGTCTATCTTATTCAAATTAATGAATGGATATCTCTGTTTTCAATAATTCATTCACCTCATAGAATATCAATATTAATTGTATGTGTTTTCATGGCATTTCCAAGTAATATAAACATTGACAAAATTAATATATACATATACCTGAAACAGTATATTGACCAAAGAGTAATTGAGAGATAAAACTCATTTATTAAAATA
Source organism: Arvicola amphibius (assembly GCF_903992535.2). NCBI lineage: Eukaryota > Metazoa > Chordata > Mammalia > Rodentia > Cricetidae > Arvicola > Arvicola amphibius. The sequence continues at coordinate 78,808,237 of NC_052047.1, forward strand.
GTCACAACATTAAAATTTTCAGTTTCTCATTGTACTGTAAGAAGCATGTTTATTTTATTCCTGGGTAGAGTTCAACGTAATTACCAGGTATATGAATAATGAATGCTTCCTGTAAATAATGCAGGAAGTTGACTTGGTTAAAGTCATTTTTCCTGCATATGACTGAATCTTGTATTATGTATAGAAACCGTGCTCTAACCTCTCAAAATAGTGGGAAATACTTACAGTAACGTGTGCATTAAAATAATCTAAGAACTATTTTTTTCAATTATGGGTTAGAATGTCTTTTTTTGTTTTGCAATTGTAAAACTAATCTATCTTTATATACAGATTAATGAACCTAAAAACAAACACCCGACTTTAGAAAGGTGCTTGTAATTAACTTACCTTAAAGAATACTTAAAAAGTTGAATAAAAATTCTATTCTAGTTATGTTGCAATTTAATTTGTGAAGAAATAGCAACAAAAATCCAACTTCATAGATTCTGCCCTAAATCAAGACTTTTATATATTATGGCTTTTACTATATCTACTAGATAAAGATGTCAAATCCACACTTAGATTTCAATATAGAGGAATGAAATCAGTTGTATAGAGAAAGAAGAAATTAATAAATGAAGATTTATATGCCACTCAGTTGGAAATACCCAGAAATAAAAGAGTGACAGAACTATAGAGTTGACTGTCTGAATTCTGAAGTCCAAAACAAACCATGGGTCCCTATATTTTCCTGCATGGCTACTCTCATCAAATCTATCTGTGCCCTCCATGCCTTTCATGGCTATTTTCTGTCAGTCCAGCTAGTCCCTTTAAGTATCTGTGTGGCTGTTTTCTGTTGTCTGAGAACAGATTAGTAACACTTTTTGACTGGTTAGTTGCTGACAAAAACTTTAAATCTTTGAAGAAAGAAATTGAAGAAGACACCAGAAAATGAAAAGATCTCCCACGCTTATGAGTAGGTAGAATTAACATAGTAAAAATGGTAGTCTTACCAAAGGCAATCTACAGATACAATGTGATACCCATCAAAATCTCAGCAAAATTCTTCACAGAAATCAAAAGAATAGTACTCAACTTCTTTTTGGAAAAGCAGAAATCCCAGGAAAGCAAAAACAATCAAAACAAAAAAAGAAATTCTGGAGGCTTCACAATCCCTGACTTCAAACTCTACTACAGATCTACAGTACTGGAAATAGTTTGGCATTGGCATAACAACAGACAGGAGGAGCAATGGAACTAAACTGAAGACTCAGCTATTAATTCACACATCTATGAACATGTGATTTTTGACAAAGAAGCAAAAAAAAATGGAAAAAAGAAAGCATATTTAACAAATGGTGCTAGTATAACTGGATATCAACATGTAAAAGAATGAAAATAGATCCATTTCTACCACCATGCATAAAACTCAGTCCAAATGGATCAAAGACGTAAACATAAAGCCAACCACTGAACTTCATGGAAGACAAATAAGCTTGAACACATTGGCACAGGAGACCACTTCCTAAATATAACTCCAATAGCACAGACACTGAAAGGAAAAAGTAATAAATGGGACCTCCTGAAACTGAAAGCTTCTGCAAAGCAAAGGACATGCTCAATACAACAAAATGGTAGTCTATAGAATGGGAAAAGATCTTCACCAACCCCATATCGGACAGAGGTCTGATCTCCAAAATGTACAAAGAACTCAAGAAATTGATTATCAAAGAACAAAAAAAAATGGAGGACAGACCTAAACAGAGAACTCTCAACAGAGGAATCTAAAATGGCTGAAAGGCACATAAGGAAATGATCAACCTCCTTTGTCATCAAAGAAATGCAAATCAAAACAACTCTGAGATTCCATCTGACACCTGTAAGAATAAACAAGGTCAAAAACACTGAAAACAACTTATGATAGTGGGTGTGGGATAAAGAGAATTCTTCTGCATTGCTGGTGGGAGTGCAAATTGGTACAGGCCCCTTGGATATCAGTATGGTAATTTCAGAAAATTAGGAAACATCCTTCCTCAAGACCCAGTAATACCACTTTTGGGCATATACCCAAAGGATGTTCAATCATACTACAAGGACATGAGCTTAACTATGATCACAGCAGCATTGTTTGTCATAACCATGACCTGGAAGCAATCTAAATACCCATTGAGTAAAGAATGGAAAATGAATACATTTACACAATAGAGTACTAAACAGCAGAAAAAAATAATGACATCTTGAAATTTGCAGGCAAATGGATTGAGCTATAAAAGATCATATTGAGTGAGGTAACCCAGACCCAGAAAGTCAAATACCATATGTACTCACACATAAGTTGTTTTTAGACATTATAAAACAAAGAAAACCAGCCTACAAATCACAATCCCAGAGAACCAAGACAACAATTAGGACCTTAATAGAGACATACATGGATCTAATCTACATGGAAAGTAGAAAAAACACAGTATCTCCTGAGTAATTTGGGAGCATGGGGTCCATGGGAGAGGTTTGAAGGGGAGGAGAGAGTCTGTGAGGGGAGCAAAAAAAATGTAGAACTCAATAAAATCAATAAAAAGAAAACTAAATACAGCAAGCCCGACTGTCAACATTAAATTAAATGAAGGAAATTAAAGTAATTCTACTAAATAAAGGAATAAGACAAGGCTGTGTATTTCTCCATACTAATTCAACATAGTTCTTGAAGTTCTAGCTGGAGCTATAAGACAACAAAAGGAGATCAAGGTGATAAAAATTGGAAAGGAAGAAGTCAAACTTTGCTATTTGCAAATGATATGAGAGTAACGTAAGTGACCCCAAAAACTCTACCAGAGAACTCCTACAGTTGATAAATACTTTCCGTAATGTGGTAGGATAGAAGATCAACTCAAAAAATCAATAGTCCACCTATATACAAATGATAAAGAAGCAGAGAAAGAAATCAGAGAAACATCACCTTTCACAATAGCCACAAATAACATGAAATATCATGGAGTAACACTAACCAAAGAAGTGAAAGACCTGGTTGACAAGAACTTTAAATCTTTGAAGATAGAAATTGAAAAAGATATCAGAAAATGGATAGATCTCCCATGCTCTTGGATAGGTAGAATCAAAAGAATAAAAATGTAATTCTGACAAAGGAAATCTATAGATTCAATGCAATCCGCATCAAAATCTCAACACAATTCTACACAGTCCTCAAAAGAACAATATTCAACTTCATATGGAAAATCAAAAAACCTAGGAGAGCCAAAACAATTCTGTAAAATAAAGGACCTTCCAGAGGCATCACCATCCCTAACATCAAGATCTATTATAGAGCTACAGTATTAAAAACAGCTCAGCATTGGCATAAAAAGAAACTGGCTGACCAATGAAATCAAATCAAAGACCTGAATATTAATACACACCTATGAACACCAGTTTTTTTTAACAAAGAAGCTAAAATTATACAATGGATAAAGGAAGGAATCCTTAACAAATGGCATTGGTCTAATTGGGTGTTAGCATGTAGAAGAATTAAAGTAGATTCATACCTATCCCTATGTACAAAACTCAAGTCCAAATGGATTAAAGACCTCAATTTAAAACTGACCACACTGAACCTGACAGAAGAGAAAGTGGGAAATAGTCTGCAATGCATGGGCTCTGGAGACCACTTCCTAAATATAACTCCAGTAGCACAGATACTGAGAGCAACAATAAACAAATGAAACAGAGAAACATCTATAAAGCAAAGGACATAGTCGATAAGACAAAAAAGCAGCCTACTGAATAGGAAAAGATCTTCACCAACCCCACATCAGACAAAGTATGTATCAAGAACTCAAGAAATTAGACAACAAAATACCAAATAGACCAGGTAAAAATGGGGTACAGGTCTAAACAGAATTTTCAACAGAAGAATCTAAAATGGCTGAAAAACACTTAAGGAAATGTTCAACATCCTTAGGTATCAGGGAATGCAAATCAAAACAACTCTGAGATACCATCTTACACCTTTAAGAATGGCCAAGATCAAAAACACTGATGACAGCTTATGCTGGAGAGGATGCAGAGTAATGGAAACCTTTCTCCACTGCTGATTGGAATGCAAATTTGTACAACCACTGTGCAAAGCATTATGGCAGTTTTTCAGAAAACTGGGAATCAACCTACCATAAGACACAAGACCCAGCAATACCACTCTTGGGCATATACCCAAAAGGTGCTCATACTGCAAGGACATTTGTTCAACTATATTCATAGCACCACTATTTGTAATAGCCCAAACCTTGAAGCAACCTAGATGCCACTCAACCGAAGAATGAATAAAGAAAATGTGGTACATTTACACAATGGAGTACTACTCAGCAGCAAAAATAATAATAACATCTTAAAAATTTTATGCAAATGGATGAACTAGAAAAAAACATCCTGAGATAAGCCAGACCCAGAAATGAGCATGGTATGTACTCACTCATAAGTTGATACTAGCTGTAAAGCAAATAATAATGAGCTTATAGTCTATGACTCCAGAGAAGCTAAGTAACAAGGAGAACCCTAAGAGAAACATGTATAGATCCTCTGGGAATGGAAAATAGGCAAGATCTCCTGAGAAAACTGAAAGCATGGGCGGTTCAGAAAAGGAAGAGTTGAAGATGAGAGGAGAAGGAGAGAGAGATGTGAACTTGAGGGAATGGGGTGGTTGAGATTGGGGAAGGGCAGAGACCGAGAGCAAGGAAAGAGATACCTTCATTGAGGGAGTCATTATGCAGCTTGCAAAAAACCTGGTACTAGAGTAATTCCAAGGAATCCATAAGAATTACACCAGTTATGTCCCTAAGCAGTAGTGGAGAAGGTTCCTGAGCTGGCCATGCCCTGTAGTCAGATTGATGACTATTTTAAATTATACTATAACACTGGTATAGGAGGTCCTTCTGCTTGTATGTTGCTTTCATTGGTTAATTAATAAAGAAACTGCTTGGCTTGATAAGGCAGAACTTAGGTAGGTAGAGAAGACAGAACTGAATGCTAGGAGGAAGAAGGCAGAGTGAAAGAGCTTCCATGGAATTGCCAGGTCAGACATGCTGAATCTTTCCCGGTAAGCCACGACCTCGTGATAACATACATATTAATAGAAATGGGTTAAATCAAGATATGAGAGTTAGCCAATAAGAGGCTAGAGATAATGGGCCAGGCAGTGATTTAATTAATACAATTTCTGTATGGTTATTTCATGCATAAGCTAGCTGGGTGGCCGGGACAAACAAGGGGCCTCTCTCCTTGTAACATAGCATCTTCATCCAGTCACTGTTGAAAGCAGAGGCAGAGGTTCACAGTGAATCAATAGGCTAAGTTCCCAAAGTCTAGTAGAAGAGTGGGTGGAATGAGAATAAGAGCAAAGAGGTCAAGTCCATGATGGGGCTACCCACTGAAAGAGCTTTCCTGAGCTAATGGGAACCCACCAACTCTTGCCTGACAGTGAAGGAACCACCATAGGACCAAACTTGGTTTTCTCAATGTGGGCGACAGTGGTATGGCTGGGGCAGACTGTGGGGCCGCTGGCAGTGAGACCAGGATTTATCCCTACTGCTTGAACTGACTCTTTAGAACCCATTCTCTTTGGATGGACACCTTGCTCAGCCTAGATACAGTGGACAGGGACTTGGTCCTGCCTCAAAGCAGTGTACTAGACTTTGTTGACTCCCCATGGGAAGCTGCACTCCCTTTGAGGAGTGGGTGAGGGTGAGGCTGGGGTTGGGGGAAGGCAGAGGGAATGGGAGGAGGGGACAGAGTTTGAGCTGTGGGACTGAGATTGGTATGTAAAATGAGAAAATGTAGTTTTTAAAAAATTAAAAAATAAAATTTTACTCTCATACTGAAGAAGCAGCTGAATAAAGCTGCTTCTGCCAATGGTTTAACAGAGTAAAGCTAGGCAGGAAATATGGACAGAGATACACACAGAGAGTAGACAGAATCATAGAAATGCCATTTAGCCACCAAAGAAGAAAGATATCAGAACATTATCAGTAAACCACAGCCTTGTGGCAGTACATAGATTGAAAGAAATGGGTTAATTTAAGATGTAAGAGCTAGTTATGAAAAAAAGAGCTAGTTATGAATATGCCAAGCCATTGACCAAACACTGTTGTCATTAATATAGTGTCTGTGTGATTACGCAGGTCCAGGTGGCTAGGAAACAAAAGTGCAGTCTCTGTTTACATAGAACCTTGAAAATTTTTCCATATCTATTTTGGCTGTCAGCTGGTCATCATGCCATCATGCTGGTTATGTTTAAGCAACAATATTGTTAAGAGTTGGTGGGTATAACTACTTGTCATATCTTTGTCTATTACAATCTTTCTCCATCCTCTTCTGTGTTACTATAAGCCTTAATTTTAGGACTTATATTCTAGGTGTATTGGTTGGGGCTGAGAATTCTCTGCATGTGATCAGTTGTAGATTTCTGCTATGGACTCTACCTACTGCAACCAGAAGCTTCTTGATGGGGGTTGAGAGCTATACTTGTACATGTAAAGGCAGGTATGTATAAAGCAATCAGGAATTATACAAGTTCAGAAAAGTGACAGTAGTAAACTTTCCTCTAGCATCCATGATTTCTCAGTCATAGTCATCTGTTATATTTATAATACCAGGTATGATCCTTCCCATTGAGCAGTTTTTAAGTCCAACTAGGAAGCTATTGCTTACCACAATATATAAGTGGCACTATTGAACCTATTGGTATACCTTTATATGTTGTTGGGGAGGTTTATTGGCTTTACAACTGAGTATGGCCTTTTAATTGATTTTCTCTCTTGGCAGCTTGGATTCTAAAAGAACTGGTCCCCAGGTAAGGAGAGCTTCAAGTCAGTTTCAGCTCCATTTCTTCAAGACTATGTCTTCCTCAATAGTGTTTTATCTTTCAAGTTCTAGGAGACAACAAAGAACAATGAAATTAGCCTATATTGTTTTGTGAGTCTCGTAGATGCTCCCAACCAAACACTTGAAGGGAGGTTTCCTATACTAGGCACTAGGTTTTTGTTAGATAGTCTATGGATCATAAGAGATCATGGTCCTAAGTGATATTTATTTATATTTGTACATGTACACACCTACAATTATTATGTTTTAAGTCAATATAAAATGTGTTTCCCTGTGCCATTTTCAATAATCCTTGATGTTCTTTACCCTACTCCCCATCTCTCTCCCTCAGTGCTTGTCTCTCTCCCTCATGCCCAAATAAACTCATCCCCCCATTTTTATCATTTCTCCTTCATAGTACCTGTGTTCTACTTTTGACCTTTCTATATATCCTCCACCCCTATCCCCACCCTTGTCCACACCATGCTCCCTTTCTTAGTTTCCTGGTTTCTATGGTTACTCTAATTTCCTAATTTTTGGAAACAGGCATAAGACATTACATGATTTCTCTCTGTTCTGCTTCTTTCAGCACTTGAGAATTTGAAGAGACTCAAGCATACCCCGATCATCAAGGGAATGCTGAGAGCATTGCAGAGGGTGAACAAGGATCATGATAATACTGAGGTTTTTCAATTAAGCAGTCACTGTTCTTTATATTCATCCATGCTTTTGTTACACAACAATTTCTTTATTGTCTAAGACTCTTTTAATATGCCATCTGGGGTTTGTAGTCACAGCATTCTCTGCCTGATATTCAAGAGGTCAAGTATAAGGTACTAAAAGCAGGAAAGGACTAGTCTGTAGAGGATACAGAGGAAACGTTTAGACAAAGGGGCATGGTCTTACTTTATCAACCCTGGGGAGTCACTGATGGTTTGTGAGCAGGGGAGTGACATGATCAGAGCTGAACTTCAAAGAACTAATTTAGAAGTTTTGTGTGGGAAGGATTTAAGACAAGAATTGGAATAATTCACCATTTGGAAAGGCATTGTTGAATATTCATAAAAATGCTGCATTTATGGCTCAGCATAAATACTTTTTAAACACAAAGTAAAATACAGTGTGTGTTGCCATGGAAGTGACAAAGCCTAGGAAAGATAATGACAAACACAAAAGACAGTAGCATTGTAATTTAAATTTTTATAAAGCTTTCTAGAATTTAAGTAGGTTTTCAAGCAGAGTATTTTGAATACACTAGGAAAAGATTATGGTTATTTTATAGTTCTTAGTAAGAAAAAAAACAAAAGAGGGCTTTGTACATGAGACCTATAAACCTAACAAAATCAAATTTTTACAATCAAGAAGCTTACTAGAGTTGGAGAGAGTGAAGGCTCCCTCAGTAAGGAAGAAGCTGGGCACAGCCAACTCTGGTGATGGGGCCATTGTTAGAGTTTGTTGCAGTCACAGCCAAAGTGATTAGATTGGCTGAAAGGTATCAACATGGATTTCCTGAAAACCCTATATAAAATTAGAGAGTGATGCAAATTATTTTTATTCTCCATGTTTTTTTCCTTTTTTATTAAATTATATAATTTTAGAAATTTTCACCTCTTCCCCTCCTGCCATTTCCCTTCCCCTCCTCCACTCTCCTCCCCCTTCCCTCTCCAGTCCAAGGAGCAGTCAGGGTTCCCTGCCCTGTGGGAAGTCCAAGGTCCTCCTGCATCCATCCAGGTCTAGGAAGGTGAGGATCCAAACAGGCTAGGTTCCCACAAAGCCAGTACATGCAGTAGAATCAAAACCCAGTGTCATTGTCATTGGCTTCTCAGTTAGCACTCCTCGTCAGCCACGTTCAGAGAGTTCAGTTTGATCACATGCTCCATCAGTCCCAGTCCAGGTGGCCTTGGAGAGCTCCCATTAGATCAGTCCCTTTGTCTCAGTGAATGGACGCACCCTTTACAGTCCTGACTTCCTTGCTCCTGTTCTCCCTCCTTCTGCTCCTCATTTTGACCTTGGGAGCTCAGTCCAGTGCTCCAATATGGGTCTGTCTCTATCTCAATCCAAGGTCAGATGAAGGTTCTATGGTGATATGCAAGATAATCATCAGTGTGGCTATAGTAAAGGGCTAGTTCAAGCCCCCTCTCCTCAGCTGCTCAAGGAGCAAGCTGGGGACATCTCCTTGGACACCTGGGAATCCCTCTAGAGTCCAATCTCTTGCTTACCTTCAAATGGCTCCCTTAATTAAGATATATACTTCCCTGATTCCATAAATCAAAACAACTTTGAGATACCATCTTACACCTGTCAGAATGGCTAAAATCAAAATCACCAATGATAGCCTATGCTGGAGAGGATGTGGAGTAAGGGGAACACTCGTCCATTGCTGGTGGGAATGCAAACTTATGCAACCACTTTGGAAATCAAAGTGGCAGTTTCTCAGGAAATTTGGGATCAACCTATCCCAGGATCCAGCAATACCCCACCTGGGAATATACCCAAGAGATGCCCTATAATAATACAAAAGCATTTGTTCAACTATGTTCATAGCAGCATTATTTGTAATAGCCAGATGCTGGAAACAACCTACATGTCCCACAATGTAAAAATGGATAAAGAAAGTGTGGAATATATACGCATTAGAGTACTACTCAGCAGTAAAAAGCAATGACATCTTGATATTTGCATGCAAATGGATGGAAATAGAAAACACCATCCTGAGTGAGGTAACCCAGACCCAAAAAGATGACTATGGTATGTACTCACTCATTAGTGGATTCTAGCAATAGAAATGAGCCTATATTTCATGACCCCAGAGAAGCTAGAGAGGAAGGTGAACCCAAAGAAAGACATGTAGTTATCCACCTGGATATTGGAAGTAGACATGATTGCCAGGCAAAAATTGAGAGCTTGTGGGTGGGGGCAGAATGGGGGCAAGGGGAGATGGGGAGAGAGAAATGAGAAGGGGAGGATGGGGAGAGTTTGGGGGAATGAGACAGTTGGGATGGAGGAAGAGTGGATATGGAATCTCCATGTTTTTTTAATTTGCTTCATACTTTATGTGTGTGAATACTTAGATTACACATGTCTGTACACCACCTACATGTCTGGTACCTAAGGAAGTGGTGAGTCTCCATGTGGGTTCTCAACTATGTATCTTCATGTATTCTGACCATGTACCAAACATTCTTTTAAAGTCTTTTATTAAGTCATAGTTTTAGAAAGTTCAGCATAAGAATTAATGTATTGCATGGTTATCTTCATTTTTCCCTTATGTTTGACCTATTTTTGAATTAAGCAATGATGCCTTCTTTATCTGTTTTACACTTCATAGTTACCTATTGTTTTAGTCACTGTTCTGCTGCTATGAAGAGACACCATGATGAAGGTGACTGTTATAAAGAAAAAACTTTAAATGGAGCTTACTTAAAGTTTCAACAGTGGGGAACATGATGGCATGTAGATAGATGTAGTGCTGGAGAAGTTGCTTAGAATTCTAAATTCTGATCTTCAGGCAGTAGGGAAAAAGAAAGGGAGGGAGGGAGGGAGGGAGAGAGAGAGAGAGAGAGAGAGAGAGAGAGAGAGAGAGAGAGAGAGAGAGAGAGAGAGAGAGAGAGAGAGAGAATGGGCCTGGCATGGGATTTTAAAAACAGAAAGTCCATCCCTAGATCTCTAGTGACACATTTCTTTCAAGGCTGTACCTACTTCAACAAGGCCATACCTCCTAATCCTTATAATCCTTCAAATAACCCCACTCCTTGATGACTAAACAACCAAATATGTGAGACTATGGGAACCATTTTTATTTTTATTTAAAGCACCACATTAACAAATTGAAACAAGAATAGTGGGTAATGAGCTGAAGGGTTGGCTTAGTAGTTCAGAGCACTTGTTCCTGCAAATGACCCAAGTTTGATTAGAACTCTAATCATATTCTGGGGTGCTGGAAGTTAACCCTTCAATGTATAGATGTTGGGAGGGAGCCACATTCAGCGAGTATCAAATTTCTTCATTATGGTTTTCACTGGGATCAAAATTAAACTACTGTTTGGGTCTCCTGTTGTGTGCTCATTGGTTAAACCAAAATTCTTCCTCAGTGATGGGGAACTTCAGCCAATCACATTCTGTTTAGGGTGTGTCTCCCTCGGGTCAAAGAAAAACAGATAAAACATCCAGGTGTGCTTGTCCCTTCCTCTTTTCCTTCCTGCGCTCCTGGATCACTGGAACCCTGGTTTTGTAAGTTCCCTTTCTTCTGTTTATTAAAGCTGAATATTTTATATTAAGCTGGTCTGCTTAATATTTACTACCAATCGACAACGCCCCTTCACCTGAGGGCTTGTTGCACAAAAGGGGTAGAGGGACTATGCTCGGAATGTTTTGAGAGGTATCTAATAAAATACCTGAGATATACAGAACTTTGCAGAGATACGATCACTCACCATAAAACAGGGTCTCCATTAAACACAAAAGGAGTAACTACTCTTCATCTTCAAGAGATTTGTACAGTTGGAAAGCAGAACGGCTAAAGGGCTCAGTGGGATTCTGGATCTAAACACTTACATAGTATGCTGTATTACGTTGATAGCCATGCCAGCACCGCCCTCTCCCCACTGAACCTTCCCAAGCAGCTGAACACGAACAGGCAAATAATCAATATTCAATCTTCAGCATAAGAGTTATCATTTCATATACAGGTAGCAAAACTAAAAAGATATGCTTCTATGAGTGAATCATTTGCTCTGTTCTGTGGGATCTTTTGTTCCTACTCAGAACAAAACACTTTCTCAGATTTAGGCTCTTACGTGAGGTAAGAATCTCATACCTTATCTAACAGTTATGCAAGATGAAATTGATTCTGTTTTTTTCACTTTGTTATAAAACCTACTCTCTGCTCTTTGTTAAAAGGAACCTAGAACTCCTTACACAAATATAAAACACTAGAATACATTGCCATTTGGGAAATAGCCACTGTGTATATTGTTAGCACACATGTCTGACTAGATATACATATGCATTTATAAGATGTGTATGTATACTTTAAAAAGATATATATTAAAGAGGAAAGTACTAGTTCGAATGACCTTTTCAGGTAGATAATATTTATAAGAATTCTTCAATTTCTGAGAAAATTTTTGAATCTGACATCTTATTACAACTTCTTGATTCATGTAGAATTAACTAGTTTTAAGTATATTCTGCAAAATGAGTACATAATTATTCATGTATGTTAAATGATAAAACACTTATTCTTCCTATAATTTTAGGCATGACTCCTAAATCTTCAAGCAATGTGGAAGTAGGAGGAACTGGAAAAGATGGATGTGAGTTTGTATTTGATCCAAGCATATTTTAAACATGTTTGAGTGTTAAAATATTTAAGATATTTTTAAAATATCTTCTAGCAATTCAATGTCCCTTTGAATAAAGTGAGATGGTGGTTCATAGTTACTTCTATGTGTGAAACCTACATCTCTGATGCTACATAGTTTATATCTTCATTAGATTCTAAGACAGTCTTTTATGTGTGGCTAGCATCTGTTGCTCTTGCAATCCTCCTGTCCCCTCTTCCATAATGTTACCCGAGCCTTGGCAAGGAGAGGTTGTGATGGCTTATATAGTTGTCCCATTTAGGATCATTTCTCTTTAAAACTACATAAAATCCCACAATGTTCCTAATTATATGGCATAGATTGACATTATGCCTATCCTTGTGTTTTGAACAAATATAACATTGTGACAATTATTTCTGAGTGTGCTTGATTTTGCACAAGAGGAGTAATGTGTGCAAGACTAAATTAAAATATTTATATTAATAATTAAATTTGACAAAGGTATCTCGGTTGACTCTAAAACGTTTGTATTGCTCTGCATTCCTACCAAAAGATTGGTACACATACATTACCGCTTAGCAAGTCTTATAATATCTTCATTTCTTAAAATTAATAGGTAAATAATAATATATAATGCTATTCATTTATGGTACCATAATTTAATATGTATTAATTTTTCTTTTTATATTTGTATTACTTATTTGTATTTCATCTTCTTTAAATTAGGTTTTGAACATTAAATTACTTCTTCAAAGGAAAGGTTTTATATTCATTTGCCTTTCACTGAAACTGAAATCTTTTCTTTACTAATGTAAATACTTCTAGCAATCTATTATTGCTTTTTTCAAAACAGCTTCAACTTTTTATGTAGCTCAATATCTCAGTTTTCTGTTTTGTTTATATAGGTCTTCAGTTTAGGATAAAAGGATATCCCCATATAATTTTATGTAACATTTTAAATTTTTGCAGATAAGCTTAAACACTTCACTAGGTTTCAAATAGTCCTTAGTAACTTTCTGTCACCATGAAAGACCCAGAGCTAGAATAATGGCTGGGCCAAAGTTCTCGTTCCTCTTCTTTCCAGCCACTCCCACTAAGTCTGCCCACACCCAGAAGCTTTTTATGCATTACTGAAAACCATAAAAATATTATAATGCTCCTTTATGTAACGAAGCATATCCATTCTTTGTCCAAAAATCCCTTTTATCACTTTATGTTTGAACTCTACTTACACATCTGAATTTCAGGCTTTGAACATTTCCTCTGTGTTTATAAATGCCTTTCCTGTGTGATTTCATCAAGCAAATGTCTAGGTATTGACATTCACAAAATCACATTCAATTTTCTTCCTCTTTAAATTATTATTTCATCTCCGTGGATAAACTTTCCTCAAATTAACCCAAAATATAGGTGCTGGGGGGAGAAAACCTCCCTGGGTTTTGACTTTCGCTTCTGGTCACTGCTGTGTGACATCAGAAAGGTCATTGAGAATCTTCATGTCTTAATTTCTTTTCTTGAAAATAAACCTACTGATAAATGCCCACATCAACTGGGGAGAAATTTCAAAAGGTAATCATATATAAAGATCTTTTAATAAAACTTGCACTGTAATTGTTGGACCATTATTTAATGATATCACATGTTAATATAACTGATTCTATCTTGTACCTTTGTACTTTGTAAATGAAATTTAATATTCCCTGTGTTTTATCATTTGAAGAGCTTGAAGACTATTCTACAACATAACCTTGTCACTAAGCTGTCTTGAATAGGATTTTTCCTTTTCTCCCAAGCTATTTTATTTTGGCACTTATGAAGTCTTTGGATCTGAAAGCACTTGTTTATTCAGTTCTAAAAATGTGCCAACAAATAATTCTTAGAGTTAGCTACTCAGCTTTCTCCCTGCTCTCCACGGGGGACTTCAGATATGCAGAAACCAGAACTTTAGATAGATGCTCCAAGTCTCTTCCCTTGCTTTCTTATACCTTCCCTCTCCTTTTCCAAATAAGTCCAGATCACTAATTCCTCACCTAAGCAAGGGCTGCCTTTGTTGTGTGTTTTCATGGCAGTTTGGTTTGAAATTTCCCAGATCAATTAAGTTGCTTTATAAACGATTCTCCCCTCACTTCTCAGGGGGAGCAACACTCCTCAGGGAAACAAACATATCTTTCTCACCAAACTCTCTTTACTCTCACCAAAGACAAAATGAAGCTAATGAAGATGACCATGTTGCAAAAGTGAGGAATGTTTCAGAAATGAGAGGGCATATCTGGAATCTTGTGGGTAAGATGAATATGTAAGCCTTGAGAAATGATGAAGGCAGTTCTTATAGCCAGATACCAGATATTAGTCATTTCTCGGAAGACAAAACTCTGTTTTTGTGTTCCTTTCTAAGAACATATGATTTAAGTAACATTCATCACTGTGGACTGCATGAATGCTGCTCTTAGCTAGTTTGTTTGATCTTTCAGACACGTCCACTCAGAGACTTACTTTCATAATATTATGTTCTTGTAACATTATGGTTCTTAATGCATGTCATGCATAGATGGCAGAAAGGAAGTTGCAACCTTCCTTTCATTTCATCAGTCTTCATAGGCTGTTATTGGAGGTTTTTCTGTCCTTCACTGTCCCACATCCATTTCTAAATCATCGCGTAGAATCAAACCACAGTGCCATTGTCCTTGGCTTCTCAGTCAGCCCTCCATGATTCTACTCCATGTACTTTGTGGGAACCTAGTCTGTTTGGATGCTCACTTTCCTAGACCTGGGAGGAGGGGGGAGGACCTTGGACTTCCCGCAGGGCAGGGAACCATGACTGCTCTTTAGGCTGGAGAGGAAGGAGGAATGGGGGAAGAGGGAGGGAAATGGGAGGAAAGGAGGAGGGGAAATTTTGTAATAATAATATTAATGATAAAAATAAAATAAAAAACACATCAACACTTTGTTAGATGTGAAAATAAATAAATAAATAAATAATCGTGTAGAGACTTAATACTAATTGCAGAATATTTGACCTATAGCTCATACTTATTAATAACTAGCTTTTACATTTAAATTAACCCATTTCTATTCATTTAAGTATTGTCATATGACCATTGCCTTTACTGGTCTGCTGGTATCTTGCTTCTTAGGCAGCTAGCTTGCCTCTCTCCCAACTCAACTCTGCACTTCTTTCTTCCTGTATACAGTTTGTCTTTCCTGTCTAACTGTATTCTGCCTTGCTGCAGACCAAAGCAGCTTTCATTATCAACCAATGAGAGAAACATATATTCACACCATACAGAAGGGTTATCCCACAGCAATAGATACTTCGACACTTTTACTCCCAATAATAATATGACTATGTAGGAAATAGGAAGAATTAATTGTCAATTCTTTATTGATAACTGATCATAGATAAATTAGTTTGTTTTGAAATGTTTATCTGTTCCTTTGTCATAGGGAATAACACTTTTCATGGATATAAACATTTTTTAAGCTAAAGGTATCCTGACTGTTCTGAGACTAACTTAACTATCTTCTTATTACCTTTTATTGATAATCCCTATATGACTAATGAGAAGGAACCAGTGCCTAAGACACACATAACTACTCTAGGGGTATTATTTTAAGTGCATTACAAAGTTACATAAAGATCTTATTGTCATTCATCAACATACTTGTGGAAGTTCAGTTGTCTAAATAGCTGTACTTTTGTTGCTAGATTACTTTTAATATTCAAGTAAAGAACACCAGGACTCACTCTGCTTGAGTTCCATCCTCTGCTTCCACTGAAAGGCTGGAACATCTAGAGCTCTCCAGATAAAGTTCACAGAAGTTGGGAGACTAGACGTGTTCAAATTATGGTGGCCAGGAGATGACTCTATTTATAGTGACAGATGGATCTTCCATAGTCATTCTGTGAAGAAACGTAAAGCAATCTCAAAAGAAAGAAAGAAAGAAAGAAAGAAAGAAAGAAAGAAAGAAAGAAAGAAAGAAAGAAAGAAAGAAAGAAAATGCTATTTTAGCCGGACAGTGGTGGCGTAGGCAGAGGCAGGTGGATCTCTGTCAGTTCGAGGCCTGATCTATAAGAGCTAGTTCTGTTACACAGAGAAACCCTGTTTTTAAAAAACAAAAAATTAAAAAATAATAATAGATAAATAATGTAATCTTATAAAAGCATATGAGCTAGGCAGTGGTGGTGCACGCCTTTGATCCCAGCACTCGGGAGACAGAGGCAGGCAGATCTCTGTGAATTCAAGGCTAGCCTGGTCTACAATAGCTAGTTCCAGGATGGGCTCCAAAGCTACAGAGAAACCCTGTTTCAAAAAAACAAAAATAAATAAAAAAAGCAATCTCTCCAATATCCAATATCCATAAGTTACCAGTCTGTCTGAGAACGTCTAAAATCAGAAAATATAGGTTATGTAGAATAGTACACTCCTTTTTGCTTGTTTCTTTCTCTAGATTCTTTAATTTTTAGTAGTGGTAGTCTGATAATTATAACAAAAATAACTTTATAATTCAGATAAAGTCCATAGGGCAACTCCTTCAAAAGGTATTCAGCATGTTACATTTACAGGCACAAAATTTTAGAGTAGCTGGAACACATCAAGAGACAGCCAGCATTCACTTGAGTGGCCCTGCTAATGCTAGGCCTAGAGCAAAACATCCAACAATCAAATGAGCTTGTCTAAGTGGCTTAATTGAAAGACCTCTCACTGATTATAAGAAATATAGTTCATTGTAGGAAATATATTTTAAGCATTTTAACCTTTAATATTTGTGTGGACTTTGCGGGAACACAAAAGAACATTTACTTAGGGCTCGCAGGACTGCAGTCAAGAGAAAGAGAATGAAGTAGTCTTGGGTATGTGCTGCAGAGTTTTACAAAATGAACACTGTATTTAAAAGGTCAAACTGAAAAAAGTAAAATATTCAAGAGATGTTGCGTCAGTTGTTTGTCAAGGATTTTGAACTTCTTTTAGCTGTATTTAAGTTGCGTCCTTGGATCAGGAGAAAGTGGTTCATGGAGCTCTCTGGCATTTTCATAGAGAGAAGCGTGCTGAAGCTCGACAATTTTACAGGGAATAGGAGGTTCCAGAAATTGTAGATTTGATTGGTACCAAGAAGGTAGCTTACAGTTTAGGGCACAAAAATATCCAAGCATTACATCAAAGGTCATGTATATATGTATCAGACCAAATTTCCATTGTGAGACATCATTCCATTTCTTATTGATACTGAAATCATCAACAAGAAAAAAGAATAACAAACATGCAAAGAATGAAAATACAGATGCAAATGCTACATAAATATTACATAATAGAAGATTGTTGTATATAACTTAATTTACAAAGGAAGCAAACACAGAGCCTACACAGATCTGCACCAGGCCCTCTCTGTACATATTAAAGCTATTAGCTTAGTATATTTGTGGGACTCCGGACTGTGATAACAAGTGGGTCTCTTACTCTTGTACCTGCTATTGGGAGTCTTTCCTTTCTGTTGGGTTGCCACATCTAAATTCTACACGATAGTTTTTGCTTTATTTTATTATGTTTTAGTTTGTTATGCTTGGTAGTTCTCTCTTAGAAACCTGTTCTCTTCTAATGAGAAACAGAAAGGGAGTGAATCCAGAGGGGAGAGGAGGCAGGGAAGAACTGAATAAAATACAGAAAAAAACTGAAATTAGGATAAAAAAATCTATTATCAATAAAAGAAAAAAATAAATAAAAAGCTTTAGTCATGCAGAGTAGAACACACCTAAAATCTTAGCATGGGACTAAGGGAGGAAAATCTTGGACTGTGTAGTCAAACCTTATTTTAAAAAAAAAAAAAAAACCTAAGGGCTTGGAGTTTAATTCATTGATACATCACTTGGCTAGTGTTGTTGAGGCCTCAGTTCTACTTGAATTTTACCCAAACTTTCACATTTTATTGGTGTCAAGCAACAAAATTACTGTAGTGAAGAATTATTGAGAAAGGTGTGCCATTTAGAAAACCAGCATGCTTCTTGCTGTTCCTCCGTGTATCTTCAATTCCAATCATGCAATTCATAAGCCATTTTACCCTTCAGGGAAGAAAGATGAAGATTATGTTCCTGTTTTGGTAGGGTATTGACCATTCATGATCAAAATAAAACAAAAAGGAAACCCATTCCTTAACGTCTTTCTATTGTCTTAGTTCCTGCCTCCTTCTTTTCCTGACACTGTTAGTATAGGGCAGTCCTACTCATAAAAACAGAAAGGGGAGAGCACGCTTTAGCAAGTACATAGAATTACCTTTTATTTTTATAATTCTTCAAGATGTTTAAGACGATCAAGTATTCATGAGTAGTCTATGATTACATTAAGGTACAAATTGTTTATCTGACAGATAAATGTATTGCTAATTAGATATACAGAAAATGAAAAATGAACAGTCTTTACTGCATTTAATGAATTTTTCTTTCTATTGGGAATGTGTCTTTGTTTTACAGCTGAACCTCCATCTGTTACAGTAGTAGAAAATAGAAAACTATGCTTCTTAACTCCTATTTTCCCATTGGGCCATACATGAAAAGCAAATGAGTTCTAGCCTACACTTGATTTATTGCAGAATTTAACATTTTTACACAGGGAGAAGCACTGCTTTGGTTTTATACACTTCAATAAACACAGACACATATGTTCAACCTTTAGATGTATTCATAAAAATGACTAAGTGTGGATTCTGGACATGAGTGAAAACAACCATAAAAGTTTCACTAATAATAGTATTGTTCAGAGTACATTTTTTAAAAAATTGGCAGATTCTTAGTATTTGAATGCTTACGTTTCTAAATTTAATCTTCCCAAACTACTTTAATCATACTATCCTGTATTTTTCTCATTATAGTATATTTATGCAGATCACACTACAACTATATTTTGTGAATTGTTTTCTAAAGGTTTTAGTTAAGAGGTGTTTTACATCGCAGAAAATTCTAGAAAAAAAAGCAGAGAC
The DNA here is from genome assembly GCF_903992535.2 of Arvicola amphibius. NCBI lineage: Eukaryota > Metazoa > Chordata > Mammalia > Rodentia > Cricetidae > Arvicola > Arvicola amphibius. The sequence goes on from NC_052047.1 coordinate 78,827,355, forward strand.
ATACACATATGTCCCTGTGCTTGCATTCTTTCCCTCACTATTAACACTGGACTGTTACAGAGGATGAGCTTAGTCACCTAGGATCCACCGTTTAGGTTAGGAATTCTTTCTTGTGTGCATTCACTGAATTTCAGTTAATGTTTATGATTAGTAACTACTATTGTGGCAATATGTGCATGCTACAATTATTGATCACTGGGGAAAAATCATTGATATTCTATTGTACCCGTAATTTTGCATTTTTCCAGAATGGCATATGATTGGAATATTTCACTAAGGAACATGATTTTTTAAGTAGCCATCATTTTTGTCATTGTCTTAATACTTTTTTAACATTCCATAATATGTTACTGTCAAGATGTACCACTGAATAACCTAATTAAAGCTCTATTTGTTGCCTCTACATTTGGGCAAAGAGGAACAGTTTCTACAAACGTACATGGGGAAGCTTTGTGCATTTTCCATGGTTCTGGGTCACATGTTAAGAGTGTTTTATTTCATAAGAAACCGTGAAATTGTTTTAATGGTGGTTGTACCAACTTGCATTTTAAATAAGAGTAAACAAAAGTTATAGTTGTTACCATTCTCATCTACAATGGAATTAATATCCAAGAAGGAAAGGTTACTCACCTGCATGAAGAAAAGGTTAGATTCAATACTTAAAAGCAGAAACTGAGTGGTTCATGCCGCCACCAACCTAAAAGTGATTGAAAAAAGAAAAATTCCATGTTACCTTGTATCAAGAGCTAAAAATTTTCTGAAAATGAGAATATCTACCTATTAGGAATTTAACAAACCTACAGATGGCTTTATAGCACTAACAGCATGAAACAAAACTTTTAAACTGCCCTTTTAAAGTACAGTTTCAAAAGCCCAGGACAAGTGCACCAAGTGGAATACAACTACAAGTTGGAAAGAGCTAAGGAAAAATGAACAGAAGAAAAAACTAACGCGATTTTAAGTATGGTCATTTAAATGAACTCTGAAAGTCACAATACTAAAACATTTTCTGTAATCTCAGGCTACCAAAGGTGATCAACAGTGTGTATCATGAATCATAGAGACACAAATACATTTCAAATAAAATTAACTTTATGGAACATTATGAATTTAAGTTAAGTATATTTTCAGTTAGACAAGGAGGGCATGATGCCCATGAAGATTGTCACATATACAAAAATATAAGAACAAAACTTCATCATATTAACAACAAACAACCCACTGATTTGAAATATAAACAATTTAAAAAAATCATTAAAAAACAAGATGTGCAATCAACAGGGTAAACTTCATTATATCTGATAAAGTCATCAAATATTTGAAGCAAGTCTGGAGAATTCTCCGAGAAGGCAGTGGAGTTTTAATCATTGCATATTGAATATTGTTCTAAAATTGTATACTGTAATTCAGATATGCACAATTATTTCACTTCACTTACTATTCTTTAATGTAGGGCTATGTGAAAAGATAATTAAAAAGAATAAAAGAAGGAAAGTACCAAATATATCATTAATGAGAAAGAGTTTCACAAGGAAACAATGAAGAGGAGGCAAAAAAGGAATATTTGAGGAAACAAAAATTTTATTGAAAGTAGTCATGAGTCTTTATGCTAAAAAGATAATAGCTGAAATGAACAGGAAAATGTGGACAGGTGATTCTAAGAATTACTGTAAAGTATTGGCACTACTGGGAGCCTGTTAGTAGCAGAATCCACATGAACACTAAGAAAATCAAAAGTCAGACAAATATTAGCTATATGATGATGACAAGAGTGACCATCAAACTAGATTTAAGTCTTCTTAAGCTATTTGGAAAAATGAGGAAAACAAGACATAAGACATTTGTGAAATTACAGTAACAAAATTTGACATAATGAAAATTCCATTGAAAGAAAAATCCAAGGAAAGTACAGAAATATACTAACAAGTAATCAATTGTATCTCCCTGCCCCACAAAAAAAAAAAATTGGTGAGAGCCTGGAGGAAAGAGTGGTGTTTTCTTTTTTTTTCCCGGAATTTATTTTAAAATACATTTTTATTAGTCTTTTGACAATTTCATATATTATATTTTAAATTCCTCAGCTCCTTCCGGATCCTCCCTGCTTTCCATACTCATGGGGCTTTGTGTTCTTGTTTGTTTTTAAACCATCCAGTCCAATGAGCACTGCCCATATTTCCTTGTTTGTGTGCCCATTCACTGGAGCATGCTTATCTTCCAGGAGCCTCACCCTTAAAGAAAACTGACTGTTTTCTTAGCACCTATCAGTCACCAATAGCTCCTCAACCAGGAGTAGAACTTCGTGACTCCCTCTCCCTGGGATGCTAGGATTTTTTCTCTTCAGCGCTTACACAGATCCTGTATATGCTCTCACAATCACAGTGAGTACATATGAGTAACTGTCCTTTTTTTTTCTTTTTTTGGTTTATTTTTTTATATTTAAAAATTTCCATCTCCTCCCTTCTTCCTCCCCCTTCCTTCCCCTCCCCTCCACCCATACCCCCCTCCCTCCCTCTTCAGGCCAAGGAGCCATCGGGGTTCCCTACTCTATGTTAAGACCAAGGTCCTCCCAACTCCCCCCAGGTCCAGGAAGGTGATCAACCAAGCTGAGAAGGCTCCCACAGAGCCTGTCCATGCAGAAGAGTAAAGCTCAGCGCCTTTGTCCTTGGCTTCTCAGTCAGCCTCCACCGTCGGCCACATTCGGAGAGTCTGGTTTGGTCTCATGTTCCATCAGTCCCAATCCAACTGGAGTTGGTGATCTCCCGTTAGTTCTGTCCCACCGTCTCCATGCGTGAATGCACCCCTCACAGTCCTAACTTTCTTTCTCATGTTCTCTCTCCTTCTGCTCCTCATCAGGACCTTGGGAGCTCAGTCCGGTGCTCCAATGTGGGCCTCAGTCATTTTCTTCATCTATCACCAGGTGGAGGTTCTATGGTGATATGCAAGAAATTCATCACTATGGCTATAAGAACTGGCCTTTTCAGGCTCCCTCTCCTCAGCTGCCCAAGGAACTAGCTGAGGCATCTCCCTGGAAACCTGGGAACCCCTCTAGGGTCAAGTCTCTTGACAACCCTGAGATGGCTCCCTAAATTAAGATATATGCTTCCCTGCTCCCATATCCACCCTTCCTGTATCTCAAGCATCCCATTCCTCCGAGCTCCCCCCCGTTCTCCCCTTCACGCTTTTCTCTCCCCATCTTCCCTTGGCCCTGTCTCGCCCCACCCTCAAGTTCCCAATTTTTGCCTGGCTATCGTGTCTACTTCCAATATCCAGGAGGATTACTATATTTTTGGGGGGTTCACCTTCTTATTATCTTCTCAAAGATCCCAAATTATAGGCTCGATGTCCTTTAATTATGGCTAGAAACCGATTATGATTGAGTACATCCCATGTTTATCTTTTTGGGTCTGGGTTACCTCACTCAGAATAGTGTTTTCTATTTCCATCCATTTGCATGCAAAATTTAAGATGTCATTGTTTTTTACCACTGAGTAGTATTCTAACATGTATATATTCCACAGTTTCTTCATCCATTCTTCCACTGAAGGGCATCTAGGTTGTTTCCAGGATCTGGTTATTACAAATAATGCTGCTATGAACATAGTTGAGCAAATGCTTTTGTAGTATGATTGGGCATCTCTTGGGTAGATTCCCAATAGTGGAATTGCTGGGTCCTGGGGTAGGTTGATCCAGAATTTCCTGAGAAACCGCCACACTGCTTTCCAAAGTGGTTGCACAAGTGTGCATTCCCACCAGCAATGGATGAGTGTACCCCTTACCCCACAACCTCTCCAGCAAAGGTTATTATTGGTGTTCTGGATTTTAGCCAATCTGACATGTGTAAGATGATATCTCAAAGTTGTTTTGATTTGCATTTCCCTGATAGCTAAGGTGGTTGAGCATGACCTTAAGTGTCTTTTGGCCATAAGAAAGAAATTGAAGAGGATACCAGAAAATGGAAGGATCTCCCCTGCTCGTGGATTGGGAGGATCAACATAGTAAAAATGGCAATTCTACCAAAAGCAATCTATAGATTCAATGCAATCCCCATCAAGGTCCCATCAAAATTCTTCACAGATATTGAGAGGACAATAATCAACTTTATATGGAAAAACAAGAAACCCAGGATAGCCAAAAAAATCTTATACAATAAAGGTACTTCTGGAGGCATTACCATCCCTGACTTCAAACTCTATTACAGAGCTACAGTATTGAAAACAGCTTGGTATTGGCATAAAAACAGAGAAGTCGACCAATGGAATCGTATAGAAGACCCGGATCTAAAACCACAAACCTACGAACACCTGATTTTTGATAAAGGAGCCAAAAGTACACAATGGAAGAAGGAGGGCATCTTCAACAAATGGTGCTGGCATAACTGGATGTCAACCTGTAGAAGAATGAAAGTAGATCCATATCTATCACCATGCACAAAACTCAAGTCCAAATGGATTAAAGACCTCAATATTAATCTGACCACACTGAGCTTGATAGAGGAGAAACTGGGAAGTACTCTACAACAAATGGGCACAGGAGACCGTTTCCTATGCATAACCCCAGCTGCACAGACATTAAGGGCAACATTGAATAAATGGGACCTCCTGAAGCTGAGCAGCTTCTGTAAAGCAAAGGACATTGTCACTAAGACACAAAGGCAGCCTACTGACTGGGAAAAGATCATCACCAACCCTGCAACTGACAAAGGTCTGACCTCTAAAATATATAAGGAACTCAAGAGACTAGACTTTAAAATGCTAATTAACCCAATTAAAAAATGGGGCGCTGAACTGAACAGAGAATTCTCAACAGAAGACGTTCAAGAGTGGTGTTTTCTAATAGTAAATTGAATCATTGGATGTAAGGTTTAGTTACCTTTCTGTACCTTCCAGAAAGGAAAAATTAAAAGATACATGCTCAGAAGAAAGTACAATAGAAAAACTGTGAAATAATTTACCTTTGCTACAATTATGAGTACAATTAAATGTATATGCTGAAATTATAAAGTTTAGTTTTAAACAATATTTTAATTCTTTGAGAATGCTTACTTTATTTTAATAATATCTACTCTCCTTTGCAACTCCTTTCAGATCTACCCCTACCTCCTTATCCATCAAACTCTTTGTCTCTCTAGTTTCTGTGTGTCTCTCTGTTGCTGTCTCTGTCTCTGTCTGTCTTTATCTCTATCACTGTTTCTCTCAGTGTGTCTGTGTGTGTTTCTCTTTAACTCATCTGTTCAGCTTGTGTTGACCAACTTCTGATCAATGGAGGCCTACTATAGAGTTTGGGCAATATAACAAAGGTTATACCCTTAAAGAAAATTTGAGCCTAGCAGTGGTGGCACACGCCTTTAATCCCAGCACTCGGGGGGCAGAGGCAGATGGATCTCTGGGAGTTTGAGACCAGCCTGGTCTATAAGAGCTAGTTCCAGGACAGGCTCCACAGAGAAACTCTGTCTCGAAAACCCAAAAAGAAGTTTGATTTAACTTTTTAAAAATATATGCATGTACTACACAGTTTCTAATTGAACACAGGGAAATAGAGAAAAAACATTTTTAAGGAAAACTGAATTTTAAAACAAAATTCTGCTGGTGAACTTAAAACATAGTGTAAGCTACATAAACATATCAATAACCACAACAAACAAATTCTCTATGAACTATAAGTGTTTATTTCCAGCTCTTTTCACTGACTTCTGCATTTTTGCCATCCAACTAGAAACCTGAAGTTAAGTAAGGCCATGAAACTAGGGTCTCACAATGGTGGATAAAGCAAAATGATATCTCTCCATTCAAAGCCATTGTTTTTAACACAGATCTTAAAACCATTCCCATCTTCTGAATGGAAATAGTAAGTCAGAAAGGTTTGACATGAATGTAAGAGTCATGAGATACTGAGTTTCCTGATGGCTTCATAAAGTAAAGTCTATCTGTCCTGGGATGTTAGACAAAAGAAATAATCTATCGTGAACAAACCACTAAATTATGGACCTCTCTGTTATGGCCTATTTACTAACACCTTAGTCATAATTCTTTGAATGAATAGAATTGATAAAATGAATGAATGAAAGAAAGAAAGAAAGAAAGAAAGAAAGAAAGAAAGAAAGAAAGAAAGAAAGTGTATGTGTGTGTTGTGTGAATGATGTGGTTCAGGTAGCCCAACAATGATTATCTTACACTTGAAAACCTGAAAATCCAGTAGCTTCTCAGTCCATGAGACTACTTGTTTTAGAAATCTCAGTCTTGTAGGGAAGGCCTGGAGGATTTCTGGAAAGCTACTGCTCATTAGTCAATGTTGAAAACCCCAAGAAACTGCAACCAGCTGTAGAAATAAAAGATGAAATTACATCACAAGGCAAAGCAAGTGAAAAAATAACAAATTTTCCTTTCAGGTGTTTTTTTATCTGACCAGAAGGAATTGCCTGCATTTACAACAAAGTTCAGCAACCATACTTACCAAATGTATTTACATAGTAAGAGAGACAGAGATGATGATAAAAATAAAGATTAAAGCAAAATAAAGTGCTGGTCCATAAGAGCAGCCTGAAATAATATCATATAACTGTTGTTACATTTAAAACAAATACATGGGAGGGCACATTCAGCTTCTGCTGCAGGGTCTTCTGTGTTCCACTTGACCCTGCCCTGCCCCTACATTTGCCCTTTTGTCTGCGGTGTCCTTGGACTACCAGGCATCCCTGTTTCGGTGCTGAGGAGTTCCATCCAGATGGGCATCACTGTTTAAGTACTGAGGAGTTCATCCAGACAGGAACAATTCCTGCCCCTGCACTGAGGAGATCCACCCAGAGAGTCAGTCACAGCAAAGACTGAACCAAGACACCAAGACACTCCTGGCTCCATTTGAAAGAACAGATGGGCAGTCTCCAAAGCAAGAATTCTTCCAACAACCTGAAAGGCAACATGATATCACCAGAATCCAGAGATCTCGAAACAAGAAGAATTGAACACCCTACTCCAGAAGAAATAGAAGAAATTGACTTTAGATGGAACTTTATGAAAATAATAGAGGACCTTAAACAGGAGGTAAAAAACTGACATAAAGAAATGGAGATGACAAACAAAAAGGAGGAGGAAATGAATAAATTTCTTAAAGATACCCAAGAAAAACAAGAAAAAGCAATCAAACAGGTAAAGGAAACAGTTCAAGACTTGAAAAATGAAATGGAGGTAATGAAGGAAACACAAACCAAGGGAAAGCTGGATATGGAAAATCTTGGTAAGTGAACAGGAACTACAGAGACAAGTATTACCAATAGAATACAAGAGGCAGAAGAAAGATTCTCATACACTGAAGATACTATAGAAGAAATAAACTCACTGATTAAAGAACAAAACAAATCCAACAAATTCTTAACACAAAACATTCAGGAAATCTGGAACACCATGAAAAGACCAAACCTAAGAATAATAGGGGTAGAAGAAGGAAAAGAATTATAGTTCAAAGGCCCAGAAAATATATCCAACAAAATTATAGAAAAAAAACTTTCCCAACCTAAAGAAGGATATTCCTATGAAGGTGCAAGGAGCATACAGAACACCAAACAGACTGGATCAAAAGAAAGCATCCCCGCAGCACATAATAATCAAAACACAAAACATACAGAATAAAGAACAAATATTAAGAGCAGCAAGGGAAAAAGGTCAAGTAACATATAAAGGGAAACCTATCAGAATTACACCTGACTTCTCGATGGAAACCATGAAAGCCAGGAGGTCTTGGATAGATGTGCTGCAAACACTAAAAGACCATGGATGCAAGCCCAGACTACTATATCCAGCAAAGCTTACATTCACCATAGATGGAGAAAATAAGACATTCCAGGACAAAAACAGATTTAAACAATACGTTGCCACAAACCCAGCTTCACAGAAAATACTAAAAGGAAAATCACAAACCAAGGAAGCCAACAACACCCATAATAACACAAACATCTGACAACCCTACACCAGCACAAATCAAAGAAGAGAAACACACAAACTCTTCCACCAAAAAAAAAAAATAATAATAATAACCCGAGTTAACAACCACTGGTCATTAAATTTAATATCAATGGACTCAATTCACCTATAAAAAGGCACAGGTAAAGAGAATGGATACAAAATCAGGATCCAACATTCTGCTGTTTACAAGAAACACACCTCAAACTCAAAGAGAGACACTGCCTCAGAGTAAAGGGGTGGGGAAAAGTTTTCTAATCAAATGGACCAAAGATTGATTTCAAACTAAAATCAATCAGAAGAGATGGAGATAGACACTTTATGCTCATAACAGGAATAATTCATCAGGAGGAAGTCTCTATCATGAATATCTATGCCTCTATTATAAAAGCACCCACATATGTAAAAAAAATTACTAGAACTCAAAGCATACATCAAACCTCACACTCTAATAGTAGGAGATCTCAACACTCCTCTATCACCAATGGACAGGTCAACCAGACAGAAACTTAACAGAGAAATAAGAGAACTATCAGATGTAATTGACCAAATGGACTTAACAGACATCTATAGAACATTTCACCCAAACAGAAAAGAATATACCTTCTTCTCAGCATCGCATGGAACCTTCTCAAAAATTGATCACATAATTGGCAAGCAAACATCCATAGATACAAAGAAATTGTAGTAACCACCTGTGTCTTATTGGATCATAATGGATTAAAGTTAGAATTCAACAACAATGCTACCCCCAGAAAGCCTACAAACTCATGGAAACTGAACAGTCAACTACTGAACTACCCCTGGGTCAAGAAAAAATAAAGAAAGAAATTAAAGTCTTCCTTGAATTCAATGAAAATAAAGACACATCATAACCAAACCTATGGGACACTATGAAAGCAGTGCTAAGAAGAAAGTTCATAGCAGAAAGTGCCCACATAAAGAAAACGGAGAAAGCACACATTAGAGACTTAATAGCACACCTGAAAGCTCTAGAAAAAAAAGAAGCAGATTCACCCAGAAGGAGTAGAAGACTGGAAATAATCAAACTGAGGGATGAAATCAACAAAATAGAAACACAGAAAATAATCCAAAGGATCAATGAAACAAAAAGCTGGTTCTTGGAGAAAATCAACAAGATTGACAAATCCCTATCCAAACTAATCAAATGGCAGAGAGAGAAAACACAAATTAAGAAGATCAGAAATGAAAAGGGGGAAATAACCACAGTCACAGAGGAAATTCAGAGAATCATTAGATCTTACTACAAAAGACTGTATGCCAAAAAATTGGAAAATATGAAAGAAATAGACACTTTTCTAAATAAGTACCATATACCAAAATTAAATCAAGACCAACATTGAGATACCATCTTACACTTGTCAGATTGGCTAAAATCAAAAACACCAATGATAGCCTTTTGCTGGAGAGGATGTGGAGTAAGGGGTACACTCATCCATTGCTGGTGGGAATGCAAACTTGTGCAACTGCTTTGGAATGCAGTGTGGAGGTTTCTCAGGAAATTTGGGATAAACCTACCCCAGGACCCAGCAATCCCACTGTTGGGAATTTACCCAAGAGATGCCCAATCATATTACAAAAGCATTTGTTCAACTATGTTTATAGCAGCATTATTTGTAATAGCCAGAATCTGGAAACAACCTAGATGCCCTTCAGTGGAAGAATGGATGAAGAAAGTGTGGAATATATACATACTAGAGTACTACTCGGCGGTAAAAAACAATGACATCTTGAATTTTGCATGCAAATGGATGGAAGCAGGTGAACAGTTTAATAGACCTGTCAGTTGCGAGGAATTAGCAGCTGTCATCAGAAACCTCCCTACCAAAAAAGCCCTGGACCCGGTAGTTTCAATGCAGAATTCTACCAGAACTTCCAAGAGGAGCTAATACCTATACTCCTTAATGTATTTCACAAAATAGAAACATAAGAGTCATTGCCAAACTCCTTTTATGTAGCTACAGTCACCCTGATACCAAAACCGCACAAAGACTTAACCAAGAAAGAGAATTACAGACCAATCTCACTCATGAACATTGATACAAAAATTCTCAATAAAATACTGGCAAACCGAATCCAAGAACACATGCAAAAAATTATACATTATGATCAAGTAGGCTTCGTCCCAGAAAGGCAGGGCTGGTTCAACATATGAAAATCTGTCAATGTAATCCATCATATAAATAAACTGAAGGAAAAAAAAACATATGATCATTTCATTAGATGCTGAAAAAGCATTTGACAAGATTCAATACCCCTTTATGATAAAGGTCTTGGAGAGATTAGGGATGCAAGTTTCATTCCTAAATATAATAAAAGCAATATAAGCAAGCCAGGAGCTAACATTAAATTAAATTGAGAGAAGCTCAAAGCCATCTCACTAAAATCAGGAACAAGACAAGGCTGTCCACTCTCTCCATACCTCTTCAATATAGTGCTTGAAGTTCTAGCAATAGCAATAAGAGAGCATAGGAGATTAAGGGGATTCAAATTGGAAAGGAAGAAGTCAAACTTTCGTTATTTGCAGATGATATGATAGTGTATATAAGTGACCCCAAAAACTCTACCAAAGAACTCCTACAGCTGATAAACACCTTTAGTAATGTGGCAGGATAGATGATCAGCTCCAAAAAATCAGTTGCCTTCCTATACCCAAATAACAAAGAAGCAGAGAGGGAAATCAGAGAAACATCACCTTTCATGATAGCCACAAATAGCATAAACCATCTTGGGGTAACTCTAACCAAGGAAGTGAAAGATTTATTTGACAAGAACTTTAAGTCTTTAAAGAAATAAATTGAAGAGGACACCAGAAAATGAAATGATCTCCCATGCTCATGGATTGGGAGGATCAACATAGTAAAAATGGCAATTCTATCAAAAACAATTTATAGATTCAATGCAATCCCCATCAAAATCCCAACAAAATTCTTCACAGACCTTGAGAGAAAAATAATCAACTTTATATGGAAAAACAAAAAACCCAGGATAGCTAAAAAAAAATCTTATACAATAAAGGTACTTCTGGAGGCATTACCATCCCTGATTTCAAACTCTATTACAGAGCTACAGTAATAAAAACAGTGTGGTATTGGCACAAAAACAGAGATGTTGACCAGTGGAATCAAATAGAAGACCCGGATATTAACCTACAAAACTATGAACACCTGATTTTTGACAAAGGAGCTAAAATTATACAATGGAAGAAAGAAAGCATCGACAAATAGTGCTGGCATAACTGGATGTCAACCTGTAGAAGAATGAAAATAGATCCATTTCTATCACCATGCACATACCTCAAGTCCAAATGGATTAAAGACTCAATATTAATCTGACCACACTGAATCTGATAGAAGAGAAAGTGGGAAGTAGTCTAAACCACATGGGCACAGGAGACCACTTCCTCCAGAGAACACCAGTAGAACAGACAATAAGAGCAACATTGAATAAATGGGACCTCCTGAAACTGAGCAGCTTCTGTAAAGCAAAGGACACTGTCATTAAGACAAAAAGGCAACCCACTGACTGGGAAAAGATCTTCACCAACCCCACATCAAAGGTCTGATCTCCAAAATATATATAGAACTCAAGAAACTAGATTTAAAACTCTAATTAAGCCATTTAAAAAATGGGGTACTGAACTGAACAGAGAATTCTCAACAGAAGAAATTCAAATGGCCAAAAGACACTTAAGGTCATGCTCATCCTCCTTAGCAATCAGGGAAATGCAAATCAAAACAACTCTGAGATACCATCTTACACCTGTCAGAATAGCTAAAATCAAAAACACCAATGATATCCTATGCTGGGAAGGATGTGGACTAAGGGGAACACTCATCCATTGTTGGTGGGAATGCAAACTTGTGCAACCATTTTGGAAATTAGTGTGGCAGTTTCTCAGGAAACGGGGAGTCAACCTACCGCAGGACCCAGCAATCCCACTCTTGGGAATATACCCAAGAGATGCCCAATCATACTACAAAAGTAGTTGTTCAACTATGTTCATAGCAGCACTATTTGTAATAGCCAGAACCTAGAAACAACCTAGGTACCCCTCAATGGAAGAATGGATAAAGAAAGTGTAGAATAAATACGCATTAGAGTACTACTCAGTGGTAAAAAATAATGACATCTTGAATTTTGCATGCAAATGGATGGAAGTAGAAAACACTTTACTGAGTGAGGTAACCCAGACCCAAAAAGAGGAATATGGTATGTACTCACTCATAAGTGGATTCTAGTCATGAATAAAGGACACTGAGCCTCTAATTCGTGATCCTAGAGAAGCTAAATAAGAAAATGAACCCAAAGAAAAAATATAGTTATCCTCCTGGATATTGGAAGTGAACAATATTGCTGGGCAGGGGTTGGGAGCACAGGGGGTTGGGGGGTATAAGGGGAGATGGGGAGAGAGAAGGGAGAAGGGGAGGATGGGAAGAGGTTGAGGGAATGGGATGGTTTGTATGGACGAGGGTTGGATAGTGGAGCAGGGTAGTAGATATCTTAATTAAGGGAGCCATTTTAGGGTTGGCAAGGGACTTGACTCTAGAGGGGTTCCCAGATGTTCAAGGAGATGTCCCCAGATTGTTCCTTGGGCAGCAGAGGAGAGGGAGCCTGAACTGGTCTTGTCCTATAGCCACACTGATGGATATTTTGCATATCACCATAGAAACTTCATCTGGCGAGAGATGGAGATACAGACAGAGCCCCACATTGGAGCACTGGACTGAGCTCCCAAGGTCCAAATGAGGAGCAGAAGGAGAGAAAACATGAGCAAGAAAGTCAGGACCGCGAGGGATACATCCACCCACAGAGACAATGGGACTGATCTAATGGGAGATCACCAAGGCCAGTTGTAATGGGATTGATGGAGCATGTGATCAAACCAGACTCTGTGAATGTGGCTGACAGTGGAGGCTGATTGAGAAGCCAAGGACAACGGCACTGGGTTTTGATTCTACTTCATGGACGGGCTTTGTGGGAGCCTTGTCTCTTTGGATGCTCACCTTCCTTGATCTCGGGGGAGCGGGGAGGACCTTGGACTTCCCATAGGGTAGGGAACCCTGACTGCTTTTTGGCTTGAAAAGGGAGGGGAAGGGGATGTGGGGTGATGGGAGGGGAGGAGGTGGAAAATTTTAATTTATATATATATATATATATATATATGATATACAATAAAACAGTTAATGAACAAGTAAAAAAAATAAAACAAATACATGGGAAAATGTTTTTATTGAAACACTAAATACGAAGGTAGCTAATGTCACATAACACAGATTGCTTGTGCTAATCCTTCATCCCGAAGGCAAGATACTCAAGCTGACTATGTTAAGAGGAAGAGTGACTGATTTATCCTATAGCTTCAAAAGTTTCAGCCCCCCTTCATTGGTTTCTATTGCTTTGAGCCTATGGTGATATACAGAGCGCATTGCAGAGGAGTTTGCTCACCTAATAACAGCAAGAAAGCAAAATAAGAAATCTAAGAATGAAAGAAGGCCCCGATATCTCCACACGGGCATGCCATGAGTGGCTTTGATTCTTTCTACTAGCGCCTATCTTCTAGGGATTCTGCATCACCCCAGAAGCATCACAGTTCACAGCTAAACTGTCAGCGTAAGACTATTTCTGAGCATTTCACACCAAAATTAGAGCATACCTCCCCAGATCCCAGAAGTGTTCATTCATCTCTACATGAAAAATCCATGTAAATCATTTTGAAGAATATCCAGTTGTAACTGATCCAAAATGGCTCAAAAGTTCAAGACCAAATTGTCATCTGATGCTTAGGGAAACTGACCTGTGGGTGTATAAAAATCCACAAGAAAGTCATTCACTGCTAAGACATAATGGTAAAAGCTACATTCCCATTCCACAGAAGAGAAATAGGAAAATAAGAAGGAACAATTTGACCAAAGCAAGACCCAAACCGAAGACTACAAGCATTAAATTCTCTCATCCCTTGTCTAGCATGGAAATTCCATGGTTTGAGCCTTCCTGTACAGGAGTCACACATTCACACATTGCACTGTCAGAGATGACCAGCAAGGACTCAAGTTCTGTTAGACACTGTCTGGTTTCCCTCACTTTCCTCTGAAATTCTAATAAATTCCTCCATGACTCCTAAGTCTTCTTGGAGGCATATACTCAAAATCATGCACACTATCCCAAGCTGCGCCTGTCCAGCTTATACCAAGTCATCAGTGGCCCTTGAGGACCTTGATGTCTGAGCCCAGGGAACATACTCTGGTACAAATATTGGTGTCCTGTATGATCAGGGTGCTCCAGGGTGCTCTTGTTACATTAGTCTCCGAGCCAAAACAGGCAGAGTATGCCTCTTTTTCTGTTACTTGGGATTCAGTTGTTGAATCAAATACCTGAAACAAATTAGCTTAGAAGGGAGGAAATGTTGGTGCTGGAGAGCCAGGTGGCCCAGCAGTTCAGAAACTGTACTGCTTTTGGAAACCACAATTCAATTTTCCGGTGTTTTACACCTGCCTGTAACTCAGGCTCCAGGGTATCCAATGCCTCTTCTGGCATCTCAAGCACCCACATTCCTATGTGTTTACGCAGGGAGGGGGAGATATGCAAAAGACAACAGAGAGAGACAGAAAGACAAAGAAAGAAATTAAAAATAACTCCTTTGGGAGATGATTATTTTTACTTCTAGTTTTGGATATTTTAAGCCAAGTTTTTTGGTCCTATGCCAAGGAAGTACATCATGGTCAGAGAAAGCTGCTCAGCTCAAGATTGCTGGAAGGCAAACAGAAAGAAAACATCTAAGGTTCCAACATCACCTTCAAAAGCATGCTTTCTAGAACCTAATCCCTTTTCCCTTGGGTACACCTTTAAATTCCCTGACAGCAGTAGCACATGCTGGTGGTGACATAGCCTTTAGCACATAACCTTTAGGGAACACTTACACAAACTGTTGTTTTAGGCATAAAGATAAATACCCACGTCTAGCCCTTAGGCCCTAGTACTTTACCAAAAGAGTGGAAAATAAAATAGAAAAGCTTTGAGGAAGGTCATGTCTCCCTGGGGAGCCGAGCATTAATCATTTCAATTTCATGTGACCACATGTGACCAGGACACCCTCCTGCTTGGTGGAGAAATCATTAAACCTTACAGGTGATATCGAAATGCAAGTCTAAGTAAGTCTAAAATTTATTTCCTTTATTAATTGTTTTCGGTGTTCACAGTAAAGTGGCGATCTGAGATAATGATATTCTATTAGGTTGGAGACAGGCAAAGGTCTGCCATTCAGTCTTCAGTCTGCACTCTAATTCACAATAAATAGCACGGCACGTGGAGGGGTTAGTTTTCTTATCTGGAATGGGAATTTAATGTTGATTTCCTAATGACATTTTTATTAGACTTCTCCAGCTGCTGACTAAATTACTACAAACTTGGGTCTTAAAACAACACACCACAAGCTGAGTGATGGCGGTAGTATACACGTTACTCCCAAGACTGCAGAAGCAGGGTTGAGGCCAGACTGGTCTACAGAACAAGTTCCAAGATGGCCAGGACTACATAGAAGAAAACACTGTCTTACTGGGTGAGGGGGGAGCCTCATAAATTTATGATCTTGCAGTTTGAGGACAAATTTTATTGGACTAAAAACAAAATCTGGGCAATGGAGCCATTGGTAAAGGTGGGATGGGAGAGTAACAAGGATGTATTATGCATGTGAATGAAATTGGGAAAGAACTAACTTAATTATAAGAAATATAATCAACAATGACAACAATAAATCCTTGAGACAGCTGCTAAGCTGCTTCACCTCAGGAGAATCCAGGCAAAAAGCTACTCACTTCCATTTGTAGACATTGCTTGTTTCAATTGACTCTTGGATTTTTTTTCCTAACTTCCAAGTTGGCAGTGAATATGCCAATATTTGCTAATGGAGACTGATACAAACACTTAGTCTACTGCATTACTTTTTTACTTGTAAGAACTATTTTAGTCATATAGCTGCCACCCAGGCAACTCAGAATAGCGTCCTCATCTCATTTACTAATCACATATACAAACTAGCATCTAAACTGTAATTTATCATATTCAAATATTCCAGAAATTTTAATATCAGCATGCAAGGGATTATCACTTTGTCTAATTTAGAAGAAATATATCTTTCATGTCTAAAATGCTTCACAAAATAATTCTCTTTCTCTATGTGTATCCTTTCATTTACCCTAACTTTTATGATACTATGTACTTTGAATTTTTTGCATCATTTGAAAATTTAATCTAAATTTGATTTACTGCATTTACTTCCCTCATATTATTTCCTGTTTTCTCACTAACATTCAATATTAATTTTGGCTTTCTTGAGTCTTACAAAAGTTGTCCTGTTTGACAACCAATTTCTGCTTATTAGTCTTGCTAGCTCTGTATGTCCTCCTCCTGAAGTCACACATCATTCCATGCTCACTACCTAGCTTGTGCCCTGCACCAGTAAAGAAGCGTCAATTATAAACCATAATCTTTCCTGGTCAGACAGTATGGTCTCTGTAGGTAGAACATTTTCTCTTCATTCTCTAAATACACCAACGGCTCAGCCTTGTGCAAAGCTTGGTTTGATGGCCCTGTTTCCTTGTGCAGAGCTTGGTTTGATGGCCCTGTTTCCTTGTGCAATGCTTGGTTTGATGGCCCTGTTTCCTTGTGCAGAGCTTGGTTTGATGGCCCTGTTTCCTTTTACTCTCTTCCTCACACAGCCTTTAATGGTGAGGTTTTACACTCTGTTTCCCTCATATGATTTAAGACTTGCCAATGGGGTGGAAAAAAAAGCTACGAAGAAACCCTGTTTCAAAAAAAAAAAAAAAAAAAAAAAAAAAAAAAGAAGAAGAAGAAGAAAAATTTTGTCAACTCCATGTCAGAGTAGAATAGCAAAGTAGAATTTTTCAAAAATCAGGTACACAAGATCAACATAGGCAACTAATAGAGGGGAAAACACACAAAATGACATTAATGTTAAATTGAATTCCAGAAGTACATGCAATGCAGTGGTATAAATGTATATGGGCAATTGCTTCAGTCATTTGATAATGCAGAATGCCAGCATAGACTATTTGAGTGAGGTGAGGAAAAAATGTTCTTTATGCAAGAGTTGCTTTGAAGAAAACCAATTTTTAATTTTATTCATTAAGTAATGTATTTTGACTCAACTGTCTATTACTTTCATGAATAAAAATGGAGTTTTCTGAGCCAGGTGGTGGTAGTACATGCCTTTAATCTCAGAACTTAGGAGCAGAGGCAGGAGGCTATCTGTGAGTTTGAGGTCAGCCTGTTCTACAAGACCTAGTTCCAGGACAGGCTCCAAAGCTATGAAGAAACCCTGTTTCAAAACACAAAAAGAAGAAGGAGGAGGAGGAAGAAGAGGAAGAGGAGGAGGGAAGGAAGGAAGGAAGGAAGGAAGGAAGGAAGGAAAGAAGGAAGGAAAAAAGGAAGGAAGGAAGAGAAAATGGAGTATTCTATTTGCTATAATGGCTATGTCACATCTTAACTTTTTGCTACTAAAATATTGCATCAATTTAAATATATTGATGTTAAATAGACTGCTGTTAAATATCCCACAGAGAAGTGTACAAATTTAAATAACTGTATAGCAATATACTACAGTACCAACTTTATATCTAAATAATAACCACAATTCAAAAGAAAACAGACAATATGCAAAATCACAAAGTGTAGTTAGGTATTTTTTAAGAAACAAAATTAAAATATTTTTAAATATTCAGTCTGTAGCCATATTTTCTTCAGTTTCATCTCCACATTTGTAATTTTACAAGCATACTCCCTGAGAGGCCTTTGTCATTCTGCAATTTTCATTTGATGCCTTGGCAATATTCCATGCTGGTAGACTACTACACTAACTTATGATATGCGATTCTTTTGTGATGGAGGAGAGTTATCTGTCTATGTTTCTTTCATTGGTTAATTAATAAAGAAAACTGCCTTGGCCCTTTAAGAGACAGAAAATTAGGTAGGTGGAGTAGACAGAACAGAATTGTGGGAACAAGGAAGTAGAGTTGGGGAGACGCTTCAGGCAGTCTCCGTAGGGAGTCCCCATGCTGCTCCTCTCCGAGATGGATGCAGGTTAAGATCTCTCCTGGTAAGCCACACCTCGTGGTGCTACCCAGATTACTAAATATGGGTTAAAGGAAGATGTGAGAATTAACCAATAAGAGGCTACAGATAATGGGCCAGGCAGTGTTTTAAAAGAATACAGTTTACGTGTAATTATTTCAGGTGTAAAGCTAGCCGGCGGCCGGGTGGCGGGACGCAGCCCCGCCGCTTCACACTACACTTTTGGTAAAAAGAGGGGCCATTTACTCTTCACTGGCAGTGAAGTGTGGTGATATTTTGTGTGTGCTATAACAAATAAAGCTTCTCTGGAGATCAGAGTGTGGAGCTAGCCACTAGTTAACCATAAAGGACAGGCGGTGTGGCACATGCCTTTAACTCTAGCACCTGGGAGAAGGAAACAGGAAGTGAGAAGGCTGGTGGAGGAAGTGATAAGGCAGGGCACTGACAGGAGCTTGGCCCCTTTCAGCTGAGAAGATGTCAAGGTAAGAGGTGGCTGTGACTTGTTCCGTTGTCTCTGTAATCTTTCGACATTTTTCCTGATATCTGACTCTGGGTTTTCATTTTTAAAACCAATTACAATTCACACTACATCTGGTACCCAACATGAGACACGAATGCTTTTTAAAAAAAGCCATTTGCCTGTGGCTTAGCAGGCACAGGCGCATGCCAGAACTACACACAGCCAAAGTCACCACCCCAACAGCTAGATTTTCCTTTACTCTTTTTTCCCAAGCCCTCTGAGCAGGTCTGAATTTTTCTGTTGTATCATGTCTTAGCAAACTCCATGGGCATTTGAGCTCCAAATGCCACACAAGTTAGCCAAAATGCCCCACCCCCTGCAAATGGCTGTGTCTTTGACTTCTTTTCTCATGGTGGGTTGTGGGGTTTCCCTGATTTCCTTCTTGGTCTTTTGCCAAACTAGGTAGCTGAAGACAGAATTTCTTCCCACTCTAAAAATGAGAAACACAATTGTAATGGAGAAAGTTAGGTTTCTGTATGATTATGCAATGCATGATTTGAATTTGAAACAACTGAATGAGGGAATAATCAACTTAACTGGGATTGACATAATGTTAATTATCACTTTGATAATCTTTATTGTGGGTTTGTTAATTCTTGGTTTCTCCTTTACAAAGATGGTTGATATGACTACCAAGATACAGGGCCTTAGAAAAACTTATTACAACAGACCATAGTGCTATTCAGATCCAGACAGGGGAATTTAATGGAGAACCAATTTCAACATTTTATTATAAGGCTAGAGATGAACAGCCTAAGGTTTTCAAATAATAAATTTGTATCCAGTAAAATTACAGGAATTGCCAAAATTATAGGAAAAAAATACTTCTGTACATGATGGAACAGCTATAGAAGAGAAAAAAATTTCAGCAGAAGCCAAAAAGCAAATATTTTGACAAACTTATATACATAAACAAAGACCATTAAAACAAATAAATGACATTGTCATTGAAGGTTTTGTAGATACACATGTGCATATAAAAATACTTGCAGCAGAATCTTAGCATACAAATTGGCCTACTAAGGAGGTAAATGTTCATTTTTTAGGGATTGAAACTTTATATAAGAAAAAAGAGAGTGTGAGATGGGTTGAACATATTGGGTCAGAAGGACAGAAAGGAAAATTGAAATCATATGTGGCTAACATAGTAATGAATTTATGGGCCTGATTTGTTAGGGCATTGAAACACTCAGATTAACATCCTTCCAATTTCAGAAACAGCCCATAAATTAACATATGCTTCTGGAAAAAGTATTAAAAAGTACTATAAAGAACAACTGCCTGCCATTCAGGTTATAAAAGAACAGGGTACAACTGCTGTTCCTTCAAAGGCACTAGCAGCCCTACCTTTAAAATGGTTTAGAAGCCGGGCGGAGATGGCACACGCCTTTAATCCCAGCACTCGGGAGGCAGAGGCAGGCGGATCCCTGAGTTCGAGGCCAGCCTGGTCTACAAGAGCTAGTTCCAGGACAGGCTCTAGAAACTACAGGGAAACCCTGTCTTGAAAAACAAAAAAATAAAATAAAAAAAATAATAAAAATAATAAAATGGTTTAGAAACAAACCTTTATGGGTTGTGAAGTGAACTTTAACATTAGAGAAACTGTAGGCCTTAGAACAACTGGTACAGGAGCAGTTAATGCCTAGCATTGTGAAGAATCAACCAGCCCTTAGAATGGTCCTGTATTTCTTATATTTAAAAAATATGGAAAATGGTAGCAGATATTAATTAGGTGTTAATTAGGTAATTCAGCCAATTAACTCTCTACAGTCTGGAATTTCATTGCTTTCTTTGTTTCCTAAAGGATGGCCTCTTGTAGTTATTGATTTAAAAGATTGTTTCTTCACTATAACTTTACAAAAAAAGAGTAAAATTTGCTTTCACAGTAACTACTTATAATAATTCTCAGCCTGTTAAGAGATATCAGTGGAAGGCTCTCCCATAGAAAATATTAAATAGCCCCACACTGTGCCAATAATTTGTGCAACGGCATTTGGAAAGGAATAAAATCTGGCAGATAGATGTGTTCCATCTTGTAGAATTTGGAAAATTAAAATATGTATGCTACAATAGTTTTCTAAACACTAAAGAGAAATAAATGGCAGCTTCAAAGAGACATTGGATAATAGGAAAAAAACATATTCAGGTTTTCAATAGGTGACTGCTTTGAGTTCAGAAAAGGCTGATTCATTAATCACATGTTTTTCAAAAAGTCATGGCCATCATGGGTATACCTGTGAAATTTATGGCTGACAATGGTCTATCATATGTCTCTAAGAAAAGGAAACAGAGCCAGGTAGTGGTGGGACATGCCTTAAATCCCAGTACTCAGGGAGGCAGAGGCAAGGGATCTCTGTGAGTTTGAGGTCAACCTCGTGTATAGAGTGAGCTCCAGGAAAGCCAGAGATACACAGAGAAATGCTGTCTCAAAAAACCAACCAACAAAAAAGAAAATGAAACAGTTTTTTGCTTATTACAATATAAAACATATTACAAACATACCATACAATCCTACAAGGCAAGCAGTAATAGAAAGATCAAAGCAAACTCTAAAGGTTATACTAAAAAAAGAGGTAATAAAGACCCCAGGAAATATATTACATAATCCTTTATTACCTTTGAATTTTTTAAATGCTAATAAAAAAAATAACAGCTGTGAAGAAACATTGGATAATAGAAAAAACTGCAGAATTAAATTAACCTATATACTCTAAAAACATGTTGACTTCAGAATTGAAACCAGGATATGTATTATGTTGGGGAAGGGGTTTTGCTTTTATTTTCACAGAAAAAGAAAAGCCATATATTCCATCAAAATTGATTAAGGTTCGATTTGAACAGAAGAGACTTCTTGATTAGAAGAGGTGCTAGTTCATTGATCAGTATGACCGTTCAATCTAAGCTAAATGACTCACAAATGTTTCTCATTTGATCAGATATAACTTGGCAAAAGGTAACATCCCCAAAATTAGGGTTGGGGCATGGTTTTCTTTTGCCTTTTCTGGCGAATAAACACATCCAGATAAGAAATCTGAAGACCACTGGACAGATGGGACATCTGAAGAAAAAGGATAAATCATCCAGAAAAAAAAATATACTAAGGAAAAAAAGTAAATTGACCTATTGGGGTATCAAATTTCCAACAGGATAAAATTTCATAAATTTCCCAAATTTTTCTTTCTACTATTCTCTGCAGATATATAATGCAAATGGTCTTCTTGTAGTCCCCGTCCAATTAAAAATTGAAACTGTCTTTGGAGTTGGAGTATGGCTTTCTCCTTTAAACCCAAGCATGCTTATTAAAATAAAATCCAAAATCTCTGTCTCAGATGCCTGATATGGGACAGAAGGAAAAAAAACAAAATTAAAGAACTATTTTATTGCCACTAATCTCATAATATATCATTTTATTTTGACTGCTTAATAGCTTTTTGTAAGGTATAAATATTGTTTTAAAATTATAAGATATATGTATAAATATTTAAACTTTTGTCATGATATTAATGGTCATGTAGAGTAGTAACTAATTCTAGAAGGGGCTTTATTTAGCCTCCTGTGCATGATTTTGAGTTTGGGTCTCTATCAGATAACTAGGAATTAAGTTTTTGTACTCTAGATATACATAATAAATTATAGTCCTCTAGTGTCTTTGAGATCTGTTGCATATAACATTGAAAATTTTTAAGTTTTCTGCAGTGAACCAAGACCATGCCTAACAGAGACATTTGAAGTTCTCAAAAGGAGGGTGGGGCCCCACAATGACAATTCCATCAGGACTATGATAAGAAAATGAAACTGACAAACATCACCTAAAGATTAGCTTTGGATGATACACTGCCCAGGACAATTTCAAGGTGGCTAGCCAAGATGCTCCATCCTCACAGACTACTCTATCCAGGACTTGAGACAAACCCTGAACTTTCCCATTAAATGGAGGTTGGACTACAAATGAGAAAGCTACCTCTCCCAGGACTTGAAAATTAACACAAGCTTTTCTTTTCAGGATCCCCATTGTCCCCAGACAACAGGAAGTAAATTTAAGAATACTACACCCACATTCCCATGATGTGAAGTGAGTGGTTTTAATTGTTCAATGGATTATGGATATTTGTAATTATTATGGTTATAAGTTGTTGTTGGTAATGGTAATGAAAAAAGCTGAGGAAAAGAGTTCTTGGTTTTTTTTTTCTCGTTTTTTTATTCAAGATTTCCATCTCCTCCCCCTTCCCTCCCCTCCCTTCCACCCATACCCACACTCCACCCCTCTCCAAAGACAAAGAGCCATCAGGGTTCCCTTCACTATGTTAAGTCCAAGGTCCTCCCAGCTCTCCCTAAGTCCAGGAAGGTGAGCAACCAAACTGACAAGGCTCACAGTGAGCCCGTCCATGCTGTAGAGTTCATGTTCATTGCCATTGTCCTTGGTTTCTCAGTCCCCCTCCACCGAGTTCTTGTTTTGAAAAGAAAAAAAGGAAATATAGATAAGATATGATATAAAGGTAGATTATTGAGTCTATTCTGAAAAGGAAAAGGGGGAAACAAAAATAGAAAAAAAGTAAATTATTGAATCTACTTTTAAACCAAAAAGACAACTACTGGTATTAAATATTTTACATTGATAAAGAATTTTGTATATTGATAAAAATCTCAGATTATTTTTGTTAGAACATATTGTATATACATTTCTAATCTTTCCTTTTCAGGTTCCTGCTGGAGTTGAAGACTTTATACCTATAATTTTCCTTGTTACCAGATTCATAAAAGAAATTCCCTACTAAGGAATAAAGTGTATAAGGTTGAGAGATATTAAAAGATAGTATTGGTAATCCAAGTTGAAATAAATGGTGAATTAGGTACAATTGTTTGAACTCACCAAGATAGGACAGATAATGGTGTATTTTCTCTAAATTTTTCAAATGCCAATGGACTAGACATTATTGATGCATTTACTGCCTGTATTTATCACATATAGTTATTGTACATTTTGTATATAGTTTTTCTTATATTATAACCTTTCTTCATTTTAGACAAAAAAAATGGAAATGTGGTGATATTTTGTTTGTGCTTTAGCAAATAAAATTGTCTAGAGACCAGAGTGAAGAGTAAGTCACTAATTAACCATAGAGGAAAGGGAGTGGTGGCACACACCTTTAATCTCTGTACCTGGGAAGAGGAAGTAGGGAATAATATGGGTGGGAAGAGAGAAGAATTGATAAAGCAGGATAGAGATAGGAGCTTGGCTCCATCTTGGATGAGAAGTTGCCAAAGTAAGAGGTGGCTGTTGCTCCTTTGTCTCTGTGACCTTCCAGCATTTACCATGATATCTGACTCCAGTTTTCTATTGTTAAGACCAATTAGAATTTGTCCTTCAGTGAAGGGCATAAAAATGTTAGTCAGAATTTTAAGCATGTTTTCTGTAATACCATTAATGAAAAATAGAATAAATTTAAAATATTTGGCCAATATATGTCAAGAACCTTAAACACCACTCTCACTTATTAATGAATTCATATATCACATTGTTATGCCATGGATTAAAATATGGATCAGCAATTTATTAAGTTCATATGTTATATATGAAATTTGTTTCCTTTTTTGTTGATATTTCTTTTAGTTGGACAAAGTGAAGGTACTCATGACTGCCAAGCAAAATAATTTTACATTAACAGTTGATGTCTCTAATATCTGTCCAAACAACTGGATCCAAACACCTTAGAAGGAAGTGACAGTGATCACAACACCATCTGGTTCTAACTGTAGCACTGACAGTGAACAGCCACCACACCCATTAATGGACAGGATGTTGTCAAACATAGTGCTGATGGTTGTCAAATTGGAAGATTATTTCTTAGTTGTCTAAAAGGCCAATACATCATATAGAGAAATGTTTTCAATTAGAACACCCCACAAGTCCCCTTGACCTTAAAAGAGACAGGAATTTAGTCATAGACAACAGTTCAGCTTTTTGTTAAGCCTGCTCAGGGGCTGAAGCAGGCCTTTTCTATTTGACATCTCAAGTAACAATTGACTGGTGTGACCTAGTGAATTATTCACTTTATGCAAATATCACAGCACTCATTCAGTACACTGGCCTTTATGTGTACAGGGGGCTTGATTTTATTTATTTTACGCAAAATTCTCAGCGGAATAATACTATATCTATTATTGTAGATTTGAAAATTCAATCGCAGTTCTGCCAAGCATGTTGATAATGCTCACTGACTGTAACTTGCTTAAATGCGAAGTAGATATTAAACTGTAAATGTCTGGCTATATCCTATTTCTATTAAATAGATTGGTTCAAAAATGATTGAATTAAATTAAGACATAAATGTACAGCAATAAATCCTATATCCTTTAACAATAGATAGCAATAAATAACTAACAATTCTTTATCTCAATATAATTCCTATGGAAGCATGAGCTTATTATTTCTCTTATAATTGACCATGGTATTTTCTATAGCTCATTTGTGATTGAAGAGAAACAATATGCTCATTTTATTACATCTGTCCCTATAATTTTGAAAAAAAAATCTGTCCCTACAATTACATGACACATTTGTTAGGTTAGGTATACATCTCAAAAGCAAGTATATTTTAATATCTTACAAAATAGTGTACCAGGAAAGAGAGAGAGAGAGAGAGAGAGAGAGAGAGAGAGAGAGAGAGAGAAGAGAAGATTCAGTAACAAGGACTTGAAGAAAGAGAAAAGAAAAAGTAATTTAAGGGCATCTACTCTACTATCTTCAATGTGTGAATAAATGCTTCTTTCTCCATCTAGACGGGAATGATAATCATCATTATCACAGAATTCCTTCCAGTCTTTCCTCTTTTTCTCCAATTTCCTTTACCTTTAACGGTCTTATCTCTCCTGTTCTCCTCTTGTCTTTTTGCATGGAGGGAAAGATATAGTTTCCTGAAACAGAAAAACAATCGTATATATTCTTGCTCTTTTCTTCTTTAAGTGCTAATGGAGACAAACAGTGAATTACATTTACTAACTGTAGTGTACACCAGAGCATACCACTTTAGAGGCTTGAGTATTTTTACAGCAATTTTTCAATTCATGAGGAAACATACAAACTTCCATTGTTCAACAACTTATATGCATTACTTTATTTCTGATAAAAAATTTAATTTAATTACTTGATTTAATTTAGTTGATATGACAACTTGAAGATGCCCAAGTAAGGGTATTGACTTAAAAGGAGTATTTTGTTTTTGTTTTATTTTTATTTTTATTTTTAAGTGGGCTAGAAAGATGGCTTAACAGGTAGCTCAATTTCACAGCAAAAATTAGAGGGAAATTGTTAACTAAGATAAAATAAAGTGATTGTTAATTCATGGAATATATTTATTTAAATGAAGGCATTTTAAAACTATGTTAAAGTTTTGTTGGTTATTAGAAGTAAGTTTTTCATGTGTCTGTTAAACCTCAGAAAGGGAATGATTATGAAGTTATTAAGCTCTTTCTAGTCTATTTAGTGGTTGAGAATTGTTTTGTCTATCTTCTAAACCTAATGTATATGTTTATTAAAAGTATTAATGGAGAGGCTGAAGTGCACTGGAAAGATTAATATTGAACTAAGGTTGGTATTGTTTTAGCATCTCTTTCAGGTAGTAATTTATAATCTTCCAAGAGCACTAGTGCAATCTTTAATTCTTGGTCACAACTCTCTTGTCACTAATTACTTGCATTTTAATTAGAGGAACTTGCTATGCAATTGGATATCTTTCTAGCAATTTCATAAAAGAACTTAAACCAAATTATGGTGGCTACAGTGTTCATTCTGTACAGCCTATAACTGTAAGAGATTATAAATCAATATTAAGTATCTGCATAGGTATAGTATCTCATATGATATAATAAAGACTTACTAAAATATAATAGAAGTTTATCCCAGATTAATGAATTCAAATTCTGTATCTAATTCAGATAACTTTATAAATGATAAGGAAAATGTTAAAATAAGAAAAACAGCTTAGCATCTATGGAAATCTAAATACATACAGCATAAATGTTTAAATTAAAGTAATGGAATCTATTATACTAAAATTATAGTTAGAAACATGCATAGTGATCAATAAGAAAACCAGAAATTACAAGTGTTGATTAGTGTATAGGAAAATTTGGACACTAATACACTGTTAATGGAAACATAAAATAATTTTGTTATTATGAAAGAGCAATATAATTTCTCATGAAATCAAAAATAGGACATTGATGCAATCCAATAATCCAGCTTCCAGGTATATACCCAGAAGTCAAATCAGTATGATAATGAGATTTCTGCAATTTCACTTTCACTTGAGCATTGCTTACTACAATAGCTAAGACAAGCAACTAACCTAAGTATCACAGAAAGATTACTGGACAAGATAATTAATAAAATATGCAACCCACAACATACAAAGAAATATCACCCAGTCTATAATCAATAATCTATCACTCAGGCACCATAGGTGAACCTATCAGGCACAAATTCAAGTCTTAGGACCAAAGAATGAAATAGTGGTTCTTTAGTACTGAGACGATAGAAAAATGGGGTAATGGTGGCCAAAGGTTGCAAAGCTTCAGAGAAACAAGACAAATGAGCTCTAGAGAGCTCATGTACAGCCCAGTAACTCCAGGTAATAACACTATAGTATATAAGCCTAATAGGTAGACTAGATGTTATCACCACACACAGTATTAATCAATGTAAATGTTGATTAGCTTGACTGTAACAATAATTTCATAATATGCATATATCATAAGTCATATTTGAGACTATAATGAATACTTACATAGCATTGTCAAAATTCCAGTTCTACAATTAATGCTCCAGAATATAAGCCAATGAGAAAGCAAATGTTCAAAACATTACATTATTATATAATTTAAATACATGCAATACCTGTTTTGTCAGCTATACACAGAAGAGGTGTCCCAGATTAAAGGTGAATCTTTGCATCTCAGAGATGCAGATTAGAAGTGAGTCTTCCCACCTGTAATGATTTCATTATAAAATACTCCCTCACAGATGTGGCCAATTATTATGTTTTAGTTAATTCCAGATGTAGTCAAATTTACAACCAAGAAGAGCCATCATACACACCCAATCCAATCACCCACCCAATAATTCCTGTGTCATACAGCTAATAGATTACACAATGAACATAAAACAAATAAGATTTCAAAGATTTTAACAACAGCTTAAAAGGAATTCTAAAAAGAGTTCTCAACTCTGAGTTCACAGCCAGTTTGCTCCTGCATCTCATTCATGAAGTAAACATAACTGAGACGGATTTTTGGTTTTTCTTAATTAGGTGAGTTAATTGCTTTCATTGATTTTTGGTTTCCACATGATGACAAATAACTCTACAAATACTGATTTCTTATACTTGACCTGACTCATGGCCAGATATTGTTTCTTGGAGCACTGGGTCTAATCATAGACTTTATAACTTCATTCACACAGAAGGCTCATTCATACTTGTGTTTGGATTAACCTCAATGATGTATTCTCTCTATATAAATAAAACAATGAATACTGTGTATGGCTGATTGAATAGACTGTAGTGTTAAAAAACAAAAGACTTTCTGGACAAAGGAAATGATCAAAATTAATGAATCAAGAGAATGGTGTGAATGTTCTGAAACTTCCTATCCTTTCTGTTAGAATACTGTGTGCCCATGTAGAATTACATCCATGTTCAACTTTCCTGTTGAAATAGTTATCCCTTATTACATAAATATTACTCCTTATGTATAAATGATTAATGAACTATAAATTAGAAAGAATTTGTTGTATCAGTTATTCCAAGTTCAGTCAGCAATTTTTCTCACTTTCTAAATTAGAATTTCAAGTGCTTTATTCACAAAAATATAAGAATGACAAGAATTAATACAGTATAAAATATAATAGGGTATCTGTTGTGATGGGAGCGGTTGGCTGCTTCCTGCCACCCGGCTAGCTTTACCCGAAATAATTACATGGAAACTGTATTCTTTTAAACACTTCCTGGCCCATTAGTTACAGCCTCTTAATGGCTAATTCTCACATCTTGATTTAACCCATATTTTGTAATCTGTGGTGTTTTACCAGGAAAGATCTTAACCTGCACCTGGCTCGGAGAGGAGAGTCATGGCGACTGATTGAGATGTCTGCCTGACTCTGCTTCCTTATTCCCACAATTCTATTCTGTCTACTCGGCCTACCTAATTTTCTGTCCTATTAAAGGGCCAAGGCAGCTTCCTTATTAGCCAATGAAAGTAATACATAGACAGATGACCCTTCTCCATCAGGTATC
Source organism: Arvicola amphibius (assembly GCF_903992535.2). Taxonomy (NCBI): domain Eukaryota; kingdom Metazoa; phylum Chordata; class Mammalia; order Rodentia; family Cricetidae; genus Arvicola; species Arvicola amphibius. The sequence goes on from NC_052047.1 coordinate 78,856,229, forward strand.
ACTTTATGATTAGACATCATGATATGAATTTAAGTTTTATTTAAATAAATAAATATTCTACTTGACTCACCATTGTCCCTCATAGCCTGCCATACTGGATTAAATCTCTGCTCAGCTAGACTGTGTTAGAGCTCTCTGTCTCTCCTCAAAACTTAAGCCATATGTAAAATGATGAGAGTTATTTCATTCTGTGTGCTGGTTTTGATAGATCTCAGGAATTACCGAACAAGAAAAGTTAAATCACAGCTTTTTATTTACAACCTAGTTAACTATGGCCATGATGTGCATCTATTATTACATTACTTCTTAGAATCAAAATTTTCTACATTTTAAATTTAGGAATATTTTAAATAACTAAGTAAAAAATAATCACATTATGGAGTCTGCATATTCTTCTAAGAAGTCATAAGTTATTAGAAGAAAATGTCATTATCAGGAATGGGATATCACCTTATGAATTGATAGTAACATGTTAGAGATCACGCAAAACAATGCACACTGGCTACATCAGCAACCACTGCAGACACAGGGCCCACATGCACACGATGGAAGAGTGACCACCTGAGCCACAGGACCCACCTGAAATGATTGGAGGAAGACATGAGGAGGTTGCAGAGTAATATACATTCAACAACATAAAGAACAACATGGCAGCACCAAATACTAGTGGTTCTGCATCAGCAATACCTGAACATCCCAACACAGATGAAGAAGAAAAAAAGACCTTAAAAATGACTTTATGGGGCTGGAAAGATGGCTCAGAGGTTAAGAGTACTGGCTGCTCTTCCAGAGGTCCTGAGTTCAATTCCCAGCAACCACATGGTGGCTCACAACCATCTGTACTGAGATCTGGCGCCCTCCTCTGGCATGCGGGCATACATGGAGGCAAAATGTTGTATACATAATAAATAAATAAATCTTAAAAAATGACTTTATGAATATAACAGAAACCCTAGAAGAGGAAATGAAAAATACCCTTAAAGAAATGGAGGAAAAGAAAAACAGAAAATTGGAAGAGATCAATAAAACCCATAAGAAAAGTCAAGGATGCTAAGAAAAAACAAACAAGTGGAGATAACAGTTGAAAACTTTAAAATTGAAATCGAGGCAATTAAAAACATAAAAACAAGGGAATTCTGGAAATGGAAAATGTGGGTAAATAAACAGGAACTACAGATGCAAGCATAAGCAATACAATGTAAGAGAAAAAAGAGAGAATCTCAAGCATCAAAGATACATTAGAGAATATAAACTCATCAGTCAAAGAAAATGATAAATCCAAACAATTCTTAACACAAAACATCCAGGAAATCTGGGACACCATAAAAGTACTAAACCTAAGAATAATAGGAATAGAAGGAAAAGAAGTCCAGCTCATATGCACACAAAATATATTCAATAAAATCATAGAAGAAACCTTTACCAATCTAAAGAAAAATATGCCTATGAAGGTACAAGAGGCTTACAGAACACCAAACAGACTGGGCAAAAAGGTCTCCTCAACATAAAATAATAAAACCACTAAAAATACAGAATAAAAATAAGAATAGTAAGAGCTGCAAAGGAAAAAGACCAAGTAAATATGAAGGCAGACAATCAGAATTACACTGGACTTCTCAATAGAAACTCTAAAAGACGAAAGGTCCTAGAAAGGTGTTCTGCAGATACTAAGAGACCCCAAATGGAAGACTGGACTGCTCTACCCAGGGAACTAACAGATGTTATGACTCAAAATGACTTAACATATATCTATAGAACATTCCACCCAAACACAAACACAAAGGAATACACCTACTTTTCAGCACCTCATGGAACCTTCTCTAAAATTGCCCACATACTCAGTAACAAATCAAACCTCAACAGATACAAAAAAAATTGGAAAAAAAAACTGTATCTTATTGGATCACCATGGTTTAAAGTTAGTATTCAATGACATGTAGAAGAATGCAAATACATCTATATCTATTCCCATGTACAATGTCAAGTCCACATGTATCAAATACCTCAATGTAAATCTAGTTACATTGAACCTGATATAAGAGAGAGCGGGAAGTAGCCTTGAATGCATAGGCACAGGAAACCACTTTCTAAATATAACACCAATAACACAAACATTGAGAGCAACAATTAATAAATAGAACCTCCTGAAATTGAGAAACTTCTGTAAGGCAAAAGACAATAAGACAAACAGCAGCCTACAGAATGAGAAAAGATCTTCACAAATTCCAGATCTGATAAAGGGCTGATCTCCAAAATATATAAAGAACTCAAGAAACTGGACATCAAAAATATCAAATCATCAAAATACCGAATAATCCAATTCAAATTGGGTAGAGAGCTAAACAGAGAATTCTCAGCAGAAAAATCTCAAATGCACAAAAGACGTTTAAGTAATTGCTCACTATCCTTAGTCATCAGGAAAATACAAATCTAAACAACTCTGATATACCATCTTACACCTGACAGAATGGCTAAGATCAAAAACACTGATGACAATATACACTGGAAAGGATGTTGCATAAGGGCAGTACTCATCCATTGCTTGAGAGAGTGCAAGCTTGTACAACTACTTTGTTGAAACAAAAGCAGAATCTCTTTCCCAAAATAACATATCCTTATATTCAAATTTTGAAGCCAAAATATCTTTAAAATAAATTTGTTGGTTTATCTTAGCAGCCCCCAGAATCAAATATCTCTCTGCAGTCAAAAATTTCAAAGAAAATATAATAATATACATAATCTGGATCTTCTTGTATATTCCATATTTACATGGATTATTTCTTTTATTATATTACTTTTAATATTTATATTATCATCTTTACTCATTTAATCTATGACTGTGCTTTTGTGTAAACTTCTTTTTCTCTGTCTCCCAAGCCTATGTATATTTTAAAAATACACTGTGACACATTTAGAGGTTTATTTTTTATGCACCTCTGAGATCATTTTTTGATCAGAGGCATCTTTTCCTTTTCAAATGCTAAGTAGACATGGCTAGGACCAACTCTGCATGTTCACTGCCTCTGTGAGCCATGCTTAACTGCCATAGCTCCAGGGATACAATGGATCTATGTCACCATTAAGCAACTAGTAACACACTGCTCATAAACTCCATTTAAGCATAAGAACCTCTGAAAGAGCCAGAGTTTGTGCTCCCAGAACAAACCAGGCAGCTGTCTCTTAAAGAAGTCATGCAGTTTTTGCTGCTAATGCTGAGTCAAGAAGCTTTCTCTTAAAGGAGTCATGCCTCTGCCTGCCACTAACAAATAGAGCCTATCTGAATTTTTTTTAAAAAAAAGTGACTGCCAGACTACCAAGAAGTTGTTCTTGGCTCCTATTTTCATGGGTCTAGAAAGCCCTCTCATTTTTTAAGCTTCTTTAGGTCTTATGTGGATCAATGCACAAGACAGCAGTTTATAAACAGATACTGTACATTGGTTTCCCAGCTGCCCAGACCCAAACAATCACACAGAAACTATATTAATTACAATACTGCTTGGCCTATTGGCTCAGGCTTTTTATTAAGAAACTCTTACATCCTAAATTAACCCATTATGTATTACCACTAGGCTGTGGCCTACTGGTAAAGTTCCAGAGTGACTGTCTCCATTGGCAGCACTATGGTGTCTCTCTGACTCTGCCTTCTCTCTCTCTCTCTCTCTCTCTCTCTCTCTCTCTCTCTCTCTCTCTATATATATATATATATATATATATATATATATATATATATATATTGGATTTCCCACCTGGCTTTATTCTGACCTGCCATAAGCCAAAGTAGCCTCTTTATTAACCAATGGCAATTAAACATATTTACAGCATACAGAGGGCAATTCCACATTACCCCACACCAAGGAAACTCCAAGGAACTTACAAGGATGACCCCAACTAAGACTCCCAGTGGAGAGGGTGCCTGAACTGGTCTTTACTATAAGCAGAATAGTGACTACGCTAATGTTTCTATAGAACCTACATCCAGTAACTGATGGGAGCAGATGCAGTGATCCACTGGGCTAAGCTCCTGGAATTAGTTGAAGAGAGGAAGGAGGGATCATATAAACAAGGGGGCTTAAGAGCATGAAGGGGAAAACCACAGAGACAGCTTGCCTGAGGTAGTGGAAGGTCACAGACTCTGAACTGAGAGCTGAGGATCCTGGATGGGACCAAACTAAGCCCTCTGCATGTGCCTGACACTTGTGTGGCTTCATCTGTTCGGGGACGGTCTTGGCAGTGGGACCAGGACTTATCCTGAGTGCATGAACTGTCTTTTTGGTACCCATTCTCTATGGTGGTATATCTTGCTCAGCTTTAATTCAGGAGGGAGGGGCTTGGTCCTTCCTCAACTTAATATATCAGACTTTTTTAACTCCACGAGGGAAGCCTTACCTCCTCTGAGGAGTGGATAGAGAGTGGGATGAAGGAAGAGGGGGCTGGAGAAGGAGAAGGATGGAAAACTTGTGCTAGTATCTAAACTTCTTTAAAATTTAAATACAAACAATACATACTACAGATATTAGTTTTGATTGCTCACCAGAGCCAGATATCAAGGCCCTATCGCTGATGACACCAACTGCACACTTGCATTCAGAAAACAGAGAAATGATAACAGAACTGAGCATGGGGACCTTAGGAGAGGGTAAAAGGGAAGGAGAGAAGCAGGGAGAGAAAAATGTAGAGCTCAATAAAAATCAATAAAAAGAAAATAAAAATTTAAAATAAAGACTTCTATGAATACAATATTGGTTATCCTTTGAATAGTTTCTATTAATACTTTGAACTTCTCTGAAAACTAAAATTCCTGTATGTTTTTTTTTTTCTTGAGTGAGCTGTGGTTTCAGAGTTTGTATGTAGACATTATTGTTAGGTTACTAAGGCACCCTCAGTATTTCTATTGAATGCCCTATGACCCAATCTAAGGTACAAATATTTTTAGTCAGTCATGTTATCTCTTTTATTTTCTGCCCCCCTGAAAAAAAAATATGTTGCCATTCACATATTCACATAAGGGTCAGACACTGCAATTACATTCAGCACATAAAATCGGGGGGTAGGGGCATGTGAACTCCATGGAGTGACAAGTCTTCACAGAGTAAAGTTTCTGGGTCTGGAAGGAACTTGAAGGGACTGTAAAGTCCCTCGCCAGAAAAATATAGTGCACATCTTTCCCACCATCCAGAATATTCCAAAGTGTTACAGAAACGACATGGCATCAGCATTTAGCATCTCTAATACATTCCTTTACTGCAGGCAGCTTTTGGAATCACATTAAAACCACAGGGTCGGAGTTGCCATGAGTTGCATTTTATCAGCACAAATGAGGATGATTTTTTTTTCCCATACAAATTAGAGCGATTATTTCAAGTCAAGCTGTGCTACTTCTGAGGAGAATGATTGTACATATATTATTCAAAAAGGGAAGAAGACAGAAAAGAGAAAAGAAAAGATCACAGTAGGATACCGCAATGGAATGCTTAGTTCTGTTTGTGTTTTTTAATGTAGCTACTTAGCAGTGATTTATTACTCTCTGACTTCCACTCTTTGTGAATTCAAAAAACCCTGCACTTATCATGTTTACTACTACAGATAGTCATAATTTTATTCTGTGCTGAAATTTTAAGAAAGCTGCATCCCCAGCCAGACACCAATTAAAAGCTGCTGCTTGTAAATTTGCAAGGCATTAAATAAAAATTTTAAGACACTGCTCACTAATGTTCCACAGAATTCAACATCACACAGACAGTAAATTCTTTAATACAGCTTGCTTGTGTTGGTTCATGGTCTGTGCTGAGACACAGCCCTGAAGCCTGGACACAGTAGTGGGGGGTGTGTAAGTCAGTGTTAGATTGCTTGTCTAACATTCCTGGGGCCCTTTATTGGGTCCCCAGTACAGCCATCCCACACTTACAATGCAAAACAGATGAACAGAGAAGTTCCTGTAAAAAAAAAAAAAGAAAGAAACAAAGAAAGTCTTTACTCATTATTGTCCCTCAATATGTTTCTATATGAAATTCTACAATAAATTATCTCTGACTGTAGAAAAAATTATAAAATTAAACCCCTGACATTTTTATATTAAAAAGAATTTCAATTATTTTATAAACCTCACAGTTCACACACAATTTGGTGTTCAAATTTATAATTTCATATATTAATCAAATTAAAACTTCAAAACAGGATTGAAAATTTAATCTATTTAAATAAAGGCTAATTTTTTTTTCTGCTCCTGTCACTAAACTGAGTTGAACCAGACCCAGGAGATGAATGATACAGGAGGCAGTGAAAAGCCATTGTAATGGGGGGCTGGATAACAAATAAGACAGCACCATATGGGAGGTTCCTCTCTTTAGGTGTCAGCAATAGGCAAAAGCAGGGAATTAGAGAGCTGTTGTTGGAAATCATTGACTTATGCCAGCCATAAGAATGTAAATGCATATGTGTGGTTAGTACTCTATGACACCAACTGGGTAAACATGTGGTTTGAGGACCAGTGACATAATCATGGGACTGCAAGGGAATATGCCAGTAACAGATATCCCTTGAAAGTAATTCCTATAGGAATAAATGGAAATTTTATGAATTAATTTCCTTGTTAAAATTCAAAGTCATTTTACTAGGCCAGTAAATCTTTATTTGCATATTTTTAAAGGTACACTGCAAACAGCCATACTCTATCATGTTGCCATGCAAAGAACTCCTCAATCCTGCTAAAAATATTAGCAAAAAGATCTCTTTGAAATTCATGTAAGATCCCTATTTGAGAAAAAATATTAGAGATACAAATATTATTATTATACTCCCCTACCCTCCAAAGTTAGTGTTTTATTTGATTTAAATATATAAATGCTGTTGCAATGAGTGTGCCAAATGTAGTGGGAGGCAAGAGCCGCTCTTGTTGGTTCCCAGCCGCTCAGCTAGCTTAGGCCCAAAATAAGCACTCAGAAACCATATTATTTAAATCACTGCTTGGCCATTAGCTCTAGCTTCTTATTGGCTAATCTCTTACATATTAATTTAACCCATTTCTATTAATCTGTGTATTTCAACATGACAGTGGCTTACCGGCTAAGTTTCAGCATGTCTATCTCTGGCGACAGCTCCATGGCTTCTTCCTGACTCCGCCTTCCTCCTCCCAGCATTCAGTCCAGTTTTTCCCACCTACCTAAGTTCTGCCCTATCAACAGGCCAAGGCAGTTTTGTTATTCATTAATTAATAAAAGCAACATGCAGACAGAAGGACCTCCCAAAACAAAATGCTTTTTCATGAAAAAATAATGACAAAAAAGAAGCACTAGCTGAGTCCCAGAAATAATCCTTAACAGAAAGATGTTCCAGAATAGTTTAAGAAGCAGTTATCTTACTGAAGTTCTTAGGTGACAAAATAAACAATGCTGTCTTTTAAAACATTAAGATAATTGAATTTGGTCTTTTCCATTTGAATATCAAGAGGTGTCCTCACTCTTCACCAAGTAACAAATAATCACATTATTCCACCTGAGGCTTAACTTATTGAAGGTGCCCTTCAATCAGGTATCATAAATTATATCTTGAGTATGAAGGAAATTACAATATAAAACTACATAAATCATTAAAAATGCAATCTGTCTTTGCAAGCCATGTATGAAATAGAATAAGGTAAACTATAAGACCACATTTCAAAAAAGTATGGAAATCCAGGGGAAAAAAACCCACGAAATGGAAAATAATGACATTATTTAAAAAAAAATTTCTCCAAACTGCCATTAATATATTTCACAGAGGAAAAAAATGGCATTATTACTAGATCAAATTAGAAAGACTAAATTAGAACAATATGACTGAATGTGCTGTACATATGGGTAGTGCATTTACAAGGGTGTATGTTTTACTTAAGATGAGTTAAGCAATGGGACAGTTGGCCAGGGAAATTCATTTATATCACTGTAAAAACTGGCTTGAGATCTAGAAAGAAACTCTTTTAGAAAGCTATTTTAAAGAACACTGTTTATCAGTTTGCCAAGTTTCTTGTTTAACAACAACAACAAAAAAGACAGCCTTGGAGATTTCTTTGTGCTACAACAAAAGATATAATCTAGTTAAATACAACTTGATATTTAAATTAACAAACCTTAAAGTGCTTTCTACTTACTCCTAAATATTTAACACAGTTCTACAAAGTAAGAAATATATGAGGAAAGATGACTGTTTGAAATAACACTTTTGCTATAGGGAAAACATTGCAGCAATATTATTGGTATGCAAAATATTATAACAAAAAGTAAAAAGATTCATAACCCCAAGCCAATTTTGTACTGGGAAACATTGCCTAGATGGGGAGAATCAATAGAGGTACTCATTTAAATTCAGTGTTAAAATACTTTTGTATGTACAATAATCTTAGTCAGAAAAGGGACATACTATTTAAACAAAGATAAAAATGAAATAATTACTACCAAGAAAAGAACAAATTAAAATATTTAGAATCTGTCTGAGCTAAGTCATTCCCTATGAATTTTTAAAAAGAATACCACTTATTTGTGAGTGTAATGGTATAACATTATGATATAATTAACAGAAGAATTTGATACATTGAGATGAGAGAAGCAGACATCTGATTTGCAATGCTTTAGCAATGATTGTCATAAGTTAGAATTCATCTCAAGCAACATAAAGTTTTGGTCACAGACACAAACATAGCACATGATTTCACTTTGCTAATGCTTCTAGAAGCTAGACACTCTTGCAATTGTTGCAAAGGAAAGACAAGGACAGAAGCTGTGTCCTTCTGCAATAAGCACATGAGGGAAGAAGTAAACTCAAATAGCTGGCTAATTGCAACAGCTACTGAGACAACACTGGTTTCTCCAGATAATTCAGAATATCACCCATCTGGTCCATGGTAAAGTCCTTGGCCATACCCTCAAAAATCCTAACTGTTCTAACAGGTAATATTAACCCAGCTTTGGGGATTGAATACAGACAACATGTGCCTCAGAGGAAAGATATATGATGCAAAAATAAAAACCAAGTAGAGGATCTAATGCAGCTTAACATTAAAAGAAGGCAGAACTCCAAAACTGAAGTATAAGAGGGTCACAGAAAATAATGCAAGTGGCAATGATACAAGCAAATAAAACTGCATAAATACAGATGCTAAATGGGGGCTTCTTAACATATGTGCTATCTGCATTCCCCTTACAATAATCCTTAAGGCAACACTTTCTAAAGAGAAAAGCTATATTTGGGGGTCACGGTTTTGGAGATTTTAGTCCGAGACTGATTGACCCCATTGCTTTAGGGAGGTGGCAAGTTCAGAATGACAGCAGCATGTGACAAAACAAAACTGCCTAATTCAGGGACAGGACACAAAAAGAGAGAAAAGAGAAGGAGATGAAGATCCCACAACCCCCTTCAAGTCGAAAAGAGAAGGAGATGAAGATCCCACAACCCCCTTCAAGTCATGCCTCAGTGGCCGGAAGACCATCTAGTAGAAAAGAACTTTTGAAGGAGCAAACACTTCCTACTACCACCATTCAAGGTACAAATAGTCTTCTAGAAAATAATTAGAAACAGAGGGTATTAGAGGCAAAGAAGGGTGAGGCAGTGCTGTCAGAGTATAATAAGCTAGAGGCAAGTGTAGCCATCTTAGTCTGAGGGTCCAGGCAGCACAGAGGTCACTGAGAATTTCAAGCCAAGGTCACATTAGAAATATCATTGTTGATCTGAGAATAAAGCAAAATGACCCAAAAATGTCAAACATAAAAGCAATGAGGGGATTTTATTTATGTGCCCAAACAGAATTCATCACCCAAACTCCCAAGGACTTGGCAAGAAGGCTGAGCTCCACTGACAATAGAAAAAAGAAAATCCCAGGCTCAAGCGAATTGTAACTTGGCATTTGGGGCGGTCTTCAAGTGAAAGGAGAAATGTAGTAGCAGGTATATTTACAGTTTTCTGTAGTTCAAATTGAATTTGTCCTACAAATACAGATCTTGGACCTCGAGTCAGAAATCAAGACAGTGGAGAGATGTATTAAACTATGGCGCATCACATTCAAGATGTAAGAATGTACAAATGGCAGACAGGGCTGGAGGAACGTTGTTAGCAGATGAGGTTTGGAGTCCTGCTGTCAGCTTGGTAGAATCTAAGGCACCTATTGGGGTATGTGTGAGGAAAACGTGGCTATGCACTTATTTCCTTGTCTGAAAGAAACAGCTAGAGGGATTCTTAGTACTTTGGCATTCCTTAAACACTCTAGATAATTATTTTAAAATTCTACCCTGCTGTAATAAGGTACTGAAAACTCAGTGACAACATAATCCAAATGCATTTCTGCTCCAGAAGTCCAGACTGAAATAGTTTCCACGGGGCCTAAACCCAGTTAGTTGCAGGAGAAAATGTCAATTTTTCAACCTTTAGATGCTTCATAATTTCCTTTGCTCCTCACTATGTGCTGTGGGAACTCCTTCAGCCAATAGCCTGTAAGATACGAGCCTATTTGGGCATGGTCTCTTGTACTATAAATGCAGATGTAAGATTGCATCTCTGCCTCTCTCAGCTGCTGCATTTGGTTCCTGTTTCCTGCTCACACAGAGGACTGTGATCTGTGAGTCTAATCCTAAATAAAGAACCCTTTATTATACTCAGTTCTGAGCTAGTTTGGGATTACTATATCGTGTCCATCTACAGCTAAGTTCCCAGCATTGGTGGAAATGGGTCTGGTGCTCTCAAGAAAATGACTACATTCCAAACTATTTCAACAAGGCAGAATGTTTGACGTCTGCAGCAGGGGCACAGCCTCAGATAATCCATCTGCAGCAGGGGCACAGCCGCAGCTAACCAAGCAAGTGCACCCAGAGACTACCCCTGGGGTTTTCTTCCTAATAAAGAGTAATGCTGTCCCTGACTTTGTGTGGTGAGTGTCCTGCCTTACAGTTTGAAATGACAGACTAACACAGTTTCTAGTAAGAAATGAAACAAGCATATGTTCTGACCCCAGAGAAATCTGAATTTTTGCCAAGTGCCTTCTTAATAGTTTTAATGGAGTTTTTGTCTCATTTAACCATTGGATAAAGGAGATTGCATTTTGTTTACATTTACAACAATTTGATTCCTCTGATACCTGCTTTAAAAAGGCCACTATAACAACACTATATCCTACAGATTATCCAAAATATTCCTCTATCCAGTTCATGATGTTTTCCTTACTCATGCCTTCAAAAATCCACTTTGTCCTACAGGGTAATATTTTCATAGGTCTGACTATGAGAATATGGGTATCTCATTCTAGGAGGGATGGTTTTGCCATTAAAGTCAGGCTTCCAATCAATATGAGAAAAATATGGACATCTGTAACGGACATGTCTTAGCATCAAAGCATCCCTTCACAAAACATAATTGAAATGAAAAGTGCCTCCAGCATCAGGGGAAATTAAGAATATTAATTTCCTTTTGCTTTACAAGTGAAGTATCCAAGAAGACAACTCAGGTTTTCTCTTCTGGATAACATAGACATTTCCTTCCATAAGTCAATTTACCTAAGGTAGAAACCTTTAACATTACCTGAGTTAAAATAAGAGAAGTAGAAACTAAAAGCATACCTTGAGACTAAACTCTTGGGAGCCTAAATGCAATTGGAGGCCAATGTAAAGATATGTGGGTAGACTGCCTTGGGATAAGAGAAATGTTTCACCAAAGAGATTTAAACTATGGCCAATCTAGAGCATTTAACTCTTCCTGCCTTTTACATACTCCCTAACATTATCATTCAACATATATTTATTAGGTAACTCATCCACTACAGGTGCTGATTTCTCCTCGAAACATTTGTTGATGCTGTGAGGAGGAATAGATGGTAAATAGATGTATTTACACATAAACTGTGAAAGGTATCACAAAACACTTTACAGAAAATGAGGTATACACAACAGTAACAGGGAAAGGAAGAGGGGAATAAGAGACACTGGAGCAGAAACTGAAGAAGCAGCAAGGGAGCTGCATTAATGGATTCAGATGGAGAAGAGAGATGGGGATGAGAATAAAGAGCATCACCACTTTATAGTCAGAACAGAGAAGATTTGTAGAATGTGAAATAAAGAAAGGGAATGGGATAAAGAAAGTGGCCTTGAGTATGTTCATGTAAGTCAACGCTATAGATTTGATTCTTAGGCTATTAGAACAAGAGGATATTATCTAATTTAGATTTGCAAAAGTAGACAGTGGCTCCGAGCTATCAAAAAGTGCCACAGGACAAGGAAAACTATAAATTTTGTATAGCTTGATATTACATGAATTGTTCTAACTGGAATGGCGCTTCACAAAATGGAACATTACAATATGGAATGTTATAGGAACAGAGACATTTTACTATGGTAGTGTTGCATTAACAGAATGCCATAGAGAGAGTGGATTTAAAAGCAATAGAAAATCCCATGGTTCTGGGACTGGGAATCTGTCTCCACACCAACCCTCAGCCCACAACAAGTCTATAGCATTAATGACTAACATGGAAAGTTTGGTTTCCCTCCTTCCCTTCCCACCTGGGGTGCTTGAATCAACAAACTCATAATAGAAAATCATCATCTAAGACACAGGGTGTCTGACTGAGTCTGGACTTCAATAATTTTGCCCTGGAATAAAGTTCTTAGATATCGTTCAATAACTTTGCAAATAGACATAGATCACTAAAATTTGTTTGTTTCTTTGTTTGAAACATTGAAAATAAAAATAAGTTTAAGACAGTGTATCTGAGGATAATAGCTATGTAATTTCTTCTTAAGTCCTTTAACTCCTATTTATAATAAACAGACATGTATTCTCAACAATGGTTGTCAGTCACTATGATTGTTATATAATAAAAGAAGGTTTAAAATTTTGTAACTAAATAGGAAGGAATAAAAGAAATGATTAAGATAACAATATGCATAAAATATCTAATAAACAAAAGGAAAAAACTTTAAAAGAAACAGAAACTCAAAATTAAAATCAAATATGGAAAACTCTAAAAGTATTTGTTTATAATAACTTTCTAATTCAATACTTTCTAAGAAAATAATAAAACATCAATGAACATTATGTCTAGAATGTGCCAGAGTTTATTTTTATTTATACTCATCATTTTAGTGAAGCTTCTCTTTTCTCTTAATGAATATGCAGTACACATAACATCATGTTTTAATTTCTACTGAATCCTAGGAATGATGGAAAGGATGTTATACCATCTAAACTGAACTTTTCTTGAATATAACAGAGTGTTTAGGCCACCAAAAAGCGATTAACTTGATAACTGAAAATAGGTGAGCTCTCCAAGACAGACAGATGAAGTCTGAGTAATAGAACAAAAGAGATTTTTCCAAGTCTAGCTTGCATCTGTTACTATGGTTAAATACTGACAGTCTTATTTAGGATCTATTGTGAAGAGACACCATGACCAAGAATACTCTTGTGGAGGAAAGTATTCAATTGTTGACTTGCTTAGAGTTACCGAAACTTAGTCTATTTATCATCATGTGGAGTATGGAAGCAGGAAGGAAATCATGGTACCAAAGCAGTAGCTGAGAGCTTTTATCATGATCCACAGACAGGGGTGGGAGTGGGAGGTGTTGGAACTCAATGCCCACCTCCAGTAACACACCTCCTCCAACAAAGACACAACTATTCCAACAAAGACACACCTCCTAATCTTTCCAAACAGTTCAACAGTTTGGACTAAAGATACAACTGTATGAGACTGGGGAAGCCTTCTTACTCAAACTATGACATTGACCAAAAGCAACTTGGAAGCAGAAATGTTTATTTGGCTTCAGGTTAAAGTTTGCTATCAAGAGAAGCCAAGGTAGAAACTCAAGTTTGAAACCTGGAGCTAGGAATTAAAACAGAGACCACAGACAAACACTGCTTGCTGGATTGCTTATGTATACTTTCTTATAAATCTAGGCTCACTTTAGCAGGGTAGGCACCACCTGTTGTTGATTGTGCCTTTCTAAATTAATTAGCTATCAAGGAAATATCCCCAACAGTTCTATAAGCCATGCTGTTGGAGACAGTTCCTCAGTAAAATTTTCTACTCCCAGGGTGTGTCAAGTTAACAACTGAAATTATGTATCACATCATTTTATGATCTTCAATACACAAACAAACCACTTTAACCTATAACCTTCCTGTTCTTGCCTTCAAGATTCCATGTTAGTATACTAATGTAAAATATAGTACAACAGTTCCACAGTCTTTAAGGATTCCAATGATTTTGAAGTTTGTTATCTCTTTAAAACATACAGAATCTTAACTGTGACCTTCTGTAAAATACCAAATACATTAAGTCTTACTCCAAGAGGAAAGAACCAAGGCATAAAATAATCACACTTAACCCCTCTGAGTGCTGTGATTACCATTAATAAATAAAGAAACTGACTTGGCCTGTTAATAGGGCAGAACTTAGGTAGACGGGAAAAACTGGACTGAATGCAGAGAGAAGGAAGGCAAAGAGAGAGATGCCATGGAGCCTCCGGAGACAGACACTGGTTGGAACTTTAGCCAGTTAGCCACAGCCACGTGCCCATACACAGATTACTAGAAATGGGTTAAATTAAGATGTAAGAGTTAGCCAATAAGAAGCTAGAGCAAATGGGCCAACCAGTGTTTTAATTAATATAGTTTCTGTGTGGTTATTTTGGTTCTGGGAGGCCAGGACAAAGAAGCAGCCTTCATGTTAGTGTACCTCAAGGGCTATTCTAAATGTCAAGCATCTTGAACTTCTAGACTCTTGAGCAGCTCTATTCCTCTGGGTTTTCCATCAGCACTATACACAGCTTGTTCTGTAGGTTAGGCTAACTCCACTCTCCACCTGCTGATGCTATTCTTGATGCATAGCCTACAGCCCTGGTAGCTCAACATACATGGGTCTCCACAACAGCTGAGGCTGTACATTCACCAATTTTCTTCTGGCCTCTTGAAGTCCAAAATCTCAGCTTCTCTGTGTGATCCCTTCAGTCCTGCACTTATCAAGCTACTAAAACTAGTATTGTGGGTGGGATTCTCACACAATACCAAGATGGCTTTCAGCTTGAGATGCAGTCTCAGTCCCTTGAGTCACAGCTTCTGTATGCCGACTCAGAAGAAACACATTCCAGAATATTTCACCACAATAATCCCTGTCTCTTCATTGTTATGCTGCTCTTTCAGGTCCAACTAGCCATCCATTTTCCCAATAAAGGTTTAATTTCCACAGATTCTTTATCCAAAATATCACATGAATAGCCCTTGCATAATCCATGCTTTCCTGAATAATCTCACAAGCTATTATTATTATCTTCATTGCTGAAAACATTCTTATCTTCCAAGCTCCCAGACAGCATCTCATTAAGCTCTGATCACTCAATGGCTTCTCCAGCCCTCAAACTCCAAAATCTTTCCACAGTCCTCTCCACACAAATGATACTGTTAGGTCTCACAAGTCAACCTATTCTTTTGTACCAAATTCTGTTATAATTTGTTTTCTGTTGCTGTGATAAACAGCATAAGCAAAAGCAAATTGGGAAAAGAAATGGTATATTCAATGTCTTCTATGTCTACTTCAGAGTTCATCGATGAGTGAACAATGGCAAAAACTTAAGCAAGAACCTGGGGACCAGAACTGAATCACAGACTATGAAGAAGTGAGGATAACTGGTTGTTTGTTTCACCTGCCTTACTGAACTCCTTTTCCACACAGTCCTGGCTCACCTTCCCAGGGATGGTACCACTCACAGTGTTCTGGATCCTCATTCTTCAATTTTACATCAAGAAAATACCATACAAATAACTAGACAGGTTAATCCCAAAGAGAAAGTTACTCAATTGACGTTCCCTATCCCATGTATGTCAAGTGGATAACCAAGATTAGTGATCACAGGTGTGTTCTTATAGAAATATGAGGTCTGAATACCTGCATATTGGGGTCAATAGTGTTGAACATCATCTGAAATGTGTAATGAATCACAAGACTTATTTTACATGACTGTGGAAGCTGCAGACACAGAAGAAATTTTCTTCAGCCAACCTCCCCCAGTACTTTTCCATACATTCTACACACAAAAGACCAGTAAGATGCTGCAAACCTGGCTTTGATCAGGTAACTCTGACATTGGCAAAGCAGGTGTTGCCTCAAAAGCATAGAATTTCACAGTATCCTTTTCCTATATGTGAGGGGATGAATCATAACACTTACACAAGCAGTTACTCTTTTGAAATACACAACATCTCTAATACCAGCTACTTTAGCATTGAACTAACCCAGTACTATCTCAAAACACAACATTTTGAAGATGTTGGTGATCAAACCTACATGTCATCTACATATGAGACAAGTACTCTGCCATTGATCTTTGCCCTAAAAGTATTTTAATTTTAAACTTATGCAAAGACACCTGAAAAATTCATAGGAACGTTTCTAGAGGAAAAAAGTGCTGAAAGTGTATATCATTAGAATACGGGGTAGGAGCATCTTCTGAGCCACTGTGAAGGAAGGAACAGAGTTCTCTGAGCACCTGATGTTTGAGAGGAGATCAAAATGAAAACTAAAATCTGATGGAACAGGGGACCAAACCGGACTCTCTGAATGTGGCTGACGGTGGAGGAGGACTGAGAAACCAAGGACAATGGCAATGAACATGAACTCTACAGCATGGACAGGCTCACTGTGAGCCTTGTCAGTTTGGTTGCTCACCTTCCTGGACTTAGGAGGAGCTGGGAGGACCTTGGACTAAACATAGTGAAGGGAACCCTGATGGCTCTTTGTCTTTGGAGAGGGGTGGAGTGGGGGTATGGATGGAAGGGAGGGGAGGGAAGGGGGAGGAGAAGGGGAGGAGATGGAAATCTTGAATAAAAAAATGAGGAAAAAAAAAGAAAAAAAAAACTAAAATCTGAACTTGTGACTAGAGTATCTGGTCCAAGAGCAAAGGGACACACACAACATTAACGAGAGCTCTGAGTTTCAGGTAGATGGCAGGTAAGGCTGGGTGACCTTGCTCAGGAACGGCTGCAGCTCCTTTAAGAATGAGAGTGGCTGGGAACACTAGGAGCAGTGCGGAGATTCCAGCTCTCTCTCATCAGAAAATGGCTCTCTAGACAGTGAGTCTGGGTGCTCGCCTGACCCTGTCCCCCTTTAAGTCATGCCGAGCTTATAGGAAAAGAAATTTCTCAACTGGCTCAATCAATAGAAATACATCACTCTCCACTGTGAGGATGTTAAAAATAGAATCTAAAATTTAGGCTTTGGGGCTCCTGGGAAGAGAAGCACACATAAGTAAGGGAAGGGTTTCACTTTGAATTCTGATGCCTGACATTTAGACCTGAAAAGTCCATGGAAATGGCAGCAAAGCCAAGAAAGGAATAAAAGGAGAGCATCAGAGGGAGGGGCACCATTATGAGACTTTGGTTTATTTTTCTTCTTTTTCCACTTTGACCTTTTAGATATGAGAAAACTTCTCTGAGCTTTTTGGGACAGAAGTCTAAGGATACAGAACTTTGCATGAACTTAACATCTGTGCATCTTCTGTCAGCCAGTCAGAAGGGGGCTGCCACTCCTTGTCACCTGTAAGGACCTGTGTTCCCTGCAGGAGACCTTTCTGGAGTCAGAAGAAGACACACAGCCAACAAAGAGAGTGTGTTTGCTTTATTTCCCTAACGTTTCCTCAAAATTAATCGAAGTGCCAGGCCACATCCTCTAGCCTCTTCTAAATGAACCTTGACCCCAAGGTGGCTTCATCTTTACATAAAAGAAAAATTGCCTCTGCCTAATGTAAATCTGTTCTTTAAAAAAAATTCAAGCCCTTGAATGGGAAAAAAAATCTTACAGAGAACTCACAGGCCAGTGTTGCTCAATAAATGATGAATACCACATGGGCTCTATAAAACCCCCATAGGAACTGTTTTTGGTGTTAAAAGTTCAAAATCAAATTTGATGCTACAGTGTGTATATGGGAAGATGGTCTTTCTATTTTTAATTAAAATATAATTACATCACTTTCCTCCTTTCCTTCCTCCAGCCCCTTCCAAGTCTCCTGTCTCTAATTACTTTCATGCCTCCTTTTTCCCACTCACTCTCAAATTGGTAGCATCTTTTTCTTTGATTATTATTACTATATCTATGTATATATGCATTACAAATATATAAATGCAACTTAATCAGTCTATTTTTGTTGTTTTGTATGGATATGTTTTCAGGGTTGTCACCTTGCATTGGATAATCAGTTAGCAGTCTCATGCATGGGAGAAGCTAATTCACTTTTTCTCTCTCAGCAATCGTGGTTGCCTGTTGTTCTTTTTCTAGGGCTTAGACCCTGTGAGTTTTCCATGTAAGCATATCTATTATAGTGTTACTTGTTCTGATTTTCTTTACACAGCCATTTCTAAGAGAGGCTGTTTCACAGTAGACTTCTTGGTGTTCTGGTTCTTTTAATATTTCTACTTCCTCATCCTCAATGTTCTCTGAGAGATAAATATAGGAACTGTGATGAAGATATTCACTGGGACGGGGCTTCCTCTTGTATGTCGACATTTAAACTGTGTTGTGAATTTCTGTGATGGTTTCTTTATGAGAAGCTTCTTTGACAAGGGGTGAGAGCTATACTTATTTGTTTGTATAAAATTAAGATTTAGAATATAGTTTGGAATCATAGTCATGACATTAAAAACACTAGCCTCCAGGCATTGAACATTATGGATGAAGGGCAGTGATCTATTCAGAGAGAAATGTCAGGCTCATGTTGTGAAGTCTGCCTTACTTACTTACATACCATGTGGTCTAGAGGTGGGCAGAGACCTGATTTCAGCCTGAATTGAATGCACGAGGGGCTGTGGGGAGATATACAGAGAAAGAGTTAGAGAGAATCTGCTGGTCTATAAGTGAGTATAGACATCCCATGTATTAACTTTCTGCTGCTATAGCAAAATACCTGGGATCAAAGGATGAAATACTGTTTCTGTAGTTTCACTCCATAATATCAGGTCTGTTACATTGCGTCCTAGAAGAACATTACAGCAGGAAATTTGTGGTAAATTCTGAGGTCATGGACAGGTGACAGAGAGGGTGAAGAAGAGAGACAGACTAAAGTCACAATACCCCCTACAAAGGCAGACCCCAATTGGCTCAACCTCTCCTACTACTCCCCACCTCCTCAATTTCAACTACCTCATTAGAGTGTCAGAAATTAGTTACCAAGTACATGGACCTTTGGGCAAACATAGATGAATCAAACAATAATATACACTATGGAAAGGACCAAATTAAAGAAAAAAGCATGAGGGACAACCAGAGCAGAAGATACCTAGAGGTCATTCACGCTGTAGCCAGGGAAGGCACAGGTCAGAGGATAATGTTATCTGATAGTCTTGCAGAGTTCAGCCATCACTATTCTGAAACTTAAGTTCCTTCTGTCAAGTATCAAACCATTTCCAAACTGCTTGACTACATCACAGAGGTGAACTCAAAATTTTCATAAAATGAGCCGATACCTAGTATAGAACTCAAATTATATAATGTCTCCCATTCTTCTGAAATAATCAGACATGCTAGGAAGCAGCTATGTGACTCATATTGAGGAGAAAACTCAATCAATCAAAACAGACCTAGATGTGACATAGATAATAGAATTAGTAGACAGAGATATTAAAATAGTTACTATAAATATAACCCAAATATTCAGGAAGGTGGAAATTTTTTGAGTTTTGTTAAAGACTCAGAAAGAACTTCTAGAAATAAAAATATGTCTAAGGTAAAAATTATAAGGGATAGAATGAAGAATTAATATGTAGATAGCAGTAGAAACTTTTGAAATTGGAATGAGTAAAGGAAAAATAAACACAGTGAGGGGAAAGAGAAAGAAACAAATAAACCAAATAATTATAAATGCACTTAAGGGAACCTGGGGCAGAAGAGAGGTGAGAGAGAAATTGAAAATTAATGAGCAGCAGCTGAAGGCCAGTAAGGCTCATCATGTCATTGGTTAATTAAGGGTACCTATGCTGGAAATTGCCCACTATAACTGTGAGACCATGTAAAAGATGGCATATTTCTACTGCTTCAAAATGCATAAGGTCTTAAAACAGCATCTGCCTAGTCAACCAAAAATGATGGCAGAGAATGATTAAGTGGAAACATATCATGAATACATATAATTCCTTCTTCAAGATGCGTAAAGTGCTATGTCATGGTTACCATTTCTAATTGCTGTTTGTTTAATTATATATTGAACTTTATTTTTTGCATGGTAGATAACACAGCTGCAAAAGTAGTAGATATTTGTTAAGCATTTCATTATGGAATAATTACAAACTCATGGGAATTAAGGAGATGAATATTTACATCACCAAGGCCCACCCTAGTGATTTCATTTATCAATAACTTATACTTTTCATTTAGCTTTACAAAACAGTAATATTCCATGGTATTTATATACCTTTGTATTGATACATACTAATAGTGTAAACCATGGTAATTGTTTTCAGGTTTTAGATATTATAAATAAAACTTCTCTGAACTATCGTGTACACATTCATGATTAAGCATAAGCTAGTTTTTCCTCTCAGGCATGAATAAATGACCAAGAGTACAAGAACTGACATTGTCAAACAACCGCCAGAATAGTTGAAACATCTTTCTTTCCCATTCACTATAAGTGAGATAGCCACGCTCCCCAACAGTGTGGATAACTGTCATTATATCTTTGTAATCGTTGCTTAAATATCTGACTGAAGTATGAATCTGGATTCTATGAGGCTCATATGGAAGTCATGCTACTGGTCTTATGCCCTATGAAGTGTCTCTTTATATAATTCTCCCACCTTTAACTAGCCTGGTTGTGTTTTTACTACATAATTTTAAGATGTCTTTATATGCCCATCAATTCTTTTCTATTTTACTTCTATTGAAGTTAGTTTTTTTCCATACAATATAATTTGATAACTGTTTCTCTCAATTCCTCCAAGTTTTAAATAAATATTTTCCCAGATAGAGCTTGCTTTTCCATACTCTTAGGAAGATCTCTATGGAAAAACATCTTCATATTGGTGAAATATATTTCATTTGTTACTTTTTCTTCTGTGGTGATGAGTCTAGTAACTTTTCACCAAGGTCAAGGATTAAAAAAATTTTGTCCTGCAAGTCATATTATCTCATTCCTTCTCTTTGTGACTTACTGAAAGTGCATCTTTGTTAAGGCATGATACTTAGCCCGAGGATCCTTATTTTATCTAGAAATACTTAGTTTTCCCTATAATATTTATAAAAAAAAACACTACCTTTTATTTGTTAAATTGCTTTCTTCCCTTTGTCAAGTTCATTGGTTCTAAATTCGGTGTATTTGTTCATTTTTGTTGGTGGTGGGGTTTCTTTGTTTTGCTTCATTCTGTCTTACTGGCTATATGTCTATTCCTTTTCCAATCTGACGTAATTTTGATTACTACGGTTATAAATTTTGAAACCTATCTATTTCATTTTACTTTTGATTTGTTATACTACTTCCATATGATTTTTAGAATAACTGAACTTATACTTACAAGAGCTTTTAATGTAGCATTGAAAGATCCTTAATATATTTGTGTGCCCACCAATTGATAAGTGACGTCATTAGCTCTACTGGTTTTCAATCTGAAACTGCACTGTTTCTTTCCATTGATTTGGCATTCATTGTTTGTTTGTATTAAGGGAAATCTAAAGTCCAGGTTAGTGCATATGTTGCTATAAATACATCAAAAATTTCAAATTCGGCAGTGGTGGAAATGAGATGGGTTTCTGTGAATCAATCACTAATGAGTAAAACAAAACAAGTTTTTTGTTTTGTTTTTGTTTTTAATTTTCTGTTTTCCTCCCAGCCTGTGATCCTAGAGAAATTTCTATTTAGTTGCAGTGGGACTTTACTTGGTTAGATACTTAGCACTATGTGTGTGGGGGGGGGGTGTAAATAAATTCTTCTGAAGGTGCGTGGTTGATCGGCAGTTATGATTCACCAGACAAGCTTTAATATATATAATTCAGTTTTAATAAAGGAAAGGAAAGGGAACTTACAAATCCAAGGTTCCAGCGAGGAGGGCAGGAAAACAAAGAGCAGGCAGGCCGCAGGCCCGCAAGATTTTATAAGTCAATATTAGCCTAAGGGGGACACGCCTAAGAGGGACACGCCTAAGAGGGACACGCCTTTAAACCAAGGGGGACACGCCTTACAAAACAAGGTTTTGGGCTAGGCTTCCCCTTCATCTCCCCCTTTTGTCTAAATAAGACAGAACCAAACCAAATACAACTATATTCAATAGGAACAAATAATAAATATAAAATTACAAACAATATTAAGAAGAAACATATAACAAAAGTTTTACTAAGCATTCTATTTCAAGGAGTCTAAATAATGTAGAGGGTAACTACAATTATCTAATCTTCAACCCCATCAAAGATCTGAGAAGGGAAGTAATATTACTTAAGCAACCAGGAAGTACAAACAAGAAACTTCCAAAATGTGCAACAAATGACAGAGACAACTAACTACCTGGGCAGTCACCCAAAGTTTCGTTTTGCAATGTTGAGGCAACCAACTTTGGCTAAGGCCTAACACAACTGACATAACATTTTTCAAAGGCAAGGAACTTTTTGTAGAACTGTCCAACCCTGTCTTGGCAAGATAAGACAATCCTGTTTTTATCCATTTACGGATACTCTGAAACTCTGTCAGTGGTCGAGGTATGGGCTTTTTCTTTGCCTAAAGGCCACTTCTGCCAAGAAGACAAGCTCCCAGTGGAGTGTCTTTGGTGCTCAACATTCTCTCGGGAGTAGAGTGGTGTTGCCAGGAGTGATTGTGTCTCATAAGTATCAAACTATAGGTTAGATTAAAGGCCATGTTCTACAGCTCTTCAAAGAGGTCGAAGATTATACTATCTATACTAAATATAATTTCTATGTATCTAAAAAACCTGAAAAACAACTGTGCAATAAATGAGGACAATATCCCCAAACGTAAACAATGTCATTATACAAATAATATCAGAGGTAGAAATGTACATTGCAATATGATAAATATCTCAATATAACAATTGTTTTAAACAGAGGTAGAAGCATACTCTCATACAATGTTCAATATACAAGAATCAACACCAATGCAATTTTCTAATAACAATAATTCACAAATACTAATCATCTCATCAAACCAGGTAATTCCCCCCCCCCTTTTTTTTTCATAAACACCCCTGAGTCCATATAATACCTCCCCCTTCCCCTCAACTCTATACCATCTACTAAATGATGTCCCTAAACCAGAGGGCAAACTCTGTTGGGAGAGGGGGCGTCGTCCTCTAAGATTGCTTCTAGCTGACATGGGGGCGACGTTCTTCTCAGGGGGTTCCATGAAAGCAAATGATGGTAAAATTCCCAGAATAACATTTTGTCGAGGAAATTGTAACTAGCCTCTGAGTGTTTTGAGGAGGTCCGGCCAGAGTGTTGTCAAAATTGTACACCATTTGAAACTGTCTTGTGTAGTTGGTACCAAAAAAAAAAAAAAAACCCAAAAAAGGTCTAATTTTAGCGCTATTAAAAACATGACGTCATAGTAACCAGGTGAAATTGATGTTGTAGGGCCCCATCTTCATCCTGGAAACTTCAAAGATTACTGAAGGAAAATTTGTTGTTTGTTACAGGAAAGGTAAACATTATCTACAAAGACATATACAGACATATATATTCGATGGAAGGTATAATAAAGACAGACAGATATGAGGAAAGGCAAAGAAAGTTTATCAAGTATCATCATCATCATCATCATCATTATCATTATTATTATTATTATTATTATTATTATTATTACTATTATTATTCTGTCCCATTTCATGGCTCCTGACCTGAGACAGAAACTCTGAGATATCTCTTATAAACAGGCTTGGAATTGAAGAAGGACTGAGCCATAGTCCAACTCCAAAACCAGCTCTATATACATATAAATAAAGGCACAGTATATATGTAAAAAAATGTTTTATACTTACTAAACATATTCGGGTTCTGTGTTGATCCATATTAGGTTGTAACTAGTGTCCATGCATCAGTATTTAAATATCCAGGGTCCCTTAAGTTCTTTGAAGATGAGTGGTTTCCTGTGGAGATAAGAAAAGAACCCTGCCCCCAACCTATATGCTTTTCTTACCATCAGTATGATCATCATCCTTGTGAATGAATTATTTTTCTTCTCCAAGGGGCTTCTTCTCTTCAAACCGAACCTTTATTAATTTTGACGGTATCCACAATTTTTCCTCTCCTGTGGAGACAAGAGCAAAACCCCTTCCCCAACGCAGCACATCTCCTGGCTTCCACTGCGAGGTCAGCACATCCTTGAAATAAACTGGTTGATTTAATTCAGCAGACTTTTCCATTATCCAATGTCTTTCTGCAGCCGTTGTCCCCTTCTCATTAGCGTTGAGAAAATTCAAGGTTAATAAAGCACTATGTAACCTATTTCTAGGGGTATTTTCCACCCCTTTCTGTTTGTTTAACATGTCCTTTATAGTTCTATTTGATCTTTCTATGACTGCTTGACCTGTAGGATTGTATGGTATACCTGTAACATGCTTAATATTGTAATAAGCAAAAAACTGTTTCATTTTCCTAGAAACATAAGCTGGACCATTATCCGTCTTTATTTGTGTAGGTATACCCATGATGGCCATAACTTCTAATAAATGAGTGATTACTGAATCAGCTTTTTCTGAGCTTAAAGCAGTTGCCCATTGAAAACCTGAATAAGTGTCAATGGTGTGGTGTACATATTTTAATTTGCCAAATTCTGCAAAGTGAAACACATCCATCTGCCAGATTTCATTCCTTTGAGTGCCCTTTGGATTAGCCCCTGCAGGCAGTGGTGTTTGGTTATAAAAAGAGCAAGTAGGGCATTTCTTTACAATTTCCTTAGCTTGTTGCCATGTAATAGAAAACTCTTTCTTCAAGCCTTTGCTATTGACATGATGTTTTTTATGAAATTCAGAGGCCTGCAGCACACTACCAATCAACAATTGATCAATTTCTGCATTACCTTTTGCTAGAGGACCTGGCAGACCCGTATGGGATCTGATGTGTGTTATATACATAGGGCAAAGCCTGTTCCTGATCATGTCTTGTACCTGGATAAACAATGAGGTTAGTTCTGTATCATCAGGTATAAATTCAGCAGTTTCAATATGTAAGACTACTCTTTCTGCATATTGTGAATCAGTAACTATATTAAGCGGTTCTTTAAAATCCCTTACCACCATAAGAATAGCATATAATTCTGCCTTCTGGACAGAATCATAAGGGCTTTGTTCCACCTTACTCAAATCTTCTGATTTGTAACCTGCTTTCCCTGATTTATTAGCATCAGTATAAAATGTACGTGCTCCAGTTATCGGAGCATCACGGATGATTCGAGGGAGAATCCAAGAAGTTCTCTTTATAAAGTTAAGCCTCTTGCTTTTCGGATAGTTGTTATTGATTTCTCCCAAAAAATTAGCGCAAGCTCTTTGCCATGGTTCGTTATCTTCCCACAACTTTTTTAGTTCATCAGCAGTGAAAGGCACTATAATTTCTGCTGGGTCTATGCCTGCTAGTTGACGAAGTCTCAATTTGCCTTTTATAATTAATTCAGAGACTTTTTCCACATAAGTTTTTATTTTCTTACTTGGTTTATGTGGTAAAAAGATCCACTCTAAGATAATATCATCTTTCTGCATTAAAATTCCTGTAGGAGAAATTTTGGAAGGCAATATGACTAGAATACAACTGAGCTCTGGATTCACCCTGTCCACATGTGTCTCTTGTAATTTCTCCTCAATCATTCTCAGCTCCTTTTCTGCTTCAGCTGTTAATTCTCTGGGACTGTTTAAGTCTTTTTCACCATCCAAGGTTTTATTTAAATGAATTATCATATCAGGTGTTATGCCAACAGCTGGTCGTAAGCTGGAAATGTCTCCTAACAACCTTTGAAAGTCATTGAGAGTCTGTAACCGATCTCTCCTAATTTGTGCTTTTTGTGTCTTAATTTTTTGCAAACCTATTTTATAACCTAGATAATTAACAGAATCTCCTCTCTGAATTTTTTCAGGAGCAATCTGCAATCCCCATTTAGGTAAAAGTATTTTTACTTCTTCAAACAGTCTTTCTAAAGTAGCCATGTTTGAATCAGATAACAGAATATCATCCATGTAATGATAAATTATCGACTTGGGAAATTGCTTGCGTATTATTTGCAATGGTTGATTTACAAAATATTGGCACAGGGTGGGAGAGTTCAACATGCCCTGTGGGAGGACGGTCCACTGGTATCTCCTTGTAGGTTGAGAGTTATTATAAGTAGGCACTGTGAAGGCAAACTTTTCTCTGTCTTTTTCTTGTAAAGGTATAGTGAAGAAACAATCCTTTAAATCAATTACTATGAGAGGCCATCCTTTTGGTAATAAAGATGGCAGAGGAATTCCAGATTGCAGAGAGCCCATAGGTTGAATAACCTTATTGATAGCCCTGAGATCTGTCACCATTCTCCACTTACCAGATTTTTTCTTAACAACAAATACAGGAGAATTCCAAGGGCTGGTAGATTCTTCTATATGTCGAGCATCTAATTGCTCTTGTACCAGCTGTTCTAAAGCCTGCAACTTTTCCTCAGCTAAAGGCCATTGCTTTGTCCATATTGGTTTCTCAGTCAA
The DNA here is from genome assembly GCF_903992535.2 of Arvicola amphibius. Lineage (NCBI taxonomy): Eukaryota > Metazoa > Chordata > Mammalia > Rodentia > Cricetidae > Arvicola > Arvicola amphibius. The sequence goes on from NC_052047.1 coordinate 78,882,893, forward strand.
CCATTTTAGAGGCAGTGCTGTTCGTATCTCTGAAGGGCCATCAATTGCTTTGCATTCTTGTACAGCCCGAACAGCCGGTTTCCGCCTTCTGTAATATCTTTTAATATTTCCCTCGGTGATATAGGCTCTAGAAGCAGCAGGAATGTTAATTTGGGTATTCCATTGCTGCAACAGGTCACGGCCCCATAAATTCACTGCAATATTGGCTACATATGGCCTTAATTTTGCTCTTTGTCCTTCTGGCCCTATGCATTCAACCCATCTCGTGCTCTGCCTTACTTGAGATAGGGTTCCAATTCCCAGGAACTGAACATTTACATCCTGAAGAGGCCAATGCGGATGCCAAGATTCTGGAGTAATGATACTTACATCCGCACCTGTGTCCAGTAGGCCAGTAATAAAAATGCCATTTACACACACTCTTAACTTTGGTCTTTGTTCATTTATAAAAGTCTGCCAAAATACACGTAACTCATCTTTCAGGCCATTTTTGCTTTTAACAGCAGGCATGGGGCTTTCTAATTTTCTTGACGAGGCATGTTCTCGGCAGTAACTGGAAATGACTGGACCACATTCGCCATGGGGGCCTGCGAGAGGCCCCCCATTGAGTTTCCCAGTGGCAACAGGTTGCCTTGTCTATCTCTTGTTGACCTGCACTCATTTGTCCAGTGTCTGCCTTTTCCACATCTCCTACATATACCTGAAGGCTGAGTCCTCCTACGTCTGTTATTTCTAGAAGAGGCATTATTATTATTGTTATTATTATTATTATTATTATTATTATTGTTGTTGTTATTATTATTATTATTATTTCTGAAAATCCGTTGTCTGCAATTCCTTTTAATATGTCCCATCTTGCCACAGTTAAAACATTTGGTAACTTGATGCCTCCTTTTTGCATTAGAAATTGCTTCTTCGACCCATGCTTCAGTGCCATAGTCAAATGATTCAACATTCATTGTATGTAAGACCCATTCGTCCAAGGGCGCTGATCTCATCTTTAAAGGCCCCAGGATCCTTTTACACTCCACATTGGCATTCTCATAAGCCAAAGATTCAATTATTATACGTCTTGCTTCTGGGTCAGATATCCCTATCTGTACAGCTTTAGTTAGCCTTTGTAAAAAATCACTAAAGGGTTCTCTCTGACCCTGTTTAACTCTGATATATGATTCCAGTCTCTGTCCTGGGTCTTGAACCCTGTCCCAAGCCTTTAAGGCTGCTGTAGTACATATGGATAAGGTGTGTTCATCATAATTCGCTTGTTCCAGAGGATTGGAGAAAAGTCCTTCACCTAGAATTTGATCTAAGGAGATCTCAATTCCCTTTGCTCTTTCCTGCTGTTCTAAAAGTTTAGCCTCTTGTCTGAACATGCATTTCCAATTTAATTGTGACCCACTCTCTAGAACAGCTGATACTAATTGTACCCAATCATTGGGCGTTGCCTTATTGCTTATAGACCAAGTTTTGAGCATCTCTCTAACAAAGGACGAATGTAGCCCAAAGTTCATAATGGCTTGTTTAATTTCTTTGAGATCATTCATACGGACGGGTTCCCATGTATATTCCTTGATGACTTTAGGGTTTTTGGAACCAGTCACCTTTTCTGACGTTACTATTGGAAAGGCAGGTAGAACTTTATGGAAATTATCCCGGAGAGTTTTACTCATTGACGGAGTTAAATTTCGCCTTTGTACCGTTTGCTCCTGTTCTATAATTTCCTCAATCTTTTCTAATCTGCTTACTATTGCCTTCTGTAAGGCCTGGATCTCCTGTCCAGAATTATGCTCCAAGGCCTTCATGGAGGATTCCAAAACATGAAGTTTGTCCAGTAGAGTTAGTGTCTCATCCTTGGATAGAATTTTCATGGCATGAATTGTGCCTTCTTGTATTGACAATCTGTCAGCCAATCTGTCATATCCTTTAGACAAAGTCCGATTTTCACATTCAGCAGTTTTAATTCTCTCTGATAATGTTTCAGACAGGGACTGAAGTTTACGATCCAAATCAGCTGTTCTCTCCTCCGCAGCAATGAGTCTCTCCTTAATATCAGACTGTAGTTTTTCTAAATTTTGCTCATTTGACCGAGTCATATCAGACAAAGCCCTATTCCCTTCCTTGAGACCTTCAAACTCTTTCTTGGTGTCAGTCTGAATTGTTTTTGCAAATACCTCGACCGACTTAAGGTTGTCACTCAAAACAGTTGTGCCCTTTCTTAAGCATTCAACCTCTGTCCTAAGAATCCTGGTTTCATTCTGTAAGGACTTTATCATTTTTCTATTTTCAAACCATGTAAGGGAGAAACCAAATACGAGAAAAATTGCAAGCCCTATAAACATCCAAGTTATGGGAATATCATATGTGTCCTGTAATATTTCTACCATAGTATAATTAAATAGATTGCAGAAGCTTTCAACGGTGATATGGTCAGACATTTTTTTTTTTTTAATCAAAAGAAATTTTACCTGAAATGACCGTGCCCTGCCAGTAGGTCGCTAGGGCAATAACCGCTCGGCCAAACCGAGTCTGCAGTACCAGCGGAGCTCGAATGTTGGGACTCTGGCAGTAACCGCTAGTCTCCGGCAGGTCAGGGCCCAGGCCGAACTCAGCCGGGACTGGTGCTGCCTGAGGGGTTAGCGAGCTCGGACTGAGTCACCCGCGCGCACGCGCACACACACACACACACACACACACACGTCCTTTGCTCCGTACAAGCGGGGCTGGGACAGGCTAGTCTGGGAAACTGCTCTGAAGCAATCAAGAGCCCAAGGCCGAATCCCTGCCACGCAGTGTGGGAACTGGAGCTAAAGGCTCCGAAATGCCCGAGTTGGACGCCAAATGAAGGTGCGTGGTTGATCGGCAGTTATGATTCACCAGACAAGCTTTAATATATATAATTCAGTTTTAATAAAGGAAAGGAAAGGGAACTTACAAATCCAAGGTTCCAGCGAGGAGGGCAGGAAAACAAAGAGCAGGCAGGCCGCAGGCCCGCAAGATTTTATAAGTCAATATTAGCCTAAGGGGGACACGCCTAAGAGGGACACGCCTAAGAGGGACACGCCTTTAAACCAAGGGGGACACGCCTTACAAAACAAGGTTTTGGGCTAGGCTTCCCCTTCATTCTTCTTCTTCAGTAATGGGCCATTTATGTCTTTTTCAGTCTATATGTTTTTATTTCCCTTTTGTTGCATCAAAACCTCCATCCACATTAGCAGGAATTCTCTGCTTTGTTCCACATCTGAGTGAGGAAGGAAGGCTTGGATGGTTGCCATTAACTATAATGTTTAGTGAAGGGCTTTGCAAAGTATGATTTAACAAATTGAGTACATCTCTGTTAGTTTTTGCTTTCTAGAAGATTTTATTATGAATTGTCAATAGGTTGTGGCAGTGGCATTTTCTATGTTGTTAAAAACAAATTTACTCATGATACTGATAAACATTATGAAAGTGTTTATTTCTCTTTATAAATTACTGAATTTTTCATAATATTTTAACCAATTTTATTGTTTGTTTTTTGATTTAGAGTTTCCACCCACAGTCATTAGTGGAACTGGTCTGTGAGTTTTCTAATATAGTATAGTGAATAGATTATGATAGCTGAATTCTGGCATGTTTTCTCCTTATCTATCTTCTGAAAGACATTGTGTAGGGAATATGATGCTACTGCATGCATATTGAAATATTCTGCAGAATCACTACAAAAATGCCTGGTCTTCAAGATTTTAGGATAGATAATTCAAGTTTCACATTCTATTCCTTTAATGGACGTGGGGACATTCAGGTTATCTGTTTCACAGTGTTTAAATCAGAGCAGTTTATATCTATTGAGGAAATAGTTTGTTGCACATAAATGTCCAGGTAGATGTGTGTAGAATTGTTCCTATTAAAACATCATCATCATCTCTTTCATTTCTGCAAAGCCTGTAATGGAAACCCCCTTTATTTCCAGGAATATTTTCTTGCTTTTCCTTGTCAATCATGCTGGAGCTGAGCAGACTGAATTCAATGCTTTTCAAATATCAGCCCTTTAATTCTCATTTTCTCTTTCTCATTCGGTTCAACAGTTTTTCTTACAAATTCTTTCTCGAACTCAGAGGTGATTTATTTAATTTCTAGGTATTCATATATTTTTCTATTACTGATTTCTAAATCTGATTACATTGTGGTTAGAGAAAAAAAAATTTTTAAATTAGTAGGGGCTTTTTCCCTCCTAATCATAATATAAGTCCTATGGGAACAAATTCCATGTGCATTTCAAAAGAATGACTTTGATTTTTTTCCTCATTTTTTTATTAAAAATTTCCATCTCCTCCCTTCCTCCTCCCCCTTCCCTCCCCTCCCTTCCACCCATACCCCCACTCCCTCCCTCTCCAGGTCAAAGAGCCATCAGGGTTCCCTTCACTATGTTAAGGCCAAGGTCCTCCCAGCTCCCCCTAAGTCCAGGAAGGTGAGCAACCAAACTGACAAGGCTCACAGTGAGCCCGTCCATGCTGTAGAGTCCAAGCCCATCGCCGTTGTCCTTGGTTTCTCAGTCCTCCTCCACCGTCAGCCACATTCAGAGAGTCCGGTTTGGTCCCCTGTTCCATCAGTCCCATTCCAACTGGACTTGGTGGTCTCCCGTTAGTTCTGTCCCACCGCTGAGGAGAGGGAGCCAGAAATGTCCAGATCCTATTGCCATACTCATGAATATCTTGCATATCACCATAGAACCTTCACCTGGTGTTGGATGGAGAAAATGACAGAGCCCCACATAGGAGCACCGGACTGAGCTCCAAGGTCCTGATGATGAGCAAAAGGAGGGAGATCGTGAGCAAGGAAGCCAGGACCGTGAGGGTTTCGTTCACCCAATGACTTTGATTTTAAAGAAAGTATTCTGCAAATATAATTAAAATGCAATAATTTGTTGTTTTGTTTTACCCTACATGTAAAAAAAATGATTTTTCATAGTAACCTGAAAAAATAGAAACTTAAAGCAAATAACTTAATTGTAAAATAACTGAGAAAATTGCCTTAAACTGTAGAATTATTATGGGACAAAACACATTTTTATTTACAATGAAAAAGGGAATGAAGAGCAAAACATCACAGTGAAACACAGTGGCTAGTAAGCATGGAGAGTGGTGGGACGTTGATGGGTGGAGAAGTACTTCTTTTTGACTAGTTAATGTACTAAACATAAGCATAGCAGCAGTAACTTTATGATACTTCTTTGAAATGGAAACACTCCTGCTGCAACAGAAATATAAATTGGTTGAGAAGGAGGGAGGGGAGGTATGTGTGGAGGGGAGGGGAGGGAAGGGGGAGAAGGAGGGGAGGGAAGGGGGAGGAGGAGGGGAGGGAGGGGGGAGGAGGAGGGAAGGAGATGGAAATTTTTAAATATAAAAAAAAATAAACCATGGAAAAAAAAAGAAATATAAATTGGGAAAAATATTAGGTGGAATATAAGATTTTTGTTTAACATTTCTATTCAGAAAATTTCCTAGTGTGTGTTTACTATCGCCCTTGTCATGTAAAAAGGGAGAAAATAATCAAGTCTATTATGAGAAAAACATTTTAATATAAAAACATTATAGTCTATTAATGTTTCCGTATTAAGTTGAGAGGATAGCGGTGAGTGTCACTTGTTGAGTTGGTTTGGTGGTTGCAGTGACGCTGGCATTGTGTGTGACATCTGTTAGAGGGCAGAATGGTACACAAGCATTGGGGAAGGAAAGCAGGGAGTGCACTTTAATTGCTAAGTCCCAATCAAAGCGTGGACTAATACAGCCCACTTCTTGTTCTGGCAAACCTGCTCATCTCCCTCCTCACTTTAGATGATCCTTCTGGACAAACCAACTGTCTACTGTGGAAGATGCATTCAAGAGCAACACCCCATGCCATTTAAGCATCAGTCACTTCCAGGTTATGCAAAGAATGCAAGAATACAGTTAAAAATATGTTGTGTCACATTTTCCCACTGTGTGCATAGGAGCAACAAACCAATACTTCATCATGTGTATCACCCAGTCCTTTCCTGTATCATTTGTCTGGTTTTGGGTTGATGCCAAGGTTGACATTTCAGTGTTAACTTAGTTATGGGTTAGTTACATTAGGCAACTGCATGTTTTCTTTTTGTTCTTCAACATGCTTCTGTTGCTTTTTCTAGAATGATTTAACAGCTAACTCCCAACACTCATCTTAAGACTTTCCCAGACCCCATTGACTTATACCTTCGCTTTGAGTTGGTTCTCAAACATCACAGATTGTACTACAAGTACACGCATGGTGCTTAAAGTAGAGCATCTTCAGTCATTTCAACATAGCTTATGCAAAGCTTGGTTTCTAGGCTGTGCCTTGGGAGGGGTATCTAAAAAAAAAAAAAAAAAAAAAAAAAAAAAAAAACCACTCCGGCCATATTAAGTTTTTCTTCTGAATCTATGGAATTCAAAGAAATTTAACTATATATGAAATTCTTAACTTGCATCTTTCTCTTGAATTTCTTCAAGATGTTTTTCTAGTACTATTTATCTAAGACAGTCACACTATGCTACTTTATTTCTATTATAAAATAAGGTCTTGTCCAAATACTTTTAAGACTGTCTTCTGATCTTCAAGTCCATTAATATCACCAGACAGGTGTTCAGATAAATTGTTCTGTATAAAATTCTTCAAATATATAATGATTCCTCTCACACACATGGATCCTCTTCTTCTCTGATGTACAGATTATCTTCCATTGAGCTGTAAGCTTTAAATACATTTTGTGTCTCGTTGTTTGTTTTTTTCCTATGTATTGACTTCATTGTCTGATTTAAATTGTGTTCTTCTGTGTTTTAAGTTGTCATAGAATTTCTCCCTGGTACTATTTTCTTCATATAGTGTATTTTTATTTATTCTTATAAATTTTATCATTCACTCTTTTTTTGGCACCTTCAATAACATCCACTCAAGTTTGATTCCTTTGAAATTGAACTGATTTTTGTCTCTTTTGCTTTTCAGCTAATAGGGTGAATTTGATGAGCCAACCTTTCAGTTCTTCATAGTTACCTGTTTCCATTCTGGTTTTTGGAATTGCACATGTCTTCTCTTCTTTCCAAGTGGTGATGATTCCTTTTGGCATATCCTATGTTTCAACGTATCTCTATTTTTTGGAGTCTGCTCCTTAAAATATTTTTGCATTTATTGCATGTTTCTCTCTTTTGTGTGGATGTTCACACATCACTTTCCAAAATTCTTATCTGTTCTGGGACTGACAACAGGAATAGCAAGCAACCTTGAGTTGGGAGCAACAGCCATGTAGCTTCAAGATCTTATTCACAAGGACACACTGGTCTAAAATGCAAGGAGGTGACCCATCAATGGGTAAAGTCAAGTGTTTCTCTTGTTTCTGTGATCTGTTTTCTTTTGATTTTAAAAACCAATTTTGATTCTAAAATACCTAATCTCTTCTTCTACCTTGTGACTACATTCCCAGTAGTGTGTCCTCGTCTCTCAGAGATGTTCATGTGAGTGCCACACTTCCTCAGTGACACCATGTCCTTGCACATGAACCTGACAAGGCTGATCTTTTGGGTCACAGAGGCTGCTCTATACTACTATGCTTTAAAAACGTGCACTGACTTCCTACTTAGTGGATTATTTACTCACACCTTGCACAAATTCTAGTTATTTTTTCTGTGCTAATTAAATTAATGTATAACTATCCTTCCTCTCCCACTGCAGATTATTATTACATTGGTTCCCAGGTGTTTACCCAAGTTCGATTACACAATGCTTTCTTCATTTCTGTCTCATCTCATATTGGAATGAATTATGAGTATTTTTATTAATTTCTACATACCAACCTGTCTTGTTCAAGGTATTGTACCTATATAACTCATTTAACAATGCAATGCAAATGTCTAGTCTTTGAAAGTTATTATTACTATTTAGGATAATAAGGAAGTACAGGTTAATAATCAGTCGCCTAGTATAATCAAACTTATAATCATGTCAGGTATGCTTTCAAGGTCCAACAAAGATATATTTTAGATAGAAAGATAATCTTCAAACACTTCAAATATTTACAGAACATGGCATTTAAGATATTTTACTTATCTAGGTTCTTATTTTTTAAGGCAATGAGACATGTCTGCTCCTGACAGGGCTGATGCATTTCAAAGAGCATGATGGACATCAAAGAAACTCAACATGGAGTCTACTTTTTTGTAACAAAAGTAAGCCATTGGTTAAGAAAATGCCCTTGCCTCGACTGCTAACAGTATGCTGTCCTCATTAGACAAGCAGAACACAAAAGAAAGTGACTGGCAAACATTATCAAGACAAGGAAGAACAGCCATTCAGAATATCCTGATTCACAGAAAAGTTTATCAGATATGCAAGGCCTGTAAGCCAAAGATAGATGTCCCAACGTTGCAGAGGAACTTTGGGTGGCCATCCAGGAACCAGATGTATCTGTCATTACCTACAATTTTGGAAAGTGACTTTCTTGCACTTTCTGCTTACTCAGTTAATATGATTTCCTTCTTGAATCTCTGAGGTTGTTGAAAACTAGATAGTTATAGTTTTGCTTGTTTACCTGATGCAGAAAGCAAGTTATGATACAAAGTGTACAAGACTTTGGACTTATCAAAATAGAATAGATATGGAGTATTTTCTCTGAATTTATCAAATGCAAATGGACTACAAAATTGTTGGCATATTTATTTCCTGTATATTCTGTATATGGTTATAATATTTATTATATATAGTTTTTCTTATATTAGTTATAGCCTTCTTTTATATTTTAGACAAAAGGGGGAAAGGTAGTGGTATTTCATTTATATTTTAATAAATAAAACTTGCCTGAAGATCAGAAAAATAAAATAGGCATACTGGCCAGCCTTACTGACCAGGTAGCAAAGACACACACATTTAATCCCAGAACCCACAATGACACATACTTTTAATCCCAGAAGCCACATTAGTTTGCCATAGAAGCCAGGTGGCAGTGGTGCATGCCCTTAATCCCAGAACTAGAGAGGATTATAAAATGTGAGGAATCAGCTCTCAGTCCCAGTTTCCTTCTCAGGTTTCCTTGAGGCAGGATCATGATTTTCAGAGAGAAGTCGTAGTAAGAGCCAGCGGCTGGCTACTTTGTTTTCTAGTCATTCTCACATTGATGATTCCCACTTCCTTACTCAGGTTAAATGAAGACATATATTATTGGTTGACAAGAACAATTTGCCACTTTCTCTCGGTCCTCTTAGCCCATTCTTCTTCTCCTCTCTCTCTCTCTCTCTCTCTCCTCTCTCTCTCTCTCTCTCTCTCTCTCTCTCTCTCTGTCTCTCTCTCTCTCTCTCTCTCTCTCTCTCTCTCTCTCCTCACTTCTTCTCTTACTCTCCCCATCTCTTTCTCCTTTTAAGACCTGGTTCAGTCTACTGGTCATGTTCAGTCTACCACATTCTTTCTCTGCTCTGGATTGTTGCAGATGCTTCTGGTTGTATTCTCCCTCATATCTTTAATAAAACCCTTTCCCTCAACCATACCTTGAAGCTTTCATGTCTTTACTCTAAACATCTGGTGCCAAAATTTTTACTTCACATAATTTAAATTTTATATTATTAATCTCTAATGGGTTTGCATACTTCTTTAAAAATAGAAATCTTACTATAATGTTGGTTGGATCCTTTAATTAACAAGGTAGGTAATTTTTTCCCTTATACAAATTCTGGAGAGTTAGATCAACTTTTGCTATTGTAATCCCCCATTTGTTACACTTAAATGGCTTAATGGCTACTACTTATCTTTTTTTTTTCATTTTAAAACAATCTTTTCTCATTTTACATACCAATCCCAGTTACCACTCCCTCTGCTCCTTCAGCTGCTCCCCCCACTTTCTCTCCACCCCACCCCCATCCACTCTTCAGAGAGGGTATGGCTTCCCATAGAGAGTCAACAAAGTCTGGCATGTCACTTTCAGGCAGGACCAACACCCTCTCCCTCTGTATCTGGGCTGAGCAAGGGATCCATCCAAAGAGAATGGGCTTCAAAAAGCCAGCTCAAGAACTAAGATATAAGTCCTGGACTCACTGCCAGTGGTCCCACAGTTCTTCTTTCTTCACTTAATTCATAAGACATATTCTACTGCCTTTTACATGTGTGATTTGTATTTTTGGAGAACACTTTTTAGAGGCTAATACTATTTCTAAGAACAGCACATAAAATATGCTTTGAATTGCTTTCCTGTGGTTTTTCAACAGTCTATCTTCTCATACCTGTAACCACACAAAAATATTTATCTCCTTTCAGTTACTTTGTCAAGTGTATAAAGATTGTTGTGCAGACAGTCTTGATCTAGTCTGAACCCTATTTTGCATCTTTAATTACTCTCTTCATTGCAAGATATGAATCCTTACATCATCTTTGTAAATTATCTGATATACATATACCCTTCTTTAAGAAAAATCCTGGGAAGGAGAAACACACTCAGCATGAGAAAAGAGTAGTAGCATAGCCTCTGATCTTACTCTGTCAATCACCCTTCATTCAGAGTCTATTGATTCTATAAACTCTTTCAATTTATTAGTCATGCACTGTGCACTGATGACATAAAGTTAAATGAGAATAATAGAAACTGAGACGTGAAAATACAGTGTATAAACTTGCTATAACAAGTTTTGATTCAGAGTCCCATCTATGCCCTGGGAATAAAGATGTTTCAGGAAAGTCAGGAAGTCATTTCAGTAATGTATGCTTGAGAGATGAGAAAGACCCGTGAAGAGAGGTAATAATGCCATTGTTTATTAAAAATTACAAGGTATTGGCCAGTTAGAGAAAGACATTATATAGAGAAAGCACATGGAAACGTCAGACAAGTATGACTGGAGAAATTACTTCAAAAGACAGTGAAAAAGATAAATGATGAATAGATGATAGATAGCTAGATAATAGATGAGAAGATGATGGATTATAGATATTGGAGATAGATAGATAGATAGATAGATAGATAGATAGATAGATAGATAGATATAGATAGATAGATGATAGATAGATAGATAGATGATAGAGATAGATAGATAGATAGATTATAGGCGATAGCTAGATAGATAGATGATCGCTGCTCGATAGTCGATCGCTCGCTGATAGACTCCCTGCTCGTAGCTAGCTCGCTGCGCTAGCTCTCTCGAGATATCTCTGCCTTCGCTCGCTCGCTGCTGCTCCCTCGCTCGCTCGCTCTCGCGCTCGTCCGCTAGCCGAAAGCCGCCCGAAGCCGCCCGCGCCAGCCGAGCCCGCCGCCCGCAACGCCACCGCCCGCCCGCCGCCCGCCCGACCCGCCGCCCGCCCGCCCGCCCGCCCTCACCGCCCGCCCGCCCGACTAGGCGCCCAGAAAGAAAGAAAGAAAAATGGAGACAAGTCAGAGACTTTACAGGGAATAAAATAAAAAATATCACACTATACTATAGCTGTTTGAACAATCCGTAAAACTGGTGTGTGTGTGTGTGTGTGTGTGTGTGTGTGTTAAGTTGTTTGTGGTGTGTTTAAAGAAGAAAATCTCTAAGAATAAGAGGTAAAATATGAGATAAAGACAGCAACAGCTTCAATAATATATTTCACATTCATGGATTCAAGCAGGACTTGCAATTACCTCAGGAATAGGCCATGGAAATTCTGTACCTGCTCTCAGTAACTAAAGAGTGAAGAAGTCACACCTGGAAACTTGTGACAAACACCCTGAAACAGGGAGAAAATTAGTTTTAGTTCAAAACAAAAAAAAAATTAAAATTCAAGTGTATTTTCAAATATAATTTAAATGTAGTTTTAATAATTATATAAAATGCATTTTAAACAATAATGTTGCAAACATGCAATGAGTAGAATCAGGAGATTTGAAAATGCAGAATTCCACTTGAATGTAGAATCTACAAATGTTAAACATTACTTATATATGAACTTAATTTCTATTCTTAGATGTTGAGAGCCTTAAATTTAAGTATTTTCATGCAGATTTTTACTTTAGTTAGGTTTCCTCTCAATCATGACTAATTTAGAGAAAATAATATTTGAACATATTTATAATTAAGAGCCCTGTAGGCTTTCTCCTTGTGTGGAGGAACTGAATTAATGAGATTCTAACCTATTTGATAAGCATCCTTGAGTGTCCTGGTTCCAATTACCTCCTATTAATAAGTGTCACATTTAGAATCTCTACACTATTTCCTTATAATTTCAATTAATAAAAAAAATCTATGTAAGTTTTATCTTGTCATTTTAAATACAGGTTATACATACAGATTGCTAATAAGCCTCCTTCGATAAAATGATCTTTTCATCTTTTATTTTTAAGTAATACTGTAAGCACAACAGTTGTTTATCTTATGCCCATCCCAACCATAGGACTACTGACAGAGGGGTCTTCCTCGAAGGTGGAGACAAGAGCACATAAGAAATAACAAATATGATTGGGATATGGCTCATTACTAGAGCATTGTGTGGCACCTTCCAGATCTTGGATCCTGACTCACAGTGTAGATTTTAAAAGAGAAAGAAATTGCCAAAGTGCTCGAGGAAGAAGAATGCTTTTATGCCCAGGGAAACAATCTTCTTCAAGCCACTGTAGAGTTTACTGAGAGCTGACTTTCAGGGAGCGAAAATCCAGGGTACACATATCTGGCAGCTACCAGGTTCCTGATCACAGACAAGTTTCTCTTAGTCAAAAACAGGCAAAGAGAGTGCACTGATGAGGAGCTGCTGAGTAGAGGTGCCAAAAATTTTGACTGCTGCCCATGCCTTCTGATTCATGTCATAGTTGAAACTCGGGAAGTGCTGTTCATAGTATGGAGAAGAGACAAACTAATTGTGAAGAAACTGATGGTTTGTGTCCTCGATATTATTCCATAGGTTTCAGACCCTTTAGCTAAATAGACATGGGGTTTCCCAGGCAGAGATAGGGGTGGCTCCACCTGAGGTGACCATTTCTGCTCCTTAGTCCTGAAAGATGAGCACTTGTCCACCAACAAAATTCATCCCCTGTTCTTGCCACATGGCCTGTGGTCCTTCTAGAACCAGCTTGTGGCTGCACCCCCATACCCTATTGTTAGTATCCATTTTCCCCACTGAATTCCTCTTATGTGACTTGAATAGTTACAATGAACACCTCTCTTTCTCCTGTTATTTCTTTTCAGTTCTGTTCCACTAGATCAAAAGAGCCTGAGTCACAGCTGCTCTTCCACGACTTGAATTGTCATATGGTCATGCCTCACCTTTGGGGCCATGAAAATCACGCAGAGTCTCTTTTCTACAAACAGACATGTAAGGATAATAGAGAGTATTTCAGAGAGAAGAGTCAATGTTCATCCTGTGTATCTTTACATGACAACTTCAATTTTGAGTCATTCCACATGAATAACAGACAAGCTCAATCCTAGAAACATCACTTTGACTGGTTAGAGACTTTTGTCAAGAAAAACCCCAGTTTTATCCAAAATATCAAAGTAGGGTTTGCTATTCTTGATCCTCTAAGTAAACGCTAGGAAAACTGTCCCTTTGGAGTAGGGCACTATTTCTCCGATAGCTATGATGGTAACCAGCCATAGACTAGGTAATGTTTTCATAGTGTGAGTCCAAATTCATCAGCTCTAAAAATCAACTTTGAGCAAATACTCTGATATCACTCAGAGCAACAACTGCAGATCAGAAAGTGTTGGCCAGGCCAGTACTCTTTGTCTAACTGATGCTGAGGTTCTCAAAGCTCTGGGAGATTTACTGAAATTGAAATGTATGTAGACCACTCTTAGAATCAATTGAATCAAGACTGCTATAGATAATATGCAGAAAATGGAGTCATAAGCTTTCTTGGTATCTCTCATGTTCATTAGACTCTGAGAACTGTGCCATCTACATGGCTCCCTGAGTAAAGGTATATTCTTTCAAGCCAGAATGTCTTGAATGTGGTCCTCAGATCCTCCATTGTGGAAGAGGAAGGCCTGTTTCTGCAAGAGGTCCTCTGATCTCATGCATGCCAGACCATGCACATGTGAGTACAGACAGACATACTTTGTCTGCATTACTTATATTTAATACATAAATACTGAATAAAATAAATATATTAGAAAATATAAAGACCGAGAACCACTGCTTTGTGCATGTGCTTCTTAAACCTCTTCCTTTCACAACCTTTTTTCACCCATGAAACTTTAATGCAACACCAAGCATAGGTATACATATAAAACATTTATTGATGATAAATCATAGGAAACTTATTTTAGAAAATGAATGGCAATCTATATACTGTGGAATCACATATGGAAGCCTTCCTCAAAATAATTCTTTAGAGATATATAACTTTAACATTTACAAACCACATTTGTATATTAATGATACAGTTACGTTCATTTATTTTACATAAATAATTAAATATTGCCCGAATATTTGATAATACAGAACATAAGCATCTTCAACACTGTTTGAGTAGGCCAATACACTGATTTTCTCATTGTCAATGAGAAAAGTACTCTTTTGCATGAATATGTATTTCAAAATGGCAGAATTGGGTCTGGAGAGATTGCTCAGGTGTTAAAGTACTTGCTACTTTTGCAGAGGACAGGGTTCAATTCTCAATTCTCAGCATGCACATAATGGTTCACAACCATCTACAACCTCAATTCCAAGAGAAACTATGCCCTCTTAGGGTTGCTGCAAGTACCAGATATCCACATGGTGAATATACATGTGTGTGTGTGTGTGTGTGTGTGTGTGTGTGTGTGTGTGTGTAGTTTTAAAGGAAGCAGAAGTGTACTTATGGTTATTTAAAAATTGCTGGAAATTGTGTCCAAAACCCAAACTGAATTTCATTTAACATTTTTTTAGAAAGCTGGTAAACAACTCAAACATCTATTTTTAAAACCTAGCATTCTACGGAAAATATCAACTGAACTACCATCAGCAAATGCCAGGGTATGGGAAAAAGAGAACCCTCATTCACTTTTGGTAGGATTGACAACTGGTGAAATTGCTACAGAAATGAGCACAGCAAATTCTCAAAAGCTAAACATAAATCTACCATATGAGCCAGCAATATCACTCCTCAGCATATGCCCAAAAGACTTGATATCCTACTCCACAGACTCTTGCTCAACCTTGTTCATTGATGCTCTATTCAAAATATCTAAAATGAAAAAAAAAAACCTGAATGTTCTTCAACCAATGAATGAGTAATGAAAATGTAGTACATTTACACTATGTAATATGAACTCAGCTGTAAAGAAAATGGAACAATAAACTTGGAAAGGAAATATATAGAACTAAATGACCATGTTGCTTGAGTAACCTAGACCTAGAAAGATAATGCTACGGGTTCTCTCTCACTGGAGGCTTCTAGATCCAGATCTTCACATGTGAGTACATGACCTGAGATAACTTTGGAAGCCAGGAAAGTAAACATAACCATTGACAGAGGGAAGTTGGGGAGAAAGAGAGAGGGAAGTAGCAGGGTATAATTAATCTGATTAGGGAAATGGGAATTGGGGGCTTCTTTGGGGGTAAGAAGGAGGTAAATAGAAAGGTAGAGAGGAGGCAGGTAAAGAGTGATCTGGTAAGGGGATTGGAGGGCTCCTTAAGGAGACATAAAAGAGGTAAATTTAGAAGGAAGAAAAAGAGATAAAATAAGAAGAAAATCTTAAATTGACACAATTTAAGATTTAATATGATATTTTCTCATCTGAGCTGACAGTGCTATCTCCCAGAACCAATGACTACATAACAAAACCTCAACACGAGACAGGCCTCCTTTTGAGTTGTTGACCAGGCCTATTTAAAACGTTCAGCCTATTGCTGTTGTTCTTGGTTGTCTACAAGGTGTGGAAGGTTAGTTCCTATTGATGAAGATACCATGAATTTCTGAAACAAGGCTCAGAGACTCCTGAGCTGAAACTGATCTAATTGTATCTTCTCAGAGAACTAGCCTTCATGATAACAAAATGCACCATGCAAGCTTCTAAATGAAGGAACTAACAGTCCTACCAAAATCCTAAGGGATTACCAGGCTGGTCATGGATGTGGTACATAGAAGTCAAATTTTGGTAGGACTGTTAATTAGACCTATGTACATCTCTCTTACGATCAACTTTGCTGTCTGGGTTCTCTGGAGTTGTGAACTGTAAGCTGGTTTTACTTTGCTTTATGTCTTAAAAACCATTATGAGTTAGTACATATTATATTTGTCTTTCTGAGTCTGGGTTACCTCTCTTAGGATTTTTTTTTTATAGTTCCATCCATTTACCTGAATAATTCAAGATGTTATTGCTTTTAACCACTGAGTAACACTTTATTGTGTAAATATACCACATTTTCTTTATCCATTCTTCTGGTGAAGGACATCTAGGTTGATTTCAGGTGCTGGCTATGACAAATAATGCTGCTATAAACATAGATGAACAAACATCCATGTGGTATGAGTATGTATCCTTTAGGTATATGCCCAATAGTAGTATTATTGGGTCTTGAGGTAGATTGATTCCCAGTTTTCTGAGAAACCAATGTACTAATTTCCAAAGCACCTGTACAAGTTTACACTACCACCAGCAATGGAGGAGTGATCCCCTACTCCACAACCTCTCTAACATAAGCTGTCATTAGTGTTTTTGATCTTAGCAATTCTGACAGGTATGAGATGGCATCTCAGAGTTGTTTTGATTTGCATTTCTCTGATGGTGAAGGATGTTGAGCAATTCTTTATCCTCTCTGAGGAATAGATGGGTAGTTGGGTTGGGCAAAAGTAAAAGGAGTGGGAATAGGAGAAGGAGAGGGAACTGGGAATGGTATGTAAAATGAAAAAGACTGTTTAAAAGAAAAGAAAAAATAAAATTGAAAAATAAATAAAATTGAAAAATTAAAAAACTAGAATGACCACATTATCTTCCCTAGGTCTGCAAAACCAAATGGAACAAATTCTTTCCCACTTTTCTGCCCTAACTGACAAAGCAGTTGATACCTACATGTCCAGTATTAATGCTGAAATTCCATGTCATTATCTAAGAGAAAAAAATGACATAATTAATACATGGAGAGACTTATAAACCATGAGGGAGGGTGAGATAATGTTGCTTCTCTTTTGATTTATTCTCTTCATTAGCACCTTTGGTGTTATTCCAGTTGATTTGTAATGCAGAATGCTTGTTTATACCGTGTGATGATGTGTCACTGTAATTGGTTTAATAAAGAGCTGAGTGGCCAAAAAGGGAGAAATGTTGTGGGATATTTGCACAATGTGTGAAGATGTATCGCTGTGGCTGGTGTAATAAAAAGTTGAATTGCCAATAGCTTGGCAGGGGAAACAGGTGGATTTCTGGAGAGAGAGGAGAAGAAGATGGGGGATTTAGACATAGAGATTTCACAAGCAAACTTGGAGCAAATTGAACATGTCATACTGAGGAAAGGTAAAAGCCATGTGGTACAGTATAGATTAATAGAAACAGCTTTATCTGAATTATAAGAGCTAGTTGGTGATGAGCCTAAACTAAAAGCCAAGTTTTCATAATTAATATGAAGTCTGTGTCCTTATTTTTGAGTTCCCCAAAAAGTCTGACTACAAAGTTGGGGCCATTTATTTCCTGGAAAGCATATGATTTTTCTTTTGTAAAGCCCTATATTGCAACACAGTTCCAGGACTTTCTCTCTCTGGTATTGCCAGGAGTTTTACAGCAAGTCCAGCTATTTCCCACGTGACTATATTACTAGAGACCTGAGTTGGAGGGACTTTACATGCCCAGGATGACTCTAATCTTGTATTCCCAGCTGAATGTTCATCTGATAAACACTTCTGTGACATCTTCAAACTGCATTTTGAAGTCCTCTTCTGTAACAGAGTCTCGACTCCATATGTGAGTGTCATTGGCTTACTGATATAGATATGAATAATTTTCATTGGTATGGATTTTAAGGTCAATTTTGTTATATGTATATGTATTTTTGATACTGATTAAGGGTAATATTGTGTCCTTCTGTAGTCTTCGATGGAGCTGAAGAATAGATAGATAGTTATAGTTGTTTTCCTTTGTTATGATAAAAGATGAAGTAGATATAAATATTGTAACTGTAATTTTTGCATGGTAACTGTTTTGTTATATGTAATTTTACTATGTTAAAGTTAAAGCCTTTCCTTTTTTGTTTAAACATAAAAAGGGGAAATGATGGAAGCGGGTCTTCTATCAATCTGTTGATTTCATTGGTTAATTAATAAAGAAAACTGCTTGGCCTAATAGGTTAGAAAATAGGTGGGTGGAGTAGACAGAACAGGAAGAAGGAAGTGAGGTAGATGGCTCGGACAATTGCCCTGCCTCTACAACCAGATACGAGGATGCCAGCCAAGTCAGACGTCCTGAATCTTTCCCAGTAAGACACCGCTCATGGTGTTACATTATTAGATATGGGTTAGTCAAGATGTGAATAAGAGGCTGAAAATAATGGGCCAGGCAGTGTTTAAAAGAATACAATTTCCGTGTAATTATTTCCGGTAAAGCTAGCAGGGCGGCCAGGAGCCGGGCGGCAGGAAGCAGCCCGCAGCCTCCTCACTACAGCTTACATTGCTTAACCTTCATATGTCTTTCAGAAAAAGTTTCATTGTTTTTAGATACCAACTGAGGCTAGCTTAGGCATCAATAGGTGGTCTCAATCATGTGGAGAAAGTATACCAAAATTTTTTCATTATAAAAATATTTTCATGGACACAGTGAAATCCAATTCATCCAACACTGAATATGTTTACACATTTTTTATTTCACTGCTAACTATTTCCTTCCAAGTTGTAGTCGAGCCGCTTGTAACAAATTTTCGGGAAATACTTTGCTAAAAAATTATCTCTGTCAGAAATCTGCCTTCTACAACTTCACAGACACACACAGAAATACACACACACAAACACACAAACACCACACAAACACACATACACATTCACACATAAATATGTTAGAAATTAGTTATACATTGGCTGATGGGTACAGAAGCTAAAAGAAAGCTTCCTTTAAAATTGAAGTTGAACCATGTCAGACAAATATATGTGATTTTGCCAATGTATGACTCATTATCCCCCTTGGAAATTAACTAATTTGTAGATCACTTATTTTCATGCTTAGAAGTTTTAATTGTACTATGTAATGAGTGATAAATTTTAAAATAATCAAGTAGAAATGTATTTAATGAAACATCATTTATGTACTAATTCACAGCCTAATATACCTTATCACTGTGAAAATCAGCCCATGAGGGAAGAACAAAATAAAGAAATGTTACTTAGAAATGTATAAATGTTATTTAAAATGTAAGAATATATAGAGAGACAAGTTATTTAAACATATATGAAGAGATGCTTATTCCACAATATATGAAGTTCTAAGTATCTTTATTATTCTAACTCTATTTCTCACTTGTTTTTTGAAAAATGTGAATTTCATATTGTGTAGAGAGTATATGGTTACTATAAATATGTTTATATAAACACACATACATACATATGATTACAAATATAAATTTTTGTACATATATATAGAAAGAGAGAGATGGAAGTTTCCCCAAAAAGAGTCATAATAAGGGGAAATAACATCTTGAGGTTGGTTAGTACATCATTGTAAGATGTGTAAATATCTATGTCAAAGATCTTCTTTCAAATTAGAAGAATAAAACTTTTCTTTATTGACTAGCTCTACTATAATAGATATGTCAAAAGAGTTGAAAATAAGATGCATGACAAAAAATATGTATGTAGCCTGCAGTTTATAAAGTGCCAAGTGGACATCTAAAATAATAAATTAATAAATAATTTGAAATGTTCAATCATGATGTATCCTTCTTAGACTTAATATAGAAGGTAGTTCAGCAAAATTCAGGCTCTAATTTGATTTGACTTTGTCCACCATTATCTAGGTCTTGCCTTCAGAGTTACTGGTTATTAAACTCATTATCACTCCTTGAAAATTAAGCATAAGTACCAATTAAATTACAAAAACTTTACAAGGAATACTGAAAAAATATAAAAGCATGGTGATAATGTTATACTGGCTTGTGGTTGAGGCAGATACTAAGGTAGAGTTTCTAGCTTCAGCAAGCCAGGAATTTGCAAAGGTGATTGAATAATGCTCCCATAAAGCAAGGACTTTATCTTTTGTTTTTTTTTCTTTTTTATCACTATAAGGGGAGCAATTGTTGAGTCATTAAAAGTGAATTGATTTTTATAAATGGTAATATCCAAAAATTGAATAAATTTGGGGAATTAATTTAATGAATCATCTTTAGCGGATATCAGGAGAATAATAGCAATAAGCAGAAGGGAGATGGTGGAAAAATCATTGTCATCACTAAGGGTCTGATGACCTAGAAATGTATTTAAAAGAAAACAAAGTATGGTTTCTTCCAGGACAGGCTCCAAAGCTACAGAGAAACCCTGCCTTAAAAAAACAACAAACAAAAAAGAAGTATGGTTTAGCGGTAAAAAACAATGACATCTTGAATTTTGCATGCAAATGGATGGAAATAGAAAACACCATTCTGAGTGAGATAACCCAGACCCAAAAAGATGAACATGGGATGTACTCACTCATAATCGGTTTCTAGCTATAAATAAAGGACATAGAGCCTATAATTCGTGATCCTTGAGAAGACAATAAGAAGAACCTTCATCTGGCGATGGATGGAGCTAGAGACAGAGCCCCACATTGGAGCACCGGACTGAGTTTCCAAGGTCCTGACGAGGAGCAGAAGGAGGGAGAACATGAGAAAGAAAGTCAGGACCATGAGGGAATCTTCATCTGGCGATGGATGGAGATAAAGACAGAGCCACACATTGGTGCACCAAACTGAACGCCCAAGGTCCAAATGAGGAGCAGAAGGAGGGAAAACATGAGCAAGGAAGTCTGGACTGCGAGGAGTGCTCCCATCCACTGAGATGGTGGGGCTGATCGATTCGGAGCTTACCAAGCCCAGCTGGACTGGGACTGAAAAAGCATAAGATAAAACCGGTCTCCCTGAACATGGCGGACAATGAGGGCTGCTGAGAAGCTAAGGACAATGACATGGGATTTGGACCCTACTACACATACTGGCTTTGGGGGAGCCTGGCCTGTTTGGATGCTCACCTTCCTAGACCTGGATGGAGGGAGGAGGAATTTGGACTTCCCATAGGGCAGGGAACCCTTACTGCTCTCTGGACAGGAGAGGGAGGGGGAGTAGAGGAGGGAGGGGGAGTAGAGGAGGGAGGGGGGTAAATGGGAGGCAGGGAAGAGGCGGCAATTTTTAATAAATAAAAAAATAAAAAATAAATAAATAAAAATAAAACACTGCTTGGCCCATTAAAAAAATAAATAAATAAAAATAAAAACTAAATAGGAATCACATTTATTTAATCTGAGTTACATTATTTAACACCATTAAAAGATAAATTATCTGAATAATAGTAAACAACAAATTTATTTAAGTACATGCATGCATGTGTGTTAACATATATATATATATATATATATATATATATATATATTTGTAATGGTGAGAGACATACAGAATTAAAATAATTATCGAATGATTTGTAACAGAATCTAATTCATAACCCCTGATCAGCAGTACTAGATAATTCCTATCTACTATGCAACAAAATTTAGCCTCTACTGGCAATGTCTACTAAAACATAATTGATTTATAAAAGAGGATCATTCTTTCTTTAAGGATACTGAGGAAATACTGCCCTCTAACTTGTTTGTCTTCCAACCATCCCAAACACTATATAAATGCCTTTCTAGAAGAAATATTAGAAGACAGGTTTTATCACTACTTTCCTTTTTCTAATGTTTAACATAACTCCAGAAACGTCCATCTGACTCTCTTCAGTTCAATTGATTGTTATGAAACCAAATCCTACACCCTCCCCGTGACTTGCTAATAGCTTTATTTAGTTTCCTTGCCACAAGTTCATCATGATTAGGTCAAGCACATTTGATTGAAACTTTCTCTTAGAAAATAGAGCTCAGCTCCACTATTTTGTTCAGCACATATCCCTTCCTGAACTTCTTCAGCCACCAAAAGAATAACTTCCCTATAAATAATTCACCTATTACTTTTTCCATTTATTTCACAGGAACATTTCAGGGGAAATAAAGAAATACACAAAGGAGAAAATAAAGCTAACTGTTTGTGCACCAAATGGTGACTGTTCTGCATGTATTGCTCTATTTCGTTCCAGTATCAATGTTGAGACTGGCTATCAGTACATCCTGTTCTCTTCATAGCTCTGTTCATCAAAAAATGTTTCCTATTACACAACCGTTTCCTCATACTTTCCAACATGGTTCCCACAAAATGGAAGAAAATGTGTCTTTTTGTTTTATAATTCCATTGCACAATCCATGAATATTCAATGAGCACCTACCATTTCAGTACATTAAGTTTTGGGTTTGTATATAAGAACAAAACCATGCTTGGCTTCACATACACTCTATAAGCTATAGAGAAGACTCAAATAACAGGTATTTAAATATGTGAGGTAAGTGGTTAAACGACACAGAGGAAACAAAGAACAGAGCATCATTAGCAATGTGAAAATCAGGAAATGGAATTATATTTTAACTTTTTGCTTATCTGTATTTAGTACCTGCAGGTCACCAGTAATCAATGTTTAATATGTGTTACATTTTATTGTATATGTTATACATGCTTGTGTTGATAGATAAATAAGAAACACAGGCAGAGACAAATGCAGAGACAGAAAATATATGTTCGTATGAATGTTTTTTTTTTATTTCTTTAGCCAAATTTGATTTATATTTGGTGCTCATACTTCCAGAAAAATCTTCAGGTGAGGTCTGTTCCCACTTGTGTCATCTTCTTCATGCTCGAGTGCTCACATAGGCTGAAGCTAGCAATCTGTGCTCTAAGCATTTCCTTTTACAGCCACCACACAGACATACCCTAGTCCTACAAAGTAAAGATTTGTTGCAGCACCATTAGTATTAAAACAAATTCACCTCCCTACCATATCTAATTTCTTCAACCAAAAGAGTGATAGTTGCACATTTTTGTTCCTATCTAAGTCATCAATCTTCGTACATGTTTTCGTTAGTTCTCAGGTATTTGGGGTACAAGAGATAAATTCTATGTGTGCTTTAAATATAGTTATTTTCCCTTCCCAAGGAGAAGAGGAAAGGACAGCCATAACTCAGATATGTTAGCGTCTATCTTCTCTATTGATGGAGAACATCAAATGATATACTAAAATATTCAAGTTGTGTTGTGGTATATTTGATCACACTGTGTGAAAATGTGTCACTGTTTTATTCTGATTAGTCTAATAAATAGTAGGCAGGAGAGGTTAGACAGGACTTCAGGACAGAAAGAGGAACTCTGTTAGAATCTGGGATGGAGGTTTATGCCAGCGACACACGGGAGAAATTGGACATACAGAAGGGAAAAAAAGCAACTGAGCCATATAGCAGAAAGTAGATTAATAGAAACAGGATAGTTTGAGTGATAAGAGCTACCTGGAAACATGCCTAAACTAAAGGTCAAGCTTTCATAATTAATAATAACTCTCTGTGTCATTATCTGGGGTTGGTAGCAAAAAAGAAAATCTGACTACAAGGTTGCTCCAATAAAAGTTGTGTATTAGCTGAAGATTTAATAAGTGTTTCCTTCAGCCTATCTCATTCATGTTCAAGACAACTGAATTAACAGTGATCATCTAGATCATCCTACCAATATAGTGATTGGTAGGATATATATAAATAATATATATATTATTTATGTGTATGTGTGCTTGGTTTGCAAGTTGGTCTGTATACCACATGAAGCTAAAAGAGGGCATCGAATCTCCTGGAACTGAAGTTAACAGATAGGTTTGGGCCATCATGTTTATGTTGGGAATCAAACTGTGGTCCTCTGGAAGAGCAGTCAGTGCTCTTAACCATTGAACCATCTCTTCGACTCCCATTACATTTATATCAACAAACTATTCATTTTGTTTACATAAGCCACCAGGCTAGTATTACAACTTTAATAAGGGAAGTGTATCCGGCCTTCCCAAACTTTAAATGTAAGAACCACATGGCAATAGTAAGCCATAGTAGGAACCCAAAAGTTTAATCACCCACACTAAAGATTTAACCTAACTTTGATAAAACATGATGTGTTAGTTGTAAGTGTTTGCGTTGAAACCCGGTTTACAAATTCAATATTTGGTCATTTATGATCACTTTTCTGCTATAATTTTTAGGCTTTATTGTTTAAGAATTTCATACCTTTGTGTAATGTGTTTTGATCTAGCCCTGCCCCCACTCCTATTTCTCACATCTTCCCATATCTCCTGCCACATTTTCTCCCAAGTTTATGCACTCATTTAAGGCACAGAGTCTACTTAGCTTCTGTCAGCATGCACACGAGCTTAGTGCCATCCACTGAGCAAAAGTGGCTAATTGGGAACTATATCCCTAATAGAAACTCCCCCATCAGCCATCAGTTGCCAGTTACCCCTCAGCTAAAATTAGGACTTCATGAACCCCCTCCTCCGTGCATGCTGGGATTTGGGCTGACTTTATCTGGAGAGGGCTTGTGCAGGCATCACAGCTGCTGAGAGTGCATATCCAACTAAGTGGGGGAGGGTTGGATCAACATCCCTGCCATATCCAGAAAACACAGCTTCACAGCAGTCTACACTTTTTCTTAAAATCTTCCTACCCCTCTTCGAAGATCATGTCAGAGCCCTTAGGAGAGGAGCTGTGATCCAGATGTCCTATGTAGGACTGAGCACTCCTTAGTATCCCATTCTCTGCTTAATGACCAGACGTGAGTCTCAGTATTAATCACCATTAACCACATAAGGAAGTTTCTGTGGTGAGGACTGAGAGCTCTGTTCATTTATGTGTGTAAAGATGGGAACTTAGGGCACAGTTTAATACTACATCCATTTAGCAGAATAGTGGCAGTTGGTTCTCCCTTTGGCACTATGGCTTATCCAATCATGGGTTCTTGGTGGCTAGATAACTTGATAATGTTTTGCTACATTAAGTCATGGGACCCATTTCCCCTATCCTGCCTTCTCAAAATTCAAAAATCTTGAGAAATGCTCTAATCAAAAAGCAGTACGGATGACTTTTAATAGCACAATGTAAAATATAAATGACTTAAATCCTTGACTTATGCACTTTAAATTTTTACCAAATATTCTCACGTCCCATTCTGATAATTGATTGCTATGGGTCTTTTGCTTTATGTTGTATTATGTACTGAGTGACCAGAAGAAAGACTGCTACTCTAGTTAGTGAGCCTATTACCTGAAATGCATTTTAAAATTAATTCTACATATTTTATGGAATTTTTGAATTTTACTTATGAAATTGTTGCCACAATCATACTTGTACACACACACACACACACACACGCACGCACACACACACCATCTTTCACATCTTTGTGATTTTCTTTAAGTAAAAAGATCTTTACTAGCCAACAATGATACATATCTTCATGATAAGTATTGCCATTTTGTAATAAAGTTGCTAGTTTTTGTATATAGGGTTTTATAAATTGATACCATCGTTTACCAATCGGTTATTCTATTACAACAGCATCACAGAAGTTTATCCTCATCTTCATTTAATTTTATTTGTCTCTAGAGTTGTTTTCCAAAGTCTTTCTCTGCTAAATAAATCTTTTGTTTATTCCTATTCCTACTATTTAACTACTGTAGTTCTATTACATATTTTAATGCCTGTTTTATCTGGTTAGATTGTAATACCCCACGATTCTTTTAAAACATTCCATCCTCTGCTTGCGTTAACCCAGCTGAACTTTGAAATACCTTTTATTTAATTCCAAAACCTATTCTAATTTTTGCAACTGCATCAATCACAGAGGCTCATTTGGGCAAACATAATAAGTTCACTATGCAGAAAGCAGATAAGCAAATGCTGTAGGAGCAAATGGTAAAAAAAAATCTAAGCTTACAGGTGAGAGGACCAGAAAAGACCTAAAGCCTGAAGGAAGGCAGGATGGAAAGAAGCTTAATGGGGAGGGAACACCACTGAGGCCAGGTATGCATTGGATGACTGAGTATAACAGAAGACACTTCCTGAGGGCAGGCGATAAGAAAGGCGGACGATGGGATGTCAAAGCTCTTCTGTGAAATGGAATTTTGAGGTTAGAATTGATTCCAAAGACAATAGATTTTTCAAGACTTTAAGTAAATAAATAATGTCAATATTTGTCATGTTTGAAAGTTATCTCTCCTCATGGTTTTGATAATTGATTGGGCTGGAGCAGATATATAGGAAGAACTATTTATGAAACCGTTAAGGCTGGTGTAATGAGAAGAGGTAGCATTGCCTAAACTTCACTCTTCTCCACTCTCAGAGTCTAAGGATGCATTCGAAAAATAGGTACTTTATACCTAATAGTAGAGCCACCGCTCCAGACCTCTGGTTTCCCTGAATTCTTTCAGCTTCGTACAGCTAGGTCAAAAAGAACTTTGTGACATGTTTTAGACTGAGCATTCACTGCTGGAGATTAGGCAGTTAATCCTCTAATTATGGGGATGATAAATTGGGATGAAATGCATTGTGGGATAAAAACACGGAAGACTAGTCTGTCTTAATGGAAACAGCATTAACACAAAGCAACACTTAGGAAAGCTTCTAGGTATCCTGCAATCAGATGTTCTCACTTGGATACTTTCCTAAGTATTCTAATTGCCTCTGCTTTTCAGTAAATGACAGAAGCAAAAGAAAGCAATGTTAGGCCAAGTAAAAAATGAAAACCTCAAATGAACCTGTAACTAGAAAATATATGCTTTGAGGCCTGTATTAACATTCTGGCTTTATGATGAGGATTTTCTCTTTAAAAATTATTTGCACAAGCAATTAAACCAAAAGAGATAGTTCACAAAGCATACCACATGATATTGACTAGCATAGAGAAATAAGCCTGTACATTATCATTTAAAAATTGTGAAAACAAAGATGTTTCAGAAATGTATTAATATTGGAAAATTAACAGCAGAATTTATATAAACCAGGTTGATAAAAAAAATCTATACAATAATATTAAAATAGTGCCAGCGGCATGGTAATTATATCAGATTATTATATCTGGTATTGTCAGAAACCATGGAACAGTTAAAGTTATCATGTTTCACAGGAAATCCTAAAATCAGTAGTAAAGAGATTTTCTTCCAAGTTTCACCAACTGAGTGCTCACACTTCCCCGTCAATCTGATTCTTTCCAAAATCAGAGTTCCCACCAGGAATTTATGCCAATTGTTATTCGGCCTATCTTCCTTAGTGAGACTTTCTCAGGGAAGGTAAGTTAGTGGTCATGGGACATTCAGAAACTGCACATTCAGCAACTGCAGTTGCAGCTGCTCTCTGTCGCTGCTGTCATCTCAAGGCTTTTCCAAGGCCCTGGCTAAAGAGGTCCTGGCACCTGGCAGTGACAAATTAGGGGCTCCGAGTGATTCCCATGCAAGCAAATAAAGGCCAGGAGAGTCAGACCTTCACACAATGCTAACAATGTAACATATCACCACCCTCACATAGCTTATGCCTGTTTCATGCATGTAAAGATAAATAGCATTGCTAAAAGCAGAAATAACACTTTTGAACACGATTTTTGATGAAATGGTTTCCCTCAATGCTGCTAACAACAGGTTGTCTTCACTAGGTGGGGTAACAGCATTGCGTGCATAGCCTTGCAAGAGACATTGAAAATGTTCCTGTAGATTAATTTTGTATTAAAATTAGATCCTACTTTGAAATATGAAATAGTTGAAGTAACTAATTTGCAATGCCTCGGTGAAAAGTTTGCCAACCCTAATTAACTCCTCCAGTCTCATAAGACTTTCTCAGTTGGCCCAGAAATATGTCTATAAGAATTGTGAAGAGAAATTAAACTCCGTTACTGTTACTGGCATAAATAGTAACAAAGAGATAAGTAGAAAAATCAGCCTTTACCAAGGGTGGATATTAAGCTGAGATGGCAATGAAGGCTGTGGGCCCAGAATAACGTTATCATTTGCAACCGAGTCACTTATGCAGCATAGCATATTTTCCTTCATATACAGTCACTTTGGATTTCTGGGTTTTCAAGATGTTTGAAATGAAGTATATGTTTACAGGAAAATGGCTCTTTAGACATTTTCCTTATTCAACTGTACCTAGGTAAACTGGCATAGATAATTGTTGCTGCAATTTCTTAAAAATGTTGTCATTAAAATGAGAAATAAAAAATGGTCCATTCAAAATAAGAAAATCATTCTTTCAGCTTCAAAACATCCAACACTTTCTGTTACCTGTCCTCAAATCAGCAAAAGCTCTGCATTTGATTCCTCTGCCAGTTAGGTGACATGAATACTACTGGATCTGCCAACACCAAGAGATGGAATATAACAATTCATTAGAAACAATTAATTCACCCATATTTTTAGAGACACTGAAATATGATTCCATCCCTGGTATTGGGCAACCACAGTATTCTTTCCATGAGTCTCTGTAAGTCAGAAAAGATGATAGAAAAGCCTTAGAAAGGTCAAACTGTCAATGCTAGGTCTGGAGCAAGTGGACTGATTTGGTCCCTGGGCTTCGAGTCTCGGCCATGTTAGTCATTGCCTAGACCTCAGTGTGGGGACAAGCCAGAAGTCTACATGCCTAGGAGCCCTTAGCTACTGTGAGAATTTAAAACTGTGAACCAGGATACATAAAATTCATCTTGGAAAAATGAGATCTCTTCACTACTTTTTATTTTCTGAGCTTAGCTTTGACCTACTTTACTTTTTCCTACATAATCTGTATAATTTATAAAATAATTTCAGAGTCCAAAATGAATAGAAATACATAACTGATTAGATTGTATAAGTTTATCCTAGGCATATTTTATGTGCATACAGCATTGAAGTTTGAAAATAGTAGTTCTTGATTTCTATTCATAAGACAAAAATAATTTGATATATTTGATTTAATGTGCATTTCTCATCAGTTGCTTTAGTCTACAATAAATTAACATTTCTCCCATCAAAAGACATTCCCCAAGTGCCTGCTTATCAAATATGCAGTCCTCCTTTCCCTCCCTGTCCGGGAGTCTAATCCTGATATCTGAAGATTTGTGCTGCATCTATTGTTCTCCCCACAGGTATCCCAACCCCACTCCTCCTCCTTCGGAGCTCAAGCACCTCCCTCTGAGGACTTAGATTGAGTGTTTTCTCATTCTT
Source organism: Arvicola amphibius (assembly GCF_903992535.2). NCBI lineage: Eukaryota > Metazoa > Chordata > Mammalia > Rodentia > Cricetidae > Arvicola > Arvicola amphibius. The sequence goes on from NC_052047.1 coordinate 78,912,081, forward strand.
TTACTTCTTCCTCCTTCTGAGAACCTAATGCCATCATATGAGTATCTCTCTGAGTACCCATATGCCTCTTTTGGGGCATTCATCTCCACTTTTCCTTAGCATGTTCTCCTAAAATTCTGAGAACTTAAATCAAGAGCCTGTGTGAAGGACAGACTGTCTGCTCTTGAAATTAGAAGCTGTGCTTTTTCATAGCAAACCCGGACCACCTCTTTTATCTCGAGCACTCCTCGCCATCGAGTAACCACAAAACTTAGCTTCAATCATCACCAAGCTAAGCCAGAACCTGCCAAGCTCTGTTACCAGCAAATAGAGATCCAAATACCAACTCAATAAAGTAGTGACAAATAGCAATACCAAAGTACATAATCAATGGTCCAACTCCAGATACTCAAGTTCCATCATAGAAATACATGCAACATGAAAAGTCAAGACAATAAATCTTTTCAAAATTATTAATTCCATAGCTATTATCCATTGTGAGAGCAAATTAGATAATATTCAAGACCTTGAATGCAAAATAACAATTGTGAATCTGTTCACAAAACTCAAAAGAGGCATAAATAAATACTGGAATAAAGATCAATAAAAGTATAAACAACTGATTGAATAAGGAAAAATGTCAAATCATAAAACCAGAAATAGAAATACTAAAGAATATCCCAATTGAAATGAGTAATTCAGCAAATATAATACGCAGTAGAAAACCTAACCAATAAAATGGATTCATTTTAAGACAGACTATTAGGCATGAATTTATAGTAGAGGAACTGGATTATTCAATCAAAGAAAATGATAAATTTTGAAAAGAATAGAACATACAGGATCTTTAGAAACCAAGATAATGACAAAATCTACAAATAAGAATAGAAGTAGGAAAAAATCCATATCAATGGCATAGAAAATAATTTCAATAAAATCATAGAAGAAACGTTTCTAAATCTGGAGAAAGAGATGTCTATACACATGCAAGAATCATACAGACCACCAAATAGACCAGACCAGAAAGAAAATTCCCTGTGTCATATAACAGTGAAAACATCAAGTGCACAGAACAAAGTGAACATCCTGAAAGCTTCAGGAGAGAAGGCTCACATATAAAGGTATCTGAGTCTTCGATGAAAACTTTAAAAATCATAATGCTTAGACTAATTTTGTACATGTTCTGAAAAAGCACAGATAGCAACCCAGAGCACGGTACCCACCAAAGCAATCTGTCATAACTGAAAAAGAAGCTTACCATAATGAAAATAAAGATAAGTGTACTCATGACCACCAATCAGCCCTAATGAGGGCAAAGGAAAGAATACCTCAGACCCAAGAAAGAATGTTTTCAAAACGCTACAGGTGAAAACAATCAGTGTTAGATAACTGACAAAGCAAAGAAAGACTAGGATAACAAACATCAAGAAATGCACAAAATAGAACTAATCAATAATGATAGATACTTTGAATATCAATTATCTCAACTCCCTCCAAAATCAACAACAAAACAAGAGGGTTCACAAATGCTAGTCTTAGCTACAACAATAAGAAAAGGGAATAAAAGGGATACAAACAGGGAAAGAAGTAAAAAGAAAACTTGTTAAATGATTTATGTTTAAAAGATCCTAAAGATTCCACCAAAAATCTCTTACAGCTGGCACGCAGTTTTCAAAACACGGTAGAATACAAAATCAACACAAAAAATCAATAATCTTCCTATATAGCAGTGACAGGTATACAGGGGGAAAAATCAAGAAAACAGTCCCATTCACAATAGTCTCCAAACTAAATAAAATACCTAGGACTATACCTAATTAAAGAGACAAGAACTTCAGACCCTGAGTCAAGGAACTGAAGAAAACACAAAGAGATGGGAAAACCTCCCATGCTCACAAGTTATAATAATTAACCTCATGAAGACATCCATCCCACCAGAAGCAGTATACACATTCCACGAGAGCCGAACTCCAGAGTCATCCTTTACAAACAGAAAAAATCCGAAATCTTATGCAGAATCACCAATTACAAAAACAAACCTAACCAATCTGAACCAAAAGAATACTGCAGGCATCACCACACCTACTTTCAAGTTCTATTACTGAGCCATGATAATAAACCATTGTAGTACTTATACAGACAGAGACATGTGGAACAATGGACGGGATCTCTATTCGATTAGGTCTAGGTATAAATCATAAAACTATAGCTGCCTGAATTTTAACAAAGATGCCAAAAACATATGATGGAGGAGGGTCATCTGTCTATGTGTTACTTTCATTGATTAATAAAAAAAAACTGCCTTGGCCCTTTAATAGGACAAAAAATTAAATAGGCGGAGTAGACAGAACAAAATTGTGAAAAAAAAAAAGTCAAACAGACACCTCAGTCAGTGGCCATGCTTCTCCTCTCTGAGTCAGACACAGGTTAAAAATCTTCCTGGTAAGCCACCACCTCATGCGTGGTGCTACACAGATTACTAAATATGAGTTAAAACAAGATGTAAAAATTAGCCAATAAGGTCCTTGAGAGCACAGTCCGGTGCTCCAATGTGGGGCTCTGTCATTTTCTCCATCCAACGCCAGGTGAAGGTTCTATGGTGATATGCAAGATATTCATGAGTATGGCAATAGGATCTGGACATTTATGGCTCCCTCTCCTCAGCTGCCCAAGGAACTAGCTGGGGGCATCTTCCTGGATACCTGGGAACCCCTCTAGAGTCAAGTCTCTGCCAACCCTAGAATGGCTCCCTTAATTAAGATATATAATTCCTTGTTCCCATATCCACCCTTCCTATATCCCAACCATCCTATTCCCCCAAGCTCTCCCCATCCTCCACTTCACACTTTTCTCTCCCCATTCCCCCATCCCCCCATCCCACCCCACCCCCAAGTTCCCATTTTTTGTCTGGCAATCTTGTCTACTTCCAATATCCAGGAGGATAACTATATGTTTTTCTTTGGATTAACCTTCTTATTTAGCTTCTCTAGGATCACGAATTATAGGCTCGATGTCCTTTATTTATGGCTAGAAACCAATTATGAGTGAGTACATCCCAAGTTCATATTTTTGGGCCTGGGTTACCTCACTCAGGATGGTGTTTTCTATTTCCATCCATTTGCATGCAAAGTCCTGACCGTGAGTGGTGTGTTCACCCATTGAGACAGTGGGACTGAACTAACGGGAGACCACCAAGTCCAGTTGGAATGAGACTGATGGAACAGGCGACCAAACCAGACTCTCTGAATGTGGCTGACGGTGGAGGAGGACTGAGAAACCGAGGACAACGGCGATGGGCTTGGACTCTTCAGCATGGACTGGCTCACTGTGAGCCTTGTCAGCTTGGTTGCTCACCTTCCTGGACTTAGGGGGAGTTGGGAGGACCTTGGACTTAACATAGTGAAGGGAACTCTGATGGCTCTTTGACCTGGAGAGGGAGGGAGTGGGGGTATGGGTGGAAGGGAGGGGAGGAAAGGGGGAGGAGGAGGGGAGGAGATGGAAATCTTTAATAAAAAATGAGAAAAAAAATAAAAAATAAAAAACCCAATTTCCCTGATTAAAAAAAAAAAATTAGCCAATAAGAGGCTAAAACTAATGGGCCAGACAATGCTTAAAAAAATATAGTTTCCATGTAATTATTTCAGGTAAAACTTGCCGGGTGACAAAAAGCAGCCCGCCGCTCCCATCACAACAAACATACTTGGAAGATAAGTTAGCATCTTCAACTATCTGTGCTTAGAAAACTAGATACCAGTCGGTAACAATCTGGAAATAAACCCTCATGGCTCACGCTGTACAAAACGCAATGAAGCCCTTCTCTTTCTGTCTCTGGAATAGCCAGTTCATTGCCCACGCCCAAAGGAGGCAATGTCTAACTCATTCTCTGACTACTCATTTCATCAATACGTATTGATTCATTTGATTTTCATGTTCTTTTCTTGCTGTGTTTTCCGATAAACTTATTCATTTGTAATATGTTAATTACTTTCCAGTAAACTTTTTTATGTCATGATTTTGTAATTGTATTGTTTCTCTTTTTTGTGGCTAGTCTTTCCATAGGCTTTCCTTGGTTCTTTCTGAGAACCATATTCCAGTTATTAATATTCTCTATATTGACGTAAAGGAGATAATTTTCATTGATAGCTATCTTATTAAATATTTCCTAACTACATATTCAAGCGAAGCTGCATTCTGATGTGCTTTTAACAGGGACTTCTTTCTTTTCAATGTTTCTTCTCTCTCTTCTGTGATTTCCATGAATCTTATAGAGAAAATGGATATTAAGTTGTTTCATATTTGGTTGTATTTTAATTATCTTCTCCAATATTCTTTTGGTCCAAATCCTGAGCAATATAAAATAGCCTCCAGGTGAGATTTATGAGATAATTTGCTACGTTATTTATTATGATCTCAGAGAAATTGGTTTCCAATTTTTTATATAACTGACAATTTTTCTAGTGTCTAATATGTGGTCCCATAATATGCCCCTGTATTTTTTATTTGGGTCCCACTAGCTCAGTCCAACATTTACTCTCAAAAATGTCTATTTAGTTAAGAGAGAAATCTTTAATTAAATAAATATAGATTCTAATAAATCATCTCTAATAGATGTACAAGTTTTACAGAGTCATTTAATGCAATACCACAAAGATATGCTTTATAATGTTTAATACCAAAAGGAAATAAAGAGGGAAAACTAAGGCAGTCATTATTCTTAGTAAACAACCAGCATATAAACACAAAATAAAGTTGACCAATTCTGCTGTATTACTGTCGTAATATAACACTATGTTTTTGTGAAGGTTATAGAGAATATTGGGCCTTTTGATTACAACCTAAAAGCTTTTACAACTATGTTGATGTTTAGAGAATACAAAGAAAGAATGCTTTACAGTACTTCCTTAGTCGACTGACTTGCATAGACAAAAGAACAAGAGAACAGGAGAGAAGGATAACCTGAATGTCCTATATACTATTTCTCCAAAATAGTTCTTTTTTCCATGTACTTTGTGAGAGTGAGTTATGTGGCCAATGATTTGGTGTCCTGTTCTCAGAGGAGGCCTACAATTCAGGAAACTTAGCAAAGAACTAAATGAGATAAAAGTCTGAGCCAAGTGGATTTGTGAGGGGCAAGAAGATCGGGAGGAGGAAATACTAAACATATAAAGCAGTGGTTCTCAACCTTTCTAATGCTGCAACCCTTCTATAAAATTTCTCACGTTGTGGTGACCCTCAACCATTAAATTATTTCATTGCTACTTCATAACTGTAATTTTGGTACTGTTATGAATCGTTATGTTATACAGGTTTTCTGTCATGTGGCCCCAAGAGGATCACAAACCACAGGTTCAGAACCTCTGAAGTGAAGTGTCTAAAACGTTAGGCTGGAAGAGCTGAGAAAGTAGTAAGACTGGCCTGTGTTTGGAGAAGTCTGAGAAACAAGACAAAGGATTTCTCCAACATTTTGGTCTCAGAACTAATTGTATTCTTAAAATAACTGAAAACCTCCATAGTTGTTTTTGTATTGTTTTTATATGCTGGTACAATGTACTAGAAAGTAAAACAGAAAATATATTGTTTGATATCATGAATAGTGAAGTCACTGTATTTTTAAATGTTTGTGAATGTAAGCCTTACTTACCAAATGACATAAGATGTATTTATTAGCTTGAATGCCTCCCCTCCAAAATTAAGATGTTGTCAGTGGGCTCAAAATAAAAATGGGGTCTTTGAAAATTATTTTTTTTTAAAAGCAAAGCCAGGAATCCTCTTCCTCATTGATAGGATATAATGCCTTTTGAAAGAGCTTGTTGAAAGTACTCCATTCTTTTGCCTTTGTGCTTGAGAGATCATGGATTTTGTAGCCTCCAGTTGGCTTGGGATTCAACACAACATTTTGGAAATAAAGAGTGCCAAACAACTAAACTTATTCAACCTTACTCTTGGAGTAGATAATCTCCAGGACTCAGAGGAAATAGTTTTCCTTATTTTATAAATTCTTTCATCTCAGGTATTTTTTGCAATTGTACAAATAAACTAGTTAAATTAGTATTGTTTAATTTTTCTTCAACTCTCTATAATTGGCTAGACAAAAGAGAACAGTATTTCTGTTCCCATGGTTTCTATGCCCAAACTATTGCAGTGTGTGGTAGCAGATATGTGAAGATATCTATCCTCGCGGATCTAGAGTTGGAAAGGAGATGACTATTTTAATACATTTTTCAGATACTTTAGAAAAATCTTTCTTTTGTGATTCTACAAAGATTCAGTAAATGACAAATATTTAAGTGATGGAATCAACTAAAATGTGAAATTTGACAAAAATCTACTTGAAGAGGTGGGTTCATTTGTAACAAAGACATATTACTTCATCATACAAGGGAAATATTTTTTTTAAAAAAATCTTATTGTGATGATCATGATGCAGGTCACCTGACTTCTAGCTAACAGATGATTGATGTGGTGGATCAAGTGAGAAGATAGAGTTAGTGGGCTTCAGGTTTGGATTAGAAAATAACATTCATGAGGTTGTGCTAGATAGAAAAAGAAGAGTTAAGAATGAACATTTAAGCAGCAGAATTTTTAAAACATATAAATGCATCTTATAGCAATACCAGAAGCAACTGCTGGAATTGGGGGTGATGTGAACAAGCAAAAATATGTTTCTCAGATCAGAATAACAAGAAATGAGCTTTAGAATAGAATTCAGAAAAGTACTTGGATACAATAGAACCAAGTCCCTTGCTTTCTTGAGACTCATGGTTTAATTAAATATACAATGAGAGCATTTAAAAAAATCATAAAGTGAGCCAGTAAATTTCAAAAATCTCATGTTACATGATGACTATATTTTGCTACTTTATTGCCCTTAATGTTCTATACCTGTTAAGAATGAATTTGTCCTGTTGAAATAGGTCAGTGTCATTGTCTAATGGTTGGTAAAGAAAGATAAACAAAATAGGAAAGCTTAATTATTTTGAAAATGTTCTTATTTGAGTCTTTTAAAAATATATTAATTTGAACTGCTATCAAAATCTAGGTAAAAGGAATATTTACAATATCTGAAATACATATATACATAAAATTATCTGATATATCAAGCTGATTAATTTCTGTGATATAAGTAATATAAGGGCTCACCTGGGGAGAAAGTTTCAATGAAGGATTGTTACATTGGCCTGATCAATGTTTCTCTTAATTGAATTAATTCAGTTGGGAAGACCAACTCTGAATAAACAGCACAGTTTCCCTGGCTGGACCAGGAATTGTAGAAGTGTGAAGGAAGCTAGCTGAGTGTTTGTGAGCAAGCAGGCAGGAGTCCTCATGTTTACTTGCTCTCTGCTTTTGACTGTGGATATGATCATTTAAATTCCTGCCTTGACTTACCAGCAACAATGGGCTCTATCTGACTGGAAATTATAACCTGAGTATATCGTTTCTCTCTCCTCTGGGGTGCTCTTTGTCAGGGGATCTCATCACAGCAAATAAATAAATAACACTCAGACGCATTCTATGACCAGACACAAACAAGAGCACCCTTAACAGAGTAACCTTGGATCTTCTTTGTTTTGCCTTCAGCAGGCAGAGTTTTTCTTGTCTGTGAAGTAGGTGAAGAGTGAGAACAGATAATTATTTTTAAGGACAGCTGGGACTGAGTATTAGCAGCTAAAGACATAATAAGTTACTTACTGCTTCACAATAATTAAGTTACAGAACATTAATGATAACATAGGCTGAATTTAAATGAGTTTTAGAGTGCTTGCTTATAGTAGACTGAATTTCAAAGTGTTCATGTTTCCTTTCTCTGTTATCTTTCATCATGGTGTCTTAAATGAACCTTACATTTTCCAAGCAACTCTGTCCATCCCTGTTTCAAAGAGAACTTAAATAAATAGTATGCCTTTTATAATTCTGTTTGTAACATTGTTTGCTGTTTTGTTTTGCTTTAAAATATTATTTATTAATATAAATTACATTCTATACATACAAATCTATGTGTGTGCATGGATATATGTGGTTAAAATGCCATTATCACATTTGGGCTGAAAATAGTCACCGAAGAACATAGAATATCTAACAAAAATCCCAATATCAGACACAAGAAACTTCCACTTCAAGCATGGATTAGGGAAGTCCAAGAAACTCCTACACAGTATAGGCCATTGCTGTTCACCTTGAGTGCCTTCCAGAGGTTAAAAGTGAGTCTCTATTGCTGATGACACTTGTCGTTTCAGACACAAGACCCAGAGAATTTGAGCTGTTTTTGACATAAAAACCTCCTTTCTGGAGTTCTAATGTACCAGAAGATGCCATGCAAGCTTCCAGAGAAGTCTCACAAAATGGTTGGTTTTTTTTCTTACTAAAAATACTTTTCTTTTAATACAATACATAGTGATTACAATTTCCCTCCTCTTACTGTAACAGGTTCCCCAGACCTTAGCACAAGTGAATCCATGATGGAAGTACCATTCAGATCATAAAATTCAGCACATGGAGAGCAGTACCTACAAAAATTAAAACAAAGACCTAATCCATCAAAGCTCATAATTCTTAGAAAGTATTCAAATATACCAACCTTGCTTTTAGGCTTCTGTAGCTCTGCTTCTGGTTGACTGTTCTTGTTAACTGACGTATGTCAGTCCAGAATATGCTTTTCTGTGTTGCGTAAAAGTTCACCCTGAGAAAGACTCAGGGCTACACTGAGATGCCAAACACCCAGTGCAGTCACCAGCCTGCAAATAAAAACCCTCTATTGGCTTAATCCTGTGCCCAAGCTGACTTCTTTGGTGAATAATCCATAAACCTCAACCTTCCAGTTCTTTCCTACCTCCTCTTCCCTCCAGATTCACAGCCTTTCTGTCTCTGTTAGAAAACAAACAGGCATTTAAGGAATAATATATATATATATATATATATATATATATATACATATATATATGTACATACATATATATATGTATATATACATACATATATATATGTATATACATATATACATATATATATGTAACAAACAAATGAGACCATAACATAATAACCAAACAAGAAAACTGTGCCAAAGAAAAAGCATAAGATCTCATAAACACATATGCCAGGAAAAAAATACAAGATGTTCATATGCAGACACCCAGGAATCCCATAAAAAAACCCAAAAAACAAAAATTCATAATATATACATGAAGGACCTTTAAGATTAAAAAAAATCTCTGACTCAACCACATGAGATAAAGAAATTTCAAAGATGCCATTGGGTTCATTTCATGTTGGCGATCTACTGCGAGGCATGGGGCCTACCCTTAAGAGTAGTTTGTTTACCTGGTGCAACATCCATGAAGAAAACTAATTTTTCATTTGCAAGTAGCTACCGATTGTAGATAGCTTTTGGCTAACAGATGGAGGCATGCATCTACTTCTTTCAGACCTAGAACCCCTTCTGTTAAAGACCTGTGCAGTCCCTGCATATGCTGCCACTGTCTCTGTGAGTTCATATTTATACCAGCTCTCAAGAGTCTAGAACACCTTGATTCCAACTTCTCCAACTCTTACATTATTTTCACTTCCACTTCTGCAAAGTTCCTTGAGCCCCAAGAGGAGGTATTTGATGAAGATATTCCTTTAAGGCCTGAGTGTTTCAAGGTCTCTCACACTCTGCATATTGTCTGGCTGTGACCCTCTGTATTTGTTGCCAGTGTGAAACTTCTCTGTTGATGGCTGAATAAGGCATGGATTTATGAGTATAGAAGAATGACCTTAAGAGTCACTTTATTGCTACATTCCTTTAGCACAAAAGAAGTATTTGGTCTTCTCCTAGTCCCTAGCCTCTACAGTCTGATTATTAGCTGCACAAGCAATTCTGGGTATGGGCTCCATTTCATGCAGCGGGCCTCCACTCAATTCAGATATTGGTTTGTTACCTCCACAAGCTTTGTTCTTTTAGTGTACCAGCATGTCATGTAAGCAAGTCATTCTTGTAGACTGAAGGGTTTGCCGATAGGTTGGTGTTTACCTTTTTCCTTTGGTAGCATATAAAATACCTTCCAGTATCATAAATAGCAAATAATCTAGGAATGAAATCTCTACATAGGTACCAGTTCTACGTAGGGATCAGCTTGACACCTCCATGTTCACTGAGTTCGATCACAGGGCCTCACCATCTGTTTATGGGTTGTCATCAATAGCCTTGGCAGCAGCATGGTTTGTTTGGCAGTTCACATGGGACCTCACAGTCAAGAACTCAATTAGATATAACCCATTCCCAGTACCGGAAGCTTCATTTGGTGACAAGAGATATCCAGTTGTGTCATCTCTGTCTTCTCCATTGTTTGAGATTTCATTTAGATTACCTTAATATATCTATATATTTTAGGAAAATTCTACTGTATTAGGTTCAAGAGCCAGGCAAGGGGTTGGAGATTGAAACACACACATAGAGAAACAGGTAACTCCAAGAATGTCCCAAGAATGCCCCCTTTATTGTGTTTCAGGGAAGCTTATATAAGGTCTCCTTGACTAATGGTCATGCCCTAACTCTCAGTTGCAAGCCTACTAGAAACCACTACCCTGCCATCAAGAACATCTGAGGGTCTCATGCTCAGAGTAGCTGCAAAACAGGTTTACTCCAGCAGGCAGGGAGGTCACAGGAAATTCAGGGTCTGGTGGTCCACAGTCCCCAACAAAAGAGTTCAAGGTTATCACCCCATTTTCTCTTCTATTAGGGTCAGTGTACTTAGATTTCTGTTCAGGTCTTTGTTCCATTTGGAGTTGAGCTATGTGTATGATGGTTCTATTTAGAGTCTTCTACATGAAGCCTACAATCATCCAGTTTGACAAGCACCAATGCTTAAAGATGCTATCATTTCCAGTTTGTATTTCTACCTACTTCATCAAAACTCAGGTGTCTATAGATGTGTAGGTTTATGTTTGAGTTTTCAGTTTTATTCCATTGATCAAGCTGTCTTTTTCTAAGCCAATACCATGGGCTTTGACATGTTTGCTTCTTTGTTTGGTTGATCGTTTTTTGTTTATTCTTTTTCTTTGCTTGCTTAGAGTGTTTTGGTTATTGGGGTTGTTTTTGTTTTGCTATAGCTCTGCTGTGCAGTTTGAGACTGGGAACATTGTTACCTCCAGCAATTCTATCATTCAGGTGTGCTTTAGCTATTCTGTTTTCTGTTATTTCCATATAATGCTGAAAAGTGTTATATCAAAATCTGTGAAGAATTCTGTTGGAATTGTGATATGATTTGCATTGAGTCTGTAGATTTCATTTGGTATAATAATCTTACTGATCTATGAGCATGAGATCTTTCTGTCTGCTTATATCTACTTCAATTTCCTCATGTCTTAAAATTTTTATCATCCAAGTTTTTCACTTGCTTGCTTAGAGTTACCCCCAATAGAGTGTATATTCTTTGATGATATGGGAAAAAATATTTTCCTGGATTCTTTCTCAGTCTGTCATTTGAATATAGGAAAGCTACTGATTTTGTGATTTACTTTATTTCATATTAATTTACTCAAACATGTTTGTCAGCTTTAGGCGTTTTCTTGTGGAATTTTTAGGGTCACTTGTATATACTATCAGATCATCTGCAAAAAATAATACTTTGACTTCTTAACTTTCTCCCTGTATCCCCTTGATCTCTTTTAGTTGTCTGGTTGTTCTTGCTCAGATTTCAAGTACTAGGTTGAATAGGTATGGTGAGAGTGAAAAACCTTGTAATGTTCCTGCTTTTAATGGAAATGCTTTGGCTTCTTTCCATTTAAATTGTTCTCAGCTATGGGTTTGTTGTAAATTATCTTTATAGTGTTGAGGTATATTCCTTGTATCCTGAATCTCTCTAGGACTTCTATCACGATGGCATGTTGTATTTTGTCAAAGGCTTTTTATGCATCTAATAAGGTGATAGGCATTTTTATCTTTTAGTCTGTTTCGATAGTAAATTACATTTATCAAATTACAGTTGTTAAAGCATCTCTCATCTCTAGGATGTAGCCTAATTGATCATATGGGTGGCCATTTTGATGTGATACTGATTCAGGTTGTAAATATCTTATTGAGAATGTTAGCATCTATAAGGGAAATTATACTATAATTCTCTTTTGTTGAGTCTTTATGTGCTTTGTATATCAAGACAGCTGTGACTTCATAAAACAAATTCAGTAATGTTGATTCTGACTCTATTTTGTGGAAAAATTTGACAAGTATTGGCATTAACTCTTCTTTGAAAATATGGTAGAATTGTGCACTAAAACCATCTGGCCCTGGACTTTACTGGCTTGGAAGATATCGAAATACTGGTTTGGTTTGGTTTGGTTTGGTTTGGTTTGGTTTGGTTTGGCACTATACGTATGTCCAAACTGTGTATCTGATCTTGTTTTAACTTTTATAAATGGTATATATCTAGAAAATTATCCATTTTTATAGATTTTCAAATTTGGTGGAAAGCAAATAAAAGTATGTCCTTATGATTATCTGGATTTCCTCAGTATCTGTAGTTACAGCCCCTATTTTGTCTGCAATTTTATTCAGATCTTTTCTCTCTATGTTTTAGTTAATTTGGCTAAGGGTTTGGCCATCTTACTGATTTCTTTTCTCAAAGAAAGATCATTTAATTTCCCTGCTTCTTTGAATTGATTTTGTGTTTCTATTTGATTCCAGCCTTGAGTTTTATTATTTCTTGCTATCTACACCACTTAGGTGTCACTTATTCTTTTGTCTAAAGCTTTCAAGTATACTCTATAGTGATCTGTATGAGATCTCTCCAATTCTTTTTTAATGTTGACACTTATTGCTATGACATTCTCTCTCAGACGCATCTTCACTGTGTCCCTATAAGTTAGGGTATGATGTGTTTTTATCTCCATTTAATTCTAGAAAGAATTTTATTTCTTTTCTGACCCATTTGTTTTTATTAATTAGAGATTTGTTCAGTGTCCATGACTTTGTAAGCTTATTGTTTCTGTTGTTTCTGTATTTTTTCTTGTCTGTGCTGGTCATATAGGATACAGCATGGTATTTCAATTTTCTTGTACCTTTTGGGATTTGTTTTGTGTCTGTGTATGCAATTTTGAAGAAAATTCCATGAAGTGCTGAGAAGAGGGTATATTCTTTTGTGTTTGGGTAAAATGTTCTATAAATATCTGCTAGGTCAATTTGATTCATTTGATTGAGCATCAGCATTTCTCTGAAAGTTTGGTTTTTGTCTGGATGACTTGTATATTGGTGAGCACCTTTATATTGAAGTCACCCCTATCACTGTTAGGGTCAGTCTATAAATTTAGTTGTAGTATTGTCTCCTTTATGAATTCAGGTGCCCTTGTATTTGGTGCATACATGCTAATAATTGCAATATTCTCTTGGTGGATTTCTATTTTGATGAGTTTGTACTGGCCTTCCATCTCTCTTCTGATTAGTTTTGATTGTAACTCTATTCTGTCACATATGAAATACCTAAAGCAGTTTTTTTCTTAGGTTCATTGTTTGATTATATTTTTCTAATTTTTAACTTAGGTGATGTCTGTCCTTGATGTTAAGGTATGCTTCTTGGATGAAACAGAAGAATAGATCACATCTTCTGTTAGTCGATATCTTCTTATTGGGAAATTAAGACCATCACTGATACTGTTATCAATCAATGGTACCTGTTGATTGTCAATATTTTATTGTGGTAGTGTGGGGTTTTCTCCCCTTCTTTTAATTTTCTGGTTTGATACTATTTACTTCCTTACTTTCTTGGGTATTGTTAGCCTTGTCAAGTTGAAGTTTTCCTTCTAGTGCCTTTTGTAATGCTGGATTTGTAGACAGATGCTGCTTAAATTGGTTTCTATCAGGGATGTCTTTCTCCATCTATAGTGACTGAAAATGTTGCTGGCTATAGTAGTCTGAACTGGCAACTGTGATCTTTTAGAGTTTGGACATATGTTTAGGACCTTCTGGCTTTTAGAATCTCCATAAAGAAAACGTCAGCAGTTATTCTAATAGGTTTGCCTTTATATTTTGCTTGATTTTTCCCTTGACATTTTTAATATTCTTTCTTTGTTCTGAGTGTTCAGTGTTTTGATTAATGCATCCCCAGAGAAATTTCTTTTCTAGTCCAGTCTGTTTGGTGTCTTGTATACCTTTTACATCTTGATTGTCACCTCTACTTAATTAGGTAGGGTAAATTTTCTTCTATGATTTTATTCAAAATATTTTCTATGCCTTTCACTCAGGTTTGTTTTCTTATGCCTATTTCTATTATTCTTAGATTTGGTCTTTTTATAGTATTGCAGAATTTCTGGATGTTTTTAGGCTGAAATTTTCTATATTTACTCTTTTATGGGTGTCTTTGTTTTTTCTATCTTGTTTTTAATGCCTTAGACTCTCTTTTACATCTCTTCTGTTGGTGAGGTTTTTCTCTGAATTTCCTATTTGCATTCTTAAATTTTTCATAGTCAGATTTCCCACATGTTGGGTTTTCTTTACTGATTCTATTGCCATTTTCATGTCATGAACTGTTTTTTTATTATTATTTCATTTCATTGTTTGTGCTATCATAGATTTCTTTAATGGATTTGTTCACTTCCTCATTAAGGGCCTATAATATATTCATAAAAGCTATTTTGAAGTCCTTGTGCTATGCTCAGTTATATTGCATTTCCCAGGGCCTACTGTGGTAGGGTTGCTGAACTATAGTGGAGACATAGCATCCTGACTATCATTGAATGTGTTTTTGTGCAGTTATGTTTGGTATAATGCTAATTCTAGGCTCAGATATCTGGTCTTGACTTGTTGGGCTCCATTTCTTGGTTGCCCATTCTGGTTCTTAGGAGAATGTGGTAGCTGTGTGTTGCCTGGTGGGAATTGTTTCTGGGATCTTTGCTATGTGTGGCTAATGGGATTTACAAATACAAACCATTTTTAGGTTTGGGAGCTGACCCGTAGTGAGGAAAATAAGCTGGAAGGAATGCATCTGAGGGTATCTGCAAGGGAGAAGAAAGCAGGGTGTGCCACCAGGATCTGTTTAGTAGCTGGTGAATGGGGACAGATAGGGAGGAGAGGCCACAGCCAGGTAGTCAGTTGCAGGCCTGGGGATGACACTAGAGGGTTGGATTGGAGAAAAGGAGGAAGAGTGAAGATCTGAAGATCACCTACCTGCTTCTCTGGTCAATCTGCTTCCCTTTCTGGTATTGCCAGCTGGGTTTCTGGGGAGTGCCTTTGGGAGTGGTCACCAAGACAAAGGGATGAGGGTTAAGGACCCTGTAAGAAGAGATCTGTATGATTTTCTAGAGATGTGGGCAGAGGGAAAGGAGAGGCCACAGAAGGGGGTCCTCTATAGAACTGTAGGTGAGACTGGGAATTGGTTTTGGAAGAGAGGAGGAAGAATGGAGGCATGAAAAACTCCTGCCTCTCTCCCTGGCCATCATGGCTGGAGAGTTCCCAGAGAATTTCATTATATTGGGCTTCAGGAACATCATAGCCCAGTACTATAAAAGTTACCTATACAAATGATTATTTTTATAATTTTATATATTTAAAACTTTGAAGTCTAAGGTTATAGAATTACAGGCTATCTGAGCTATTTAGAAATATGAATATAAGCCTATAGATTTTTCTTATTGACCCTATGAGTTAAGAAGTATCAGAATCATCTTACAGTTTTTTAAAAAATAAATGATATTAACATCATCACAGCCAATGGTGTACTTTCTAGAATTCAAACTTAATAAAATTAAAGAATAGTTTAACTATTAATAGCAAATTTTTCAACTTCATAAAATAAGGACATGTGCAGTTTTACATGAAAAAATATATGTTGACAATTTATATATGTTGAGATATTCCTTTGGATTGAATCCTGCTTCCCTCAATGGCATGTGTTAAGGATCAGTACCCACAGTGGTGAACTCATGAAAGTGATGGATGCTTTAATTGTAGAGTCACTGCATGTCTGTACGCCATTAGGAGTCTACGCCTAAACTTCAGCGATCCATCTCCCTCCTTTATTTTGCTTCTTGATCAGGATGTAAACAATTTTGTTCCCTCTATGATGTACTGCCTCACCACAGGTCCAGAGAAACAGAACCAAATATTCATCAATTGGTATGTCCAAAATTACATGCCAAAGTAAATGTTTTCTCTTTATAATCTGATTACCTTGTGTCAGAGTGACAGAAAACTAACACACTATAAGGTCTGTAATACAAGTGTATGAAGATGTAAACACACAGCCAGCATTCCAATGAAGATGTAACATGTTGTCAGCATCCCAAAAGATGCCTCTCTACTTCCTTTTCAGTCTGCCCTCCTGTGTGCCAGAGACCATTCATTATTCCATCACCAGTGATTCATTTGACTCTATCTCAAATTCACAGAAACTGAATTATTCATTGCTAAGCTATTACATTTAAAAATTTCCCCCAATAGTAGAACGTTGTGAATTTTTTCATTTTGTTTTGTATATACACAGCTTATATCTCAGGTTTACAAGCAAGATTTTGCCATGTTACCCAGGCAGACCTTGAAATCAAATCCTCCTGCTTCGATCTCTCAAATGAAGTCCATGCCTTTTTTGTTTAATAATAATCCATACCATGAATGGTTCCTGGTATATCCTTATATAGTGGAGAGCTGGGTCATTTCTTGTTTGAAGTTATTAGAAACAATAGGACTGTGAGCATTCTAATATGATGTTTGAAAGGGATTTTTGTTTCTATAAGGTTTATTTTGAGTGGGCAAGTAGGTCAGAGCAAAAGCATAACAAGCCTCAGTCATTCTGAGCAGAGTGGACTACTCACACCGTTTTACACTCTTCCCAACAATGTATGAGGGCTTCCTCTACATTTCTAGAGCAGCAGCATAACCAGTACTAAGATCCCATACCATCTAATCACATGGTGACTTTGAAGCAATAGTTCCAAGATGGATACCATTTACAATGAAACATTTTAATGTAACGGGAAAAAAATCTGTGCAGAAAAAAACATTGGAATTTTGAGCAAACATGTGCTATGTATCAAGTGTGGGGATAAACTCTTATCATTTATCCCTTAATATAATGCTACTTGGAGGTCAGAGTGGTAAATGTTTATCTCTACTATATTTTATGCATTTACTAAAGTGATTATATGGTTTGGCTCCTCTTAAAATATAATTTATAATAAAGTTTAAGCTGATTCTACATCAAAACATTGTCATGAACTGAAACTCATATGGAATTCTGATTCTGTTGTATGTGTTTTCTTATTATTCATATGTAATTTTCATCCCTATATTGTTTAAAGTAACTACCTGTGATTTTCTTTCCTTGACAGGTCAACATCAAGATTATTCTAGCCTCATAAAATGTGATGGAAATGTTCCCACTTCTATTTCTTGAGAAAGGTTTTATAAAGTTCACATTTGTATTTCCTGAAACATTAGAAAACAGTTCTGAAGATATCCGGGCTTCAAAGTCGCTCCAAAATCAACTTGTCTATAAATATAGTATTGTTCTAATGTTCTATTTATTTCTGTGTTGGTTACAATAAAATGGGTTTTCAAGAGAAATGTCTTTCCATTTCATCTATTGTGTACAATTTATTTGCAAATTGGTGTCATGATGCCCCCATCCCATGGGTTTACTGTCTGTCACCTCCATGGTGATTGCCTCATTTCATTCCCACGATTGAGAATTTGTATTTCCTTTTCTTTCTTGGTAGTAGTCTTGCTGTGGACTTACTGGTGCTTTTAATAGTTTCTTTTTAAAATATTTTAGCTTGCTAGTAGAATTTCTTCTTTATGTATCTCCTTTCTCTTTTATCTGTCTTAATTTTTTTTCAATTTGCTGATTCCATGTATTTTCTTAACTTCTTAAGATGAAAAATAAATCACTGATATGAATCTTTTTTGTTTTCTTTTTTATTAAGGTGAGCCTTAAACTTCTTAGCCACCTTTATCCGTATCTCATAAATCTGCTGTTCTAAAAATCTTTCCATTGAAGACATTTTCATTGTTTTGTTCTTATTATTCTGTAAGCTGTAAATAATTTAACTTGGTTGTCCAACTTATAATCAAGGAGATTTTTCTAATGATCTCTTTTGGCTGTTGATTTCTATCTAGTTCCACTGAAAGCAGGCATTTTTTTCTGTCTAT
Organism: Arvicola amphibius; assembly: GCF_903992535.2. Lineage (NCBI taxonomy): Eukaryota > Metazoa > Chordata > Mammalia > Rodentia > Cricetidae > Arvicola > Arvicola amphibius. The sequence continues at coordinate 78,930,172 of NC_052047.1, forward strand.
TGCTTTATGATTCCTTGAAACTTTTTGATGGCCCCTCCTGCAGTTAATTTTGGTAAGTGGCAGACAGACATGTCTATTGGGAAGAATAGCGAATACTGTGGTGATAGAAGGGGTATTTTCTTCCTCAACTAAATCAAATTGCTCACTGAAGTTGTTGAGATATTTTGTAGTGTGTGGCTATTAAATATCTCCTTCTGTTGTTGAAAGAGATCAATTGAAATCTCTAATTCTGATTATGGATCTTTTTTCAACTTTATTTTGTTTTATGTATAAAATACTATATTAAATACACATGACTTAATTATTTTATTTTTGCAAACTTAACACTTTTCTTGCGATGGAATCTTCTTGTTTATGCCAAAGAGTATTGCTTACTTCCAGGTTTAGAGGGTTTTCAGTTGTTTTTTTTTGTTTGTTTCTTGGTTGGTTTGGGTTTGAATTTTTGATTGGTTTGTTGTTGTTATGGTACTTTGTTTTGTTTTTGCTGTGGCATTGCTACACCATGATTTGATTGGTTAGTGTTTTCTCGGTACAGTTCATTTTTGCCATTTACAGAATTTTGTTCAATAAAATTGTTCAATTAACTTACGGGGTGAAGGTAACAAATATAAAAATCACTGTTCTTGGGGGAAACACGGAAATAGACTTCCACAAGTCTCTGATCAAATTTCCACCAATTGTGGAACATTTGGCCTTGCCTTGTTTGTGCTTCTATTGAAAGACTTATTCTGAGTGTACTCTGTTGAAATACTAACAATGAATTCTCAAGCATAACTCTAACATTTGCTTAAAGGAAACTGACACATCTTCCATAGGAACATCAGTCTTCCTGAGTCTCCTCAGCACTACACTTAAAAGTCATTAAAACAGAAAAATTACAAGGAAAAAAAGTAAAACACCTCAAAGGCCACTTTAAGAAATGCTCCACCTGGCAATGGATGAAGAAAATGACTGAGCCCCACATTGGAGCACCAGACTGACCTCCCAAGGTCCTGATGAGGAGCAGAAGGAGAGAGAACATGAGAAAGAAAGTCAGGACTGTGAGGGGTGCGTTCACCCATGGAGACGGTGGGACAGAACTAACAGGAGATCACCAACTCCAGTTGGAATGGGACTGATGGAACATCTGACCAAACCGGACTCTCTGAATGTGGTCGACGGTGGAGGCTGACTGAGAAGCCAAGGACAATGGCGCTGGGCTTTGATTCTTCTGCATGGACTGGCTCTGTGGGAGCCTTATCAGCTTGGTTGATCACCTTCCTGGACCTGGGGGGAGTTGGGAGGACCTTGGACTTAGCATAGAGTGGGGAACCCTGATGGCTCCCTGGCCTTGAGAGGGAGGGAGGGGAGGTATGGGTGGAGGGGAGGGGAGGGAAGGGGGAGAAGGAGGGGAGAGAAGGGGGAGAAGGAGGGGAGGGAGGGGGGAGGAGGAGGGAAGGAGATGGAAATTTTTAAATAAAAAAAATAAACCATGAAAAAAAAGAAATGCTTTTATTCTCTGAGGATTTCATACACTGTATTTGGATCATACTCACAACTGACCCCAAGTTCTCAGAGGTCTCCTCTCCTGATGCCTACCAGAACAACTCTGCATTCCTTTCTTTTTTACAACTTACAATTTGAGCTGCTCATATACTCTTGAGTATGTGACCATCTAGAGGAATGTGGTTGACCTACCAGGGGCCACACCCTTAAAGAAAAATGACTCTCCTTCCATTATCTCAGTTTTCAGTAGTTTCCTATCTAAAAATAATACTTTGTGCCAACCTCCCTGCCTTATTACTGACATTTCATTTGTCCAGCGTTTGAGCAAGTCTTGTGTCCACTGTTAAAACTGCATGGGTCCATATGCACAGCTGTCTTCTTGTGTTCAGAACACATTGATAGATTGTAGTCATTTGTTACCTCTATCTCTCAAACCCCCAACCTTTCTACAGATCCGTCAGACTGGGTAGGAAGGGATGTGATATAAATATGTGATATATATGACCCATTTAATGTGAAGCATTTCAAGTCTTTTGGTCTCTTTACCTTAACTGGATCTCTGGGTAAATCTCCATCCCTACAAATGGAAACTTCTTTGATGATTGTTGATTCACTAATGTATGGGTACAATGATTCCATAAGGAGTCAGTTGAACAAAATGTCCATTTAGCAGAATTATAGTAGTCGGCTCTTCCACACCTAGGGCCCAACACTTTGTAGCCAGAGGTTCTTGGCCTTTATAAACAATATCAGATCTTAGTTTCATCTTGTGAAACAGGCCTTACATATAACCAGAGAGTGATAGATTACTCTCATAAAAGTTTGCAACTACTAGACCAGTAGGAATGTCTTGCCAGACCAGTTGTTATAGCTTTCAGAGGCCATGACTAAGAAAAGTTGCTAATTTAATCCTCTCCTCTAATAGAATATATAGCCCCTTCCAGGAGTAAAAATTTATCCAGAAGAGCAGAAGTTTCCTTGTCAGGACCACCATGATTCTGCATGCTGTGGATGGCACTCAAGGGTGTAATGTCTATCCATGTTTGTAAGGTAATCGAGATAAATGGCAATAGCTTGTGATGTCTGAGCATCTCTGAGACCTAGCATTAAAACTCTGTTGAAAAAGTCCAGTTGGAATGGGACTGATGGAACAGGGGACCAAACCGGACTCTGAATGTGGCTGACGGTGGAGGAGGACTAAGAAACCAAGGACAACGGCAATGAACATGAACTCTACAGCATGGACGGGCTCACTGTGAGCCTTGTCAGTTTGGTTGCTCACCTTCCTGGACTTAGGGGGAGCTGGGAGGACCTTGGACTTAACATAGTGAAGGGAACCCTGATGGCTCTTTGTCTTGGAGAGGGGTGGAGAGGGGGTATGGGTGGAAGGGAGGGGAGGGAAGGGGGAGGAGGATGGAAGGAGATGGAAATCTTTAATAAAAAAATGAGGAAGAAAAAAAAACAAAAAAAATAATGAAAGCAACCCAAGAATAATTACCATAAAAGAATTTAAAATATGAATGCTTATATAAGAAGTGAAGGATGAGAGCAATAGTCACAAGAGAAACTCAGGCCCAGAGTGTTTCACAGGTGAATTAATTTTGATATTTAAGAATAAATAAACCAATCATTTGCAAATTGAAAAAAAAATCAGATAAAAACTTACTACTGTAGAAGCTTCCTAAAATAGATATACATCCACATATTTAAAAAGTTTAAATAGAGTTACCCTGTAAAGCATATGATGCTCTCAGATAGAGAAATAAGAGGGCACTTTTTACTGTTTAGAGCAGAAACCATAAATCAGTGTAGTTTCTTGTACCACAGCTTGGAATTTATGAACTAGAATACACAAAAATCCCACTACCGGTTCACAAAAAGCTATGAAAAGACTGAAGATATTTATTAGGAAACCAAAAATTCATTTGACCACTAGACAAACTGGAATCTGTGCACAATGAGGATCAATTTAATGTTTTCTTTTTATTGAAAATACATTTATTTCTTCTTAATATTATATCCTTATTACAGTTTTTCCTCCCTCTGCTTCTTCCAGTTCCTCCCCTTCAGATCTACTTCCTATCTCCTATTAAAAACCAAAGAGGCTTCTAAGGGATAAAAATAAAACAAAATCTAACACATAAGAATTGGACAAAATTAATAAACCAAAGGAAAAAACAAAAGAGGACACATAAAAACAGAGATCCACTGTTTTGTGCAATAAGGAAAGTCATAAAAACACTAAAATGCAAGCCATAAAGTATAAACAAAAACCTGTGTAGTAAAAAGAAAGAAGAAAAATACACATACAGATAAAATAAAAATAAAAAATAATGTAACTGAAAAAAAAAAAGAAAAAGGGAAAAGCCCTTACATGACATCATGAGACAAGGAACCTCCAAGATGCCACTGAGTTAATTTTCCGTTAGCCAGCTACTGCTGGGCAAGAAACCTACTCTTAAGAACAGTTTGTTTCCAGTCTTGAATTCATGCTCAAAACTCAAGTCCAAATGGATCAAAGACCTCAACATAAATCCCTTCCTAGTTCATTTCACATCCCTCAGCCAATGCATGGTCATTTAAGGCGGAATATGTTTCAGAGAGCCAAAGGTACTCATTTACATCTCTCCTTCTGTAAGAGGTAAGGCTCACACATAGCTTTCTTATCTGCCAACATCAAATCATAAAATATCAAGTATATCTTAAAATTACACAGAATCTATAAGACCAGTTTGCAATGTTTAATTATCTCCCTTATATTTTAATTATAAAAATAAGTTACAAAGTGGATTTCATAAGACTGTACAAATATAAAAGTGAAAAATTTCTGTAATTATTAAAGTCTTATAATTTTGCATTGATACAGGATTTACTGCAGTTTTAAAATGATTTCAGTGCTTTTTGATCCTTTGAAAGATGTTGAATATTGCCTAATTTCATTTATTTTATTCAATTTTTGTTGTATATTTTCATATTTGTTACTCTCCCGAATCCCAAAATTATGTCTAGAAATCTCTGACAAAAAGGTAAAATTTTCAGAAGGTTCAAATCATGCAATATTGTAAAACCCATTTTTATAACTAAAAGTCAGAGGACAAAGTCACTGAAGCTCTCAGTAAAAACTCTCTTATCCACAATAAACTGGGACCTCTCTTTTCCACATTTCCCAGTTGCAGTCAAACAATTTCAGTGTTTCTGGAGTGCCAATGGTAAGCTGAAATTGGTACAGGAAACACAAAGGTAAAACACATCATCCTGTGCTCCTCAGCTTGTCATTCACCGTTGAAAGCATGGAGGTTATGCCTTCAAAGTATCTAAATAGCTTTCACATTTAAATGATCCTATAAACATTGAAGCAGACTAACTGAATTTTTATAGTGTTATTCATCCCTACCATAAAAACAAGAGGGAAAAACATCTCATTGAATTTGTTTCATACAAAAATGAATTTTATGTAAGTAACCACCCAATCTAAAGAAAATAAGCCTGAGGTTTAGAGGGGATATTCAAAGAGAATTATGTATCAGTTTATCAAATATGTTTACCATTGGTATGGGATATTCTGCAGTATCAAGATTCAGGTATCACTATGCTGCCTACACATGTTTATATGCAAAATATAAGCTATTGAAGAGCCTCCTTCCCTGGTGTTATTGCAGATGAATTGAAAGTAAAGAAAAGGGTTTGTTCTTGAGTTTTAGGTACTGTAACTAATACCCATATTTGGGATGAATGCTGTTTTAATTTGTGTATTTTGTCATAACTTCATCCATATAAAATACATTTACAAAGTACTTGGCTCATATTTACCCATTCTCAAGTCTTACCCCTTTCCGCTCTCTTACCAAACCCCATTCTTTCAAACAAGCCCCACTCAAACTTATTGTTTTTTACTTTTTATTTTTTCTTTTTAGTAACCCACTGTATTTCCTTAGGGCTGGTTTTTTGAGAGTTGAGCATGGGTTCTAAGGAGAACTTTCCAGTGGCTGCTCACTCCTTAAGCAAAACAGGGTTGGTTTTTAATATCAAAATGTTATGACTTAAGATAATTTTATATTTTCTTTGAAATCAGGTAACATGATCCCCTCAGTTCCATCATTAGTCAAGGTTCTTTTGACTTTTGAGGTTTCTGTGGTACTGTATTTTGGACTTCCTTCTATATCACTTAAAAATATCACATCTCACAGAAGTAACAACCTAAGGAGCATGAGTTGCTTGTTCTCACCCTCAAAAACATGGTCTCTTCTTCACACACACACACACACACACACACACACACACACACCACATGTGCATGTATGTTAGCGGACGTGACTACACATATAAATACAACCTGCTCAGTCTGTTTAATGTTACTTGCATATATTTGATTTCAGGACTGACCATTTACAATCAGATAAGCAATTAACCAATTCATAGGTCTCATACCTAAAGAAGATTACCCTGCTCCCTGCGTTCTTTACTTGCCTTTGATTTTGCCTATGATAGGGGCTCCATGAGATTCTCCTTCTCAAGTTAGCATGCCTACTGGTGCTGTACTTCTTTGGGTCCTTTTTAGCAGCTGTGTTTTGGGGGGGGGGTATCATGTACAACTTTCCTATCATTTCTGGAAGACACATTCTCACATCAGATGTCCTCGTCCTCTGGCCCTTAGACTCTTCCTACCTCCTCTCTCAAGATGTTCCCTAAGTCTTAGGTAGAGGAGTTGTGTTGCAGATGTTTCAGTTGGGGTTGGTACCTCACATTCACTTATTCTGCTTTTTGATCAGTTGTGGTTTTCTATAATGGTCTTCTTCTTTTACAAATAGTTAATGAGTTATGAGAGCTAATAACACTAAAAAAATCTGTTAAAACTATAAGGACTCATTTATTATTTATTTAGCTAAAATTACACACAGTACATCGACGTTTATGTTTACACATGCTAATTTAAATGAAATTATACCCCTTGAGTTGACAAAGCTTCACCGCAAGAGCCACAGACTAAAATATATCCCAGAACCAGGCATGAGAAACCTTTTGAGTTGTCAGACAGGGAAGTCCATGTGACCCCCAAAACTATATGTGATTGCTGTTGCTTTTGGTTTCCCCACAGAGGTTGAAGATAAATCTCTATAGCTGATGACATCATGCACTTCTGGTACAAGACTCAGAAGATTCTGTGTTAGATCTGACCTGAATGTTTCATGTTTCCTCTCTGAGTACTGGCTTTTATAATACCAGAAAATATTGTTCAAGCCTCTAAAGAAAGGAAGCAAACAAAATTGGTAGCTGTAAACCACATTGCCTGTCATGGCAAAAAAAAAAAAAAAAAAAAACCTTAAGGATGCAATAATGGTAGTAATATCTTAGCAGTAACCAACAACTCTCTAATCTTAAGTCAGTTTAATATTATTTTTATCTTCTAATTTTGCTTATGTATCATTTTCAAGCTGTCATTTCTTGTCTGGATTCTATGTTTTAATCCACAGAATTTCTTTGAGTGTTTTTTTTTTAATTCTTTGCCAGGCACTTTGCAGATCTTTGTATTGTTCATTGAATTGTATGATGCTTTCCCAATTATTTGTTGCCCTTGAGGTATTGTGTTACTGTCCATACACTTATATACTTTTATAAATGCACCTATTGCATTTATACATTGATTTGAGAAGAGAAAGTATTTCAACAGCACATCCATGGACTCTCCCTAAGCTGGCTAGAGGAAAATGTGGATACACTTATGGTTGGAAGTTCTTGGCTTTCTTTCCTACTTATGTATAAAGAATATGAAACTTGGGCACATTTGGATTTATTTAGTAATGGGTCCCATTAGCATTACTTGTATCTATCTCTGAAAGGGAAGTTCTATATCATGAATTTGTGAGGAAAGCCTAGAGGCCGGGTCTGTGGAGACTTGTTGCTGCTGGGAAAATCCTATAGCATGACCAGGAAGCAAGATGAATACAAGACCTACATTCTAGCTCATCAAGAGCTAGCCTATTGCAAGGAAGCTCTTTGACTCTGAGTCTATAGAAATGAACATAACTGGGATTTAGGACCCCATTTGTAAGCATAGTCTATAAGGTTTTTTTGTATTTATAGGTGGATATTTCATAAACTATTGCCTAGTATACTTTATCCATATTTCCTAGATTTGTTTAACATCTTTTGCTGTTTTGTATACCTTAACAAATATAGTTTCATCAGTTTTTTTCCTGGTTCTTCTTAGCCACAATAGTTTCTCAGATTTTCCATGTTTTCAATAGCCTTGGGAAGTTTGAAGTGTACTTAACTGATAAGTGTGAAATATTTCAGTCATATTTTATAAATAGCTTTCTCATGATTATACTTAAGGTGTGGGTTTAAAGAAATAAAATGCCAAAGGTTTAACAAAGAGAAAAAGCAAAAGGAAGCAGAGACAGAGTGGGGAGGGTATGTTTTATGTGAGTATGTGTTTAGTTTAAATAAATTTATTTTACTCTTTGGTTTCTAAAACAATTTCTCTTACTTTTTGTTGTATTTGTTCAACTTTGATCATTGGGAATTCATTCAATTAGTTTCATGACTGTGACATGTCTCTATTATTGTCTGTTGGTGCTTCACTATTTCTTTACTTTGATACAGCAAGGCACTCCAGGTTCATTTTTTATACTTATGCTCTTTGCTAACATTTCTCTAGATACCCTGGTTACTCTTGTTGGAGAACGGTATGAAAATCTGAGCTCTGTAAGGTAGAATGTCTCATTGTTACTATATTTTTTCCAACTGTGCCTTCTTAGCTGTAAAAAATGCCTATAAAAGTATTTTAACTCATGCAAGCATACAAACCAATTTCTACATTTAACATAAAGTAATTACAATCCATTACTGCAAGGGTCATTCCTGCTTTCTCTCCTTAATTGTTGTAATTCTTTCACTCCAACAATGAGAAGCCTAGACCCCAATTATCTTCCAATTAAACAATTAAAATTGTTTAATTTCAGCATGCATGTAATACTTTCAGGATTCCTATCCTCTATTCTATGGAAAGAATTTTATTAAATAGGAGACAGTTTATGTCTATTTTATTCCTTTTGATGTTTTAGACTCGAGTAGTCTTCAAAGTTACCACAAGTCAACTGCTCGGTGAGATTATTTCATGCATATGTATTATGTTATTATATTCAGCATTGAATACTGAGTGTTAAGCTTTGAATCTGAGATGTACTATTGGCTTGTTTTAGCTTCTCTATCTGGTAGTGCTGTTTGGAAAGGCAATGAAAATTTCATTCTTCTCCTTTGAATTCTTGGCAACAGCTCATATAATTGGAATCGTGATATCAACATTTGCAGTTTGATTTCATTCAGTAACATTTATTTTAGATTCATCCATGCTGTTATGTATATTAACAGTTCCTTTTTTTGTCCTGTTAAAAAGCAACCAATTTTATGAGTGTTCCTTGATTCAAGTATTCAATACTGAAAGACATCTCAGGTGCATCTGGCTCATACCAATGAATTTCCTGCTAGCATATGTGCTACTCATTGTGTAGATGTGTATATTTTCAAGCATGATAGTTAAGACAACAATTGACTGTGGGTCTCTGCATCTGCTCCCATTGGTTGCTTGATGACACCTCTCTGATAACACTTGGCCTGGGCAATGATCTGTGAATGTAGCAGAATATCATTAGGAATTATTTAATGCCAGTCATAATTGGGTCTATCCTGACTCGCTCGGCTATCCAGCCTCTACTTCCTGGCCATCCAGGCTTTGTCAAGTGTGGGCTTCCTCTTAGGACATGGGTCTCAAGTTGGACCAGTTATTGGTTGGCCACTCCCAAAAGTTCTATGCCACCATTATCCCAGCACTTCTTGCAGGCAGAAGAGATTATAGGTTGAATGTTTTGCAGAGACTCCCAGCCAAACACTAGGTGAAGCCAGTGGAATGCTGAAGAAGAGGGGGAGGAAGGATTGTAGGAGCCAGAGGGGTTGAAGACACCATGAGAACACAGCCCATAGAATCAACTAAGCAGGAGTTTAGAGGCTTACAGAGACTGAAGCAAGAATCACAGACTTCTGCATATACATTATAATTGTGTAGGTTGGTGTTCTTATGGGACTCCTAAAAGAGGGAGTGGGAGTGTTTCTGACTCTTCTGCCTACTCTTTGCACCCTTGTCTTCCTACTGGGCTGCCTCATCCCACTTTGATATGAGAGTTTATCCTTAGTCTTATTGTAACTTGTTATGCCTTGTTCAGTTAATTTTCCTGGCAGGCCTTCTCTTTTAGTTGAAGGGAAAGAGAGGAGAAGTGGATCTTGTGGAGAGTGGTTGTCAGGAGTGAGACTAGAAGAAGGAGTAAATATGGTTATGATGTAATGTATAAGAGAAGAATAAAAAAACAAAAGCAGAATGTATGCGTTGTCTTAGTTTGAGTTTCTACTGCTGTGAAGAGGCAAAATGATGACGGCAGCTCTTACAAAGAAAACCATGAAATTGAAGCTGACTTCCAATTTCAAAGGTTTAGTCCATTATCATCATGGTGGAGCATGGCAGCATGCAAACAGCCATGGAACTTGAGAAGGAGCTGAGAGTTTTACGTCCTGATCCACAGGCAGCGTAAGAAGAGACTGCCACACTGGGCACGGCTTGAGTATATATGACACTCAAAGCCCAACTCCACAGTGATATACTTCCTCCAACAGGCCACATCTACTCCAATAAGGCTGCACTTCCTAATGGAGGTGCTCCCTATGGACCAAGCATTCATACACATGAGTATTATTATTTTTTGTTTTGCTCAACATTCAATAATGAGGTACCAACCTTTATTCCTCCAAGTTCCTCCCCATTTCTTTCCTCTGGATCCATTCCCTTTATATCTCTCATTAGAAAGCAACAGGCTTCTAAAGGATAACAATCAAACATAAAAAATAAAACATGATAAGATAAAGAAAAGCAATTATATTCAAGTTTGACAAGGCAAATTCAAAAGAAGGAAAAGAGTCCAAAGAGCAAGCAAGAGTCCAAAGAGCAGGAAAATAATCAGAGATACACTAATTCACATACTCAGTTCCATAAAAATGTTAAGCTAAAAGCTATAATATATACAGAGAAAACCTGGTGCAGATCTGTGTAGGCCCTGTGCTTGCTGCTTTAGTCTCTGTGAACTCATATGAGCCTTGCTTAGTTAATACAGAGGACCTTGTTCTTCTGAAGTAGTCCATTCCCTGTGACATTTTCACCCTATCTCTTCTTCTGCAGGGTTCCATGAGCTCTTGAGAGAAGTGATGTGATGGAGACCTCCAATTGAGACTCCCTGTGTAATGTTTAGTTGTGAATCTCTGCATCTGTTCTCATTTGGTTCCAGAAGAAGCATCTCTGATGATGGCTGTATAAGACACTATTATATGAATATAGCAGAATACCATTAGGAATCATCTTATTGATACATTTTTAGACTGGTTTTACCCTAGGTGTCAGGATATCTATTCTCTGGTTATTGACTACCAAAGCAGTGTCTGATATGGGTTCTATCTACTCAAAGGGGTCTTGAGTCAAATCAGACCTTGGTTGGCTAATTCACCAGGTTCTGTGCCACCATTTTCCTAGCATATGTGCAAACATGACAGATTGTAGTGTCAAGGGTTTTGTGGCTGGGTTGTGTTTGCATTTCTTTTGAATAGCTTGCGGAGAATCTTCCAACAACAAAGACACTAGAAGGTAGGGGTGAAGCTTTCATAAAAAAAAAAAGCTAGATTTCTCCATGTTCGCTGAGTTGTATGGGTGTTGTCTTGAGCAGTGGAGCCCCACTGTCAGTTTCTTGAAAGCAACCCATTGTCTGAGCAGAAGCCTGGGTTGTTTAGGAATTTTGATGTGACCCCCCCTTAACCAACAATTTTATTGAATGCAGTTCAGTCCTACAAGTGGAACCCTGGTTTTATAACAAGAGATGGTGAGTTAAGACCCAATACCCCCAATTAGAACCACTACATATATTTTAGGAAGTTTCCACTGTACTGTTTCTATATCATCTTTCAAGAGATCCTCAATTTCACATGTATCTCTACACATCCTCTCCCACTATACTATTGCCCTCCCTGCTTAATCTTCCTGTTATCATCCCCATTGCCTCTAGTGCAACTGAAAATTTTACTCTATTTCTCCCTCTCAGGGATATATATGTGATAGACCTAGACACTTCCTCTACACCTACCTAACCTCTTTGGGTTTACAGATTTTATTTTGGTTATTATTTACTTAAGAGGCAATGTCCACATATAAGCAAATATACACTATATGTGTTTTTCTGGGTTTAGGTTACCTCACTCGGGTTTTTTTTTCTAAAGCCATCCATTTGCCTGCAAATTTTATAATGGCAACTTTTTAATAGCCAAGTAATATTCCATTGTGAATATGTACCACATTTTCTTTATCCATTATTCTCTTGAGATACATCTCAGTTGTTTAGACTTTCTGACTATTAGATGCCAAAAACACTTCAGACAAAATACAATATCCCTTCATGATAAAGGTCTTGGAGAGAGCAGGGATACAAGGAACATACCTAAACATAACAAAGGCAATATACAACAAGCCAACAGCCAACATCAAACTAAATGGAGAGATAATCACAGCGATCCCACTAAAATCAGAAACAAGACAAGGTTGTCCACTCTCTCCATATCTATTCAATATAGTTCTTGAGGTCTTAGAGCAATAAGACACCAAAAAGGAGATCAAAAGGATACAATTTGGAAAAGAAGAAGTCAAACTCTCACTTTTTGCTGATGACATGATAACTAACATAAGCAACCCCAAAAATTCTACCAAGGAACTTCCACAATGCATAAACACTTCCAGTAATGTAGCAGGATACAAGATTAACTCAAAAAAATCAGTAGCCATCCTTTACTCAGTTGATAAATGGGCTGAGAAAAAAACTAGAGAAACATCACCCTTCACAATAGGCACAAATAGCATAAAATATCTCGGAGTAACTCTAACCAAACAAGTGGAAGACTTGTATGACAAGAACTTTAAATCTTTGAAGAAAGAAATTAAAGAAGACACCAAAGTGGAAAAAAATCTCCCATGCTCTTGGGTAGGCAGAATTAACATAGTAAAAATGGCAATCTTAACAAAAGCAATCTACAGATTCAATGCAATGCCCATCAAAATCCCAGCAAAATTTTTCACAGACCTAGAAAAAAACAGTACTCAACTTCATATGGAAAATCAAAAATCCCAGGATAGCCAAAACAATCCAGTACAATAAAAGAACTTCTAGAGGCATTACAATCCTTGACTTCAAACTCTTCTACAGAGCTGTAGCCTGGTATTGGCATGACAGACAGGAGGACCAACAGAACTGAATAGAGGACCCGGATATTAATCCACACTCTTGAACACCTGATTTTTAACAAAGAAGCAAAAAATATCAAATGAGAAAAGAAAGCATATTTAACAAATGGTGCTGGCATAACTGGATATCAACATGTAGAAAAATGAAAATGGACCCATATCTATCACCATGCACAAAACTGGCTACCATGAATAGAGCGGCAATGATTATGGTTGAACTGTTCTTGTGGTAGGATGGAGCATCCTGTCAGAATATGCCAAAGAGTGGTATTGCTGGATCGTGTGGTAGATTTCTCTTCACCCTTCTGAGGAACTGTCACACTGATTTCCATAGTGGCTGTGCAAGTTTGCACTACCATCAGCAAAGACTGAGTGTCCCTCTTAATCCACATTCTCACCAGCTTGAATTGCCGCTTGTGTTTTTGATTTTAGCTATTCTGACAAGTGTAAGATAGAATCTCAAAGTGGTTTTGATTTACATTCCCCTAATTGCTAAATGTTGGGGAATATTAGTTTAAGATGTGTTACATTCGTTTATGCCGAGAAATACTTGTTTGGTAATGCAAACATGCGTTACATTCTTTCATGCACTTGTTTCACTCTGTAAAGCTGTGTTACTCTGCCTGCCTAAAACACCGGATTGATCTAATAAAGATCTGAACAGTCGATAGCTAGGCAGGAGAGATAAATGGGTGGGGCTTGTAGGCAGGGAGAATAAGTAGGAGGAGAATTCTATTTTTTTTGTTTTGTTTTGTTTTTTCGAGACAGGGTTTCCCTGTAGTTTCTAGAGCCTGTCCTGGAACTAGCTCTTGTAGACCAGGCTGGCCTCGAACTCAGAGATCCACCTGCCTCTGCCTCCCGAGTGCTGGGATTAAATTCTAGGAAAGGGTTCAAGGAGAGAGACACGGAGAATGAGAGAGCATTCCAAGGGTCAGAGACCCAGGCACATAGCCAGCGATGGAGTAAAAAGGAAATATATATAGTAAAAAGAGAGATAAAATCCCAGAGGCAAAACATAGTCAAAGAGAAAAGGAATAATTTAAATTAGAAAAGCTGGCTAGAAACAAGCCAAGCTAAGGCCACGTATTTGTAAGTAAGAATAAGTCTCTGTGGCCGGGCGGTGGTGGCGCACGCCTTCAATCCCAGCACTCGGGAGGCAGAGGCAGGCGGATCTCTATGAGTTCGAGACCAGCCTGGTCTACAAGAGCTAGCTCCAGGACAGGCTCTAATGCTGCAGAGAAACCCTGTCTCGAAAAACCAAAAAAAAAAAAAAAAAAAAAAAAAAAAGAATAAGTCTCTGTGTGTTTATTTGGGAGCTGGATGGTGGGCCCCCAAAAAGTAAAAATAAATGAATAAATAAGCAATTACAGCTAAGAATGGTGAACACTTTTTAAGTGTTTCTCAGCTGTTTAAATTTCATTTGTTGAAAAATATCTCTTTATAGCTGTACCCCATTTTTAATTGAACTATTTTAATTTTTTTCGTATCTAGTTTCTTGAGTTATTTGTATACAGTGGATGCTAGGCTACTATCAGATATAGAGTTGTTTAAAAAATCGCATTCTGTACGCTGCCACCTTATAACAAATGATAGCATCCTTTGCCTTACAGAACCTTTTCAGTTTCACGAGGTCCCATTTACCAATTGTTGATCTTAGTGCCTCCACGATCAGTGTTCTGTTGAGGAAGTTGTATCCTATGCAAAACCATTCAAGGCTATTCCACCACTTTCTTCTATATCAGGTTCATTATAGCTGGCTTTATGTTGAGGTCTTTGATTCACTTGGAATTAAGTCTTGTTGAGGGTGATAAGCATACATCTCGGCATTTTTCTGCATGTAGACATCCAGCTTGGCTAGCACCATTTGTTGAAGACCCTGTCTTTTTCCAATATGTATTTCTGGATTTTTTATTTAAAAATATCAGGTGCCCATATGTGTGTGAATTTATAACTGGATCTTCAATTTGATTATAATGATCAATGTATCCATTTCTATGCAAATATCATGTGATTTTTATTGCTGCAGCCCTGTAGTATAACTTGAAATCAGGAATGGTGAGATTGCCAGCAGTTCTTTTATTGTACAGGATTGTTTTAGCTATCTGGGCGTTTTTGCTTTACCATATGAACTTAAATACTTTCCAGATCTATGAAGAATTGTGTTGGAATTTTGATGGGGATTGCTTTGAATTTGTAGATTGCTTTTGGTAGGATGGCCTATTTTACTATGTTAATTCTACTGATCCATCAGCATGGGACATCTTCCCGACTCTGTTATCTTTTTCAATTTTTTTCTTCAAGGACTTGAATTTTTATCATACAGATTTTTCACTGGCTTGGTTAGAGTTACCACAAGATATTTTATATTATTTGAGGCTATTGTTGAAAGATGTGCTATCCTAAATTCTTTCTCAGTCCGTTTGTCATTTGTATATTGAAAAGCTACTGATTTTGTGAGTTAATTTTATATCCTACTAATTTGCTGAAAGTGTTTATCAGCTGAATGAGTTTCTGGTAGAAATTTTAGGATGATTTATGTATATGCATCATATGGAAATACAATATTTTCAGCAAATAATGATACTTTGACTTTTTCCTTTCTAATTTGTATCCTCTCAAACTCCTTTAGTTGTCTTATTGCTCTACTACATTTAATAAATATTGAGAAAGTGGACAGTCTTGTCTTCTTCCTGACATTAATGGGATTGCTTTGAGTTTCTCTTCATCTAATTTGATTTTGGCTATGCGCTTGCTGTAAATTGCCTTTATTATATATGACTGCTTCTATTTCCTGAGAGGTTATAGGTCTATTTAAATTGTTTATCTGATTATGATTCCATTTTTGGTAATTTTCACTTATTGATAAAATTATCTATCTCTTTTGGATTTTCCAGTTTGATAGAGTACAGGTTTTTAAAGTATGTTTTTAGGACCCTCTGGATTTCTCACATACTGTTGTTATGTCCCTCTTTTTTATTTCTGATTTCATGAAAATTAATATTCTTTCATTGGATTTTAGTTAGTTTAGATGAGAGTTTGCCTATTTATTGACTTTTTCAAAGAACCAACTCTTTGTTTCATCAAAATTTTTATGGTTCTCTTTGTTTCTAGTTTACTAATATCACCTCAGTTTGAGTGTTTCTTGTGATCTATTCCTCTTGAGTGTGATCACTTCTTTTTGTTCTAGAGCTTTCAGTTGTGCTGTTAAGTTGCTAGTATAAAATCTTTCCTCTTTTTTTGTAGACATTTAGTGCTATGAACTTGCCTCTTAGAGTTGCTTTCATTGTATCCCGTAAGTTTAGGTATATTGTGCATTTGTTTTCATTCGATTCTTGAGATTCTTGTTTTAAATTTCTGTCTTGACTCATTTTTCATTCAATAAAAATTGTTCAGTTTTCATACGTTTGTAAACTTTCTGTTGTTACTGTTGTTATTGATATCCACCTTTAATGTCTGATGGAATTCAGGGAGTTATTGCCATTTTTTTTTATCTGTTGAGACTTTCTTTGTGTCTGACTATGTGATTGGCTCTGGAGAAAGTTCCATGAGATGCAGAGAAGAAGACATGTTCTTTTGTGTTTGGGTGAAATGTTCTTTAATTATCTGTTAGGTTCATTTTATTTAAAAGTCTCTTAGCTCCAGAATTCTCCAGACTTGATGTCCTGTCCATTGGTGAAAGTAAGGTATTGAAGTCTTCCACTACCAGTGTGTGAGGATCAATATGTAATTTAAAAGAGTGTTTCTTTTACAAACATGGGTGCTTTTGTGTTTGGGGCATAGATGTTAAGAATTAAAATCTCATCTGGATGAAGTTTTATTTTCATGAGTATGAAGTGTCCTTCCCTGTCTCTCTTAGTTACTTTTAATTTGAAGTTTATTTTGTTAGTTATTAAAATGGTAACACCAGCTTGATTCTTGTGTCTTTTTGCTAGGAATATCTTTTTTCATATCATTTGCCCTGAGGTAATATCTATCCTTGATGCTTAGGTGTGTTTCTTCAATTCAGCAAAAGCATGGGTTCTTTTTCATATCCATTCTGTTTTTCTATAACTTTTTATTAGAGAGACTACTGATACTGAGAGATATTAATGACCAATGATCATTGATTCCTGTTATTTTGGTGGGAGTGGTGGTTGGTGGTGGTGATACTGGTTGATATAATGGTATGCTCTGTGTGTGTGTGTGTGTGTGTGTGTGTGTGTGTGTTCTTCATGTTTGATTTTATTGGTCTGAATATTTTATTTCCTTAATTTCATGAGTATAGTTAATCTCCTTAGGTTGAAGTTTTCATTCTAGTACCTTTTCTAGAGCTATATTTGTAGATACACATTGTTCAAAATTGTCCTTATCATGGAATATCTTATTTTCTCCATCTATGCTGATTGAAAGTTTTTCTGAATATAGTTTTCTGGACTGGAGTCTGTGGTCTCTTAGAATGTGAAGACATCTATCCAGGTCTTTCTGGCTTTTAGAGTCTCTACTTAGAAGTCAGGTGTAATTCTAATAGGTTTGCCATTATAAGTTACTTACTCTTTTTCCATTTCAGCTTTTAATATTTTTCTTTGTTCTGTATGGTTGGTATCATATGTTTAGTATCAATTATTATGTGGTGAGGGGATTTTCTCTTCCCATTCAATTTATTTGGTGTTCGATCTACTTCTTGTCATTTTATAAGCATCTCCTTCAGGTTAGAAAAATTTTGTTCTATGATTCTGTCAGAAATACTTTCTGGCCCTTTGAGCTAGAATTCTTATTCTTCCTATATTCCTATTATTCTTCAGTTTGGTCTTTTCATAGTGTTCCACATTTGGTGGATATTTTGTGTTAGGAGGTTTTTAAACTTTAACTTTTTTAACTGATGTATCAATATCTTCTGTCTTTTACTCAATGCTTGAGATTCTTTCTTTTGTCTCTTACATTCTGTAAGTGAAGCTTGTCTCTGTGGTTATTCTTTAAATTCCTAAATTTTTCATTTCCAGAATTCCTTCAGTTTGTGCTTTCCTTATTGATTTTGTTTCCATTTTCAGGTCTTGAACAGTTTTATTCATTTCCTTGACTCCTTATTTATTTTTCATTTGGTTTTTTCCCTCTTTTTGTTTGTACCTTTGCATTTCACTAAGGGATTTATTCATTTCCTCTTTAAGGACCTCTATCATCATCATATGGTTATTTTTAACGTCTTTTCCTTGTATTTCAGCTATGTGACCATATCCATGGCCTGGTGTGATATGATAGCTGGACTCTAGTGGAAACATATTTCCCTTCCAATTATCAATTGTGTTTTTATGCTGGTGCCTGGGTATCTGAGTTTCGTATGATTATAGGTCTAGGTGCTAATTTCT
Organism: Arvicola amphibius; assembly: GCF_903992535.2. Lineage (NCBI taxonomy): Eukaryota > Metazoa > Chordata > Mammalia > Rodentia > Cricetidae > Arvicola > Arvicola amphibius. The sequence continues at coordinate 78,948,322 of NC_052047.1, forward strand.
GGATTTGTCCTCATTGGTTAAAGCCTTCTTTCTTCTCTGGCTATTTTGGAGAGTGGAATGACTGTGTGCTACCTGTTTACCTGACCTGCTCTGCTGATGTGTTGACAGCGAATGCCTGCTGGTGTTGAAGGCTAGGATGCTGGGATAAGTTAGGTGAAGGAAGGCTGGGGGAGAAGGTCTTTGTGGTCCATTGCGATGATGTCAGAGAGAAAAGGGAGACTATAGTAGCTTTTCTGCTACAGAGCTGGGAATGAGACTGGGGAAATGAGGTGGAACTGAAGGAACAAAATAAGAGGTGTGGATCAGTCTTCATCCTACTTGTTGCTCTAGGAGGAGAGGCCATTGTCCTTGTAAGGGTTGGGGCCTGGGGTGACACAGTGAGTGTGGGGGTAAGGGCATGAGAGAAAGGTCTGTGGGATCCACAGAAGATGACAATAGGGGTCAGGGGAGACTGCCACATGTGTTCTGATGCAGAACTGAGTATGAGACTAGGGGATTGATTCTCTGAGAACAAAGGGAGAAAAGAAAATCTGCAGGCAAGATACCTGTTTTTCTGGCAGGCCAATTATTATACTTTTAGAGGTGACTTCTAAGAGTGGTATAAGGTAAATTTTATATAAGTAGTTCCTATTGTAAGCCATTATTTATAGAGAATGCTACCCTCTTTCTGTTGAATTCCCTTTGTATCATTATATCTTTATTTTTGATCACGAAGTAAGATTTATTTAATATCTCTTGAAGAAATAGAAATAGATTTAGACAAGTTCCATTATTAAAGCAAGCAGGCTTTTATTTCACTAACGGTATAAAAATTGAGCAAAATTACATTCAGGTTTTTAGTACTCAATTTTAACGTGTTAAATTTATTATTAATACTTCCCAGGTACAAGTTTTAAAACTGACAGACACAAAGGTGGATATAGCAGCAATAACTCAGATTGTAAATAAATACATCAAATAGCATATCATGAAACACAAAATATTAATAACCAATAATCAAGCATAATTAAGTTTTATATATTGTTAAATATATAATGGGGTGGCTGCCTCATGGAACAGATATATTTAATAAATAGACCAGTGAGAATTTCCAGAAAGAATATTAAAATAACTTTATTTTGAATTAGAATAAGCTGGTGAAAAAAACTAGAAAAGTGGGATAAGATAATGTTGTAGAATATTAACTATGCAAAGATGTGCTGCATTGGTTTATGTTGCAGATATTACTTTAACTGTGTAAAGGTGTGTTATTTTTGTTCATGCTACATTTATTCAATTATGTAAAAATGTGTTGCAACTCTTTTTACCTCACCTGCACCTGAATAGTCTATTAAAGAGCTGAATGGCCAATAACTAGACAGAAAAAGGATAGGTGGGGTTGCTTTCTCCCTCTGCCCCACCAACCTGATCCCTCAAGCCCCATCCCCCACCCTCCCCAGTCCATCTATGAAATCTCTCCTATTTCCCCTTCTTAGGGAGATCTGGGTGTCCCTTAATGAACCTCCTTGTTACCTAGCCTCTCTGGGTCCATAGATTATATCAAGATTGTCTTTTATGATACAGTTAATATCTACTTACGAGGGAATACATACCATGTTTGTCTTTCTGGGTATGGGTTACCAAACTTAGTATTATTATATTTTCTGGTACCATACACTTGCCTTCAAATTTCATGATGCCACGGGTTTTTAACAGTTGAGTAATACTCTGTTGTGTAAATGTACATTTTTTTATCCATTCTTCCTTGAGATGCATCAGGGTTGCTTCTGGGTTCTGGACAATATGAATAAAGCTGCTATGAATATAGTTGAGCAAGTGTCCTTGTGGTATGATTGTGCATCCTTTGGGTATGTGCCCAAGAGTGACATAGCTTGATCTCGAGGTAGATTGATTCTCAGTTTTTCTTAGAGACTGCCATATTGATTGCCACAGTGGTTGTACAAGTTTGCACTCCGACTAGCAATGGAGGAAAGTTCCTCTTGCTCCACATCCTCTCCAGCATGAACTGTCATTTGTGGTTTTGATCTTGGCCATTCTGACAGGCATAAGATAAAATCTCAAAGTCATTTTGGTTTGCATTTCCCTGATGGCTAAGGATGTTGAAGATTTCTTTAAGTATTTCTCTACCATTTGAGATTCTTTTGTTGAGAATTTTACTTAGGTTTGTAGACCATCTTTAAATTGGATTATTTGGGTTTTTTTTTTTTGATGTCTAAGTTCTTGAGTTCTTTATATATTTGGAGATCAGTCTTGTGTCAAACATGGGGATAGTGAAGATCTTTTCCCGTTCTGTAGGCTGCCATTTTCTCCTATTGACAGTGTCCTTTGCCTTACAGAAGCTTTACCGTTTTATGAGGTTCCATTTATTAATTGTAAATCTTAGTATATGTGTTACTTTGTCTAATCAAAAAGTTTCCTCCTGTGCCAATGTGTTCAATGCTATTACCATCTTTCTCTTCTATCAGGTTCAGCATAACTAGATTTATGTTTATCCACTTTGTCTTGAGTTTTGTGTGGAGTAATAGATATGGATCTACTTGCATTCTTCAACATGGGTATCCAGTTGTGCCAGTACCATTTATTGAAGATACTTTCTTTTTCCATTGTATAATTTTTGCTTTTTTGTTGAAAAATCAGGTGTCCATAGGTGTTTGGATTTATGTCTGGGTCTTTGATTTGATTCCACTGATACACCTGTCTGTTTCTATGTCAATACCATGTTGTTTTTTATTATTATAGCTCTGTAGTAGAGCTAGAGACCAGGGATAATGATACCTCCAGATGTTCTCTTGCCGTACAGGATTGTTTAAGATATCCTGTATTTTTTTCATATAAAGTTGAGTACTGTTCTTTCAAGGTCTGCAAAAAATGTTTTGGAATTTTGATGGGATTGTGTTGAATCTGTAGATTTCTTTCAATAAGATGACAAATTCTACAATGTTAATCATACTAATCCATGAGCATGGCAGATCTTTCCATCTCAGATATTTTCTCCAATTTCTTTCTTCAAATACTTGAAGTTCTTGTCCTACAGGTCTTTCAGTTGCTTGGTCAGAGTTATCCCAAGCTACGTTATACTATTTGTGGCTATAATGAAGAGTGCTATATCCGATTTCTTTCTCAGACCATTTATTGTTTGTATATAAGGTGGCTACTCACAGTTGGCAATTCTGAAAATAACTTACTACATAGTAGTGGTTAAGACACTGGGTGACTTCATCAAGAATGAATAAAGAAGATTATTCAAAGGCTGCAAAGCCATCCAGGTAGGAGATGACAGCAAACAGCTGAGGGTGAGCAGATATTGAAGTTAAGAGTACTGTAAATGCTAACTCCTGAAGAAACAAAACCAAACAGAAGGAAACAGATGATACAAAACCTTCCAAGCCTATAATTCGTGATCCTAGAGAAGCTAAATAAGAAGGTGAATCCAAAGAAAAACATATAGTTATCCTCCTGGATATTGGAAGTAGACAAGATTGCCAGGCAAAAAATGGGAACTTGGGGGTGGGGTGGGATGGGGGGATGGGGAGAGAAAAGTGTGAAGTGGAGGATGGGGAGAGCTTGGGGAATAGGATGGTTGGGATATAAGAAGGGTGGATGTGGGAACAAGGAAATATATATCTTAATTAAGGGAGCCATTCTAGGGTTGGCAGAGACTTGACTGTAGAGAGGTTCCCAGGTGTCCAGGAAGATGCTCCCAGCTAGTTCCTTGGGCAGCTGAGGAGAGGGAGCCAGAAATGTCCAGATTCTATTGCCATACTCATGAATATCTTGTATATCTCCATGGAACCTTCACCTGGCCTTGGATGGAGAAAATGACAGAGCCCCACATTGGACCACCGGACTGAGCTCCCAAGGTCCTGATGAGGAGCAAAAAGAGGGAGATCATGAGCAAGGAAGTCAGGAACGTGAGGGGTGCGTTCACCCATTGAGACGGTCGGACAGAACTAATGGGAGATCACCAAGTCCAGTTGTAATGTGACTAATGGAACAGGCGACCAAACCGGACTCTCTGAATGTGGCTGATGGTGAAGGAGGACTGAGAAACCAAGGACAATGGCGATGGGCTTGGACCCTTCAGCATGGATGGGCTTACTGTGAGCCTTGTCAGTTTGGTTGCTCACCTTCCTGGACTTAGGGGGAGTTGGGAGGACCTTGGACTTAACATAGTTAAGAGAACCCTGATGGCTCTTTGGCCTGGAAAGGGAGGGAGTGGGGGTATGGGTGGAAGGGAGGGGAGGGAAGAGGGAGGAGGAGGGGAGGTGATGGAAATTTTTAATAAAAATGAGAAAAAAAAAAGATGTTTTAGCACGTTCACAGTTAATAAATATCAGACCCTAAATATTTAGGTTTTTGAGAAAAAAAAAAAAAAAACTTTCCTTACTGAACAAATGTTTCGTGATATCCCAGATGAGTTAGGAAACAGAAAAATGTGTACTAATTTTTGTAAGGTTACCAGATAAATACATATGTTTAATTTAGTGGGATATTAAAGTAGATGTTTTCACCAAAAAGACAATTCTAGATCTCAAGTGTAGTTTTGCATGAAGGATGTGTGGCTGCACATTGCCAATGATGTGACTGAAACTGAAGGAGCTGAGGTTTGTAGATGGATTTTTTTTGGTGGTGGGGGTATGGAAGGTGGGGCTACCAGTTCACAAAAAGATAAGAGACTTGCTATTAATTACAAAAGTTCAGCCCTACCTAGGGCTTGTTTCATTTAAATTAACCCATTTCTGTTCATCTGAATGCTGCTATGTGGCTCGTGGCTTTTATCTCTGCTCTTGTATGCCCTGCTTCTGTAAGTCTGGCTGGTGACTCCTCCTTTCTTCTTCTCGCTGTCTGGAAGTCCTACGTATACCTCCTGCCTTGCAATTGGCCTTTAGCTTTTTATTAAACCAATCACAGTGATGCGTCTTTTCACAGTGTGATCAAATATCTCTCAACAGAGGTTGTTCCGAATTGAATGAAGGATGAGAAAAGATGGCAGAGAAGAGAGTTCTCAAAAGCACTAACACTGAATGGAGGGCAGAATAGGGGGACTTCGGAAAAAGAGCATGAGGGCAAACAGAAATAGGAGTAGTGGAAGACTGTGATATCAAGGGGAAACTGAGAGGTGGGAGGTGGCCATCAAAGTCAGTTATATTGAAATGTCTAGTTAGGTAAGGAATTATTAAAAAAAAAAAAAGTCCACTCAATTTATTTTGAAAGAAAGCTTTCTACTTGATTTGTAGTAAAAAGAAATAATGCAGTGGGGACTGTGCAGGTACAAATGCCCTGGTTGCAGTGAAGATGGCAGCACATCAATGAGGCTCTTCCAGTAAACGTACTACAAAGGAGAGAGAAAACAATATTAAAAGGTTTTTTTAAGGCAAGGTTTCTTGTGCAGTCCTGACTGTCCTGGAATCACTCTGTAAACCAGATTGTCCTCACTGCCTCTGCCTCCCAAGTGCTGGGACTAAAGCCAAGTGCCACCACATCCTGATGCTTAGAACTATTCTAAATTGGCCCAAAAGGACAGTTAGGGAGAACAATGTAACCCGTGCATTATCTGTGTGGCATGTACTACAGAAAATTAGGAAAGCTCATAGCATATCTAGAGGATGCTCTTACACAACACAGTTCTGTAGCTTGCCTTTTGTGTCAGTCCTCTGTCCTTTCCCTTCACCCACACACCTGTCTACTACTATGGCCACACTCATATATGATATATGAGATATCAGCACAGGGCCACACTCAGGCTGTCTGGGGCTTAGAGAGCAGAATGTTGGGTGAGCCTTGATTTCGGAGCCTCAGGGTACTGTATAGATGAAAGATAGATAGACAAAGAAACAAGCACACTCTTGCCTGAGGCATTGCTATCAGTGGGCATTATAAAATTTAATCATTACTGATAGGCTTGCCTTCTAAACATGGAAACTTCAATTCCATAAGCAAGTTTGTGTATTTTGTGGCAAAGTGGATGAACTTTTCCTGCAGTAGCTTTTAGTTACCATTTGTGTCAGCAGGAGGTATTCGTACACACAAAAGAAGAAGCCTGTGGATGGGGATTTTAGGCAACCAGCAAGTTTTAGAAATAGTAACATGGAAAATATAAAGTGACCCAATCAGAAAAAAAATGGAATGTTCAATTTTATTTCTATGGGGAAAAAAATAGCTGTAAACATCACTGAGGAAACTAGTCAAAACTGATGTTCACTGATATAACTTTATTGATAGTGATTTCTAATTTCTTCTCATTTATTTTGTTTCTTTTTAAATCTACGAAAGTGATGCCAAGATAAATAGATGAATATGTAGAACACATCCACATCAAAAATAGAATATGATCAGCTTCTTTTAAGCCTTGAACTATATAATCCTCATCTCTTTCTCCAAACTGATTTCTGGCACAGATCAACCAGTTGCTCAACTTTATTGTGTAGTACTAACCAGTATTTGTTCTTACGTGCCTGATTTCTCATGTTCAATATGTTTACATGCTTTATCAATTTTTAATATAAGTATATTTGTTAACTTTCTTTGCTATTTGTTATTTCACTATGTTAATACACCATAATCCATTAGCTATTTTACTGTAGATAGGCATCAATTTATTTTCTATTTTGAGCTACTAAAATTTCTACTGTGAATTCTTTTCTTGTAATTGTTTTTATTGAGCTACATATTTTTCTTCATTTAGGTATGTATCCCATTTTTTAATTGGATTATTTGGGTTTTTTGATGTCCAATTTCTTGAGTTTTTTATATATTATGGACAACAGCCGTCTGTCCAATGTGGAGTTGGTGAAGATCTTTTCCCATTCTGTAGGCTGCCATTTTGTCTTGGTTGACCATGTCTTTTGTTTTAGAGAAGGTGCTCAGTTTCAGGTGGTCCCATTCATTAATTGTTTTTCTCAGTGTCTGTGCTACTGCGGTCATATAGTGATCTCCTGTGCCAATGCTTTCAAGTGTACTTCCCAGTTTCTCTTCTGTAAGGTTTACACTGTGAATTCTTAAAGGTAATTATTATGATGTTCTGATACAAATTTTGTACTGTACATATTCCGAAATTCTTTCTGGTATTTACCCAGGAGTGAAAATAGAGTTCCTAGTATAAATGTATGTATATCTAACAATGGTATTGATTGTGGTTAAAAACTGCTGCTGAGTCTGCAGTATTCCCACGAGGATGCTTAAGATTTCCAAAATTACTTCAGATATAGGCTAACATTGGACACAACACTTGGAGAGTCTCAGTGAAGCATTATCTACATTGGGCTGGCCTGTGGGCATAACTTTAGAAGACTGTTGTAAATTAAGGATGTGAATAGGCCCAACTCATTGTGGGCTGCATCAATTCCCTAAGTAAGGAGTCCAGACTGTGTGAGTATAGAAACTGACCTAAACACAAGTGAGCAAGCAAGCAAGAAGTCTGCGTGCATTTGTTTGTTTCTGCTCTTGAATATAGAGGTGACATAGCTGAGCCTTTTTAAGTTCTTGAAACTTTGGCTTCTCTGGTGTCATAGACTGTGCCTGAACTGTGTTCTAAAATAAACCCTTTCTTCCCTAAGTTGCTTTGGTCAAGATATTTTAGCACGCTAACAGAACTAAAACTAGAGCAGAAAGCGGTGTTAATCTTTCAAATGTAACTAACTATGACTGGCAGTGCTGCTGTGCGCCTTTAACCCCAACATTCAGGAGGCAGAGGCAGTGGGATCTCTGTGAGCGCAAGGCCAGCCGCCTAGTCTACATTCAGGACAGGCAGGGCTATACGGAAACACCCTGACTTGAAATAATTAAGTGTAACTATTACAAAGTATTCTGAAATACCACTGTACATTTTATTTGCCTTTGATAATTAATAAAATGACTAAACACCATTTTCGTATTCATTGACTGAAAGATAATGTCTTTGTGAAATGACTGTAGTCATTTTTTAAGTTGTATTTTTTTCTTAATAGTCTATAGAAATTTTTTCATTTGGGATATGAGATATTTATTGATTATAGGTGTCCCAATTCTCTATGACACTAAACTACTTTCATTCTTACTTAATGATATATTTTAGTGAACTTATTAAGCTTAATGAAGCTTAATTTATTAATCACTCCCTTTATTCCCTTTAAAAATGTTGATTTTTGCACCATATTAAGTAATTTTTTCTCTGCTAAAATATAGAATATTGAAGTTTGCATTATATTCTAGAAATGTTGAGGTCTTGGGTCCTTATTAAATAATATTCAGTCTGAGTCATTTTCCTGTTCACCATAATTCAATGATCATATCTTCCTGTAATTCCAAAAAGACATTCTATTGATCAATTATCACTTATACAAAATGTTTTCTACTGGTCATTTACTTCAAATATTCCCCATATACTTATATTTAAGCACTTGGCATCCAACTTCTAGTGCTACTTGAAGACTGCAAAGCCTTTGCAAAGGGAAATTGGATGGTAGAAGCCAGTTACTGAAGGTGAGCTCTTGAAGGTTATTCCATCCCTCCTCCTGCTTGAGAGGGTGATGCTACCCACCCATTAATAGGATTAATTAATTAATAGAAGTGTCTCATTAATAGAAGTGTCTCAGAGAATATAAACAGCCCTGTGGTAGCAGTGCTGCAGGAATTCCTACCACCAGTAGCCCTTAAGTTATCCGCCCACTTGGGCATGGCTTCTTAGACTGTATATGCTGATGTAAAGCCCTTCCGCTGTAGAATTCGGTTGCTGTTCCCCATTCCAGCAGAGGATTGTGATCTGAGAGTATTATAGCCCTGAATAAAAAACTTCTATTATAATCAATTCTGAGCTAGTGTGGGATTTCATTTTTAGTGTCCTTCTTCATCTGGCACCCCACGTGGATCCAAACTTCATGCCTACTGGGTGGATCAGCTTAAAGACCTAAAAGGTCCACAGCCCAGAAAGTTTCCCACCCCTACCCGCTTGACTTGCCTTTACCTACTAAGTGGTTTTTTTTGTAAAACTCCTGACACAGTGGATCTAACTGTGTGGGGAGACTTGGAAATTTCCCAAGCGCATGCATGTCTCCCACCCCTACCCGCTTGACTTGCCTTTACCTACTAAGTGGTTTTTTGTAAAACTCCTGACACAGTGGATCTGTGTGGGGAGACTTGGAAATTTCCAAAGCGCATGCATGTCCCCCACTCCCATTGCCATGGTCCTTGCCATGTGGCGATTTGCACGACTTCCGGTTTATACTCCCGGCTCCTGAGTTCTGGGCTTCTCGCTCCGTGTACGGAATTGATTTAATCGCTTCTAATTTGTCAAGCAAAATATATTTCTTAGTATTTAGCCAGCATCAAGGCAGGGAAACCTAAGCAGCTCAGGACTGTTCATGGCACCAGGTTGTGCTGCTAGGTGTGACTCTGCAGCCACGACACCTGCTGGACAATACAGATTATTACACCTGAAACAATTTACCGGACATCATACCAGGTAAATATTTTATTAATTAATAAATCAATGAATTTGAGAGTTATAGAATGGCAGACAACATTACTATGGAAAATTTTAGTAACATTTTGCTAATACTATGGATTATATGCTGCAAGGCTTACATGGTTATGGTGATACATCCATTTATTGGATATTGGGACTCAGTTTTTTTCTTCACATTATATCCTTAAGAAAATTGTTTGATAACAGAGCCAAGAATGAGGCACTTTTAGAAATGATACAGTCTTTACAGACTAATAATGAATAGCTAAGTGGCAGGATTAATACCACCAAAAATCAAAAGTTACCTGAGAAAAATAATACTATTGAAAAGGGTAACATTAATTTGACAAAATTGAATCCATGTCAAAGGATACTGAAAAGGTATCTGAAAGAATTCGTATTGTTAAGTTGACAATCAAAATTTGTTAAAAAGTTATAATATGTTATAAACTTTATAGCTATAACATGTTGTGGACTCTTAATGATTTTCAAAGATTGTTAGGAGACATTTCTAGTCTATGACTGGCTGTTGGGATAACACCTGATGTAATAGTTCATTTAAACAAACCTTAGATGGTGATAAAGATTGAATAGTCCCAGAGAATTAACAGTTGAAACGGAAAAGGAATTGACAATTGATGAGGAGAAATTACAGGAGGCACATGTGGATAGGGTAAATCCAAATCCTAATTGTGTTCTATCTTGTTATGTTGCCTTCCAGATTTCTCTTACAGGAATTTTAATGTAGAGGGATGATATTATCTTAGAATGGATCTTTTTACCACATAAACCAAGTATAAAATTAAAAATTTATGGGGAAAAAGTCTCTGAATTAATTATAAAAGGTAAATTGAAACTTTGTCAATTAGCAGATATAGACCCAGCAGAGATTATAGTGCTTTTTACTACTGATGAAATAAAAAAGTTATGGAAAGACAATGAACCATGGCAAAGAGCTTGTACTGATTTTTTGGGAGAAATTAATAGCAATTATCCCCAAAGCAATAGACTTAACCTTATAAAGAGAACTTTTTGGATTCTTCTCCCAAATTGTACGTGATGCTCCAATAACTGGAGCCCATACATTTTATACTTATGCAAATAAATCATGGAACGCAGATTACAAATCAGAAGAATTAAGTAAGGTAGAACAAAGCCCTTATAATTCTATCCAAAAGGCAGAATTAAATGCTATTTTCATGGTGCTAAAGGATTTTAACGAACCACTTAATATAATTTACTAATTCACAATATGTGGAAAGAGTTGTTTTGCATATTGAAACTGCTGAATTTATATCAGATGATACAGAATTGACTTCATTATTCATACAGGTTCAAGATATAATCCAGAATAGACTTTCTACCATATACATAACACACATCCAATCCCATATGAGTCTGTCAGGTCTTCTATCACAAGGTAATGCAGAAATTGATTGATTACTAATTGGCAGTGTGATTGAAAGCCTCGGAATTCCATAAGAAACATCATGGCAATAGCAAAGGTTTAAAGAAAGAGTTTTCTATTACATGGCAACAAGCTAAGGAGATTATAAAGAGATGTCCTACTTGCTCTTTCTATAACCAAACACCATTACCTGCAAGGACTAACCCAAAGGGTACTCAAAGGAATGAAATCTGGCAAATGGATGTGTCTCATTTTGCAGAATTTGGAAAATTAATATATATACACCACACTTATTCAGGTTTTCAGTAGGCAACTTCTTTAAGCTCAGAAAAGGCTGATTCAGTAATCACACATTTATTAGAAGTTATGGCCATCATGGGGATACCTGCACAAATAAAGACAGATAATGATCCAGCATATATCTATAAGAAAATGAATTAGTTTTTTGCTTATTATAATATAAAGCATATTACAGGTAAACCACACAATCTTACAGGTCAGGCAGTTGTAGAAAGGTCAAATCAAACTATAAAGAATATGTTAAAGAAACAGAAAGAGATGGAAAATATTCCCAGACATAGATTACATAATGCTTCATTAACCTTGAATTTTCCTAATGCTAATGAGAAAGAGACAACAGCAGCAGAAAGACTCTGGATAATAGAAAAGTTTTCTGAATTAAATCAGCTGGTGTATTTTAAAAATGTGTTGTCCTCACAATGGAAGCCAGGAGAATTGCTACATTGGGGAAATGGTTTTGTTCTTGTTTCCACAGGAGAAGAAAAACTATGGATAGCATAAAAATAAATAAATATTTGCTTTGAAAAAAAATCTCTTGAGAAAGAGAAATGACAGCTCACCCACAATGGTGACAACCATACAGGTGGTAAGGAAACCATATAGGGTTGAGACAGGGTTCTGCTTTTGTCTTACTGGAAAATACACATCTTCAAAAATTCAAGAGACCCTAGATGTTTGGATGCTGACAGAAGGAAAAATAATTATCCAATAAGGATCATCAAGAAAAAGGAATATGACTTGTAAAGACAGATGATCAAAACATATATATATATATATATATATATATATATATATATATATATATATATGTGTGTGCATCAACCACTGACAAAATGCACAATGTCCGGACAGTTTTGAAAAATTTCCTGCCCCTGAAAATGGTCTGTCAGTTGCTCTAGGACTTAGCCAAAGTTGGTTGCTCCAACATTGCAAATGAGACTGAGTGATTGACCAGGTAGCCAGTTGTCTCTGTCATTTGTTGCACATTTTGGAAGTTGCTTGATTGTACTTCCTGCTTACTTAAGTAATATTATTTTTCTTCTCGGGTCTTCGATGGGGTTGAAGACTAGATAATTGTAGTTACTTTCCTGTCATGACTCGGCCAAGTTATTTATATACAAGATTTAAACTTATTAGTATAAGATAATTATTGAAACATTTATCACGTTTCTTGATTGATATTGCTTATGCTGGTTGTAATTTTAATTTTTATATCTGATATTTGTTCTTATTGTATATAACTTTGTATTAGACTTACAACTTTCTTATTTAAACAAAATGGGGAGGTGCTATAGGAATTCCTACTGCCAGTAGCCTTTAAGTTACCCACCCACTTGGGTGTGGCCTCTTAAACTATTTATGCCAATGTAGAGCACAAGGTCAGCCTCTTTTCAGGCTTCAGGATTTGGTTGCTTTTCCCCATCCCAGCAGAGGATTGTGATCCCTGAGTCTACCCCTAAATAAATAACCATTTATTATACTCAATTCTGAGCTAGTATGGGATTTCGTTTTTAGCGTCCTTCTTCACTGCAGATCAACCTTGCAATATGTTTCTATTTTTGTGAAGATAATTGTTTGGTGACAATATTTAATGATAAAAGGACAATACTACACCAAACAAATCCCTGAAGAATTAGAAAAGATATTAACATAGAAGGATCTTTGTTGTAGCACACCGATTACAAAGACACTAGAAATTGAATGGATGATTATTTTTGAAAGTATTACCAATCTGCACAAGTACAGAAAACAAGCAAAACATTAGCTCTTGCATGACTCAAAGCATTACACACACCAAAACAAACATCCTCTCACTATGCTCAGATACAGTAAAATTAAAATCCATATTGGAGCCATTACAAAGTATTTTGTTCAATGTAACTTTGTTAGAACATAGCTAAATCAAATACAAAACTCAAACAGTTGCTTTGGTCCCTTTCTCATACATATCTCAGGAACACTGTATCAAGAACCTACACCAATTTTTATTTAGGCTTGTTTTAAACTATCTCTGGTTTGTCTACAGATGTCACAACTTTTTGCTTCCTATTGATCAGAAAGCATGTTTCATAAAAGAGTATGCATATCCCCTTGAGATTCTCTAATCAATCAATGCTTAGGGCATAAAAGAGAAATCAATGGCATAATGATGGAGGCTTATGGAAAGCAATTTATAGTCAAAATTTCACTCACCTCAATTCCCACAAAGGATGTAGCCCTACCATCTGTGCTACAGGGAGTCGTTCCCCAGGATGATTAAACATTCTTCACTTACGCTATACTTTCAAGTTTACTAAGGTAAACAAGATTGTCTCCTCTGGTAAGTCCTCTTTCTTGCATGCATATGCATAAATAGACACCCACCCACACTCACAAATGTACAAACAAATGTATGTAATCCATCCTTTAAAAAATTGGCATAGTGTCTTTAGGAGCTTTACTCACCATGGCTGCATTGTAACTTCAAAATATTAAATATTAAAGTTTCAAATCATGGTGCCTAGACCATTAGCCACCTGTGGCTATTTGAGACTTATGCAAATCCATATCAAACACAAAACATGTCTTTATTTTAAGATGGTCTTACTTATTTGGTGCTTTACCACTGAACAAAATACCTCATGACTCACCATCATCTCTTAGGTACTTCAGCTAACAGATAAACATGATGCTTTAAAAATTCCCTTTCTGAGGACAGCCAAGGGACAATCCACAAACCCTGAGAGGCTAGGTAGCAAGGAGGACACAAAGAGAGCCATGCATCTATGCCCCTGGGATGGGGAAATAAAGATCTCCTGAGAAAGCTGGGATCACATGGGGAGGGGCGATGAGGGGAAAGGAGGCGAACATGAGGGAGTGAGATGGTTGAGTTGAAGAAGGGATAGAGAGGGAGGGTAAGGAAAGAGCTATCTTGATAGAGGGGACCATTATAGGGTTAGAGAGAAACCTGGTGCTAGAGTAACTCCCAGAAATCCACAAGGGTGACCCCATATAAGACTACTAGCAACAGTAGAGAGAGCCAGAACTGGCCTTCGCCTGTAATTAGGTTGATGACCACCCTAATTGTCATCATAGATCCTTCATCCAGTAACTGATAGAAGCAGATGCAGAGATCCACAGCTAAGCACTGGGCCAAGTACCTGGAGTCCAGTCAAAGGGAGGGAAGAGGGATTATATGAGTAAGGGAGTCAAGATCATGATGGGAAACCCCATAGGGACGGTTGACCCAAGCTAATGGGAGCTCACTGACTAGGGATTGACAGCTACAGAACCTGCATAGGACCAAACTAGGCCCTCTAAATGTGGGTGACAGTTTTTTGGCTTGGCCAGTCTGTGGAATCACTGGCAATGTGATCAGAATTTATCCCCAATGCATGAACTTTTTGGAGACCATTTCCTATGAAGGGATACCCGTAGAAGGAAGGAGCAGCGTGGCTGAGTTCCCGCCGCCCAGTTCCCAGCAACCGGCTAGCTTTATCCGAAATAATTACACGGAAACTGTATTCTTTTAAATACTGCCTGGCCCATAGTTTCAGCCTCTTATTGGTTAATTCTCACATCTTCCTTTAACCCATATTTAGTAATCTGGGTAGCACCACGAGGTGTGGCTTACCAGGAGAGATCTTAACCTGCGTCCATCTCGGAGAGGAGCAGCATGGAGACTCACTATCGCGACTGCCTGAAGCGTCTCCCCCACTCTACTTCCTTGTTCCCACAATTCTGTTCTGTCTACTCCACCTACCTAATTTTCTGTTCTTAAAGGGCCAAGGCAGTTTTCTTTATTAATTAACCAATGAAAGAAACATAGACAGATAACTCTCCTCCATCATTTCCCCTTTTTCTGTTTAAACAAAAAAGAAAGGCTTCAACTTTAACATAGCAAAATTACATATAACAAAACAGTTATCAAGCAAATATTACAGTTACAATATTTAAATCTATTTTATCTTTTATCATAACTAAGGAAAACTATAACTATTGAACCATTCTTCAACTCCATCAAAGACTCCAGAAGGATATAAGACTACCTAAGTAAACAAGAAGTAAGTAACTTTCAAACTCTAGAAATGACAGAGACAACTCGCTGCCTAGACAGTCACCCAAAGTTCCTCTGTACCGTTGGGGCATCCATCTTCAGCCTACAGGCCCATCAGTATCCAGCAGACATTTCCATGAAGCAGGAAATTCCAAAGACAGTTCAGTCACTTTCTGCTGTGTCCTGCAGAACGTCTCGCAGACTCTTTCATGAATCAGGAACCCCAAAAGGCCATCTCACCTTTAGGCAAGTTCAGCAGTCCTCTTTCTGTGGGTTCCTTGTGTCCAGTTTATGCAACAGTCCAGGCAAGAGCAGTTTCTTGCCCAAATGGCTAACAAACTCCATAAGTAGCCTCTTCGATGCCCATCTTCCTCTCGAAGTAGATTGGTGCTGCCAGGAGCAGATGTGTCTCATTGTCATGAAAAACCCTAAGTTATTAAAACATTTAAAATGCCATATTCTGCAGTCTTTGAAAGATATGAAGAATGCCTATCTGAAATATATCTATGCACATCTAGAAAATGACTAACATGACTACAAGCTTGACTATTAATCGATGATTATCCATTAACAACCTATATTTCCTAATTATACATTACAGTTTTTAAAATGAACTACTATCACAATAGCTTAATCAAGATCAGAAATACATATACATATAACAAAATTGACCTTAAAATCTATACCAATGCAAATTCATATCTATATCATCTCCCCCTTTAAATGTAAAAGAACATTTATAAGCAATATTTGGGAAAATGGGCGCAGTTTTTTCTCTCCAAACTGCTTCCTGCTGAATGGTGGCGCTGTTATTTAGGTCTTTCATGGTGTAACCTGTGTGCTAGGTTCATCTCAGTCGGCAGTTGAGCGAAGTAATTTTTTGAGGGTGTTCACAGCAACCTTTCAGGAGGGCGTGGTCTATCATACCATATTGGGATAGAAGCAATCCACAGAGTCTCATCCTCTGTGAAAACAAAAGAAGAAACTCTTTTCCAAAGCATCATGTTCTTAGATCCAAATCCTGAAGTCATACCGTTAAGATGTCCATTCTGGTCTAGCCTGGCAGCCCATATAATGAAATGTCTCTCTGTACTTAGCTCCTTTACAGTCAAAAAAATCAAAGAAAACACAATAAAATACATAATCCAGACTCTCTGTGAATTTTCCATTTTTACGTGGCTTATTTTTACTCTATCACTTTACTTCTTTTAATCTATAACTATCTGTACTCTGTCTCTTTAAAGACTTTAACCTTTTTTTTTAAGGCATTAACTTTATTCTCTATATATTTATTTTTTCCTCTCTCAAGCCTACGTATATTTATCCAACATTGTGAGCCATTTAAAGGCCTTCTATGTCTGAATCTTTCCTATTGTGAATCTGTAATTTTTTTACTATCCAGGAGCACTTTTGTTTTGTGCTTTTAAATCGCTACACACTTAAGAATCTAAGCTGTGACATTCCTAGGTCAAAAACAGGTACTGCAGGCTTGCCACGCCCAGTCCAACATAGCTGAGCCGCTTGTGACTCTGAATCGGTTGCAGCTCTGAGCTGCAGAGCTGCGGGCTGCTCTGGATGTTGGCTCCACCTCTCTCCAATTTCAAAATGGAGGATGTACCATTTTCTACTAGCTCTGGGGCTGCCAGGTAGGAGCCGCACTCAGCACTTTAACTCTGAGACTGAGCGTGCAGCACAAAAACTCTTTTCATCCAAGTTACAGCCAAATCTGACGCGCAGAGCACCGCGCAGTCTGAAAACACCTCTCTCTCTATGGCGGCAGGAATCCGCAAACGCTGTCCCGCTCGCCTAAGCCTGATTCCGCCATCTGCCCAGGTGCAGGCAGGGAGCAGGGAGCCATTGGCATGGTCTCAGAGTACTTTCTTTCCGATACCAAGCGGGCAAGGTTTTTAAGTGGATTTAGTGACCACGTTGGAGCGCCAATCTGTAGAAGGAAGGAGCAGCGTGGCTGAGTTCCCGCCGCCCAGTTCCCAGCAACCGGCTAGCTTTACCCAAAATAATTACACGGAAACTGTATTCTTTTAAATACTGCCTGGCCCATAGTTTCAGCCTCTTATTGGTTAATTCTCACATCTTCCTTTAACCCATATTTAGTAATCTGGGTAGCACCACGAGGTGTGGCTTACCAGGAGAGATCTTAACCTGCGTCCATCTCGGAGAGGAGCAGCATGGAGACTCACTATCGCGACTGCCTGAAGTGTCTCCCCCACTCTACTTCCTTGTTCCCACAATTCTGTTCTGTCTACTCCACCTACCTAATTTTCTGTTCTTAAAGGGCCAAGGCAGTTTTCTTTATTAATTAACCAATGAAAGAAACATAGACAGATAACTCTCCTCCATCAGATACCTTGTTCAGCCTAGATACAGGTGGAAGAGCTTTTTCCTGCCTCAACTTAATAGCCTTACCCTTTCTGAGGAGTGGTAGGGGATGGGCTGGGGAAATGTGGGGAGAAACAGGAGGAGGGGAAAGAGGGGGAAATGTAGTTGGTATGTAAAATGAACTAAAAAATCAAAATTAAATCAAAATTTAGAATTCTCAAAGCTCAAAATGTAAGGGTTTTTATAATCTAAAGTAGACACATTTCCATTTTAGACTTTATGTCTCCTTATGTATTTTGATATTTCTTAAATTTGTTGCACCATAGAACAAACGCACTTAGAAACTACGTCACACTCTTTTGTGTTTATAAGATGTTTTACTCTACCACTCGCAAGACATTAGTCAGTCGGCTATTTCACAAACTCCACCCCATTTTCTACTCTGACACTTCCAAATGGGCTATCTTAGCCCCCTTTTCTCTCCCTTCTCAAACTCTGAGTCAGAGTGATTTTACTTCAATTTGTCTTCTCACCTCACTCAATGGGATTCCCTAACTTTCTAAGCACACCCATCCTCCTAATACTTACTCAGAAACATGAAAAGGTTAACCCATATACCTATTATCTCTGCACCCTTGACCCTGTGAGGTCCTTTGTTGGGAAGACTCTGGTGGCTCACAGTTGTAATTTCTCCATATCCTGCTATTTACTCCTCTCTCCCCCTTCCATTACATGTGTGAAATTGACTGATGAAGCACAACGTGCTCCCGCCCTCTCCCTCCCTGCCCCTTTCCCTTTCTCACTTTTGAACAGAAAGGAGTCTAACCTTCACGGTTAGCAATCAAACGCTCCAAATACAGAGCAGGCTCCCGGAACTTCTCAAAGCCTCCATTGCTATTTTTTTCCACCTTTTTAAATTGCAATGCATTTCCCAGGTTTAGTTTCCTATATTCACATTTCCCTAAATTCACCGTGCTTTTGCTCCTTCTTAGCAACTATCAAGACTAAATTGATGATTCAGCCCAGACAGCCACAGCTACTCCCACAGGGTCTAGTGGGCTCGCCAAAGAGAATGCGAACTGACTCTTACTCTCTGAATATAGAATAGTCTTGCTGGGATCAAACTTTCCTTTCATCCAACCTCAAATAGCCTCACACTACTGAGTGCTGACCTATTAAAGTGGCCTTGCATTATCTTTCAGCTGTACCTTGCAAGCTCGCCTGTCGTGATCCTTAGCTTAATTTATCTAAGGCCCTCCCATCCCTCTTTAACTTTTACAGTTAGACTATGCTTTGTCCAAAACAGACTGTACTCTGAAACAAGGTGCCACTTCCCAAGGTGCTGGGATGGTTGCCATGAGTCAGGACCTTTTCACTGGGTTCCCAATATTTTAATCAACCTGAGATTTCAACGACAGTCCCTTAAATCTTGGGCTTTTAGGAGTTTAAGCACTCAAAATTTGATGAAGTATAGGCCCTTATCTAAGTCACTATTTTCTTCTATTTATGACTACATCAACTTTAATAAAGCTCAATAGCAAACAGAATCACTTAACACCTGTTTACCTACATCCCTGGTTTGGATTTGGGATAGGGGATACGTTGCCATTTGCACTAAAGTCACACTAACACCTCTTCCAAAGAGAATTCTTGAACATGACTAAGCTAAACATGCAACTGCATTTTAAGGTTTCCCTTTACACACACATCTCGTGAATACAGTCTCAAGACCCAAGCATAATTTATTTAGTCTACTTGTTTGAGTTAATTTCTGGTTTTTCTATTATTCAAGTTCTTAATTACTACAGTACCAATAGAATATAATTTCCCTGTGTGCTTCTGGGACAGCTCAGAATATTCCTATACAGCACTCCTAAAGAGACCTCTCTGTAGTGTACTGAGACTTCTTTCATTTCATAGGAGTTTTATAAAACCTCAGATTCATGAGTATTTTCTGAATAGCTCACACTTAGTTTAATTTTTTAATTAAAACAATATAATGTATTAGGTATCTTTATAATATCCTTGAACCAAGTTTGTTTTAGTAGACCCACTCCCTTCTACTAAAAGAGTCCAATTTAAATCTAGAATTATAAAACTACTAGAGGAAGAGACAGGAAATGAACTTTAAGGTATAGGTTTAAGCAAGAACATTCTGAACAGTACTCCAATAGGAGAGGAACTAGCTTCAAGAATGAACAAATAAGGTAAAGAACTATTATCAGAGCAAACAGACAACCCACAGAATACTAGAAAAACTTATCCATAATTTACAAAGCACTGCAAAGAACACACACACACACACACACACTCACACCAAAACTGCCATCCAAGATATGGGTTAATTAAAAAAACAGATAATTCTCAAAAGAAAGAAATATTAATGGCCAATGATTTTTTTTAAGGTGACCAACATTTCTAGTTATTGAATACCATCTCACCTGGGTTAGAATGGCCATCGTCAGGAAATCTGATGTCCTAATGTATGCACTGTAATAAGTCATGACCATAGTGTGCAGTGTCCCATTGTATCAGCACAAGCAGTGAAACTAGAACTTTTCTTTGCAGGAAATGTGGTCCAGAGAGTTTATGTTACTTGTTAAGGTTATAAAAGAACATATATTAAGAAAAACCTAATGCCAGATCTCTGACATTAAAATTCAAAATTTTAAATATAAAAAAATATATTTAATTAGAAAACGTACATACTTAAAATATTAGACTAGTTACATGTCTACAAATTGCTTTTTCTTAAAAGCCTTTCCATAAACATACTTAAAACTTAACTATTTATCTTCATCCAAATTGTAAACATTGAAATAGAAATTAAAAGCTTGGAAATTATGGATTCTACCAAAAAAGAATTTTTTATCTTTGCTTTCATTTCCAGATAATTATCTGTTTCTCAAAATTAGGTGCATGTTCTGGTTAGTCACATCTAATCAAACCCGCTGAATTTGAAATGAAAATTAAAAACCAACAGAGTTGGAGCTAGTAAATATTGAGTACAGTTCTGAGCTTTTACTGAAGGATAATTCTGAAGTGGGAACTCTCCTGAGAGAGTAACTTCAGAGGCAGAATCCTCAGCTTTTTTTTTCCCTTGGTAGCTAAAGGTGCTCTGAGGGAAGATGTTAGTTCTTTGCTAATGAGATTAACAGATATAACATATGCTCGTATAAAAGCATTTTAAGGAAAAGAACGTGAATAGGAGGGACTATAAAGAAATAGATTAATCCAGGCATGACATTTATACTGGGCAGCTAAGCAGACAGTAATAGTAACATTTAAAGAAAATGTGACTCAGTTGTTTGCTTTTTCCAGAGGTCGCCTGTAAGCCAGACATTACAGTTCTAAAATGACATAAGACGACCTCATGAATAATTTGTATTCTAACGTCATGAACTTCAATTACAAAGTTACACAGAATTTCCCAGCACAAAAGCCAGATCTATATTTCGGTCATGTACAAGAGGAAGAGATAACGGGGAGTACACCACCTGGGGGATCGGAACGAAGTGTAGTAGCTGTGCAGTACTGTGCAGTAGCTGTGCAGTAGCTGTGCAGTAAGCAGTTGGCATCTTTGAGCCATCTGTGTCATGCTTAGTCTCTTCCAGAGTCCACCTGTTAGTCATCCTTCATATACTGTTCACTTTCCAATGCGCAATCCACAAGTCAACATGAAGCTGTGTTAAAGAAACCTATCCCTGTGTTGAATGCCAAGTGACAAGTTAAGAATCTTGCTGCTTCTAAAGCCCTTTTCTCAGCTAACCTGTAGAACCAAACCCATTTCAGACATTTGAGATTTTGGCATCTTAGAGAAATAAATCAAGTATTTGTTTTTTAACACAGCCATGTGTTAGGACCAGTCCAGCAGGAAGTGTTTGGAATCCACAAAAGTTCAGAAGTAGACCCGGGCCTAATGATAATATGACCTGCTCATGTGCAGAAAGAGAAGTCACATTCCTTCTGTCATTAAAATCCATTCCTAACTTCATAATATCTTTCCCTTTCAACATACCAGAAGATTTATTTGCGACATGACTCGGTTTGTGTAGTTCAGTGGAAATCAAATTTTTGAAGCTCAGTTTTGATAACTCTGTTAGTGACTTTCCTCTTGATTCTTATTTTCTTCAGTTGAAATAAAATTTCTCTGTAAAAAAAATTTTTTTATCACGCTTCAACATCCAACCTTTGTAATACTTCCTTTTAGTTCCCCAAGCAAGAAATAAATGAATGCAAGCATAAGATTGTTAGAGAAAACATTTCTTAAGCAGTTTCATTATCTCCAAAGAAAGTGTTCAAAAACAGCACAGTGAGGGCCCTCAAGGGTGCAAACCAAAAAGCTGTGTACTTTGTTCAACTAAGCCAGGGAGGTGCCAGCAGGAAGGCAAAAGAAGGCTTATCTTCTTGAATCCACAGGGATAAACTTTGTTCTACACGTGGCTATTTTAAATGTTTAAAAGACTAGTTGTGAAGAAAATGTCTATTTTTCTGTCATTAAATTATTCCAATTTTTTTTTTCAAAATTTCATTTGGTACCCAGAACTCAGTTTAAGGAAAAAAAAAATACCTGTAAGTATAAAATGGAAAGTAAGTGCATTGTGTGCCTATGAGAGCAGAATGCGGGGAACTTTTTCAAGTTCACTGTGGAAAACTACCCCCACATACCTCTTAGGATGAAGAAAGTATGTGGTTCCCTAGCCAGAGGGTTCTTAGACCTTCCTCTCCTTTTGAGTCTCACTGATCAAGAGCTCTAAAAGCTTATGCAAAAGCCTGCAAAGAAACCTTGTTTGAAAGACAAAGTTAAGCAACTTTGAATTTGCAAAAAGTGCATAAATGTAACTTAAAATAAAAGGCTAGTGCAAAAACAGCAGAAAGACTCAAAGGGGCTAAATTGTGTTCCAAGGATGCACACGTTTGGATAACCATCCATGGTGCAAACTTTGGAGAGGAGGACAGTTGTGGTAATATAAATAATTAAATATTTTGCAAACTAAATGGTGACTATTAAGTGACCTTAAGAGGACACTTCCTGTCATTTCTGTAAGCCTACACATTAGCCATCTTTTGGGGGAGGAAGAATGGAAAGGAAATGTTCTTTCCACACCTTGACGCAGGAAACCTGTCTTTCCTACCTACAGTCTTGTAAAAAATACAGCGTACTACAGTGACTGTTTCAGAGTGTTCATTTGTTCTACTAGTTACATTTACTTTTTAATAACAGCTTCTCATTTTTAATTCTCTAACATATATTTTGTCTCTTATAAGGTAAATAAACATACTGAATGAAGCAAAAGTGTTTGTCAGCACTATTTATACTCTTTGAGAAGCAGGGATAGATATTTTTAAAATGCTTTGGCCTACACTGGAAAAACTGAAAATAAAATATCTATGAGGCAATTGTCTTAGAAGAATCTAATGTTTTTCCAGTTTTACCTTTTTTACTGTTCTTCTTCGCTCCCTCCCTCCTTCCCTCCCTCTTTACATAATGTGAGTGCTATAACTTCTTGTCTGTGAAGTTTGATGCTTTGTCAGTCTAATAATAGCTCTTTTCTTTCTCTGCACCTTCAAGCTTTTCCCATTGAACTTTTCCAGCTCCAGCGATCAGTTTCTCCACTTAAAGTTATGTGACTTGCTAAACTGGTTCCCACCTCCTGCTTAAAATGGGTGCTCTTGACTGGTACTGGAAACTATTTCAGCAGCAGAGAACCTTGAAGTCGGGTCATACCCAGAACACATTAAACTGTTTATGCTAAATGCTGTAAAGGAAGCTAAAACCCTGTAATTCCCTCCCACATGAGAAGTTAGGTAAAACATTTAAACTAGAAGATGACTTGCCAGATGAACACTTAATGTCTGCAATATAGTGTTTGCTTTCAAAAAAGAAACATTAGTTGGTATGAAGGAGGTGTCCTCACCTGTGTTGAGTTTCTATCTATAGAGCACCTTCTTCAAGACAGAACTTTAGAACCGAAAAAAAGCTTTTTTTAAAAGTATTACAAACTTCAAAATCCTCTGTCTCCACTGATTGCAAGGCAGATGCAGAGTGAACATGAACAGAGGTAAAATGCCCCCAAAATCTGTCTGTAACTCTTCTATTCTGCCTCCATCCACAATGGCAGCAACTGAATCTTCACAAATTAAATTATATTTCTATGAAGTTCTTGTGCCTTAGTTTCTTAATATTTTAAGTTCCTACTGCATTTAGCTGTAGAAGACACGTGGTTTTAAGACCCTACAGCCACGTTAGGGTTAAGTTTTTGTGGCAGGAAAGGAATCAGCCAAATACAACACAACTTCCAGGAAGAAAATACATAAACTTCATTGGCTTTCTGGTAGACTGTAAAACTAATACATATTTCCAATTAATTCTGAAGAACTGAGGTATATATCTGCGTGGTAAAAATACTGAAAATGTTTTACATTATTCTATGCTTTTTGATGAAAAATAAATTTTAAGAAGTAAGGTTATTAATTAATGGTTAGGTTTAACAAGAACTGACAAGAGTTTCTCAGATTTTGTTTGCTTGTTTAAGATCCTTAATTTTAAAAATACAGTATACATCTCAAGGTTTCCCAAGACAAATGACTAGTCTTGTTCCAAGTTCTGAAACTTACTGGAGATTTCTGCTTTGTGTTTTTTTTTTTTTTTTTTTTTTTTGGAGGGGTGTACTTAAAATAATATTCTTTATTCATATAATCCTACAGACTACTATGTAATTACTATTATGCTAAATAAATTGAACAAAACAAAAATCAATCTTGTAAAGAGAACCTTATTTATACTCTCTGAGAAGCAGGATTTGTAAAATGATTTGCGAAACCCCTCCCCCACCCGAAATACTGTGGGAGGAAGGCAAAGCAAGCAATGGGTATAAGAATAAAAAAGATGCTGCGCATTGCATGGCAGACTTTTCCTTCTGGAATATTCTCTCAGTACACGACTCGAGGACTTTTGTGCCTTCCCTTTGCCAGCTGGAGTGATCCGGTGCCTGAACGAATGGCCTCTGCTGGGATGCAAGCTGCTCACAATACATTGTGGTGAAATAATAGTATGTGATCGCTCTAGTTGGAGCAGTTAATAACTGGTTAAGCAGCATTTCCCTCCAAGGGCTGTGTTCATCGCCCCAAAGCAGTCACTCCGAACCCATCCCATTCCTCCTCTGTCTTTAACAATGCCTCAACTTCCTTCTCAAATCCCTTGTTCCTATCCCTGAGCAAATACCGAGACCCTGTGTTTGTCCTGTCCTCTTTGCACAAGGCCATCTGCTCCGGCGAAGCCCAAGCCCGCTAATGGGGATAAAAGTGTACGGGAGCTCAGAGGTCTGGCAGGGCCTCCCGGCCGGCAGGTGCGCAACGCCGGCGCTCACAGAGTTAAAGGCATCATCGCAGCCATTAGAGGCAAAGTTGGGCGCCTCGCGAGCCCAGTCCGCGCCGCCCCGCGCCCGCTCCACTCGCCGCGGGCTCGCTGGGCGTGGGGAGGGCGGCGAGCACGCAAGCCGAGCGGCTGACGTGGGACGAGCTGCCAGGTAGCGGAAGCAGCCAGCCGCCGGCGGAGACACTTCGCAGCGTGGCAGCCCGGGTCTGCGCCTGAAGCCTCCGGATCCCAGCCAGCTTGGTCCCAACCCTCGCCAGTCGCAATTCCCTGTGCCCAAGCCAATCTACGCCGAGAGCGGCAGCATGCATGCAGTGTCGCGCCCCGGGCTCTGAAATCAGCCCGTGAACAAGCTTGCTTGCCTGTCTTTTCAGGTTTGGGGGCTCTTGGCTACACGGATGTGCCTCCCTCCCTTGGCATGATGGGGATCTTTTTGGCGTCTGTTGGATTTGTGTTCTTTTCCGTGTTATATGTACAACAAGGGCTTTCTTCTCAAGGTAAGTCCGTTGCTTGTAGTGTGTATGTGGTGCCGTGTGTGTGTGTGTGTGTGTGTGTGTGTGTGTGTGTGTGTGTGTTGTACCAACTAGAAGAATGGACAGAAGGCTTGAGAGTGGCTCAAAGCAAGCCAACAGTGTTAGGTAGTATGAATAGTGTTCGGCTTGGCTTTTTTTTTCCTTAAATTTCCTTCAAAGTTTATTAAATCGCAAGCCAACAAGGTTTCAAAGAAATTCTAATAGACGCCAGACTGGCAATGGGGTGAGTTCCTTGGTGGCACATACACAGGTGTGTGTGTGTGTGTGTGTGTGTGTGTGTGTGTGTTCCGTGTGCATGAACAGGGCAATCACTCACGCACATACAGTCATTACTAATGCAGAGCTGCTGGTTGGAAGGGGCTTCCCTGTAGGCAAAAAGCTTTAGTCCCCTTCTCTGGTCCCTGTGACTTCTTTCCCATGCCTATTTACCAGAGTCCACAAGGAGGTCCTAATTGCATCATAAGCAGCAGCTGCCTGCTGGGCCCAGTTTTTCAGGACTTTGCAGGCTGCAGTGGTTGCTTCAGCACCCTGAGCAGATCACAGTTTTGGCCTCCTGAAGACTGCATCACTTCTGTGAGCAGAAATAAGCCCACTTTGCTGGCCGATGTGAGCAGAAAACCCTATTCACATAGGCTGCCTTCTGATAGTGTCTATTCCCTTGAAACATAATCCGTCCTCTTTGAGATTTCATAAAATAGTGAAAAGAGACATCCAGATTTACTGTCTTTAAGTAATGAGGAGAAAGGGGCTGAAACCATCCCTCATCCCTTCAGTGACCCTCCTTTCATATGTGTGCCTTGTGGTTGCGCCCTTCTATTAACCACAAATAGAAGGCTCCTTCTAGAGAGCCATCAGCTCTTTGCAAAGTGCCCCTTAGACAGGCTAAGAACAATCATCTAGTTAGCAAGAAAAACATCATCCCATGTTCAAGGAATGCCCTAAGGAGGAGGGGGCGTTTTATTTTTTTGACTCTCACACAGATCTATTAATCTTACAAGCTGGCAGTGTCAAGGTTAGCAAAAGGGTTAGACACAGTCTCTATGGTGTCTTTCAAATAATCTTTGACCTGAACTAAACATGGATGTATGATTTTTATGTCCCCTGACATATGTCAATTTATATGCCTTGAAGGGAACAAACGTGAAGGTTAACTTGCAGAAATGAAACCATACGCCTCTTAGGTAGTGTGCAACTTGTTTCCCTACTTGGGCTCAAGAACAAAATTTCTAACCACTATTTTGATAGATTAAGAATGTGGGTTTTGACATTTACTTACAGCACATTTCTAACATGAAACACACCGGTTAATCATAGATGGTTTAGAAACTTAAGAATCCAGAGGCTTTCTGGTATATCAACTGGAAAGACGGTCTAAATTGCACCTCCCTGGATCTCTCAGTAAGTTTTAGATAATGCTGCAATCTGACAAAAGATGTTTGGCTCTAACTCTGGCAACTTGGCTAGCAGAGGAGAGCTATTGGCAAGCTTGTTAACCTTTCCATTATCTGCACTTGATCAACAACAAAGTGATGTAGGCATGATACCAAGAGCAAGGCACTCAGAGGCAAAGCAATGGGGGACAGGGAGCCCTGCGGAGATGTCGGAAGGGTTGTTATTGCTGCTTTTATTTTCACCTTTCAAGGCCCACGGAAAAAGACCAAACAAACAAAAACTTGTGTCGAGTTCTCCAGGAAAGATACATTGGCGAAGCTGGTGTATAGAGATACGCCAAAATAATGCATTTCTGTCTTGCAGCAAAATTTACCGAGTTTCCGCGGAACGTGACTGCGACCGAGGGACAGAATGTGGAGATGTCCTGTGCATTCCAAAGCGGCTCCGCTTCAGTGTACCTGGAGATCCAGTGGTGGTTCCTTCGGGGACCAGAGGACCTGGAGCATGGAACCGAGGCGGCCGGCTCTCAGGTAGCCATGACGTAAAGCCCACAGAGCCCCTGCACGTTGGTTTCTTAGTTCTGTGGCATTTCTCACCAGCTCCAGGGCCCAGGAATCCAAGGGAGCCTTCCCTGATCTATGAGAGTGAGCAAGGTTGAATTTGTCCTGGTTACTGTAAGTTAAAGAGCACCTAGGAAGTCACACTAGCAGGGTACTTTTCCGATTTAGACCGGAATTAACCAGCTCTTAATACCCGGTGCTATGGAACTGTTCAAACTGGCAATGTATCTCTGGTACAGACCAGAGTACCCTTCACCAGCCTTCCTTCTGTTCCCCCCCACATCAAGGGTAAGGGGCCCCATCCAGTCATCCCTCTTCTAGCTCTCTCTCTCTCTCTCTCTCTCTCTTTCTCTCTCTCTCTCTCTCTTCCTCCCTCCCTCCCTCCCTCCCTTTCTTCCTCCCTCCATCCATCCCTCGCTCTCTCCCTCTCCCCTCCTCCCTCCCTCTCCCCTCCTTCCTTCCTCTCCCCTCCCCCTCTCCCCTCCTTCCCTCTCCCTCTCTTCCCCCTCTTTCCTCTCCTCCCTCTCCCACTCTTCCCCTCTTTCTTTCCTCCCGCCCCCTCTCTCTCTCATACACACACACACACACACACACACACACATACACACACACAGAGGCCACAGAGGCGGAGGGCAGAGAAGGAGGGAGAAAGGGCAGGCAGGACGGAGGAAAGGAAGGAGAGAGGAAGAGAAAAATGGGGAGAGGGAGAGATGGGGAGAGGCATCAGAAAAGCAGCGAGAGGCCCTGGACTGGCGATGAAAGTAGAGCAGGAGATGAGCAAACTAGAAGGGAGAAAGCAAGAAGAGAAGGAAAGCGTAAAGAAGCTAAAAAGAGTAGCGCCCTAGCCCCAAGAGAGGTAAAGAGAGACCCACGGAGCAAAAGAGGACTCGGACAGAACCGAGAAAGTCTGTTGGAAAGAACCTGGGTACTGTTCAACAACGAGGGCAGAGATGCAGAAATTTGTCGGGAAAACTTCCTGCCACGGTCCTGTCCTAGCCTGGGTTTGCGCCTGTCCCTACCCTTCCGAGCCTGCAGACAGGGCAGACTGTTCTGAGCGGGAGAAAACCTAGCCTTGCAGCAACTATAGCCTGGGGCAGCCAGGGAAAGCACAGCCTGCGGGGATGCAGGACCACAGGGACTCTCCAGGGTGTCGGTAGGATAGAGAAGATCTCGGGTACCTCAGGGACGCTTGGGAATAATGGGGACCGTGGTGAGCAGAGGAATGCTTGGGGACCACAGGGACTCTCCAGTGTGTCGCTTGGACAGTGGGAACCACAGGGACCTTAGGGATTCTCTAAGAGAGCCAAGATCACAGTAATATTCGGGGAAGACACGGAGACCCCAGGGACTGCTTGGAATCCGACGAAAGGAGAGGGGAACTTCAGGGAGGAGCGAGGGAAGCAATCCAGCCTGGCCTCAGCACTGAGTGCGGTAGGGACCTCGGTCGTGCTTCTTTTTGGCTCTTAAATTGCTTTGACTGAAACGTTTCAAGACCGGAAGGCTGGGATCTCCCTGGTGGTTGCGCTGCTGCGGTACCGTGGCGCCCGGGACTGGGGAACTCGGATGAGCATTTGCACTCTTGTCCTACAGGTGGCGCTCTTACCCGACAGAGACCCGGACAACGACGGGACCAAGATAAGTGTGAGTGTCATAGGGACAAGGGACAGGGGGAACATGCATTATAAATGGCCCACAAGGCCCAAGGTGAACATTAATAGAAAACAGACTTCAGATTAAAACCTTTTAAGTCATTGAGCCTGAAAAGGTAATTTTATAAATTCTGGATGAGAGGCAGTTGTCTCTTTTTACCTCATGAAATACCTAAAAATTGAGCTAAATTTAGAGTCCATGAATAAAATTGCATGTTTTAATTATGTAAATAATTACAGATTGGCTAGGATATGAATCTGCTAGCTAATGGGATTACTGCATTGTTTTTCTTAATCTTTTTCACAGTCACCTAAGTGTAGCAATGAAGGTCTGTAATACTTCAATATTAATAATGTTAATAATTCAAGTAATGGGAGTCCTACTCTTAATAGAAAAAAATTTGGAAAACAGAAACTAAGCCTTCCAATAGAAATTTCAAATGTAATAAAAATATGACTCAATTTGGATATTATTCATAATTCAAATAAAGTATTTATGAATATAATATTCAAATAAATCACAAAAATATAAAACCAAAGCAGATATAAATCTACACTTGCTGTTAGGCCAGACTGAACTACTGATAATATGAAGAGGAGGCTATTTGGTAATAATTACAATGGCCATAGCCAGAATGTCCTTCTTCATCTCCCTTCGTTTCTGTGTTTATATGTTTAATCAAATCCTTAACCTGGCAGATTTAAGTCATCTTTTAGTCTGTCAATCACAGATTGACATATGATATATACCAATTTAGCTGATATATATATGCCACATGGATTACATAATATATAATTAATATTACACATTAGACATGTGAGCTTGCTATTAATCTGGGATAAAGTAACTAAAATAAATAATGTTGACTTCAGTCTTGAAAATCAAATCAATGTTCAATCAATAGCATCCCAAGTTTGTATAATGACATGGGCATATACAATGAGCCTTGATTTCAGATGCTATTTCTCGGTAGCCTGAGCCCTGCAATGCTCCATTAATAGGCAACTGAGAAGAAAAATATTACTATCCAAGTTACCAACATTTTTTGGCCCTGGATTTAAAGGAGTTAAAAAGGGGGTGGGGGGTGTCTATTCTAGAAATCCTTACTCATGTTTCGTTCAGCTGTGTTAACCAGGCAGAGGCCAATCCCATGTTGAAAAACTAACAGGGCTGTTATGGGAATCTGGGAAGTGTCGAGAGCAGGGCCACTCAGACACTGCTCAAACTGAGCTTCTCACCTCTCAAGTCTGTGGATGAGACTTCAGATTTGTGCTATGCAGACCCTCTACTCCCAACATTAGCAAGCTTAAGAGAGTGCGAATAAAATCCTTCATTGTAAAACTTCTCTTTTCCCCTGCGATTTTTCAGACAGTGAAAGTCCAAGGCAATGACATCTCCCACAAGCTTCAGATTTCCAAAGTGAGGAAAAAGGATGAAGGCTTATATGAGTGCAGGGTGACTGATGCTAACTACGGGGAGCTACAGGAACACAAGGCCCAGGCCTACCTGAAAGTCAATGCCAACAGCCATGCGCGGAGAATGCAGGCCTTTGAAGCCTCACCCATGTGGCTACAAGACATGAAGCCTCGAAAGAATGTGTCATCCGTGGTTCCCAGCAGCATCCACAGCTCTGCCAACCAACGAACGCACTCCACCTCCAGCCCTCAAGCGGTAGCCAAAATCCCCAAACAAAGTCCACAATCAGGTATGGAAATCCATTTTGAGTCTTTCATTTTCTCACTCACAAACCTTCCACCAAAAGGGCAGTTGAATAGCATAGACAGATTAATGTTAGACGGCATTTCAAATAGGAGACTGAGTTCGATTGAAATGAGGAGACGTGAGCCATTGAGAGCAGGAGGCTAGACGTTCAGGATGAGTTTGCTCCATTAGTCCCTGGCACTGTTTCATATCCAGGGATCTGAGAGCTGGACTCTTTTATTCTCCCCCTTCTTTCTGTATTTACACATTATAAGAACAATAAATCTTGTAATGGTGGTTACATTATAAATGCATGTTCATTTTCTCTACAGATTTATGTATCAATTATGACCCAATTTAAGAGGCTTTCACTTAATCAAAATGGAAATGAAAAAGACTCATGGTAATCTTCCATATATTTAGTGACCCATGGCTTTAAGCACAACTATTCTCCAAGGGCTTTTGATTTTGAAGGAGAAACTTCCACAGCCTGTGGTGAAATTGATGGTGATAATGACAGGAAGTGAGGTGGGGAGAAGGAAGTGTTGGAGAGATAAGGCAGCTCCTACAGATGTGCTGTGGATGCCAATTTGGAAGCTTAGTCACACATCTCTCCAGTCAGCTGTGCAAGTTAAAGTAATTCTGAATGGCATTAATTTATATAATAACTCCACCAATGGAAACTCACTGAACTTCTAACCTTGATGTAGGATCAAGGCTGCCTGTGTTGAGCAGTTGTGTTCAAGACCCCTCCCCCCCGAATCTTATCTTCTCAAATGCTTTGCCTACAATATGATTAGAGGATCTCCCTGATCAAGCACATAACTGATATCTATGGAATCACTTGATGTAGTCATTTACTGCTTTTTTTTTTTTCACCTGTAATTTTTCAGACAGCAAAGTTGGAGATACCCACCAAAAGCTTCAGTTTTCCGAAGTGGGGCAGAAGGGTAAGGGTCTGTAGCAGTGCAGGGTGATTGATACCAATTAGAGAGAGAGAGCAGCAGCCTCCCAGGCCCATCAGAAAGTCGTTGGCAATAGCCAATGCACACCTCTAAATCCCTGCTGGTTAACAAAATGCTTAAAAAATAGATGTGTCTGGTCCGGGGTTTCTATAGCACAGCTGTATACTACTTGATTAGTTTGTATAAAACCCAGGATTCAATATCCAGCATCATAGAAAAAAGTCAAATAATCAATAATAACTAATAAAATAATGTATGTCAGCATGCATTTCCTCTTTATGCTTTTTGTTTGAATAGATGTGATGTAGATTCTGCAGGATGCCCGGCTAGGGTCCTGTGCAGTCCTGTTGTTTAAATGCTGATGAGACTTCCTGTTACGTTTTAGTTTAGTGGTGACTGAGCCTTTCTGAAGTCCAGCTTTTGTGGCTTTGTATCACTTTTTCTCTTTGTGATCTCCTTTGTTTTCCAAATTCAGGAACAAAGTCAGTAGAGCTGAAAATGTTTGTTATTGTATGTTGGAGTACACAAATGCCTAAATACCAGTCACAAGATTTAACTATTATTTTACAAATTTAATGCCTCTTGGGGTTGTGACCCTTTCATCTTCTTTAACATTATAATACTAAGAGGCTGGACACTACCTATAGAAATCACAGAGTGTCCTCAGCAGTCAATTTACAACATAATTAGTGAGACCTCTAAACCCTGAAAGAGAAATTAGTAGCATACATAAGAATATTCTGAGCTAGGCACCATAAATGCATCTATTAGGTAAAGTCAAACGAAGCAATTGGTCTATTTAAATTACTAAAGAGAATGAAGTATTCCATTTCTAAGATATTATACACACCTTGTGATACAAAATAATATACTTTTTAAAAATATCTGCATTATTTTGCTATGTCTCTTAGAGCTGTGATGGAAATTAAATTTTCAAGTAAAATTACTTCCTGCTCATTTTGCAACTTCCCACCAGCCTTCTGCTTATGTATAAAACAGTTTTTCCTAAAAGTCAGAGAGAAGGATGTTGTCTCCTGAGAACCTCCATTTACTAACAACTTTAGTACACCAACCTTTCCTGATTATAGCAAAGATGAAGATATATATGTATATATATACACACACATTCAATATTTCTTTTTCTGCCATACAATATTGGAAAATCTTTCATGTACTTCTATCACAGTCTCTAACAGCCCCCTCAGCACTTGGGATTTCCTAGTCACTCTAGTATGCTGTGCAAGTTTCATGCTTTTAAGACCATTTCTTAGAGTACAGTAATTGGGGTGATAATTATAAATTATATACATTATACATGTGATACCCATAACCCAGTTGATAATAAAATGTATTTCAGTTTTTCATTTTTTTCATTCACTTATTTACCTCTCATCTCTTCAAGGCATAGCAAACTCAGGAACACAAAAATGAAGGCACAATTCCTCCCTCTCCAAGGTTTGGTCAGTTTGCCATAAAAAGGGATACTCGTTGATTCTATATAGTGTACAATATTTATGGTGAAGAGATAAAAATTAAAATCTTGTTCTGAGTAGCAAAGGGCTATACTAGCTTTTCATATTTTATCCACTGATAGAAGGAGGCCTATTATATATGCCAGTGTCTTATTTTCCTGTGCTATAATAAACTAATTTATTTGGCCCTTTATTTTTATTACTCTCTTTGGCTTAATTGGCCAGATTCACAAACTCAGCTCTAAATTCATACAATTTTCCTGTCAAATAATTTCTATATCTTTATGAAGAAAACATATTATTTGAAAATAACTTTACATAAAATCTTTAAATTGTCTTAAAAATTAATTTAACTCTAAAGC
This sequence comes from Arvicola amphibius, assembly GCF_903992535.2. Classification (NCBI taxonomy): domain Eukaryota; kingdom Metazoa; phylum Chordata; class Mammalia; order Rodentia; family Cricetidae; genus Arvicola; species Arvicola amphibius. The sequence continues at coordinate 78,981,855 of NC_052047.1, forward strand.
AAAATCAACTTGAAAAGTAAGAGTGGAAATATAACCTGTAACATTTCACATACAACCAGATGTGGGTTTAATAATAATTTAGTCTAACTAGTCCTATTTTTTTTCCAAAAATTTCCTCAAAGCTAATGACTATATGCTGTCCTTTCTTGCTGTCAACTACTTTCTTTCTCTTTATAAATTATGCTACAAGTGATAAATAGTTATAAATCCCTAATGTTTAACATTATTTAAATTTTAATTTCATTTTATAATCAACGATTAGAACTGAAATAATAAAGTAAATATAATGCAAAGAGATAAACAAAACTTTCCTACAACTTTCTCATCTTAAGTTCTTTAGAGTCCTCCAGTTCTGTGTACACAAGACAGAAGTTCATATCAAACCCATCATAGTTTTGTTCTGCTATGTTTTATTTTTATTATACACAAAGCTTGGAAAGAAAAAGAAATACCATCAAATATAATACATGAGACAATCAAAGCATGGAATTAGAAGTTAAAGAAATGTTCTACAGATGTTCTGAAAAGTAAGCCACCCTCTTTCTTCCTGTCTGAATCAACAAAGGCTTTCTGGGAGAAGGGGTTCAATCACAGGGGTTGGGTTTACATCTTCACAACAGAGACAGTGAAGTGACTTCTCAGAGAAGAGTGTGGGTGGACCAGAATGGGAAATCCAGGACCACTGTCAGGGTAGAATACCTTAACTCTATGCTCCAGAAAGTTGAAGACTTATTCGAGCCCCCTCCTCCCTCTACCATATCAAATGCACCAACCTTGCTTTGCTTCTGCTCCCTGTCTCCTCCATTTCTCACCCCCAGTCTTTCAGAAGCTAGATTTCTCCTACACTAACCAAGTCCACCTATCTCCTGCCTCCTGTTTTCTGCTCTTCCGCTGATCATTCCAAGCCACCTAACAGACAGGCAAATAAAACAAACAGGAATACATTCCCTGCCTCTGTGTTCTCACTGGGAAGAGCTGTGAGTGTTTGCCCAGCTGATACCAGTTCCTCCCAGAAGGGCAGTATTATGCTCTGTCCTTTTCTGACCTCAGTCCCATGGAGTATTGCTTTGTTAAGGCTACTGCTGATGTGTCCAGAGAAGTTACTGATGTCTACTGAACGTTCCCGTGTAAGTCATCCTTTCCAACATCTAGGCAGCACTGGTTTCCACCCATTTCTGACATTTGGACCTCTCCTACATTCAGACTGGTTTCCTGCCCCTTGCTTCTCTGCTTTCTTTTCTCCCTTGCATCAGTTTCTTTCATAATGCTATCCTTTTATCATTTATAACTTCTTGACTTTATCCTGTGGTTTTGACTGCCAATCTTCCCTTGATAATATCTCCACTCACATTTTTCCTTCTGATTACGTTCAGGAGACCCAGACTAGTATTCATAATTGTCTCCTAAACATCTCTGAATGTGGGGCTTCTAAGTCTTGTGGCAAATATAAGCTAGAGACACATTTATTGGTACTCCAGTGCTGAGAAGTAGAGTTTGTGTTTCTTTAGCTGGAGTTTGAGCTGACCTGGGATCATATAACTAATAAAGATTGGGGAAGCTATACTATTCCAATTCCAGGTCTAATAAGAACTCAAAACCTATGTCCTTACCTATTGGAGGCCAATGACAATGGGGAAGTCATCTTGAACACCTATCATCCCAAGTCATCATCTAACCTCAGCCCCAATTCCATCTCTTGATAACAGTGCCCAGGTCAACCCAGGTATCATAAAGATCAGTAAGAGATAATAATTAACTGCCATTTTTTCAAGACTGGGTATGGGGGAGTTTCTTTCACAGTAGTACTTTCCCACATAGGCCACTAGATCTAAAACTCAGATGTTCAGAGCTGTCTGTTGTTATCTGAGCTTATTCACTAAAAAGAAATGCTCTTCCTCTTGTTCCCAAACATCCAATAGTATCATCATAATGATAGCTCCTGTAAAAGCTTTGGAAATGTCTTATTGCTCCCTCTATTACTTGCCAACTCAATTAGTCATTTTGTCCTATTAATTTTCTTCCAAAGATGTCCCTTGAAAAATTGCATTTTTTTCTATTCTACAAACACTGATTTTATTCTGAACATGTCCTCCTTGCTTCCTTTATCCTAAATCTCTTAACAGCTTCTGTGTTTCAATTCCAACATAATGAATGTATCACAGCAGTCCATATTTTATTTCTAGAAGTCATTATTTCTACAAAATAATTATTTCTAAAGTGCCAACCACTAACTTTTATAGTCTCATTTCCTGTTTCTTCAGTCAAAAGCCTGATCCTTATTCTTCATGCTTAGTATTTCCTGAGTATTTCCACATACTCTCTTGCCTTTATAACCCTGGAAATGTTTTTTTTTCCCTCTGTGTGGGTCTTTCTTTGATTGTGAATTCTTACACATCCCTTTATGCTACTCTCTCCTGCTCCCTGATCAGGAAATAAAATCTATTGTTTCCCCAGTCAGGTCTCCTTCATCAATATGGTCATACTTGCTGTGAAACCACTGGTGTACCTTATGTTGCAAAACATGCCTCTTTCAGCTTTGTAAATGTCAGATTCAGGCCAACTAGGACAGATGTCACACTAACTGTCACTTGGCAGCAGATAGTAGGCACGGCAAGAATTTAAGAGGATTCAACATGCCTAGAGGAAGTGAATATTTATACCACAATGTTCCAAACAATGTAAACTATTGACCATGATTCTTCAAGTGAATTCTGCAGCCTCGCTGTGTAAGAGCCCACAGGAAGCTCTCCTGTGCTAACACCCCACCCAGCCCCTACTCGCTTATAGCCTCTGAGGATGGATTCAGAAAGGAACACCTTTACGTTTGTAGACTATAAGAATCACTAGTTTTCAAAAGTCCTTTGAAACAACAAAAGAATTATAACTCTATCAGTGTTGGAGTGGTACCTCAAGATGCTCTAGAGTCTTTGCTTCAGCTACTGTATTTTTCTAGTGTTGGCAAGGACTTGTAAAAGCTCTTTTCTTCGCTCCTGGGTTGAACAGCTGGGAGTGGGAAAGCAGCCGGCAGTGGTTAGGGATGCTGTTAGTCTTGTTGCTACACATGCAGCCTCTAGTCGCTCAGTGGGAATGTAGTTTCTCTGAACTCTGAAACATGATTTTTGTGTGCCCACCATGATATTATCCTTAGAGCTGAGAGTCAGCTGTTGCTAACAGCTGCCAGAAACCCAGGGCTCTCTGGAGCTCCTCTGCTGCTGATAAATACAGGAGCTCTCCAAGTGTGGCCACGTTCAAACATCTTTAAATCAGAATTTCAGAGTAAATGAGAAGGTGGGATAAAAAGTTAAGGCCCTTCATGAAGAGGAACACATGAGTAAGTGCTGTTCCACACTGAGGTACAATACCATCACTTAGTCCAGATGTTATGGCAATATTTAGGGTAGGTTAATTTGTTCATTGCTATTCCATCAACAAAATGGCTGCCATGTAAATGGGTTGTCAATGAAAAAGGAGAAAAACAGATGAGAGGCAACAATTTGGATACCACAGGCCAAAGAATCTTCTAGAGCTGTCAGAATAGGAATTATGTAGATGAGACGTCTATACTGGTTAACTTCTCCAGAAACCTTTAGCAGATTTTGCTAACTAAAACTTAGTACCTCCAGCCTTTATAGGCTTTTCAGATCACAGTGAAGGCTCACTTGTGATTATTAGGTCATCTCTAACAGAGGACACTGTCAATACTCTGGGCTGTGCTTCAAATTATGTATCTGATAGGTCTTGGAACCTCAGGAAGCAGCTGTTGCAATGTGAGCATCTTCTGCATAGATAACCAGAATGTTAGAAAGGTGCTGGAAATAACTCACCCTATAGGTCAAAGGAACACATATCCTAAAAGAGAAATGAAAAGCAACACTACTCCTCCAAGAAATACTGCTGCCATGAGGAATAAGATAATGGGCAGCTAGTGTATATCTCAGATGAGAAGGCCTAGGGGCCGATGCCTTGCCTCTGATGCCAGCAGAGGAATGATGTACAACAGTAAAGAAGATCAGACCATGATCAAACACATATAGTTCTATGATTCTCTTTCCTTGTTCCCTGAGACTTTTGAGAATTATACATTAAAGGCTTGGTACTTAATGATTTCTTAATAAATCATAACCAATTACAGTGCAGGCATGACTTTCACTACATGTAGCTGTGTTTTATTACCAGCAAAAAGTAATGAGAGCATACTTGTCCATCCTAATCTATAGGGGAAACAGTCTAGGACTCATGAAACTTGAGGTAACCTGAACCCTATAGATGCTAGTCTCTTCCTTTGTGTACCTACTGATAACACAGTTGAATTTGGAAATAAAACATAGGAAGAGATTACCAAAAATAATCACAAAGTTAGAGCGACTTTAAAATAGCCATGGCAATGTGGTCTCCCTTTCTAAAAAGTCAAGACAAATATTTTTAATATTTTTGCTTTATTTTTATTTTATGTATATGGCTGTTTTGACTGTTTGCATATCTGTGTAGCACATGAATACAGTGCCCAGGGACTGGAGTTTCAGATGTTTGTGAATGCTTTGTGGGTTTTCTAAATCAAACCCTGAAAGGGCAATCAGTACTCTTAACCACTGAGCAGTCTTCCCAGGCACGTAAGTCAAACATCAATTTTTGGAGAATAGTTGACCTTAGGTAATTGAAACAGCAAAAGAGAAACTGTAGATTAAGAGATAGGGTGTAAATGGCTGGGTCAACCTGTTCTATGATACTTTCCTTCAGAGGCAGGGAATGTGCTACGTTAAGGAAGGAAGTCTATCTTCATGTCTTGTCACTTGTCACTCCCAAGCTTTCTTTCCCCTTCTGCTGCAATTCAATTAATAAATAGTAGGTTTCTCTCCATAGAATTGCATCATATCGACCAGCAGCTATTTTGCCCAAGGTTGTAATTAGATCCTTATTTTAAAGTGGAACAAATTTCCAAAGAACTTGAAGAAAAGGACCTGAATAAGTAGCAAGGATTTTAAGGCTGTAGGTATATAGACCTTCTGTTTCTTAAATCCAATTCAAGTTTTCAAAACAGCCTTTGAAAGAATTTAGATGATTAGAGATACAGCTAAAAAAAATACAGAAATGAAGATACTTTCAAACACTTTGATAGCAAAGAAAAACATAAGAGTCAATAATGAAAGTCTAGTTCATCATGATCCTGGGCGAATAGAGATCGGTGGCTAGGTTCACACTCTACCAGCTTCTCATTGTCAATGGTCTGGCCATAGAATCTCTCTGAAGCTTAGAAATGCTCGTCTTGTTTATCAAAACTGAGATGGCAATGCTCATCTCCCTGGTCATTTCTCAGGCTTGAGTGAAATCATGAATCGTAAACATTTAACAAATAAACCTAGCCTGTCGGGGAGGTCAAATTCCCTACCCTCTTCATCTCTCCTGAAAGATTGTATCAAATAGCCACCCTTTAAGAAGAAATCAAAGTAATACACATACGAATAGAGAAAGCAAAGATAGTAAAATTTAAATTTGTGTGAAACAATAAAAGAAACAAAAATTAAGGAGAAATTAAAAGAAGCAAAAAAAAAAAACATTTTACTGCAATTTAGGATCTATTTCCAAATGAAAATAAAACCAAAAGTAGGAAGATCAAATCAGAGATCTGAGGCTTTGAAATAATTTGCAGATGAAAATATTTTACTATATGTAACTTAAACACTTGAAAAATTAATGAAAACTTGTGTCAATGTGCTTTTTGTATAACTTTTAGGGACAGAAGAAAGCATGTTAATAGTGAAATATGCTGTGAATATGAGACACACAGCAGGGTATCATTGAGTGATGTGGATAAAAAACTAGATTAATGTGCAAATTTAACTCAATCTTCTATCAAAATACAGTAGCCAAGGAGGAAAAAGTCAGAATATAATGCAGAATCCTCAGTAGTACCCCAAAGAAAAGATGTAAAAGAGTCATTTTTGAAAAGTATAATAAATAATAATAGGTAGCATAAATGTGAATAGAGCATCTTATTGAGATAATTTAGGGCTGAATAAATGAACATGCTGTGCATTTGGCTGGTTAGACTCAACACTGCAATTGACAGACTTTTTACAGGTATTTATGTTTAATGAAGTTAAAAATTTTTGGTAGTTTTTCTAAAATTTGACAGACATGATTGTGGCACATACTGTTTATGGGAATGAGAGTCTCATGGTCACAGTGAATTGGATGTCCCAGCACTCTGCACTGAGATGGAACATCCCTTCCCAAGGGCAATTTGACTTGACAGGAAAGGTCAAACATGGGCTTTAGATCCGTACTCTCTAATCGTACTTGTGGAAAGAATTGTCTAGATCAGTAGTGAATCACATGTATACTTCTTACCAGTCATATTCATGACATATTTTCATATGACGTAAAATACACAGTGACTGAAACCAAAAAAGTTAACTATGAATGTAGTAGAGTATATATTAAATATTATATAGCTTCTAGAACTGTATTTCAAAGAACATTTAATGGCAATAGGAATATTTAATATCTACTATAACATGAGAAACTATAGTATACAAACCCTTAAGTGAAAACACATAATATGTAAAACTTTAAATCTAACTCATTTATGCTCATAAAAACTAATAAAAATGATACATAAAAATTCACATCAGAATGTCAAGATGTTGACATTTGACTTTGTATTTATACTGATAGTACAATAACTTGATACTTTGCTATAAGAAAAAACAATTTAGTATTTAAAATGTGAATGGTTCAAAATAAAAGAAGGCATCTCCTGACAGCAGAACAAGTGAAGAAAATGTGACTGTGAAGTTCATGACGAGTTTAAAATTAGTGCATGGATGTACGTGTTTATAATGAAGAACTGTTATGAAAGTTTTATAGTGAGAAATTGCCCATAGGATAAAATTAGGAATATTACATCCATATTGTATTTTACATATATGTAACACCATACTTTCTGGACACCAAATAGATAATTTGACTAGTATGTCATAATTTATAAGCAAAATGACTTGAGCCTGATGAATTCATAAGTCAAGCATGCATAATATCCATAAATAAAATTATGCAATCCTATGCCCTCTCCATGACATGGTTCAGCCTCACAATTTAAAAAAACAGTAAGACGGTGGGTGATGTGTGATTACTGGGAATATCAGAAGAATCCATGCACAGAAAGATTTATAAACAAGGGACATGAGTGTTTAACCTGACTGCTTTACAGTCTCCTTGTTTGGCTCAAAGCAAATTGTGCAGCCAGGATTTCCAGTTCCAGGTTCCATTAGGCAGACAACTATGGAACTCTTGAGAAAAATGAAGACAGGAAATGAAATTAAAGGAAGCAACGTTATCTTCAAAGTCAATGTTTTAGTGAAGATTAAATAATGTAGTCAGATACTCTTGAATGTCTCTATGTAAAGGTGTGTGCAAAGCTGCGGCAGGGTATACTGATAAATCAGCCATTTCTTGCATAATTTAGATAGCTTCCAGACAAATATGTGGATGTTGCATTGGTAGCTTGAAAAATATTTCGCATTTAGATTTTCCGATCAAGCAAATTCATGTTGGTTGAAGGTAAAGCTCTCATTTCTAGCCTTTAAATATTTAATGTGAACAAACGCTGCATTAAAGGAGCAATCAATAGAATTACAACCACTAAATATACTTTTTAAAAGCTTACATAATCTGAAAATTCCATTTCAAACTATCTAAAGCAGCAGTTCACAACCTTTCTGGGGGATCAAAGGAGGCTTTTTACAGGGGTTGCCTAAGACCATCGAAAAAAACAGATATTTACATTCTGATTCATAACAATAGCAAAATTACAGTTATAAAATAACAAAAATAATTTTATGGATGAGGATCACCATATGAAGAAACTGTATTATTAAAGAGTTGTAGCATTAGGAAAGTTGAGAAACATTGATCTAAAGTATTATACAAGATTTGGAGCTACAAATTACGCCTTGGTGCTTTTAACGCTACTGTAGTCCCTAGGACTGTTTAGCTGGTATAATTAGGCTAAAATGAATGCTTAGGATTTGAATATTTATATTTTTCTGCAATGCAAACCATAAAGATACATTACTGTTAAGAAGATGCATAGGTTTTTATATAAATTGGTTAGTATTCAAGAAAAACAACTTCAAACCACTTTTATAGTAATGGTCAGAGATAACTGAAAACCAGCACTTGGGCCACCCTTCATTCCATGCTTAATGATAGAAGTCACACCAGTATTTCAAGTGACAAGTTCTATCTAGGACGTTAGATGTGCATTCTCTGGTACCAAGATGTGTTGACCCTTTGATTTGCATGTCTTGATAAGGAGCAATTCTTAAAAATATTCACATTAGAATATCTAATATTGACAGCCAAGAAGATTATACAAATCTCTGCTTTACAAATATTTTATAAAACATCTTAATTCAGAAAATGTTAAAACAGTTACATTCACAAAATGGTAAATCATTGCACTAATTGAAAAATGCACAAAATCTTACCCCTTTGCTTTATGTTGAAGAAGTGAATTGTGAAGGAAATGAGACTGAAGGTTTCTGTGTATTGTTGGCACTGGGGACTCCAATAGTTGCCATCTCAAAATCAAAAATTGCTGAGCAGCAAAACTTAAATTTTAAGTTGTGCGAAATTATCATTTCCCAAATTATGGTGATATCATTTCAATTTATTTAAGAAGACATGCATTTTATTTATGAAATTTGAAGTTGTGTCTTGACAGCTGTTTCTCTCCTTTTACTTCTTCATTCTGAATTCCTCAGTTGTCTTTTTTTTAAAGATATGAGGTGTTTTCTTTCTCTGATAAGGAATTTACCTTGATGGCCTTCAGGATTTAGGTCTAAAGAATACAGAAAACGGATGAGACATTCTATATTTCAGTTAATGAATAAGTACCTAAATATTCACATCAACATCTACTTTTTCAATGCAGCCATCATTAAAATACATTTCTCTAAACTGCTGTACTTAACATTCAACCATTCTAGCTGTGGTACATCTTGTATTGGGTTTCTAACTCAGGGTCCGTGTTCTTGATGCTCTTGGTAGGTGAAGCATGTGCATAGCTCGGGTCATCACATTCCAATGCCAATTGTCCTGCCATTGTCTCTAGTACGTTCCTCACTTTGAGTGTATCTATAGAATCACTCCATTAAATTTGGAACTATTCAATATTATCAGTGTAGGAAAGCTACATGTGTGGAATGTGACTATTCAGAGAATCTGATTGATATTTAACTTCACATTATAAAACAGTTTGCTAACTAATAATAAAAGCATGCATATGGAAAGCATAAATCCTATGAGTAGGATTTATTTTAAGCACATTAGCAGTATTTATTCATACGCCAGGAAAGAGTATTAATTATGTGTGATCCTTATTTATGAATTAGAATTGTTATTAAAATGTGATATTCAAGCTTCCTTCTCTGAAACCTCCTGGTTACCTACCAAGTCTTATTCTTTTTTATTCCATTTTGTCAAAGCCACTCATATTCCCCTCTATTTTCAGCAGTCAGAATTGGGAAAGTTTAGTGTTTTTAGGTACATGGAATTACTATATTAGATAATGAGCTGGCAGCATCTGAGTTCTAAAGTGAATATAACCTGAATTAAAACTCAGTGCCACTGACTACCAGCTGAGTGAACCTGAACAAATTGCAAAAATCCTCTCAATAAAACGCTATGGCAACATCACAGGACCATAGCCAGAGGTAAAAAGAAGTGCCCAAGAAATATTAGCTTGTCCTGTCATAATTTGTCATGTCATGGTGACAAGATGATTGGCAAGATCAGTGTTACTGGGTGGGGACATCACCATAAAAACGTGCTCAGTTAAGATGCTCTGTGACAGCAGGCTGGGAGTTGACTCAGAAGTTAGAGTACTTCTGTGCAAGCCTAAAGCGCCGACTTCAGGACTGGGGCATTGGCTCAGTGGATAAAAGTGCTTCCCGTGCAAACACGTATCAGTATCCATATAAGTGGTAGGCAGGATGTGATAGCTTCTTATAACCCCAACACATTGTAATTAGAAACAGGGGAACTTAGGACAAGCTGGCTCTTTAGATCAGATGAACCAGTGAGCTGTGGGCTCACTATAAACGGTGGAAAGTGATGGAGGAATATGCCCAGGGTCCACCTCTGGCCTCCACATGCATGTGCACACACAGTCTCCTCTGCACACACACACACACACACACACACACACACATGCACCCACATCTGCACACATACAGTTAATAGATAGATAAGCATTATAAAAGATGGGCTATGATCTTAGTTGGAGGGAAGCAACATTCCTCTTACCGTTCCAGTCTTCGCTAGACAGTAGATATCTAAAAACACTAAAGAGACTGATTTTATGTAAAAGTCATTTCATGGTGACTAAGGTATTATCCAAATGGCTTGTTAATTTATACCTGGAATGGAGGGGCAGGTATGCTTTCTTCCTGGTCCTCAATACAAAGCCTCTAACAAAAGGCCATAATTTTCTGACCAGAGGAAAGCAAGAAAAGCTGCTACTACCAGCATGCCAGGGCACAACAAAGTTAGCAATTTATGTATTAAGTCAAAATGATGCTAACTTCTTTTAAAAAGCTGGATTTCTAAAAGAAATTGTCCCTGGATCCTTAGAATTTCTAATAGAAAGGCATTCTCCTAACATATTCTAAGATAAAAGTCACACTATTATTTGATCTTTCCTCTTAGTAGTGACTTATCACAAACTAAACTGAATAAAATTTCCATCAAAAGTTAGCTCAAATTTTCTTCCAGTCATTTTCACTTCTTAAACCTGACATCTGTAATAAAGAAAAGCATGTCAAAGAGGTCCGTCTGCTACGGGGCTTAAAGGACATAGAGACATGCACTTCACAGACAACAAAGTACCAGGCTATTGTTGCATTTATCTTAGAGGAGATCTGATCGTGCGATGAGCATCTCCGATATTCATTCCTGCCAAATTAATATTCTACATTCTCACTAGTGAAGCCACACAGGGAGAGAATTTCTTTCTTCTTTTTTCTTGTTCCCTCCCTTTGATGATATTAGGTGATCAGGGAGAGAAAGAAGAGGAGGCTCTCAGACATCACATGTAGCATGTCCGACAGACGCCTTCGGTAGGGGTGCTTCTTGTTCCTACAGCAAGCAAAAGTCTTATGTGCATAAGAAAGTAATGCATAAACTATTCAAAGTCAATAGAAAGTGGATATTTAAATAAAATTGGCATGCGTTCAATTTGGAGATACATCATTTCACTTCCCACTTGTTTATTTGATACTCATAGCCGGTGATATTTCCTCCAAGTCATGAGTTTTCTTATTCTTTCTACTGAGCCTACTAATAATGACATGTTGAACACTCAGCCTGCCCTTTCTTTTTCTTTTTTTTGGTTTTTCGAGACAGGGTTTCTCTGTGGCTTTGGAGCCTGTCCTGGAACTAGCTCTTGTAGACCAGGCTGGTCTCGAACTCACAGAGATCCGCCTGCCTCTGCCTCCCAAGTGCTGGGATTAAAGGCGTGCGCCACCACCGCCCGGCTTCAGCCTGCCCTTTCTTGGTCTTAAAGCAAAACCTTGGAAAATGTTTTTAGCGAAGGGGATGTCAGGATGATGGGGGAATGACAGCGCACTGAAGAACATAAGACACTGAGAAAATTTTAAACCCTAAAAGTTTATGAATTAAAAAGTTCAAAACATTGTCTCCATATGTTGTGTGATATATATTGAGCTAGCTAAAGTTCACTTAGGACCTATTGATATTTTCCATAGCTGGTATTTATCAGTTCATAGCTAGAGGAAAGTAAAACGTATGTGAGATGGGTTTATCTCCCAAGCATACTCTTCCAGTGATGACCTCACACAAGCCAGGATCTGGAAGCAGTTTTACCACCCCAGGGTTCAGGCAGGAGCACATCAGGGCTCTTTGCTGGCACTGCATTGGGGCTTCACACCTATGCCTTTGCCTTAATCTGTTTTCTGTATAACTCAGAGTGAGCAACTTTCCTGTCTCTGAGTATTGTTTTCTTAATCTGTGCATTACGCATCTGGGACTGTTCTGAGGAATGAGATTGTGTCTTTAACTGTTTGTTGTACATATACATAGTAGTTCCCCATACATCTTAGCTACTTTGGAGATCACAAGCAGAGCTGGATGTGCAATACAAATAAATACTAATGGGGGGAGCTGAATTCTTCCATCTGGCAGGGGAAAATGGCAAGGGGCAAGCAGAAAGAGACAATTTAACTGCTTCTAACGCATGAGAGGAGGATGGAGGCCAAACCTCTTTAGGAATGTGATTCTTGTTGATGACCTGGACATAGCATAGATGTCAGGACAGATGATTTTAGCAGCCTGTGGAACACATACCATTTCTGACTCACCTGACAGAGTTTGCCAAGTCTTGGTTACTGAGCTTGGATTATTTTTAATTTTACTAAACATAATCAAGCAGAAATTCTATTATATTATGTAGCAAAGATGATGATGATGATGACGACGACGATGATGACGATGATGACAGAATTGTTGAGTCTCTCTCATGCATTGCCCCTTGGTTAGATTCATTTCTCACACTTGAGAATTATGGGCTTCTCTTTGTCTCTGGACAATGCCAAAACCGTGAGAATTCATAGGAGACGACAATGGAAGACTTCTGTAGTACACAGGCTTTTAAGAATGCTTGACTACTTCTTTTCTACTTACAGTAGAGAAAATATCTCTACTGACTTCACACCCAAAAGTGCTCTATGAACATCTTTAGGCAATGAGAGGTGGGGGCAGGTGCCATCATTGGCTAACTACAAGCCGCCTGACAAAACTAGGTGCTTTCTGAACCTGGAAGAAAACCCTATCAGATCTGACCTTGCTCAGCCTAGACATATTACCTGCACATTTTCCTTCCAGTAGTTAGATAATAACAAATCTCTTCTTCTCAGCATATTCTATGTTAGAGGCAAGTTTAAAACCCCTAAAGGCTTTGTTTTTTTATATGAACAGTCTACTTAACAATTGCTCAAAACAATTCCGGCTTTTCTTTTAATGAGTTGTAAATGTGGTCAGTGAGATAATGCATACAGATAACTCATTGCAAACAGTGTCAACTCTGTGAAGAAACAAGGGAAGCATAACAGAAATACACGAAAAGTTCAGAGGCTAAAGAGACTCCCATCTTCTGGAGACAAAAGATGCTGTGAACAGCATGTCTGAGGGCAATGGTTGCTGAAATGTATAATTCTTTCGGGCAAGTAGTGGGGTTGCATGGTTGACCGGAGAAGAGAAGAAAAGAATCTATTCTAAGGCAGATCAGGCCTTACTAACAGAAAAAGCTAAAAAATTATAATACATGCACAGTTAGGCTCATTTTAGAAAACAAGTGTGTTTTAGAAAACAACAAGTGTGTCACTTGAAATCTCAGAGGTGAATGGCAGCGGAAGGTGGAACTCAAGACTTCTGACTGCAGTCTTGGCTTACTGTTTCACAGAAGTGAAATGTTTCTGTACGGGGGAAAAAGCGAGTGCCTGGGGAGTTGCTGGTTCATTCTTGATGAAAAACAATTGCTTCTGGTATTTATATGTAATAAAAAAAAAGTATGTTGGCTGACAATATTGTTTTCTGAAATTAGTATAAATCTTCATAAAATGCCAGTGTTGTTAATTTGGTAGAATTACATAAGACAGACTACGGCATTTTAGAGTCTCAAATTCCACTGTCTTAGAGAAATAACATGGAACGACTCTGTGATGTGATGAAACAGAATGTGGAATTTACCACATAGAACGAAGTCCTTATGATTGTCCTGGCAGAAATAAATTCATTTAATTAGAAATGTGCTACCGACTGCATGCAACTAGAGAGAATGAAAGCTTCCAACCTGGAAGAACAGGAAGTTCTGTGTTCCAATGGTGGACTGTGCCTCTGAAGGCAATTCAAATCTCCGACTACTTTCAAATATTTTCAACCATGTCAGACTGGCTTGATTTCCCATTAAAATATTCATGTAAATTATGCTTTAACTTGCACATGCTAGACATATCACAGAAAATGCTGAGTCAAAATGAAGCAGCTGTTCCTTCCTTAATGTGTGAGAGATGATAGGCCAGGCCTGTTCTGAAAAGGGTAGATCTAAGAAAGGAGTTCCAAGAAACAAAATTTCAGTTAGAACCCAACTTTTAACATTCACCCTGGAAAGGAAACTGCTGCATCACCAAATAACTCCTAGAGTGAACCCTTTTCCCAAGATTTTCCTACTTTCATCATTTTAAAACTTCTTTTGGTAGCATATATATTTGTGTCAAATCAAGTGCAATCAGCGATTTAGAGAACTGGGTAGTAATTTGTCTTTTTCTTTCTGTCAAAGAATCTTGCTTCAAAATCTCACAGGAATACATGCTTAGTTACAAACAGAGGATTTGAATGCATGTTTGATTTGCTTGTTCTCTGTATTTAGAGCCCCAAGGGACTGAGAGTAACATTTTCACAGAAGCTGAATACAGGACACTTAGTAAGTCTTCAGTCCTTAGGTTGATGGAAGGAAGTACCATGCAACATGCACAGGCCACCTCCCAGAAAAGGAAATCAGGGTCAGCACCAAAGCCACCTGACAGAATAACAGCAGTGTTGGTCTTTCCACAGGCTCCTCCCAAGTCTCACATGCCTACTGCGCAGCAGGTGGTTGAGGGCATCACTTTCTATTCCTGCGATTAAGGGAGCCAACCTGGTTGAGCTGAAATGTTGAACAATTTGAATTCTCACCCATTTTCCTTTTCAAGTCCTTTAATCATTCTCCAACTAAAGGAAGGAAGAAGAAGAAAAAGTGTTTTTGTCCCTCATGTTTTTGGTTTTTACTATTAGTTGCTATTATGCCATTAAGGCTAGAAGCTGATTGGATAATAAAGAAAGAATTATGACTGCAGTTTCATCCCCTCTCCACCACATACAATTAGATGCAGAACTCCTTCAGTTCCTGGCATTGCTAGCTCTCCCCCAGACTTGAGAGATAAAAGCTTGAGAAAGGTCAATCCCCGCGAGGCAGTAGCCTCCAAGAGAGTCCTCTGCACTGAGCAGCATGGTGCCCTTAAGCTTTGGATTTGTCCTGCACTTTTACACTAACACACTAGTGAAATAGAAAATGTGCTCTCAGGGACATGGGTGGGAACAACCAAACGATCACAAGAAGTGATTCTCATGCCGTTTCTTAAGGAAAACGTGTTTGAGTGCGTTTGCTCTCTGAGTTCCCCGCTGTGGGATGGCATTGTTTAAAATCAGACACCACCAGCTTCGTGGGACTGAAATGTTTTGTATGTGTTGTTGTTTGCAGTGCATGCCAAGACATTCATGAGCACCAGAGCCAAGCTGGCGAGCTAATTAAATATATATATGTATGTGTTTAAAACAGCCTAATAAGGAGCATTGGAAATCTTCAAGATGAGCGAATATCTTATAACTTCTTCCGCAGGTGCGAGGATAGCTACAAGCCATGGACTTTCTGTCCTGCTTCTTGTTTGTGGCTTTGTGAAGGGTGCTTTGCTTTAATCTAAAGTGCTGACTTTTTTCCAATATCACTTTCTCTTCTTAAAGCAAAGAGCAAATCGCCTGTAAAATCTACGGAGCGGACAGCAAAGTTGACCCTAAACTCCAAGCACCATTCTGCACCCCTGTACTCTAGTTACCTACACAAGGAACATCAGCTTCCGGAAGCATAAGTGAAGAGGCTATTACACGCTTTATTGATAGCATTTTCTTTGGGAAGTCGCTGATCTTTTATTTGAAGAGAATTAATGTGAAGCGCTAGGACATTTTCTAACAACAAGATCTGTTTGTTTTTTTTTCTTCTTTTCTTTCAACAAATAAAATCTACATTTCACTAACTGCTCAGGAGTTGGCCTGAAAGTCATCAGTATAGTAGATATTTCCATGGATTCCACCAATTTCCTACTAAGGGACACCTAATCCGAATGAAGCAAACAAAGATGACAAGCCTAAGACATGCAAACTATCTTCAAGCAGCACCCCAGCTGGGGAAACAAAAAAGCAAAATGCTGGACACTGCGGATCAACAACATGCAACTTCATTTTACATAAGGAAGAATCAGAGCAATTTTTTTTTTTTTTTTTTGGAAAAAAAAAAAACCAACTTCTTTTTCTCCCGTGGAATTTTTCTTGGAGTTTCCCTTCTTCTCCTTGATTGCCGTTCTTGTTCCGTGGTAGCAAGTGCCAATTATGGCCAATCCTAGTCAATCCTGGGAGGTTTATATTCATACATATTGAGTGTGCTCTCTTTCAATGTATTTTAATTCATTTTGCAATTTCTGTATATGCAAACCTGGCAAATTCTGTAAATTGCTTCTAGTATGTGTGATATGACTTCAAGGTAGATAGATACGACCCTCATGCAAGCTGACTTTCTTCATTCTATATGCAAATGTACCCATGAGCATATATTAGGCCACCAGCTTCTTTTCCTAAAGCATTATTTTTCTTTTATAACTCACGTATTGTGTGAATTCTGTAGTGTGTCTCTCTGTTCCACTGGTTTGATAGCTACAGTTTGTCTCTGTTGTCCTCTGCTTCCTCCTGGAAAATGCATATTTAAATTGTATATGTCTCTGATAAATGAATTAATTTTGTTGTGTGTGTACCATGTTGGAATTTGCTGCTGTTTTTAATATGTGTGTTTATTGAGGTTTGGGGATCTCGAGTCCGAAGAATGCACATCCTGGTTTTGACAGATCTCCTCATGTTATCAATATTCTGTATCAGATAAAGAATGAGGCCAAGTGGGAAAACTGAAGAAGATATTTTGACTCCTCAGGTTCCTGGAAGAGCATGTCACACTCAGACTAAATAACGCTGCTTCCTTTGTTCTTCAAGAATATTTAGCTTTGTCATTCTGTTATTTGCTGCTAATTATATTTTAATGTCTACTAATTAAAATTTAAAATGTGATTGTTGGCTGAATAGAATATGCAAATGGCTGCAAACCCCATACTAAAGAAGATAGGTGTTCAATCGTCACTCATTAATCATAGTTTTAAATATTCTCTTGTTATTTTTGACTTTATTAATGTTGTTTAGACCCATTCTAAATCAATCTTTCTCTGGCAAAGAAAGATATAACAATTAATACGGTCCCTCTTACAAAATAGAATAGTTATGGTTTGAGAAAAAAACACATCCAGATAGTCTTCCAGAGAGATTATTGTATTTACTTTCAGTATAAATTCAGAACACTATCTGTGTAGGAATGGTCCATTCCCAGATTAAGGTTCTAACTTGATGCTTGAAGGCCATGAGTACCCTTGAATTTTTCTAGGTAAAGGGCTGGACTCTGCCATTCTATAAGCAATGTGTATATTTTCATAACATTCTTGATATTCTCTTTTAAGAAGTATTGTTTTATGCTAAATCTTTCCTTGCCATTTTTCTTGTTTCATTTGATTCATTATTTCATTCTAGTGGGAAAAATAAAGATTTAATTGTGATACTTTATTAACACACAAATATATTTTCCTTCAAAGTTAAATATCTGAAAGTTGTATAGAATGATAGGTAAATATTACCTGTTAAGTCTCTTTGAGCTTAAAGAATGCCATACATTAAGGCATACAATTAATATTCTGATTTAAAGTCAACCATGCTTGGAAAAACCATCATGTATTCTATTTTTACTCAATATCCAATTAATGATATCAGCCAATTCTACGTAAGCCAAGCTTGTACCCATATCAGCAATGTTCATCATGCTTGTAATAAAAGAGCACATGCTAGTTTGGGGAGAATGCTTACTAAATTCATTGTATCAGTGTCCAAAATAATAAAGACCTGTGTATCACTGTGTGACCAAAGTCCAGCCAACCCTCCACTTGCATAAAGGAAGATGGCATACTATCTGTTTGTTCCAAACTCAAAAAAGTACGGAACTTTAAACATTAGAGCAGAAAATACAGCTGTTAATGAGACCTTGTAAACAGTCGTACACTATGTTATATTCATTTGGGACTATATTTTTTTATGTAGCCATGATTATGGAAATGAATAGAAATGCAAAAGTATCTGGCTTTCTCAACCTTGTCTCCAAGGTTATATAGTATCTTTTACAAGATAGTTAGAATAAGTTGAAATTGCTTACATAAGTTTAAGCTAGAGATTTTATTTCTTAGAGACTTATAGGCCGTTAACAAAACAAAGGAGGCAAATGAAAATCCTCCCGAACAAAATAAGATACTAGAATTCTCTACAACAGAAGCTGTAATCTGAGTTAGTAATGAAGCTTCATGGAGAACCAGCCCCGTTGACAGTCAGTCCTGCATGTTCTTCAGCAGCACACCAGGGCAATTAACTATTTGTGCGGTGTTTATGCTGTATTAGGCATAGTAATTAGAGATGATTTAACATACAGCAGGAGGTGTTTATCATTTTCAAACACTATGTCATTTTATCTAAGAGACTCGAGTACCCACAATATTCTGATATCCAATGGCAGGCCTATATAGCCATCTATCTACAGATGCTAGGGAGAGAGCTATATGTGAGTGGTTTTTATGATATTCATTTTATAGAGATAGTCCTTTGCATGTATTACTTCTAAAAAGTAATTTAGTCGTGGTTTCCTTGCCTGAGAAAGAAATACATAAATGATTTGGGGAGCCTAAGAAGTCCTCGTTACTTTGTGTTTGAAGTGGTTTACCTTCAAGTCTCAGAAACAAAATGTGTTCAAGTAAGCATTTTGTACATACACAGACACACATATTTGGCAAATAAAATATATATTTTTAAGCCTAGAAAACAATTTAAATTTATTATACATGGATGGAATAAAAGGTATAGAATATCATTTGTTGACTTCTTACAAAAGATGCTAATAAAATAAAGGAATAGGGACACACTCCTATAACCACAAGACTTAGCAGGGTGGGAAAAATCATAAATTCAAGTCTAACCTGTCTACATAGTGAAACCCTGAATCAGCAAAAAAAAAAAATATGGTTTAATTTTTTCAAAAATTCAAATATATTGTTCCTGTATTAATCTTATATAGGAAATAATATATTAGCAGTCATGTTAATTTGTATAAAAAATAATCACGAGGTAAAAGCAATCTTTCTTGAGATAACTCATAAATTGATGATTCTATCTTTGAATTGAGACTATGAAGCAAAAAGTCAAGAGTCTTCTAAGTCTCAAGAATTTATACCAAGCAGTTTTATATTTAAAATGGTTCATGCATAAAGGGAGCTCTCTGTCATTCAGGAAATGTTAGCCATGAAGTAGATAAGGTCTTTCCCTGAGTGAAGTGAGAGACAAGAGAAAAGCATTCAAAAGCAAAAAATTGTGCAATGCCGATACATTCTGTGAAGATCCAAGAGGAGGAGAATAAAAGAGAGTGACTAGGAAGTCACTGGAGGTTGCTCTAGGGGTGCAGTTGTGCAATGATAAGAAGCAGAGGATTTGGGAGAAGTATCTTCAGGCAGAGGGAACAGACCATGCCAACCTCCTGAAGCAAACATCAGGTAGAGTTGTCCAAAGGCTAGTCTGTGAACACAGGTGGGGGAAACCTGAAGAGAGTCTGAGGCAGGATTACACAAGGGATCTTCAGAGGGTTCCGAACCTAGGGGCACTAACAAAGGGGAGCTAGAGCTTACAAAGATCCCACTAAGAGGTTTGATTCTGCTCTCAAGAGAGGCTTTTTCTGTCATCCTAAAGCTTAGTCACAGTTTATCATGTTAACAACACTCTTTGGAAACAACACTGAAGTTTCCAAATTGTTTGTATTTGTGTGTGTGTGTGTGTGTGTGTGTGTGTGTGTGTGTGTGTGTGTGTCTGTGTGTGTGTGTGTGTGGCTGTGTGGCTGTGTGTGTGTGGCTGTGTGTCTGTGTAGCTATGTGTATGGCTGTGTGTATGGCTGTGTATTTGTGGCTTTGTGTGTGTTGCTATGTTTGTGTGTGTGTATGTGGCGATGTGTATGGCTGTGTGAGGCTATGTGTGTGTGAGACTGTGTGTGTGTGTGGCTGTGTGTGTGTGTGTGTGGCTGTGTGTGTGTGTGTGTGCCTGTGTGTATGGCTGTGTGTGTGTGGCTGTGTGTGAGTGTGTATGGCTGAGTGTTCATGTGTGCGTATTGAGGACGGAGGAGTATGCTGTGTCATGGTCTGTCATTTTCTACCTTATTCCCTTGAGACAGAGTCTCTCCCTAAACCTGGAACCCTGCTGGAAGAGAGCAAACCCCAGGAATCCTCCCATCCCCTGTGTTTACAGCATTCTCAGTCACACCAATACTTGGGCAGTAGCTGATTTACCCACTGAATCATCACCCTAAAACCAAATGGCTTATACTTTTATACTGATACTGTGTAACTTCAGGACATGTGAGACATTAACATGCTTTAATGCTAATATACAGTTGATACTATTCAAGGACAAGACAGGAAATTGAAAAAATAATTGGGACTGTTTGGAATATGTAATGAACTAGTTACTGTAACTGCATTCATGATTTAAAGTAAAAGCATGGGCACATTAGCCTTCCTCTAGTTTAAGTTACCTGCTGTCAACCATACTTTGAAAATAGTAAATGGAAAATTCCCAAACCATTCATGAATTTAAAGTGTATGTTATTCTGAGTAGTGTAATAAACTACACATCACTCTATGAATCAATCTTTTATTCAAGAACTACATACCATTAGGTACTTAGCCATTCTAGCTACCAGATGCGCTGTGGTGGTTTCCTGGGGCTTATGTTCAACAGATTACTGTCACAAGAGAAATGATGATAGCAATTCAGTTATGACAAAGAGAAGCTGTGAACTGCTTACTTTAAGTTAAAAGATAAAAGTTCTCAAAGTTGTCAAAGATGAGTATATATAGGAAAAACAGTATATAGAATATTCTGTACTAACCATGGCATCAGGCATCTACTGGGGGTTTTGGAACATATCCACCTCTGCAACCAAAAAGAGGAGGGACTACCTTATTCTAATGGAAAGAGCAGTCAGATTAGAAGACATTCCTAGATGTTTATTGGAAAGATTTTTTTAAAAAAGTAGAGAGAAAAGAATTCATTATATCACATACATATACCCACAAGCTTATTTTTAAATATCAGAAATTAAGATCTTAGAATTCTCCACAATAAAAATCTCAGAAGACAATAGATTAAATGATAAGGATCTCTAAGTGCTTGCTAAGAACGCACATCTGAAGGCCAAGGCAGGAAAATCACAAATTCATGGGCAGCCTAAACTGGAAAATGAAAACCTTTCCTAAACAAACAAAACAAAAGATTACAGTGTTTTCAAGGGAAAATTTGCCTCGAACCCATCTTATGTTGTATTATATTTTCATTGATAAAACAATAAAATCATTATGAGGTAGACAAAGTTCTTTGAAAAATAATAATATGGACTCTTAAGATATATTTTTTTAATTTTAATTGTGTGTATATGTGTGTATGTAAACACGTGGGTGAAGATGCCCATGAAAGACAGAAAAGGTCTTTGGATCTTCTGGAGCTCGGGTTGCCTGTACAGCCGCCCAACATGGATACTGAGTACCAAATTTAGGTCTTCTGAAATCTCACTACACATTCTTTTGTCATCTTGCTAGCCCCAGATGTGTGAATACTTACAATCAATGCTTTGCTGTGTGCCCGAACTGCAGCAATCATCACACATGATGTTGTGAGTACCAATAATATAAACTATAAACCATGGGAAATTTGAAATTGTCCTAAATATAAAGAATAATAAAGTATTTTATTGTATTTCACTATATATGAAAGGATTTAAACAATACTACATTATTTTGTTCATGCATGTTAGTATTTTCAGTTTTGTTCTGTTTTATTCATGTAGATTATTATACATTAATTTGACTTTACAGATATACTTTACAAAACAATCACAGGTATGTTTCATTCCAAAAAACAATTAAATGCCAAATATAATCTAAACTCACATTATATTATTAAAAAATGGACAGTCAAAGATGAACCACATAAAGAAAGGCTCTTTGCCCTCTGCTGGTGACTGTAAGTAACCAGGGTTGGGGCTCTTCTTCATGTCTGTAGTCTGTGCTTCATCTGGATTCTATTCCAGGCTGCTAAGCTAAGTCTACTTGGCAGCAGACTATTTCTCTAAGATTTGAAGAGCAGCCTAGTGAACAATACAGCAGTACTCAAGCCGGCTTCCATCCTGCCCCTGTTGCCCAAAGAAAGAGACATAGACATCAGTACTTAGCCATTTCCATGGCCTAGTTAGAATGGTGGATTGACTGTGGAGTCTTAAAGGAAGCAGAAGGATGCCTTTCTTGAATCCTCACTAGGTTCCCATGACCTGATAAAAAAAAATTCTCCATTCCTTGACTTGAAAGCAGACATCTAAACACTATAATAAACTCACAGCCTACCACCAAAGTCATCATGAAGTCACGGTCCCACTGAAGCCCACCACCAAAATCATTTCATGAACCCAGAACACTGTATGGAAGAAAGTACTGACCCTAAAAATATTTTATGGCACTCCTAACAGAAATATTTCTGTCAGCCTTACTTCAAAAGGAAGCTTTTTAAGTAAAACACCAGAAAAGGAGAAATTCCTATATCTTACTAGGTTCTCAAACTATGGCTCAGGACTACTATTATAGTCTATGGACTCTGAAGTAATCTATTCAGCAACTTGGGGGATACGTCAGAGTTTTAGGCCTAATGAGTCCACTGTGTCTATGAGCTCCCACAGTTTGTAACACACAGGTGAAATGTGTAGCTTTAGAAATGGAAAAAAAAAATTCCACATAGATTTTTCTGCCCTACCTGGCAGTGACTACAATTCTAGAAAAGACCCTGAAATTTCTCCTCTGTATCAAACTTGTCAACTGAAAACAACTCATTTTCTCTGGAAAAATGAAGAACTCTTACCCTATCAGTTACAAGGATAATGCTTTCATATCTGTCCTTGGTGGTATGAGAGGCAGCTGAGTCTTGAGGATGGATAATCACAGCATAATCACGTGCTGCATGCAAGTATCGTTGCTGGTCCAGGTGTGGATCACTTCCTGGGGAAATGAGCAGCACTCCCAACACCTGCATGCAGTCAGTCATTGAGTCACCTTCTACTTTATTGTAAATGGAATTTTTAAAAAGAAGATATTTTTAAACCTGGCAGGTATACAAGTACTGCCACTTTATCAAGTATTTCACCTCAATGTTGCAATGACTCTTAGCCACACAGTGGTCTGCTTGGCCAGATCCTATAATAATGTACCAAAGACATCCAGAAATCAGGAAAATATAGCACCCTACAGGCCTCAGAACACATATACAGCCTATAAGATAGTATAAAACTGTGGGCAAGAGTTGGCTGCAAATTCATTTTTAAATATCCAACAAAATAATAATTCTACTTTTATACGAACTATCAGTGCATACAAAACTAAGGACCATTCCCCAGTTCTGTTGGAAAGCCTTGCTGGTCAGAGATCACAGTCTGTCGTGACCTGGCAGCTTTTTCCAAAACTCAAGGACATGGGAACTCCCTCCTCAGCGAGACTTCCTGCTTTCTACCTGCCCCTGGACCCTGGAGGACTGACCTTATCTAAAAGTTGTCTCTAATCCTGGTTGCCTGATTTATCTTAAGCATGACCCTCATCACAATTCTCTGCTAGAAGCCCCTGCTATACATAGGGTTACTAAGATTTATACCAGGAGTTCTACTATAGGACCTCACTGCCTCATACAAAGCTTTAAGTTAGGAGCATGCCACTTAATGCAAATTAGGTGATGCCTCAACCACTGTCCCCAGCCTTTATTTTCCCCTTTCTTTCTGGAAGAAAACAGAGTTATAACACTTAAATCATCTCCCCAGAGAGCTGTCTCCACTGACTCAGAAGCCATCCTCCCCTGTTCCCTCGCTTTGACTTTCTACCTCCTCGCTGAGGGTGGCTGGCAACCGGAGAAGGGAGTAGACCCACAAGTTCATTTGTGAGACGAATATTATCTTGCTAGAAAATTTGATGATGACAGTGTGAAAAAAATGGAAATTATGACTCATTCTAGCTCACAACTATAGGCGCTAAACCCCATAGAATAATAACCAAATACAACCAGCAAAATATAATGCATCATATAAAATAAACATGGTGCCCTCGAGAGAGGTAAATTGGAAAAGCCACCAATGACATTCTCAGTCCCACCGAGACACAAGATGAAGACTTGCTTCTAATTAACTTATTTAGCAAGTTCAGTACCATGCATAGACAAAAAAGAAATAAAAATACAGAATGTATTGGCAAAGGCATTTCACCTCATGGGAAACTACAGATAGCATAAATTGCACTGCCTTGACCAAAGCACAGCAATACCTATGTAGCTTCCAAGACTACATCCAGTGACAGAATTGTTGATTTTGACAGTTGGAGATATGTTTGCACATCATGAACTACTAAGGTAGATATGAGCCATAACAGTTCCTGCTGCATGCTGGGTGGTGCTGGCGCATGCCTTTAATCCCAGAACTTTAATCTCAGAGGCAGAGGCAAGCAGATCTCTGTGAATTTGAGGCCAGCCTGGTCTACAAGAGCTAGTTCCAGGAAAAGCTCCCAAACTACAGAGAAACCCTGTCTCAAAAAAAATCTAACAAACAAACAAACAAACAAAAAACAGTTATTGCTACAACAGTCATTCTCACAACAGATGAGAAAAACAGATATATATCTCAGGGAAGGAAAAACATATTTGATGAAACATTTGTTTTTGATTAGACACTTGCCCTTTTAAAAAATGTAGAACATGACAAAAATGTTCAGTTCCCATATCTATGGGAAGCATTTATTTAAATAATCCTAGTTTAAAAATTACATGGAAGACCATTATAGGATAACATACAAATCATAGGTTTGTTTACCCAAGAGAAACTGGAAAGCAAAAATAAATAAACACTATCTACAACATAAATTATGGATGAATCTTCAAATCATCTTGACTGTTTAAAATGATAAGGAAATATACACATTTTGGTTTAATTTATACATTTCTGGATATTCTCTCCCTCCCTCCCCGCCTCTGCACATGAGTTTGTGTATATGTGTGTGTGTATATATATATATATATATACATGCTAGATTCCTGTTTGTATTTTTTACTAATTAAATAGAAATAGGACTGAGGAAATTGCTTCATTGATAAAATGCCTACCATGCAAGCACAAGGGTCTAAGTTCACATTCTCAGAAATTCTCCGAATCGACATTAAAGGTCAGGTAAGATGGAGTGTGCCTGTAACCCCAACCCTGAGAGAGCAGGGCAGAGGTAGAGTCCTAAAGCTCACTGGCTAGCCTATATAACTTAATTCACAAGTTTGGGGGCTCATTTATAGATTCTTTCTCAAAAAATAAACATGAAGAGCAATCAAGGAAAGACACCCAACATCAACTACGATGGGCTTCCATACATATTGCATATCTGTGCATATGCGCCCACAAATTTACACCCTCCTACCCTCACCCATCTTCACACATACACAGAGAAGGAGGGAGGGAAGGAGGGAGGGAGGAAGGGAGAGAGAGAGAGAGAGAGAGAGAGAGAGAGAGAGAGAGAGAGAGAGAGAGAATAACCAGAATCATGCAAATTAAATTAGATGCCAAAGCATGTCCAAAAATTTCTTCTCCAAAAAGAGATTACTGGCACCCTGTCTGCTCTACCACTGAAAGTAGACACAGGCTTATGCTTCCCTGTGTATTCTGGAAAAATACATACTACCATCAGGTGAATGCTTGGTCTGTTTTTTGTGGGTTTTTTTTTTTATTAAAAATTTCCACCTCCTCCCTGCCTCCCATTTACCTCCCCCTCCCCCCTCCACCCCTTTCCCTCTCCTGTCTGACAACCTGGAAGCTTGCCAACTTTCAATGCAAACCAGAAGAATAAGGGTCATAAACCGGGCCAAGTCATGATATGGAGTTCAAAGTGTCTCATTAGCGACAGCAGCAAACTATCCAGGGCTATAGAGATGATTCAGTGGCTAAGAGCACTGGCTGCTCTTGTAGAGATCCTGAGTTCAATTCCCAGCAACCACACAATACTTCACACCATCATGCAATGATATCTGGTGCCCTCTTCTGGCGGGCCGGCCTACATGCAGGCAGAACACTATATACATGATAAATAAACCTTTGAGCAGGTTGGCACTAACCTTTATACTCAGGAGGCAGAGCAGGCAGATCTCTGTGAGTTCAAAACCAGTCTGGTCACTGGCCAACAGAGCTAGTTCCAGGACAGCTAGGGCTGTTACACAGAAAAACCCTGTCTTGAAAACAAACAAACAAACAAACAAACAAACAAACAAACGGCAAGCTAGTCAAGGCCACTGAAATCTTCCTGACAGTGAAGACAAGCACACTGTTGTGGCTCAGTCCTGTGTTCTGCAGCAAGTAACTGACCTACCTTAATTAACACCATAGCACTGTTGTTAGTTAGGGAGTAAATAGCAAAGACTAGGTAGGATGTCAAGGTACACATAGTTTTCACAAATAGGTATAAGCCTCAGAGTATCTGTTCCTATTACACTGTCGGTCCTGAGGCTGTCTGCCCTATAGCACCTTTCAAACCTGCTATTTATGAAGGAAATATTGTAAACCTAACCTACCAATGGGTATGTAACCAGCAAAATCTCTTCCATTAAGATATCTAGAAGACATATAAAATGTGACAAAATACTAAACAGATCTTAAACAAACATAAAAATTGAAATTAGAGAATGAGGAAGAGAAAGGGGAAGGATGAGAGCAAGAAAATAATTAATGAGAATGTCTCAGATGACTGAGGGAAATTATCCCATAATTTAGCCCTGTAGTAATTGACTATTTGGGGGGAAAAACAAGGAAAGTGAAAACCAAGTAAGGCAAGATTAAGTCACAGCGTAACAGGTCCTGGACCCTAACACAACTGATGCCATGGTGAAGGCAGCATTTTGATCTTAAAACTGTCCGGGTAGACCCAACATCCATCAAAACCCTAACAAAGACCTAATCCATTAAAGACATAGTCAGTAGTTCCAGGATCCAGGAAAGTCCCTAAATGTACTCATCTTCCTTTTGGGCTTCTGTAGTTTTGTTCCTCCCTAGCTTTTCTCTCTAAGTGAAGTGTGTCAACTAGAATATGGATTTTGTGCACAAAACACAAAGACTCACAACTGCATGAATTTGGAAAGTTTCCCGTATAGCCAGTAGTCAGAGATAAAAACTGCTATTCCACTTTAAGAGCGTCCGAGAGTGTGCTCTGGTGGAGTTGTTTCCCAACAACAGTGCAGAACTTAAAGTTTAGGTAATGGTTCAAATTAAAGGTGAATTAAAGACACAGCTCCTCTTCAATACACATGGCAATCCAAAAATCAACATCTAGCATATTTTCAAATGTAATTTAGGACACAAATAAAATAATCTGTTACTTAAGCAATGGGCAAATGATTATAACTTTTAAGAAGCATAAATAACCAACATAGATGTATATGAACATGAAAATATTCATTTTCATTGAAACGAAAAGAAACAGCTACAACTAGATTACAATAGGTAATTGTTTTCTTTCATGTTCTGACTCCTGTATGAGATCACAAAGTCAGAGACCCATGAGTGGGATTAGTGACCTTTATACAGGAGACCTGAAAAAGCATATACTTCTCTTTCCTCTTTAACCCTCCACATCATCACACACACACACACACACACACACACACACACACACACACTGTGAGGGCAGAGCAAGAAGATAGCCTTGTCTGACCCAGGAAGCAGCTCTCCAAAAACATCATCTTTGACGCTACTCCTTCCAGAACTATGAAGGATAAACCCTTATGTTTAAAATCATCTCGTCTAGCATTCTTAGCAGTCCAAATGGAGTGAGAAAAGACTATGCTTTACATACAGAAATAGAAACTTCAGAAAAATAGATATTTTCAAGTATTTTGGTATTAAATAAGGAAATTGTGTAAGTGATATTTCTAAGAAGGTTAAAAAGAACTAGTTAAGGGAAACAGAATATAAGAAGTAATAATAAAAAAGAGCTCAAAATAATCAATTATGCTATAAAAAAATCTCAAGGAGTAAATATAAGACAAATTTTATCAAGCAGCTAATAAAACAAGCATAATTTATAGTAATATAATATGCTGAAGAAGAAAGTGGATGAAAATAGAAATGTGTTTAAATCAAAAAGAGATCAGCTACAAATATTATAAAATTATGTAATTTGCATATCATCATAATCTACAATAGATTCTGGGGTGTGACGTCATCAAAGGGCAGATAGCAACCCTACCTGCAGGTTTCACTACATTCAGTGAATTATTTTCCTCCTGATGGAGAGAGGTATGCATGCCCTGAGAGCTAAGACTCTGTCGCTGAGCCTACATACTAGTATTATTTTAAAACTAGAAAGAACTATAATAAGGCTAAAATATAGTGATCACTTTTACAGATAAGACATGGGACTTATGTAGCTCAAAATTCACTAAACGCACACACACTTGCTAAATTTGAATTTGAATTTCAAGCTCTCACCAAGGCAAAAGAAATATACCTTAAGCTGACATTTTAAACACTATAAACACTTTTATTCAGCTTAGAAGCCTCTCCAGGATCACCAATACTATTTAAAATATAATAGTTACCTGATTATTGAACCAATAAAAATGACAAAAGGAAGAAAAAACTAGAAAAATTATAATTATTATAAGTACCAGGGGGCATAAGTGACAGATGAATGGCATAAGAGAAGCTGACAACTTTTAAGACTAGTAATTGCCTATATGGGGAAAGAGAATATTTTTACACCAAACATGGCTTTTCCTTGTTAAAAACATAATGGAAATGAAAACATCTACAGAAATAAACAACAATAACAATACCAACAGTAAAAGTTACTCATAGCTCCTCCAGGAATATCATGAGTTACTTCCTCAGCTCTGCTGGAAAGAAGAACAAGAAATTTTTCAGGGATGTGAACCCTGAGAGGATATACATCATCCAGTAGATGGTCCTAGTCCCATGCAAATACACACAGCACTAGGTGGATTCATTGGGTTTAAAATAAAGCACATGAATTGAAGGGAGGTGTTATTGGGTGGATAGAGAGAGAAATGGAGAGGAAGGAGTAAGGAACAGATTTGATCAAAATATATTCCATCAAAGCATGAAATATTCAAATAATAGAAAAGAATAAAATTAGCAAGAAATATGCCAGACCTGAAGGAGTCCACAAAATAGTATTAGCCGCTGGAAAATCTTCCAGAATGAGTCTTTGTTCAGACAGCATTTTTTCCTGAAAGGGCCGAGCAGATGCCGCACAGGCTGCTCAGTCTTCTCTCAAAGATCAGCCTCCATTTCAGTTTCCTGAGACTGAACAAGCAGTTTCTAAGGGAAAAGCCACAATAAAGGGGCACCCAATCTTCAACACCCCCAACAGCAAGGAGGGGGACTGGTCCGTGCAGTACTAGACCAGGCCAGGCCAGGCCTGAGCCAGTCTCCACAATCAGCAGGGTCAAGGTGATAACCAGATAAAAGCAAAGACTGGGATTTGTCCAGGCCTGCCCCGAAATGAAAAACTGTAGCCCTGACCAGCCCCAGACTGGCCCTAACCAATTAGTGCATGACAATATGATTGCCATTTGTAAGTCAATCATATCTGAGATGAGCTAATTGCCATAGGACCTCCCCTTGACTGTGCTTTAAAGGAGCCTGTGAACTCCTCTCAGGGTTGTTGCCATCTTGCCTCTGTGTAGGATGGTCGGCCCTCACATGCTGGAATAATAAACGCTCTTGCTAATTGTATATGTGGATGGTGGTCTTTTGTCAGACTTCTCCAGGATCCTAACACTTCTCACAGCCGAAACATATTCTAGGTTGTTAGGGAAGGGGGAACAGACATGGAAATCTTGCCAAATTAAACTTGATCTTGGAGAGACATAAGATGGAAAGGTGTAAAGAAAGGTGAAAGTTTAATCATTAAAACAGTGTGACACTGACCCAATACTCACACACAGGGACCTGGATGCCCAGAAGAATAGGAAAGGCCAAAATCAAAGCAAGTGCAACTTGGGTTCAGACCAGGGAAATGAGACAGAGGATCCACCAAGAAGACGAGGAATCTCATTTTCAAACATCTCCATCCAGCTCCAAATCTACAGTTCTGCCATATCTGCCAGTGATTTCCATAATCCCGCACCCCTTCCACTGAAGAGCTAGTGCCTGTTTATATAACGCTAGCTCAAGGCAGCAGGTCAATACTCCCTCTAGCTGCCCATACCTTGCTACCATTTTGCACCGACTCCTCCTTTTTTCCTTTATCTTTCCCCACACCCATTCTTCTTACTACCACATCTCCCAAAGCCCTGAAGCTCATCTGGCTTACCATATCTACATGCATAGCTTTATCTCTTTAGGTAGTTGGACCACTAATCAAAATTCCACATCTCTACTTCAGGTTTTCCCCTTCATCCTTTGAACAACCTTATATCTAGTCTCACCGTGACTGCTTACCTCTTCTTTCCTTTTCCTTCTGACTCATCCTCACATATCAACACACTTAGTACTATCTGGGACACTTTGCCAGCTAAACCAATTGGTATCTAACTTGTACTCAGTTTTCAGAGTGGGATAACTGCTGAGAAGTAGTTATTGCTGCAAACAATATTCAATCATTAAGAATGGAAGTTTGCTAGATTCTGGTGCCTGGAACACTAGTATAATAATTTATGAAAACATTGTCTTTCTCAACACTGCAAATACATGCACTCAATAAAGTGAGCCTGACTTAAATACCAACAAAAGTCTTAACTAACTAGCGATTAATAAACCACTATTCTTTTGTTTAAGACATTTAAAGCATCCCACTCCTTGATGGAAGCCGTTTCTGATACTGACGAAGAGACCAAGAGCCTGAGACTGACTAGGTGACAGGTATATGGGAAATAAAATAACACTATTATTTTGTCTAAAGTAACACATCAGTAAAATGACTCCTAATGACATACATGCTATGCATATAGATCAATGCCTCACCCAGCCATCACCAGAGGAGCTTCTTCCTGCTGTAGATGCTCAGCTGGAAGCATGGAGAGAGTGACAAACTTCCAAGTTCCCTGTACTAATTGGGATAACTTCATCAAATGCCTCCCCTCAAGGGTCAGCGATCCATGAGGAAGAGGACACAGAAAGATTGTAAAAGCCAGAGAGGATGAATAACTTCAAGGAACTGTCTTCCAGATATAACAGGACTGGTACTCATATGAACTCGCAGAGACTGTGGCAGTGTGCACCAGACTCCCACAGTTTCCAGCAAGATAGAGAGTCCCAGCATGGAGGGGAGTAGTACACATGGGCCCCTAATCCTAACCATGAAGCTGTCTGTCACTGGTACCCTGTTGTAGGAGACTACTTTTTTGTCTCCTGGCCGACCGGCAGCTCAGATCCGAAATAATCACACAGAAACTATATTATTTAAAACACTGCTTGGGCCTATTAACTCTAACTTCTTATTGGCTAATACTTTTATATCTTATCTTTTATATCTTTTATCCCATTTCTAGTAATATGTATAATGCTGCATGGCTGTGGCTTACCAGGTAAAGTTCCCAGCATCTGTCTCTGGAGAGACTACATGACTGTTCCTTCTTTCTCCCAGCATTCAGTTTAGTTTCCCCTGCCTAGCTAAGTTCTGCCCTGCTGTACGTCCAAAGCAGCTTTTTTATTCATCAATAGTAGTCACAATATACAGAAGGGATTCCCACATCAGTACCCAGTGACAACAGGAAATATTTTATTGTCCAAGGAAGTGTCACTGAGTGTATCACTCACAAGTCAGGGCCGTCTCCCTACCCAGGAGCCGTCAACAACATAGAGTAAGTCAATTGTCTTGTGTGGACTTTTTGTTATGTTTTGTCATTTCTTGTTGTCGTGTTGATTTTTTTTACCTGTTTTGGTTTTTATTTTAGAGAGATAATTTGTTTATTTGTTTCTTGTTTATTTTTGTTTGTTTCTTACTTGTTTTTAAGAAAGGGGGAAAAACAAAGTTTTACATAACTCTCTCTCTCACACACAACACACATACACACACACACACACACACACAGACAGAGAGAGAGAGAGAGAGAGAGAAAGAGCTTTCCCTCTTTCTCTTTATCTCTTTTCCTACATACATTCTTCAACTTTCAAGTCCAGAATCTGATCTGGTTTACAGTATCTGGATATACATCTTTACTTTTTTTTTGGAAGAGAGAGAACAAGATAAATTTGGGGTTAGTAGGGAGGTGAGGAGGATCTGAAGAGAGTTGGGGGAAATGAAGAAAACATGATCAAAATGTACTATATGAAATCATTTTAATAAAAAAAAATCTAGCAGAGCATGAGTCAATGAACGAACCAGCAAGCAACATTCCCACATGGTTGGTGTGTAACATCCTATTTAAGTTCTACCCCTGGTTTCCCTCACTGCTAGATTATGACCTGGATTTAGGACAAATAAATCAATTCCTCAAAAAAGAAATGAAAACAATAACAAACAACAAAAAGTAACATTCTAAAATCCAGATGGCAAATCCCAACCAAAAGACACAAGTAACATAAAAACCAAGATAACTCTCTCCTCAGGAATTTACCAACCCAAGAGCAATGAAGCTATGGAAACAAGGTAGACAAAATTCCAGACACAGAACTCAGAGAAACTAATTATAAATATGATCAAACAATTAAAGACATGGACATTTCCAAGGAAACACAAATAGCTTAACAGCAGTAGATGTCAAGATTCAAAATTAAATTTTAATAAATAGAGAGAATTAATTAAGAAAAACAACCTGAAATGGTGATGGAAATAAAAGGCACAATAGTTCAAATAAAAAGTTCAGTAGAAAACCCTCACCAATAAAATGCAGAAGGCAAAAATATTAAGATATCAAAAACAAAGTAGAGGAATTAGATCATTCAGGCAAGGTCTTCAGACACAATTAAGATAAAAGCTCATAAATTACAGGAAGCAATTTCATGCAGAAGGAATACAAAATATTTTTAATAAACCATAGACAAAAACCTTTCTAAATATAGGAGAAGAAGAGTCCACTTAGAAACAGGGGATACATGGAACACCAAATAAATGCACAGAGCCAGAAAAGAAACTGTCTGTGTCATAATGTACTTAAAACACTGAATATACAGAATAAAGAAGAGTACCTTGAAAGCTGGAAAAAAAGCCAAATCACCCCCAAAGGCAAGCCTGTCAGAATGGTGCTGGCTTATCAATCCAAACCTTGAGAGCAAGAGGGGCTTGTAATGATGCATTTAAAACTTTGAGAGAAGATTTTGCCAGTCCAGTTGAATACTGATAAGTCCAATACACTAGATAAGATCCCAATAAGCGAAGGTGAAAGTAAAACTTCATTTGGTGAAAGCAGCTAGGGAATTTTGGGACCACCACGTGAACTCTACAGAAGATACTGGAAGGAAAACTTAAGCATGAAGAGAAAAATAAACACAATCAAGAGACTACAGAAAATACAAATAAAAAGGTAAATAAGAAATTTCCAAGAAGCTATAAAATCAGGAAGATGACAGGGAGCATTACATACTTCTCAGTAATAACTGAAAATTAATGCTCTGGAATCCTCATTCAAAGACACAGAGTAGAAGATTGAATTAGAAAATAAAATTCATCTTTTTATTTCTTCCAAGAAATACTGCCCTAATGTAAGGATGGAAATAGGTAGAACGGGGAGAAAAATACACTGAGTGAGGCAAACACAGAGGCAGATCTGCCAATACTCTCTCTCAGACATGGGTCCAAGTGTCAAAGCTTTAAATGTGTTTAGCATAAAGAACCTAGAAAGTGGTCATAGGAAGTCAGAAGAAAGATGTGAGAGGAGGTTGCAGCATGGCCGATTGTTATCGCTCTTGGTTACAAACCAGAACTCAAAGGTAAGATATCAGACACTTTTATTAGCACATATGGGAGGGAAGCAGGCTATTACCACCCGGAAAACTTCCTCTGTGTTGGTAAATATCAGTAGTACCTGTAGATGTTGGAGGATAAAACTCAAAAGTCAGTGTGTTGTGTGTGTGTGTGTGTGCGCGCGCGCGCGCGCGGGGGGGGGGGGGGTGGGGGAGAGAGAAGGAAAGGGAGAAGGGAGAGGGGGATAAAAGATAGAGAGAGACCCAGGATCTTCTATGTGGCTCCTTGAAACTACACTCTGGTGCCTGGTGGGCTCGGCATGGCATACAACAGAAGGTGCTGACTGTCTTTCTCCCTGACTCCAAATTCGTTGCCAGGGGTAACCAAGGAAGGCTACTTGACCTCATGAGCTCCTCTTTGATCCCTAATTAGCCATTGAGGGGCCCAGTCTCCTGCAGGCGCAGGGCAGGCAAGCACAGCTGCTTTAAGACTATGTTCAATAGCTGGCATTCCATGAAGATAGAACTCGACATTTCTCTCTGTCTTCCAACTTTCTATATTCTCTGTGCTCCCCCTTTCAGAAACGTCCCCTTAGCCTTAGGGAGATTGGTAAATGTCCTGTTTAGCACTGAGTAACTCAGCTATCGTCATGAGCAGCCCTGAGTGGGAAGCTAACCTTAAAGCATGACAGAAAAAAACCTCAACGGAAGTTCTTTTAAAACGAAAATACTAATTATATTGTGGAGAAGCTAGAAGGGACAAAGGTTCTGTCCTCACCCTTCAACTCACAGAAAAGGAAACCTCCAAAGGGAGTCCTGGTACATTCTAGTTTGTGTTAGGCATAGCGTTGTTCTCCCCAGAGCACATGGGAGAGAATGTTACCCTGAAAATTTTCATAAATAGCCACAATATGTTTATTTAATCAGCATCCTTACAATAAACATCCAGTAAATTAAAAATCATAATTACAGCAATGTATGATTGACATTATGTAAATAATTCAGATTTTAAAGTGCTTCATTTTTTCTTGCTATACGAGTGTGCCATATCTAACAAATGTACAGCAAATGATCCCGCTTAATATTACCAATCTTTCCCATTGTCTAGACCATACATTTTACAGAGCAACACTGTCTCCAAAAAACAAAACAAAACAAACAAAGCAAAACAAAAAAAAAAATATCTAAGCAAGTGATTGGAATTCTTTCCATCCTGGGCTCACCCTCTGATCCCAGATCCTTCCAACGCTGGTTTTACAAAACACCCGCAAGTCCAAAAGAACCTATTCATTATGTCCCAATGCCCAGCATGTTGTCATTAGCAACAAACAGTCCAGCAACACATCATTCAAGCCCAGGCTGCACAGATCAAGCTATTTTTAAAGTGTATTTTCCTGCAGCTTATTCAATTCTTTGATTAAAGAAAGAAAGAAAGAAAAGAAAGAAGAAAGAAGAAAAGACAGAAGAAAGAAAGAAAGAAGAAAGAAAGAAAGAAGAAAGAAAGAAAGAAAGAAGAAGAAAGAAAGAAAGAAAGAAAGAAGAAGAAAGAAAGAAAGAAAGAAAGAAAGAAGAAAAAGAAAGAAAGAAAGAAAGAAAGAAAGAAAGAAAGAAAAGGCTATAATGTCCTAAACAATGAACCCCACGTGGCTCATCACTAAATGTGTCTCCTGTCTTTGGTTGATGGTACGTACAACTGAAGGCTTCAACTAAGAAAACCAATGCAAATAATAATGGCAATTTCCTTTTCGCTCCATTTCATCATTCATTTTGGCCTGACTACCCTTTCTGACTTACCTACTCTCTGTGTGCCTTACTTGTTGCGATTTCGAGGAGCCTGAGGAGCTTGTATTTACCATGTCCCTGACCCCCAGTGTGGCTTGCTTTAGGTGTCTCACTTAATGACACAGACCAGGGATTTTAAACAGCACGCCCGCCCAAGGTAGCGTAGAATATGGAGGTGACAAAACTGGCTCCTCCTAAGCAGGTTCCCACCCCTGTCCACAATGACACCTTCTGCCAAAGAAGGAGTGTGGTGGTAATGAGCCACTTAACCCCGCTGGCCCTCAATCTCTTCCCCTGTCAGAGGAAGTAATGAGTTCTGCCCTGCCTATTTCGCGTGGCAGCTACAAGAAGCAAATAAGACAACGTATGTGAAGGAATTTCTGAAATGCTAATAAAAGATTAAAAGTGTCATCTTATCATCTTCGCATAGAAGACAGCTAAAGAGCGCTGGAGTCTGATGCAGCAGATTGAACCTCTTACCAACTGTGTTACTGTGGACAATAGTGACTGTTCTATAAACAGAATGTTTTCTAAACAACGAAGCAAAGACGTTGAAAACAATGATCATGAAGTCCCTGCTAAGGATCCCGTCAAGATTTACATTAAACTTAACTCGAGTCACGACTTCCCAAAATGCAGCTGAAATTGTCTTTAGACATTAAAGAAGTAGCAGATTTTCCAAAGTTTAAGGATTTAAGGGTTCTTAGAAAACCAGCTCCCTGCAATTACTGCTCCTTTGGGTTCTGAGGGGGGAAAAAAAATGATGGTGTCTAGATTAAACTGAAATCTCACTCAAAACTTCTGAAATCGTGCCTAAGCTGAACGATGGCAACTCATTCTGTCTGCAAAACCTAAGGCTGGGTTAGTGTTCCGCCAGAGTTTGCAAGAATATCACGCTAATTACAACCCCAGTGAATCAGGATTTCAAAGTGCTCTTGGCAGGTCTCAGTCTCTGATCCTCCCCTGGACTGCCACATGCAAATGCGCCAGTGTGTCCCCACCAACGAGTAGGTAATTTTTCGTCTCTTCCCACACCACATGGCAGCTTTTGCTGTTTTTTCTTGATTTTTGTTTTTTGAGACCAGTTTGACTGCAGCAAAATGACAATCTCAAAGTAATTTTAACGTTAATTTCTCTGATAGCGAAGGGGGTGTGTTGAGCTTAATAAAAAAATTAGTTCGCAAATGTTTATATTTTCTTCTTCTGAGAACTTCTGTTTAGCTCTATATTCCAATTTTAACTGGGACTGTTTTCTTGGTGTCTTTTATTTTAGATTTTCAAAAAATCATATTTTTAAAAAGTCATGCATGTATATTTACATGGCTGTATTTCCCCCATTGCACCTACCCTCCCTTTCCCAGTCCCTTAACCCCCCCATGCAACCCTTCGTGTTCTCACTGAACTTCCACTTCTCTGTCACACACCTATAGCCAGACATGGCTTTGCTTTTGCAAAATCTAGAAAATAAAAATGAGAGAAAATGCATGATATTTGTCTTTCTGAGGTGGGGTTTCATTCTATATGCTGTGAATACCATTAGTTAATAAAGGAACTGTCTTGGGCTGCACAGGGAATAGAGGGAGGTGGGGAAGACTAAACTGAATGGTGGGAGGGAGAAGGCAGAGTCAAGAAGCCATGCGACCCTGCTGGAGACAGATGCCGGATGGAACTTTACCAGGTAAGCCACATCCACGTGGTGATACACAGATTAATAGAGATGGGTTAGTTTAGATGGGCTAGCCAGAAATATGCTTAAGCTATTGGCCAAACAGTATTGCAAATAATATGGTTTCTGTGTGATTATTTCGGGGCTGAGCAGTCGGGAAACGAACAAGCAGCCTCCATACATCTTTCTATGGTTGAATTAATTGGCTAAAAATTGTTCTATTCAGTAACACCTATTTTCATGTAAATCACATAGCTCATTCCCGGTGGCTGAACAAAATTCCATTATACATAATATATATGTATGTATACATACATATATATATATATACAATATACACACACATAAATATATGTATAATACAACACACCTATAATGTATGTTATATTTTTGTTTTTATTTTAAACGTTTTAATTTTAAATATTTAATTATTATTTAATATTAAATATTAAGAATTCTGTTGATGGATAAAGAAAATGTAGTGCATTTACACAATGGAGTACTAGTCAGTGGTAAAAAACAATGACATCTTGAAATTTGCAGTCAAATGGATGGCACTAGAAAAAAAACATCCTGAGTGAGGTAAACCAGACCCAGAAAGACAAACACGTTATGCACTCACTCTTAAGTGGGTATTAGATTAAAAGAAAGGATAACCAGGCTACAACCCGTAACCCACAGAGAAGCTATTGTAAAAAG
This sequence comes from Arvicola amphibius, assembly GCF_903992535.2. Lineage (NCBI taxonomy): Eukaryota > Metazoa > Chordata > Mammalia > Rodentia > Cricetidae > Arvicola > Arvicola amphibius. Next base: position 79,019,921 of record NC_052047.1, read on the forward strand.
AAGGACCCTAAGAGGGACACACATGGAGGACCTCAGGAAAGGAAAATTGTTAGATCTCCTGGGCAACTGAGAAGGGGAGTAAAAGGGAGGAGTTGGAGGATAGGAACATGAGGGATCCAGATGACCAAGTTGGGGGAATGATGGAGAGGGGAAGCAATGAAAGAGATACCTTGATAGAAGGTACCCTAAAGGGGTTAGGGAGAAACAAGGTGCTAGAAAAATCCAGGAATCAGCAAGAATGACCCCAGCTAGACTTCTAGCAATAATGGAGAGGGTGTCCTGAACTTGTGTTTCACCTATAATCAGATTACTGACTACCGTAATTGACATCATAGAACCTACATCCAGTAACTGATGGAAGCAGATCCACAGTAAGCACTGGGCTGAGCTTCTGCTGCTTAGATGAAGAGAAGAAGAGGGATCATATGAGTGGGGGGCGTGATCAAGATCATGACTGAAAACCACAGAGACAGCTGACCCTTAGCTAGTGGGAGGCTCACAGACTCTTTACTGACAACTGTGATGCCTGCATGGGACTGAACTAAGCACTCTGAAAGTGGGTGGCAGTTATGGGGCTGATCTGTTGGGAGGGCCCCTAGGCAATGGGACCAGGACTTCTCCCGGGTGTATGAACTGGCTTTTTGGAAGCCCATTCCCTATGGTGGGATACCTTGCTTAGCCTCGATGGCCTCAACTTGGTATATCAGACTTTGTTGACTCCCCAAGGAAAGCCTTACCTCCTCTGAGGAGGGGATGGGCAGTGGGATGGTGGGAAGTGGGGAAGCAGAAGGAGGGGAGGAAGGGGGAACTAGAACTAGTATATCTAAAATTTAAATTTATTTTAAGTAAAAAATAAAAATAATTTTCTTCTGAAAAATGAAATTAAAGTTTTTTACCTAAAAATTATTATGCACCCAAGAGAGAAAATCTAAATAAGATGAATATACACTCTATGAAAGACATCATCTATATAACTGCACAACAAGATTGAAATAGGCTTACTTTCTTTACAAGAATATATTGTTGGCTCAGTGATTCTTCTATTACCACATATCTCACTTCTGTTGCTGATTTTCCCTTTTTTAATTTAGAAGGTTTTCATTCTTTTAATTTCAGTCATATTTCATCATATAAAAAGAAATAGCAATACATTTTAATATCAGAAATATAGACAATGCATTCAAACCAGAAAGATAAGAGTGAAACCATTATTAATATTCAGATAAATGTAAGAGATAGTTGATGATAAAAGTAATTACAACACTTTCAAGATGAAGCAATTAAACACAACCTAAACTCTTCCCACAGAATGCATGATGCAAACACACACTCAGACACCCACGCATCAGGATGACTCCCATTCTTACTATGGCTATACAGCCTGGGGCCTAGGGAAGGTTCTTAGCCCTCACATCCCAATATTCTTCCTCCATCGTAAAAAAATAGATTAGTATGCCATGGGAAGTGGGGTTGTTGGGAAGATTTATAAAAGGTTATGTAATAAATAGTGCTGAGTGAAATTATTAATTAGGATAGCACCTATTGGAGGTAAGCACTCACGTGATATTGAAAAACTATTGTTAAAAAAAAAAACAAAAAAAAACCCAAAATCATCACCTAGCATTGCACAAAAGCCCTACAGGCCAGCAGCAGCACACATCCTTGGTTGTAATCAACAGCTCTCTAATCGTACTTAAGACCATGTTCAACAGATGGGATATACCATAAAGACTGGTTTGGGAATCCTAGCTAACTAACCAGTGCTTGTAACAATAATGGTTACAGAATCAGAATCTCAATCATTAATCGCCAATCCAACAACAATCTATAAACTAAACATTAGTCCTTATACCCCACAGATAAGTATAGAGTTCACTTCTCATCAAGGAAACTTCTCTTTGCAACAGATGGAGACCACCACTGAAAACATAACTGAAACCAACATATCAGACTTGTGGAGCCAGTTTCCAGTGAGTATACATTCAAAATCTCCCAAACCTAAGACTCGGGGGATTATTGCGAAGAGGCAGGGAGACATTGTAAGAGCCAGGGGGTCAGAGAGTTTGCTGTGAGATTGTTTTTTTCCTAGTAATATCAGAAGTTACACAAATAAAGTCTCAGCAGTCAGACTGCCCAATCATGAGCTTGACAAGGAGAACACCAACAAATATGCCAAACAAGAAACCTATGGGGCCTTAATCCTATACAAAGAACTATGGGTAACTGATGGAGGAGAGTTATCTGTCTATGTTTCTTTCATTGGTTAATTAATAAAGAAAACTGCCTTGGCCCTTTAAGAACAGAAAATTAGGTAGGTGGAGTAGACAGAACAGAATTGTGGGAACAAGGAAGTAGAGTGAGGGGGAGACGCTTCAGGCAGTCGCCATTGGAGTCTCCATGCTGCTCCTCTCCGAGATGGACGCAGGTTAAGATCTCTCCTGGTAAGCCACAACTCGTGGTGCTACCCAGATTACTAAATATGGGTTAAAGGAAGATGTGAGAATTAACCAATAAGAGGCTGAAACTATGGGCCAGGCAGTGTTTTAAAAGAATACAGTTTCCGTGTAATTATTTCGGGTGTAAAGCTAGCCGGCGGCCGGGTGGCGGAAAGCTAGCCGGTTGCTGGGAACTGGGCGGCGGGAACGCAGCCCGCCGCTTCACACTACAGGTAACTAAGGAAAATTGGGAGCAGGGGAGGTTGTTGTGCCCAGGGAAAAGCACAACAGCTGGTTATCCAGTACCAAATGGTGCCCTGAAAATAAACCTACAAGTATCAACATATGGATTTGACTGGTCATATATATATGGAATATATGCATGCAATAGCAGTTTTTTTAAAAAAAGAGGTTATGCATGCAGAAGAATTGGGAGGAGTATATGAGAGAGTGTGGAGAGAAGAAAAGAAGAAACGTTGTAAACGTTAAATGTCGAAAATACAATCTCACAAAAGAAGCAACAGCCAACAGAACCAGCAGCAGAGCAGTCATTTAGAATAGATAGCAGCATGACTTCCTGCTCCACAGCAGTAGCTCCCTGGGAGGAGCACAAGGTGATTTAGGATGAGAGTTAGCTAGATAGACACCATGCTTCTGCTCAAAATGTGTTGCTCAGATTCACAAGGGCTTGATCACCCAAAAGCTTTCTACAAATACCCGAATCCCTGTAAGTCATGAATCAAAATCTGGAATCCAACAAGACTCCCAAGAGAACAAACGCACATTCTTCTAGGACACTGAGGTTCCAACACACAAAGTGATGGGTTACTAGGTATTCGTGCTAAGCCCCAAGGTCACCTACTAGAGTCACGGTCCATCTGCCTTCTTTGTTCTTTCTGGGAGTTTAAGAGCAAGAACTGTAGCTTTCTTTGGTGAAAAGAACTTCCTGCCACACCTGAACTGAACTGGCCCAGCGAGTCAGTCACCTCTCTCACTAATTCATTTGCATGTCAATTACAACCCCAGAGATAAAAAGAAAAAAAAAACCCGGAGCATGTATTCTTATGTAAAATTTTGATTCTGTTTTATTTCTATTGCAAACTGCTTCCATCAGACCAACAAAAAAAATTGTTAGCCACAGTAACATAAAAGGATATGCTTTACTGAATTACACTGTCAGCTGGAAATTGGCCATTGACCTGTGAATCCTTTTTAATAAGAACATTTTGCTGGTATTGATTTATAGGGAACATTATTTCCTGTTGCAATATGAGTGGTAATAATTTTTCCTCCGAGACACCTTATGTTTTGAGAGTTCCTATAACAAATGAGATTTTAACAAGGTAGGAGTGATTTGATGTGATTGGAGACTGTTTGCTATGCATTGGTGATTTGTTTAATTGAACACGATCTAGAAGACTCCCTTATTACAAGTACACACTAGCAACAAACTGCCTTACATGCTTCTGAAGATGGAAATGGGACGTGAGACTACAGAGTGTCCTCAAGTAGAAAGGAAATCCAATTTAAATTTGGAACTATCTTGCATGCCCTAAAACAACTTAAGTTTTACACTAGAATCTTGGCTAGTAAATGTTTAACTTTCTTGGGTAACAGTACTGTATGGACATTAGTAGGTGCTGGGGTCTTTGGAGTAAAACCTTGTCTTAGCAAGACTGTGATTTTCTACCAGTCTGCTGGTGTTGGTGAGCTCCCATTAGGTTACGTAGACTGCTTCAGTTGGTGTACCCATCATGGTCTTGTTCTCTTTGGTCATATTCTCATTCCACCCACTCTTCAACAGGACTTTGGGAGGTCAATCGTGTGTTGTGATGCAGGTTTCTGCCTCTGTTTCCATCTGTTGCTGGATGAAAATTCTATGGCTATATTTAAGATAGTCATCAGTCTGCCTATAGGGCAAAGCCACTTCAGGCCCCCTCTCCTCCATTGCTTAGGGTCTTAGCTGGGATCATCCTTGTGGATTCCTGGGAACTTCTCTAGAACCAGGTTTCTTCCTAGGCCCATAATGACTCCTTCAATCAAAAAATTTCTTTCCTTGCTCTCATCTTATAGAGAGATCTTGTGAGCAACAACAAAAATATCAAACTCAATTGTAGCCTACCTGAATGTTTAGCTGACTTTTAGCTTCTGGTATGGATTGCCATGGGTGCTAGATTGTATATTATCTGAATGTTTCGTTGATTTTTAGCTCCTGGAAGTGGAATGTCATGGGTTTCTTTTTTTTGTTTTATCTGTTGGAAGTTGGTGATTGACCCAGTTCATTCATATTTGCCTCATTCCTGCACCATTCTATGCCTTTTTGTTGGTTTATTACCTTCTTTGACAGTTGTACTTTTTAACACTTATCATCTTGGAGTCTTGTTTACATTGTAAATGGCAAAAGTATTTTATGAGAAGAGGAGTGACATGTAGAGTAAGTGAGGGCAGGGAAGACGAGGGCCAAACACTCTTTTAGACACACCTATTAAAAAATGCTTCTCTTTATCTCATTAGGCACCATAAGTTTTTTTTAATATTCATTATTTTGTGTGTATTTTGCCGGCATGTACATATAGGTGCCATGTGCAAAGCTAGTGTCAAATGGATGTCACGAAAGGGCATCAAATCCCCTGAAATGGAAATAACAGAAAGCCATTGTCTGGGTGCTGGAAATCAACCTTAGATCTTATAGAAGAATAACAAAAGCCTCAATGCAGGAGCATAAACTGTTCCTGGGCCACACTGATGAATATCTTGCACATCACCATAGAACCTTAATCCAGCGATGGATGGAGATAGAGACAGAGACCCACATTGGAGCACTGGACTGAGCTCCCAAGGTCCAAATGAGAAGCAGAAGGAGGGAGAACATGAGCAAGGAAGTCAAGACCGCGAGGGGTGCGTCCACCCACTGAGATGATGGGACTGATCTAATGGGAGCTTACCAAGGCCAGCTAGACTGGGAGTGATGGAGCATGTGATCAAACTGGACTCTCTGATTGTGGCTGACAATGAGGGCTGACTGAGAAGCCAAGGACAATGGCACTGAGCTTTGATTCTACTGCATGGACTGGCCTTGTGGGAGCCGAGTCTGTTTGGATGCTCATTTTCCTAGACCTAGATGGAGGGGGGAGGACCTTGGGCTTCCCACAGGGCAGGGAACCCTGACTGCTCTTAGGACTGGAGAGGGAAGGGGAGGGGGGGAGTGGAAGGGAAATGGGAGGAGGTGGAAAATTTTAATAAATAAAAAAATGAATAACAAAAGCTCTCTGAGCCATGTCTCCAGGTCTGCATCCTAAGTGTTTATTAAACCAAAGTGTATGAATAAAGCAAGAAGAAATTTGCTTGACTATAAAAATCTTTATGCCTAAAACAAATGAGAGAATTTAAAAAGAAGTGAAGATCCAGGCGTATAATTGAGTAGAAGATTATCTGTCTGGCATCAACAATGGTCCTATGTTCAATATCTGGTACAATAAAGAGAAGGAAAGAAGGTAAGATGGGGGAGGGTTCCTAAAATAAATGAAGAAGTTGAAGAGAGAAAGAATAATATGGTTGCTAGTTTAATTTTCATTGTCAATCTGACAAGGTTTAGAACCACCACGGAAGCAGACTTTAGATATGTCTTTGAGGGTGTCTCCAAAAAGGTTTAACTGAAGAAAGGAAGCATTGTATATGAGGATAATGCCATACCATGGCCTGGAGATCAGCACTAAATAAAAAGGAGAACACAAGTGGAGGTAAAGTATTCAACTCTCTCTGATTCTTAACAATGTGATCACTGCCTTATGCTCCTGCTGCCAAGATGTCTAAGCCATCATGAACTTCACTCTCAACTGTCAGCAAAACTGATACATTTTGCAGTAAAGTTTACCAGGAAAATCTAGAGGTAATTGGAAACTGTAAGTAACAAGTGGATAATTTAGAGGCCTAAGCACAAGATTTCATTATGTAACATTAACACCAATTCTTGAAAAGAGTCATTTCCAACAACAACAAAAAAAAAATTGAATTCAGAAGAAAACCAGTCACTTGTGAATGTATGCTAAAGTTGTTCAATAGAATAAAAATACTCAATAAAGTACTAGAAAACCAAATCCAAGAATACATCGAAAAGATCATCCACCATGATCAAATGGGCTTCATCCCTGAGATGCAGGGATGGTTCAACATAGGAAAGTCTGTCAATATAACCCACAACACAAAAATCTGAAAGAAAAAAAAAACATGATCATCTTATTAGAAGCTGAAAGAGCCATTGATAAGATCCAACATCCCTTGATGATAAAAAGTCTTGGACAGATCAGGAATACAAGGGACATACCTAATCACAAACATTGTGATAATTGCCAATATCAAATTAAATGGAGAGAAACTCAGGGCAATTCCACTAAAATAAGGAACAAGACAAGGCTGTCCATTCTCTTCATATCTATTTTATATAGTACTTGAAATTCTAGCTAAAGTAGTAAGATAACTAAAGGAGATAGAGGGGATGCAAATCAGAAAGGGAGAAGTCAAACCATCATTATTCACAGATGATATGAAAATATAAATAAGCAACCCCAAAAATTCTACCAGAAAACTCCTACAGCTGATAAGTAAGTGGATGGATATGAGATGAATTAAAAAAAATCAGTAGCCCTCCTATATGTGAACAATAAATGGGTTAAGAAAGAAATCATGGGAACAACATTCTTCACAATAGCTACAAATAATGCAAAATATCCTGGTATAACTCTAATAAGCAATTCTAAGGCCTGTATGACAAGAACTTTAAGTTTTAAAGAAAGAAATTGAAAAGGATATCAAAAAATGGAAAGATCTTCCATGTTCACATATCAGCAAGATTAACATAGTAAAAATGGCCATTTTACCAAAAGCAATCTACAGATTGAATGCAATTCCCATTTAAATCCCAACATGATTCTTTACAGACCTCAAAGTACAATAGTCAATTTCATATGGAAAGACAAAAAACCCAGGATAGCTAAACAATTCTGTACAATAAAAGAACTTCCAGAGCTATTACCATCCCTGATTACAAGCTCTATTATAAAGGTAAAGTAATAAAAACCACATGGTATTGGCATAAAAATAGACAGAGGGATCAACAGAATCAAATTGAAGATACAGATATAAATCCACACACCTACCAACATCTGATTTTCAACAAAGAAGCCAAAATTATATAATGGAAATAAATATCTTCAACAAATGGTGCTGACAGAACTGGATGGCAGTATATAGAAGAATCAGAATAGATCCATGTCTATCACATTGCGTAAAACACAAGCCCAGGAACTGTGACCCAAACTCCACCTTGAGGAGCAACCTTCTGAGCTTTGGTTCCACTGGTACCTGGAAGAGTGATCACCAGAGACATAGCCCAAATTACACCAATCAGAGGAAAAGATGGGTAGATAAGAACACAGTCAATATCACAAAGAGCAACAAGACACTAACAAAACCTCATGACTAAAACAGCAAGACTTGAACACCCCAATACAGATGAAGTAGAAGAAGTGCCCTAAAAATAACTTTAGAAGAATGTTTGAGACCCTTAAAGAGGAAGTAAAAATTCTCTCAAAAAATGGAGGAAAAGACAAACCAAAAAATTTGAAAATCAACAAATCCCAAGAAGGAAACACACAGACACAATAACATCGCCAACAACAAAAATCTAAAATAACAGGAACTAACGATCTTTGATTATAGTATCCCTTAACATAAATGGACTCAACTCGCCATAAAAGATACAGGCAAACAGATTGAAAACGAAAACAGAATTCATCCTTCTGATGCTTCAGAAACACAACCCTCAACCTCAAAGACAGGCCTCACCACAGTGTAAATGTTGCTAAAAAATTTCCAAACAAATGGACCTAAGAAATAAGTTGGTGTACTAGCTATCCTAACATCTAACAAAATAGACTTCAAATAAAATTAACCTAAAGAGATAAAGAAGGACATTTCAATATTTGTTACCAGGAAAAAAATTCATCAAGAAGAATCCAACACTGAACATATTATGCCCCAAATCAAAGGGCACCCTCATATGTAAAAGAAACATTACTAAATCTTAAATCACACATTAAACACCACATACTAATAGTTGGAGACTTCAACACCCCATTCTAACCACTGGAAAAGTCTGTGAGATGAAAACTTAACAAAGAAATAATGATGGAGGACTTTGATTGGTTAATTAATAAAGAAACTGCTTGGCCCAATAGGTCAGAACATAGGTGGGTAGACTAAACAGAACAGAATGCTGGGAAGAAGGGGGTCGGGGAGACACTTCAGGCAGTCACCATATGCAGCTGCCATGCTTCTCCTCTCCGAGATGGACGCAGGTTAAGATCTCCCCTGGTAAGCCACCCCTCGTGGTGCTATATAAATTACTAAATATGGGTTAAAGCAAGATATGAGAATCAATCAATAAGAAGCTACAGATAATGGGCCAGGGGCCAGGCAGTACTTAAATGAATACAGTTTCCATGTAATTATTTTGGGTGTAAAGCTAGCCGGCGGCTGGGTGGCGCGACGCAGCCCCGCCGCTCCATCTACAGATTGGCCCCATGCTTTGGAAAAGAGGGTCTTCATTGTTTTCACAGAGGATGAGACTCTGTGGATTGCTTCTATTCCAATATGGTATGATAGACCACGCCCTCCTGAACGGTTGCTATGAACATCTTCAAAAAATTACTTCGCTCAACTGCCGACTGAGATGAACCTAGCACACAGGTTACACCATGAAAGTTCTGATTAACAGCGCCCCCATTCAGCAGGAAGCAGTTTGGAGAGAAAAAACTGCGCCCATTTTCCCAAATATTGTTTATAAATGTTCTTTTACATTTAAAGGGGGATATGATATAGATATGAATAATTTGCATTGGTATGGATTTTAAGGTCAATTTTGTTATATGTATATGTATTTCTGCTCTTGATTAAGGTATTGTGATTGTGTAGTTCATTTAAGAATGTAATGTATAATTAGGAAATATAGGTTGTTAATGAATAATCATCGATAATAGTCAAGCTTGTAGTCATGTTAGTTAGATTTTCTAGATGTGCATAGATATATTTCAGATAGGCATTCTTCATATCTTTCAAAGAGCTGTAGAAAATGGCCTTTAATTTAACTCACAGTTCCATAGTAGACAAATAATTTGGTAGTGAGACACAATTGCTCCTGGCAACACCAATCTATTCCCGAGAGAATGTTTGAGCACCAAGACACTCCAGTGGAGCCTTTCTTCTTGGCAGAACTGGCCTTTGGGCAAAGAAATTGCCCTACCTCAACCACTGATGGTTGAGGGTTGGGGGTTGGGGGAGGAATTTTATCAGGTAACCATTATTTTCCTTCTCAGAGCTTCAATGGGGGTTGAAGGACTATATAATGTAGTTACTTTCCTCTCATGACTTGGTCAAGTTATTTATTATACAGACCTTAGCTAGTTAGAATAGGTATTTGTGCTTATTGTATATAATTTCATAGTAGGTTTAGAACTATCTTACTATTAAACAAAAGGGGGAGGGGTTGCGGGAAGCTGCTCTGCTCCTTCAGCCAATAGCTGCTGAGATACCAGCCCATTGGGGCATGGTCTCTCTTTTTAAAAATGCAGCCACTTCCCTCCGCCTCGCCTCCTTGGCTTCTTGCTCCGCTTCTGATGACTAGGCCTCCCTTCCTGATTGTGCAGAGGGCGTTGTCTGGGATGGTGATCTGTAAGTTTTTCCCCTTTAAATAATAACCATTCTATTAATCATAATTCCAAACTGGTGTGGGATTGTTTGTGATTTACGCCATCAAATAAGGGGAACTAACATATTATGACTCAAAGGTACTTACCTGACATCTATAGAATATTCCATCTAAACATAAAAGAATATACCTTCTCAGCACCTCAATGAAACCTTCTCAAAGTTGATCACATACTAGGTAACAAAGCAAGTGATTTTTAAAAAAATTGGAATAACCTGCTGGTATCTTATCGGATCACCATAGATTAAAATTAGAATTCAACAGCAAACTAATTTCAAAAAGCTCACAAACACATGGAAAGTAAAACAGTGCTCACCTGAATCACCAATGGGTCAAGGAAGAATTAAAGACTTCCTAAAATTCAATGAAAATGACCACACAACATACCCAAATTTATTGGACAAAATGGAAGCAGTGTTTAAAAGGAAAGTTCATAGCACTAAATGCCTACATAAGAATTTGAAAAAATCCCACACTATGAGTTAACAAAACTGTGAAAACTTTAAAACAAAAAGAGCAAACTCACAATAGGACTCGATGCCCTGAAATAATCAAATTGAGAGCTGAAATCAAAAATAGAAACAAAGAAACAATGCAAAAGAATCAATGAGACCCAGAGTTGGTTCTCAACAAAATGAGCAAATCTTTGTCCAAACTAACTAATAGGCAGAGAAAATATCCAAATTAACAAAATCAGGAATGAAAAGGGGAACATAACAACAGAACATGGAGGAAATCAGAGAATTATCAGGTTCATTACTTCGAAAACTGGTACTTTACAAAATTGGAAGGCACAAAAGGAAGCGGTCAATTTTTGCATTAATATCACTTACCAAAATTAATCAAAACCAGAATAAGCAAATTAAATAGACTATAACAGGCAAAGAATAGAAACAGTCATCAAAAGTCTCCCAACCAAAAAAAGTCCAGGACCACCAGATGGTTTCAGAGCAGAATTCTACAAGATTTTGCAAAGAATTGCATTTACACAATGGAGTACTACATAGAAGAAAAAAATAATGACATCTTGGCAATTTGTGGACAAATAAATAGATGGATCTAGAAAACATCATATTGAGTGAGGTAGCCCAGATCCAGAAAGACAAATAGCATATATTACTCACTTATGAGTGGCTTTTAAGACATAAAGCAAAGAAAAACCAACCTGTAATTCACAATCCCAAGGACCTAGACCAACTAAGAGGACCCTAAGAGAAACATACATGAATCTAATATGCATGGAAAGTAGAAAAAGGACAAGATATCCTGAGTGTATTGGGAGCACGGGGATCCTAGGGAGAGTAGTAGGGACAGAGGGAGGAAGAGAGAGGAGCAGAGAAAAATATATAGCTCTCAATAAAAAATAAAAAAGCCTCCCCAAAAAACCTCATGTCCAGGTAGATAAAAGGACTCAACATAATACCATTACACTAAACATCAAGGGGAATGGGGGAAATAGCATTAAGCAAATTAGGATAGGAGATAACTTCCTGAACACAACACCAATAGCATAGACACTAAGATAAACAATTAATAAGTGGAACCTCATGTAACTGAAAAGTTTTCTATAAGACAAAGTACACCATCAAAAAAAAGCTTCTGTAAAAGCTAGACAAAGCAGCAGTCGACAGAACTGGAAAAGATCTTCACCATCCCCACATCTGACAAGAGGATTGATTCCCAAAATATATAAAGAACTCAAGAAACTAAACATGAAAAAACCCAAATAATCATTTAAAAATGGGGTGCAGTCTAAACATAGAATGCTCAGAAGAAGAATCTCAAATGTGTTTGAGAACAACCTAGGAAATATTTTCAACATTCTTAGCTACTAGGAAAATGCAAATTAAAATGTCTCTGAGGTTCTACCTTACACCTATCAGAATGGCTACATCAGATCCACAAGTGACAGCTCATGCTGAAGAGGATGTGGGCAAAATGAGTACTGGGAGTGCAGACTTTTATAGCCATGTTGGAAATCAATATGGCAGTTTCTCAGAAAATTAAGGATCAATCTACCTCAAGATCCAGCTATACCATTCCTGGGTGTATACCCAAAGGATGCTCAACCCATTCCACAAGGGCACCTGTCCAACTGTATTCATAGCAGCCTTATTTATAGTAGCCAGAAGATGAAAACAACCTAGATTTCTTTCAAACCAAGAAATGTATAAATAAAATGTGTATTTACACAATGGAGTATTACTGAGCTGTTTAAAATAATGACATCATGAAATTCAAAGACAATTAGATAAAACTAGAAAAAAATCATCCCGAGTGAGATATCTCAGACCCAGAAGGACAAACATGGCATATATTCTCTTATAAGTGGATGTTAGATGTAAAGGATAACTATGCTACAATCTATTAACGCAAAGAGGTTAGGTAACAAGGAGCACCTAAGTGAGACATTCAGACCTCCCTGGGATGAGGAAACAGAAGCGATTTCCTGGGTGAACTAGGGATGGGTGGAGATCAGTACATAAGGGATCTGGTGGTTGGGGCAGAGTACTGAAAGAGCCGACTATAAAAGTAAGGTGCTTTAGGGTCAGGTAGGAAAGAAAACTGGTACAAGAGAAAATCCCAGGAATCTACAAGGATGACTTCTAGCATTAGTGGACACATAGCCTGAACTGCTCATCTCCTGTGACCAGGCAAGATTTCCAGTGGAGGGACTGGGACACCAACCTAGCCACACAAATTTTGACCTACAGTCGGTCCTGCCTATTTGATGTGATGGGGTAATCGTGGTACAGAGATTGTGGAAGTGGCCAACCAATGACTGATTTCCATGCCACCAATGACTGATCAAGCCTGATTTCCATGACACAAGAGTGAGCCCACCCCTGACACCACCTGGAGTTCTAGGACAAGAGGGTGGATGATCCAGAGTCATGGGATAGAACCAAACAATACTGTAGGGAAACAATTTCAGTGCAATGATGTCTAATGATACTCATAGATTTGTACTCATAGATTTGTGCTTAGCCCAATAGTCACCACAGCAACCTCATCCGGCAACTGGAGAAAACAGATGTAGATGCCCACAGCCAAACATTAGACCAGACTCAGGGAATATTGCTGAAGAGAGAAAGCCTAGAAAAACTGTAGGCCATAGGGGGTCAAAAACATCACACGAGTAAACCACAGGATCAACTTATGTGGGCTCATTGGAGTGCACAGAGACTGAACCAACAACCAGGGAGTCTGCACAGGACTGACCTAGGCCTTCTGCATTTATGTGATGGCTGTGTAGCTGGTATTCTTGTAGGACTTCTAACAGTGGGAGTGGTGGCTCTCTCTGACTCTTTTGCTGTCTTTTGGGACCCTAGTCCTCATACTGGGTTACCTTGTCCCACCTTAATATATGAAAGGTTCTTAGTCTTACTGCAACTTGAAATACCTTATTTTCTTGATATCCATGGAGGCCTGCCCTCTTCTAAATAGAAATAAAGGAGGAGTGGATGGGAGGGGAGAGAGAGTTGGGAGAGAGGAGGGAGGATAAACTGCAGTAGGGATGTAAAATAAATAAATGTAAAATAATAAATAAAATAAGAAAACTGTAGGACAAGTTAGTGTTATTATAAACATAAATTGAGATATGAAAATGGAGAGGAAATAGTGTCCATGTCTGGAAAGACTCGATGTTGTAAAGAAGCATACTTACCTAATAAACCATATATTCAATGTAATTATATTAAAAATTTCAAATTTTTCCATGAATTTAGCCAAATTGTCAAAAGAATGGAGGTATTCCACCTGAACGTTCATCATTGTGGAGTTTCAGATGAGGCTGTAGAATAAATCTGAATCGGCAACCAATGGGGCATCCAAATTTCTAGTATCATTTGTGAGGTCAGAAAGCAATGTGGCAGAGTTCAAAGTCTAACATTTCAAAACTAAGAACAGAAGAAAGCCTCCCACTCTTTTTTCCATGAAGTTAGTTGAGAACACATTTCATTGGAGAAGGGAAGTAAATCAGGAAATTGGAAATTAGGTTTGTGTAGAAACAAAGGAAGAAGAACCATGAGAGAGGCAAGGCTGAGAAGCCTGAAGTATTGCTGCCTAGAAAAAGCCTGGTGCGCATCATATCTAAAGTTATGTTTTCAAAGAGCATTCACCCATGGCTACAGCAAAAATCTAAATTCCTACTGTTTTCCTCAGACCTATTTAGTCAAAAACCCTTTGGGGGTCCATTCAGCCAATCATATATGTTCTCTAATTTTTTTTTCTGATGCAACCCAAGTGTAAAGACCACCAGTCCTGCGTTCCCGACAGGCAACTGTTTGGGTATCCTCCTAAATTCAGAATTGGATCTTCACTCTGTTATGAGTTTCCTTGTTACTTTGAAAATAGCATATGGAACATATGGTAAAGAACAAATGAGAAGGAAAAATCATCTATGACTGTATGATCCAGAAAAATATATCACATTTATGGAAAGTAAGAATAGATTATTATGTGGATATGTCTGTGAAGTGGTATGTATACTTGTAAATCGTATTTTTAAGTTAGGGATGCAGTTCAATGGTAGAATACTTGCCCAACATGCATCAGGGTTCAATAACAAGAACTAAAATATTTGTTCTTAGTTGACAAATAATTATACATGTTTGTCAGTATTTGGGTGATTTTTTTTCAGTATGTATATGTATAACAATCAAATCAGAGTACTTTACATAATATGTCTTACATTTACCATCTATTTATGGTAAAATATTTAGTACCTTCTTTTCTAGCTGCTTGGAGGTACCTAGTTCAATATTATTAACTATAGTCACAAGACTATGTTGAGAACAAAACACAAGAACTTACTCTTAGAAACCATATAACATTCCTATTGAGCTACCTCTCCCCTCTTTCTTCCTCCTGCCCTCCCTACTCTCTGAGAACCTTATTCTACCTTCTTATTTGAGGCAGCTTCTTTATACTCAATAAACGAGTGTCATCATGCTGTACCACTTTCCTGTTTCACCCTTACTTCTCCTCCGGCATACACTCTTCATTCTTTTTAGGGTTTCGTGGATTAATATCATTTCATTTAGATTTGCGTAATGAGTATTTGTCAGGTTATTACAAACAACTTCACGGGCTGCATCTCTCATAACAGAGAGGTGGGATGACTCATTAAAATGTGCTTCTAAGGCTGGTGAGATGGCTTAGTGGGGAAAGTCACATGCCAGCAAGCCTGATGACCTGAATTTGATCCCCAAGATCTATGTCGTAGAGAGAGAGAGCAAACTCTGGAAAGCTGTCCTCTGGCATCCACAGTGTGGCATGGATTGCACATCTACCCTCATCACCACAACAAATAAATCACCATGAAAACATTTTAATGTGGTTCCATCCGTGTTTTTACTAACACTTTGAAAGAATAATTATTGCTGAACTGAATTCCATGGTCGTTCTCTTTTAGAGATGTAAGCCTGGACCTCCAAGTCAGAGAAACCTGAGTATGGCTCTGGAAATGTCATTTCCTAACACCATCAATAGAATAAGTTGCCTCTCACAGCTTCACGCAGACTGTTTACGTGGTATTGGAATTGTTTACACACAATGTGGAACAGAACATAATCACTTAGTATTTGCTTTCAGAATACTGTATTTTTTAAAAGTATAAACTAATAATGTGGATGAGGATATGTTAGGAATGAGAAAGCCTTGAAAGATCCCTTGTATCCTTAATATTTATTTTTGTTTCATGTGTGCATGCCTAAGTACATGCATATCTACCAAACAAGTGTAGGTGCCTAGAGAGGCCAGAGGAGGTGCCTAGATCCCATGGAAGTGTACTTAAAAGAAGTTTGTAAGCAGACAGATGTGGGTACTGGTAATCAAACCCACATCATCTGTAAGACTATCAAGTGCTCTTAATCAGTGAGTCATTTCTCTATAGCCACAATCCTTTAGATCTTTGAAATTTTCATAAAAAGGATCTTGTTTGAACTACGTTAGTGGCTAGAAATTAATAACGAGAATGTATTTAACAGATGGTACAGAAAAAAATCAGCAGTATGGTGAATAACTAGATTTAAATTTCAGCAAAACACCTTAATTTGACCAAAGTGAAATTTTCACCCTGGTGACTTAAAGGCTATAAAGAAAATGTGTGCACCTGCTTGTCATGTCACATAGTGTGTACTCCTGTGTGTGGGTGTATTTATACCTGTATGCGTGTGGCTATGTACACATGTGCATATGTGTGCATGTGTTTCTGTGTGTCCTTTACTTGGGAGATTTTTGTTATAGAATGTTAGTTAAAGATGCATAACATTTGTTTATGCTGTGGAATATTTGTTTATGATGCAAAGATGTGTTGCATTCGTTTAAATCGCCTTTGTTTAACTCAGTGAAACTGTGCTACTTTATCTATCTAAAACACCTTTTTGGTCTGATAAAGAGCTGAATGACCAATAGTGGGGAAGGAGAGAGGAAAGGCAGAGAGTAAATAAGACGAGAAATCTGGGAGGAAAAGATGGAGGAGTGAGGAAAAGAAGAGGAGAGGAAGACTCCAGGGGTCAGCAATCCAGCTATAGAGTAAGCCACGAAGAAAGAAGTACAAAATAAAATAAAATAAAATAAAATGTATACAGAAATAAAGAAAGAAAAAAGCCCAGAAACAAAAGGTAGATGAGATAATTTAAGAAAAGTTGACCAGAAACAAATCAAGCTAAAGCCAGACATTTATAAGTGATAATAAGTCTTTATGTGTATATTTATCTGGGAGCTGGGTAGCCAGCCTCCAAAGAGCTAAGAGTAAAGAGTAAACATTGACCAATTACAGATTTTTGCTGCCATTTTCCAAGCTGTCTCACTTCTTATTCTTATTTTACACTCTGTCATGTTGCTGACAGACTTTTCGTATAATATTGTATACCTAATGTCTCCTCCTTCACCTAAAATATGCCCCTTTTATTTTTCAGTGTAAAGAGAAGTTCTTGGGCACTTTTTTCTGTATTTCACCCCTCTGCAGCTGCCCTTCATCCTTTTCCACCTTGCTCCATGTGGGAGAAGAGTGAGAAATCACATATATCCCCATTCAGAGGACTCCCTTGTGTCCTGCCTTGCAGCTGCCAGTAAGGACACACAGCGGGAAAAACAGAAAGGATGGGGGCTTGTTTCCAAACATACTCCCTTCCATAGAAGAGCTGCTGTCAGGCATCCTAGACACTTTGCAAAATCTCTCTCTCTCTCTCTCTCTCTCTCTCTCTCTCTCTCTCTCTCTCTCTCTCTCTCTCTCTCTCTCTCTCTCTCTTTCCTCCCCTTCCCTCTCCTCTACTGAGATACTAGGAACTCTCTTCTTTCAACATTTACTTAATCAGGTCCATAGACAAAAGAAGACTCTCCCATTACCAACTTGGTGATCCTTCCTTCTCCTTGGTTTTCCTGTGTTGTGGCCTCATTAACGTAAATAGCTCCTTGATTAAACTGTTGTTGAACGGCTTCAGCATAGCGCAACATCTGTTTCCTGCTGTGAAATTAAATGATAGAGAAATTGGTACCAGACATAGCTCTAGGAAGCAGAACTCAACATGGGATTCTGAGAAAGCATCCTTTCCTTGCTTCGGGGAGAAGGGACCTAAGCAACCAGCTTGATTAGTATTCAAATTAAGAGGGAGAGACTGAAGGGCAAATATAGGGCAAATTGAGCAATGTCAATTACTGTGGCAATCGGTTCCTCTGATGATAATGTGGATTACAAGATTGTGGCAATAGATTGCTTTATCTAACAGCTCCAGAGCAGTGCTTCTCAGCTCTTGGCAATGCTGCCCTCTCAGAGACTTTAGACAGTGTCTGTAGACAATATTAATTTGAAGACAGAAAGTTACTATCAGCATCCAGTGAATAGATATCAAGGTTGCAGTTAGCTTACACCATAGAACTCCCACAGTCAACCAACCTAAATTGTAGCAGCAATGAAATCAAGGAATTCTGCCCCAGAGAAAACAAAGAAACACAAACAATCAAGTGGAGATCATAAATAGAAACCACATCTTGGTAATAAATTGAAAAAGTGTTCCTCATCTCCTGGAGTCATGGGTTTTGTAGGACTAAGGATTAAGCATGATCTTTAAGTGTTAAGTCTGAAGTTTTGGCAACACCAAGGCATTTCTAAACTTTGTGGGTATTTCTGGTATGTACACAGACAAGAGATGACAAATCTGGAGGTCCTGAATTTGGGTTGGGGCTTGATCTTTTGGAACAGAACCCTGCAATGTGCATTCATAATTTATTATAAAATGTCTACAGACTTCCCAGGGGAGTCGAATGCCTGTAACTAGTTGATAAACACAGAAAGGGCTGGGAAATTTTGAGACAGTCAGAGGCTGGTTGTAATCTGATGCTGACCCTAGCTGTTACAGAGTTGACTAGTGACAATCACTTGAGTTTTCCTAACATGAAACTTGTAGGACCATAGGTCTCTCCTGGTGTGCTGGGAGGAAGGAGGGTGAGTGGGGGAGCGGGAGGGGAATGGGAGGAGGAGAGGAAGTGTAAATTTTTGAATGGAAAAATAAATAAAAAATAAAGAAAGTAAATATATTATACTACGGATAATAGATTCCTTTTGTGAAAAACGTGTCTGTTAATTTCTTGGCCAGTGACATTAGTCTATATGACAGATGCGGCTAGATATTTGACTATCACACAACCAACAACGTCAAGAGAATAAAACAAAACCAAATGTAAGCTCTGCAGAAAATTCAAGAGATAAGTGCCTCTTGTGAGCACTTGAAATCCTGGTTTTCTCGCATATACAGAGTGGGGATCTGTACCCTCACCAGGAATGATTGGCTGCCACCACATCAATCTGAAGCTTTAGCAATCTCCAAACTGCTACCATGCACATGGGTGACTAACATACTACCTAACGACTACCCAATATCTTAGCTTCTTATCACCCTTAGGGGAAGATTGTGATTATTAGAGATCAGTGACTTGTTGTCACATGGTTAGAAACATTTTCAGTATGCAGCATACCCCTTAGCTAAATGTTAATATATGGCACATTCTCATTCATGGCTGTATTCAACACCAGAGCATGGAAGTGAAGCAGTCCTGGTGAGTAATAAAATCGCTGATGACTGTGTGCTTCCAGTCCTCAAAATCTCAGCCCTGTTGGATATTGATGTCAGATACTCAAAGATGGGATGCTTTAATAAGGGAACAAAGCCATGATCCCATAGTTTAAAGCTGAGACTACTTTTTTTGGACCCTTCCTGATATCACCAGAACCATGAACAAGAAGGGATAGTAACAAGGTCATATGTAATTGATTCTGACTAAATGACCACTGCACTGGTATGGCTATGAGGACTATACTAGAATCAAGAGATTCTTGTCTCAAGAGATTTGTAGTTATTAATAACTAAAAATGTGACTATTCGAGCAAACAAAGGATCCAATTTAGAAGAGGTTCTGAGCATAAAGTGAATAAAATTTAGTATGGAAGAAATATAACAATTATCTCATAGGCTTTGTATATCAAGTCAGACTACAGTAATTCTTAATTATATTATTTTTCCTTTAAATTTTCGTCTACGTTATTTGTAGACTTCTGATTGTAACTAACGTGTAATGTATCAGGCTTATGGTGGGGATATGTCCGTAGACATCTCCCTGCGAAGAAATGGTGAAATGGCTGGGATTTTGTTTCCTTTCCTGAGGATATGCTTTCCTTGCCTGGATAATATGTGAAGTTCAAGCTCAAGGGACCAAAGTAATAGACCAACAATATTGGTTACTTTTCTCAATGTTATACCAAAATACTCAGCAAATGTAACTAATGGAGGAAAGGGTTTGTTTTGGGTCACAGTTTGAGAATACAATCCATCATTGCAGGGAAGGGAGGAAAGCGACAGCTTGAGGGAGCTAACCACGCTGCATTCACACCGAGGAGGCAGGAAACGATGAATTCGGGGACAGGAATTTCTCTCTTATATACAGTCCAGGATTCCCTCAATGGAATGGTCCTGGTCACACCCATGTTCGCTCTCTGACCCCTGTTAAGCTTTTCTTGAAATACCTTCACAGATATGCCCACAGGTTTGTCTCCTAGGTATGCCTAGAGCTCATTGGGTCGACATCGCATGAACGAATTCCTCCTACTTGCTCTCCAGACCCACAGATGCTCTGTGCCACGTGGAACCAACCAATAAGAGCTGAAGCTTATACCTCAGGCCAAAGTGCTGAGTTTAGACAGCAGAAGGCATCAAAAGAAATCAGAGGACAGGA
Source organism: Arvicola amphibius (assembly GCF_903992535.2). Taxonomy (NCBI): domain Eukaryota; kingdom Metazoa; phylum Chordata; class Mammalia; order Rodentia; family Cricetidae; genus Arvicola; species Arvicola amphibius. The sequence goes on from NC_052047.1 coordinate 79,040,354, forward strand.
AGAAGTTTGAACCGTGTGTGTAGTTGGATACTTATTCCTCAGACTTGGCCCTTTTGTGGTTGTATGGATGGCTACCTAACTCTCCCAAAGACGAAGCGCTCTCACACAGCTCAAGCTCACATTCTGATCGTCCCCTCCATCTCCCTTACCAGACTCAGTACACTCCCAGGCTCTGTAGCAGCCCATCTTATGCCTGTATATTGCTAACAAGTCTCTTTATTAAACTTGCTTGAAATTACCAATTTGAATGTACCATCTGTTTAGTCCATGACCCTGACTGGTAGAGTTCCTCTTTTAATGAGATTTTTTTTCTATGCATTTGCCATCTAAAGAGGAGCATGAATTTTTAATTAAAAGAAAAGTTTTCAAAAAGAAAAAGAAAACTCATTTTGGATTTTGTTTTTCACATTTGGGGATGATGAGATTCTAAAGAGCCCTGATTTTGGATTGTGGTCTGCCAAGTTACACTGTAAATGGCTTTGATTTGGAATTGTATGCCTCGGAATCAAGGTTATTTGAAAATTTATTTTGCCAAAATCAGAACCCAGGTTTGAGAGTCTCAATCCCCCTTATTTATGGGAAATATTTTAACAAACTGAGCTTAATTGTAGAAGGAAAGTATAGAAACATTTTTCTTGCCTGTGTAGATCTAATTTGCAAACCGCAAACAATATTTAAGCCATTCACTTCTGCTCATTTTCTCCGTTATTGTGGTTCCTTCAATCAGAACTATAGTTCTCTGGGTGTTTCGCTGCCCAGCTGAGGATGCTCATTCAGCATGCCGTTCTTAGAATACTGATTCAGGATTTCTGAAGCATGGATAACAAGCTATCTAGAGAAATTAACACGTTTCATTCCTTTTCAAAAATATTCAAATTCCAAATATAGGCAAAAACACTTCTCAAGATGGGTGCTATAAAATAAGCGTTCCAAATAATATGATATTTCATAAGAACAGAACTAAAATTACTTTGATTATCTTTGCAGGCAAGAGTATACTTGAAGTTTGTTCTTGTGACCATATATCTAAATTACATTTAATTATTAAGTTTATTTCTTTATGTTTATAATTTTAGGGCTATTTTTAATCATCTGTCAAAATTTCAATTGGTCTTGAGTAAAATTTTAGAATTAATGTAGTGCCAGTTGTAGAAGGAACTGATTGTTCTACTTCCATAGCCCAAAGTGAGACATGTAGGTCAGCTCTTAGGAGGTGACTGGAGGAAGCTGTCAGTACTGGGTCAAATGCCACTGCAGGCAGTCTCGAGGGTCTCAATAGCAGTGCTCATGTTCTAGAGCAGACATTTCTATCTTCGCAGACTCATTGTGTGTCTTTTAGAAATGTCACGCTTGAGTGCCACTCCTTAACACAATTACCCCAGTGTCTGGAATCGTGAACTACATATCCATACTTTTTCAAATTTGTTCTGTTTGTATCTTTTAAATTTATTCTTTCATGACTTCACACAGGTATATAATTTATTCCATCCACACTCATCCCTAGAACTTCATCCCACCCCCAACTAGTTCCTCCTCTTTCTTCTTACCAGCCCACTTTCATGTGTTTTGCTTTCTGCTTTGTGACTTACTAGAAGACACCAGGACTACTAATGTGGGCATGGGTGTAAAGCTATTCACTGGAGGATGAGAAGCTAATGGCTTCTTCTCCAGTGGCCACTGGCTGCCACTGACTCCAGTGGATGAGGCCTCATTAGACTCCTTACTCCATCAGTATCTCATTCTCAAAGATTTCCTGCTTGGACTAGATTTATTTCCAGGTATTTTAACATTTTTAGTGTGTGATTATAGTGAATCGAGTTGTTTTCCTGACTTGAGTTAGTCATTGACATATAGGAATTCGACTGATTTTTGTGTATTATTTTGTATCCTGCTAACATGTTTATATGCTGTAAAAGTTTCTTAGTTGTATCATTAGGGTCACTTGCGTATAGAATTGTACCACCTGTAGAAAGGAATGGTGTCCCTTCTTTTCCTCAATTGCTCTCTTTTGTTCCCTTCTCTGCTATTATTATAGCTGAGACTTCAAGTGTTATCCTGAATAAGAGTAGACTAGAGTGTACATTTATGTCTTCTTCATGGTCTTGCTGAGAACACTTTTAGGTTTTCTCTATTTATCATGGTGTTGCTTATGGATATTGTCATATGTAATCTGTTATGTTGAGGTATGCTCCTTTCTTGCCTAGCCTTGCACCATGGTTTTCATCAAGAATGGATATTAGCTTTTACCAAGGCCTTTTCTTTATCTATTGAAATGATCTTGGGATTTCTCTTTGAGTCCATTTATGTGATGGATTACATTTATTAATTTATTTGAATTAAGCCATCCCTATGTTTTTGGAAGAAAACCAACTTGATCATGTGTTCTTGGATTAAGTTTACAAGTATTTTATTGAGAATTGTTGTATCCATGGTCATAAGGAAGATTGGTCTATAGCTTTAATTTTTATGTGCCTTTATCTGATTTTGATATCAAGATAACAAAGGCTTCATACAAGATTTTGGAAGCAATTCTTACTTTTCTATTTTATGAATAACTTAAGTAGCTTTGACATTTGTTCTTCTTTAAAGGTCTGTTAGAATTCTGAAATGAATCCATTAGGTGCTGGACACTTTTTTTAGTTATGAGAGTTTTTAAATTATCATCATTTCCATTTCCTTGTTTGTTATGGATATGTTTAAATTATTTATTTTATCCTGGCTTAATTATGGTGGATAATATGTATTATTATTATTATTATTATTATTATCATTATCATTATTGGATTTTTTTGAGATAGGGTTTCTCTGTTTAGGGGTTTCTCTGGCTGTTCTAGAACTTACTCTGTAGACCAGGCTGGCCTTGAACTCAGAAACTGGCCTGACTCTGCTTTCCAAGTGCTGAGATTAAAGATGTGTGCCACCACTTACATATTACAGCTGGTAATATGTATCTTTAATCCATGTATTTCTTTTAGGTTTTTTTTATAATTTGGTGGACTATTGGGATTTTAAAGTGAGTTCTAATTACTTTTTAATTTCAGTAGTATCTGTTATAATGTCCACCTCTGATTTTATTAATTTGCTTATTCTCTCTTTCTTTTGGGTAATTTGAATACACATTTGTTAATCTTGCTTATCTTTCCAATTAACCTTTTTTTTCATTTAATTTCTATATTTGATTTTTTCCTGTTCTTGAATCTTTCTCTTCACCTACTGTTCTGGGTTTGTTTTGTTCTTGTTTTCCCAAGACTTTAAGGTACAAAAGTAGTTGAATATTTGAGTACTCTGATTGTCTGATGTAGGAACACAGAGCTGCAAATATTCGCCCCAGGATGGCCTCCCCTTTATCCCACAGATTTAGGAATATTGTGCTTTTTCAGTAATTATTTATTTATCAATCAATAATGTATTGTTTAGTCTCCCAGAGTTTCTGTACTTTCTTTTATGTCTATCACTGTTGACATCTAGTTTTAGTTCATAATGGTAAGCTAGAATTCAGATATTTTTTCCATTTCCCTATATTTGTTGATTTGTGTCACATTTTATGGTATATTTTGAATAAAGTTCCATGTGCTGCTGAGAAGGATAGGTATTCTTTAGCATTTGTGGGCAAAGTTCCACAGATTTCAGTTGGGTTCAGTTTTATTTATGATGCCACTAACTTCTGTTTCTCTTTTTATTGCCTGTCCATTGATCTGTACACTGGTGAGAGTGGAGTATTGAATTCACTCACTATAACTGGGTTGAGATTGATCCGTGTCTTTACATCTAGTAGGATTTGCTTTATGAAGCTGTGTGCACACATGTTTGCTACATATATGTCTAGGATTATAATTTACTCCTTGGAGATTTTTTTCCTTAATAAATCTGAAATGACTTCATCTTTCCCTTCTGGTTACCTTTAGTTTGAAGTCTATTTCCTCAGACATTAGAATCTCTATCTATGTCTGTCCCCAGTTTCCTTTGTTTGGAACATCTTTTTCCATGCTTTCTACCCTAACATAATTACATATCTTTGACAGTAATGTGTGTTTCTTGGTGGCAGCAAAATGATGGGTCTTGTTAATATCCAGTGTGCTAGTCTGTGAGTTTATTGAAATACTGAGACTATTAATCTCTACAGTTTTTATTGAAAGAGATGTATAACTCCTGTAATTTCATTTGTTTGTGTATGTGTGTGTCATGTTGTCTACATCTTTTGATTAAGTGTCTTTGTATTTATTTTACCTCTGTGGACTCTTGGGCGTACATATCTCTTCATTTGGTCTTTCATATTCCTTCCAGTATCTTCTGTCACTGGCAACTTTCCTCTACAATTTTGTTGAAAATACTTTCTGAGACTTTCTCATGAAAGTTTTCTACTCATGGGATTTTTATTCATCATACACTTGATCTTTTTGTGATATCCCAAAGATGTCTCATGGTCTACTCATCAGACTCTTATCATTCTCCATACGCTCCGACCTGCTGATGAGACTTTCTACTCTTCGACTCATTGGGCATTTCATTTTAGTCATGGTATCAGTTTGTTTTTTTCTTCAGTACTTTATTTAATTCATTTCCATATCCTGAATTTGCTTCCTTGTTTTATTCAGCTTTATTTGGATTTTTTTTTTTACTCTTTGAGTGCTTTTCTGTCCCCTTTGAACTGCTTGGACAACATCATCATAATTGTTCCTTTAGAATCTATGGCTGGAAATCCTTAGCTGTTCCCATGGAGGCCATTACTTTGGCAATGGTAATTCTTTTTTTTAAAAAATACGTCTGACATATGCATTCCCATTAATGTTAGACACAAGTTTGTGAATATTTTTAATCAAACTTTCTTTTTCTTCCTTTTAAGATTTATTTATTTATTATGTATACAACATTCTGCCTACATGTATGCCAGCAAGCCAAGAAAAGGGCACCAGATATCATATAGGTGGCTGTGAGTCACCATGTCATTGCTCAGAATTGAACTCATGATCTCTGGAAGAGCAGTCAGTGCTTTTAACCTCTGAGCCATCTCTCCAGGCTGGCATTGGTAATTTTTACCAGATCCGTGCTCCCTTGGGGTTTGTTGTTGTTGTTTACTTACTTTTATTTTTCTTCTGCAACTCAACTCAACCTCTGTAGTCTGTGAGACAGAACCCCAAAGGCACTGGCTCAGGATATCTTTAGATGCTATGACCACTAAGAATTGATAAAAATTCAATCACTCTCAAAGACTCACCCCCAATGTTTCTCATATCATAAACATTCTATATTGGTGGTTTTCAGCACAGTAATCAGTAGTCATAGCTGGAAGGGGAACATTTAAACTATGTGATGGAGAGACAGGTTTATTAATTTTAAATTTGCACAATTGCATTGATCGTAGTATGGTGGTTGGTACATGCTTGTGCCCCTAGTTTTGGAGAATTGGATACAGGAGAATCGGGAGTTTGAAGCTGGCCTTGGCTACACAATGAGTTCGAATACCAACTTTGGCTACATGAGATACTGTCTCAATTAAAATTACATTCTCTGATTACTACAAAAGATAACTATTTAACTTCTATTATATTTATTATAATTGCAGTGTTGAAATTCTTATACCCTACACATTTTTAATTTATTTTTTTATTATTAGCTTTTATTATTTGGGTTTTGTTTCCATTTTATCTTTTTGTTTCCTTTTCACTTTAACTGAGAATTTTGGTAATATGGTTGATTTAGCATGTTAATTTTATTTTCCCATTATATTATATAGTTTACTATTCTATTTTTAATTTTTCAGTGATTATTTCAACATTAACTAATATTTTCTTTATTATGAGTATACTATACCGAAAACATAGGTGTGTGTTTATACATGTTTAAACAGACACATTTTCGCCTTCCCACAAGTTAGAATGTTTTGAATAACAATTCAAATTTAAGTTGGTATCCTTGTCTGAAATTTACCAAATAGTTTTGATAGTATTTCTTTGAAACTGGGTAGAACTGCCATTGACAATAACAAATTCTTTTTTTCTTAAACTATTATTGCCTGTGGGGTGTGTGTGTGTGTGTGTGTGTGTGTGTGTGTGTGTGTGTGTGTTGAAAGTGTATGTATATTTTATGTAAAAGTGCAGATAGGTATTATCTGTGTCATGGCCTGCAGGTTGAAGTCAGAGGATAATCTCTGATGCTGGTCCTCCCCTTTAACTTTGTTTAAGACTGGGCTCCTTGTTGATCTCTGTACTGGTTAGCTGGCTATCAAGCCTCTGTGTATTCTCTTTTTTTCATCTCCTTTCTCACTGTTCCAGGAACAATATTACACACTGAACTGCACTACCAGAAACTGCTTCTATTGTGTTCTGGGGCTCTGAAATCAGGTCTTCATTTTTACCCAGAAAGGGCTTTACCCGCAGTGGCATCTCCTCAGCCCTAAAACTTCTTTTATAGTGAAGTCTCTTTGCTTAATGTGCTACACTTTTGAATTTCTGAATTTTTTTGCTAGAATTTTATTTTAAATGATCTGACCTTTCCTTATTCTAATTTTCTATAATTTTACTTTCAATCCTATCATGACTTTTATTGCAATAATTTTATTAAGATTGTAAATGTAACAGGAAGATTTATACCTTCTTTGTGATCTAGAATATTTCCAATAACATTGTAAAAAAATTAATAAATTTAAAAGTTATATGTTAAGACCTGGTCTAAATGCCCTTCTCAGTGGAATATGTTTTAAATTGTTTCCTTAATTCTTCTCTTGTATATTGAAATTTTAAGTTATTTTAAATGTCCTCTGGTGTGTGTGTATGTAAAACAATAATAAAATGTCAAATAAGTTTGAGAGAGAGCTGAGGGAGAGTGAAGTAGAAATACTGCAAATACTCAGGTATAAGATTCTCAAAAGAATAAAATAATAAAGTGCAGGAGAACATAACAAGGGATAAAAATACTCCTGAACATTTTAATAGTTTGTATTTTTCCAGAAAACTTATCAGTATTGGTTTTCATATTTGCTACTTGTTGCAGAGTATTTGTTTACACTGTGAAGATGTGTCTTTGACAAGGTGCATTCTGATTGGCTTGATAAAGAGTTAAGTGACCAATAGCAAGTCTGGAAGAAAACAGGTGGGACTTCTGGGCAGAGAGAAAGGAAATCGAGGGATGGATCTGGGCAGACAAGGGACACCACTGGATGCAGAACTAGTTAGATGGGACAGAAGAGAGGTAACCGAGCCAATAATGGAAAGTAGATTAATAGAAACAGGTTAATTAAGTTATAGGAGCTAGTTAGAAAAAAAGTCTAAGCTAAGGCCAAGCTTTCAAAATTAATAAGTCTCAGCATCAAAATTTTAATAAGACTCAGCTAGCAGAACAGAAAAAGACTTGTTACAGCTACTCTTCTCTCCCTTGCAGATTTTAAATTCTTAATTTTCATCACTCCGTCACTCCACCCTTCGAACCCTTCATCCTTCCATCCATCATCTTTCTTTTTTATGTTGCTTATCTATTTCAAGCTTTTTTCATAGAAAGATTTTGTGGTGATTCATCCTTTCTATTTTTGTTGATGGTGACTTTTTCAGTTGAAAATTACCCATAATTTCTAGCTTCTGGTTTCCTTTGGTAAGTTATATTCTTCATCCAAAATTTCCATTTCTATTATTTTATCTCTCATTAATGAGCATTTAATGTCACATATTTTCATAGTGTTACACTTGGTTTTGTAATAAACATTTTCTTGCTTTCCTGATGCAAAATTGCAGTGCCCATTGTTTAATCAGCATTGTTCTCTACCTGTCAACCACGCTCTTAAGAGGGAAAAGATCACAGATTGGAATGACTCACTATTTAAAAGCCAATGGCAACCAAATGAAAAACATGTAGATTTCATAATATGTTAGCTTAAAACAGAAATGTTTTTTTAATAAAAACCCAAGATTCTTTTGTTGGGAAAAACGCAATACAGAAAATTAAGTTGGATAAAAATAAATATTTACTAGAGTAACTTCAGAAGGATCTGAATTCTCAAGGCAAACATTTAATAATATAAAGCTTTCAGACTTTCTGCATTAGGAGCAGTTCAATATACACATTTAGATCTGCGTGTTCTTTGCAGTTTAATATATACATTTAGATCTGTGTGTTCCTTGCTTGTATTATGAAATTTAAACAAGTAGAGAAAAGTGCTGTAGAAATATAATGCTATAACAAGTTTGTCTTACTATTACATTGAATTAAAATATACTAGATTTTTTTCATAACTGGATTTATAAATAAGGTTGTGGAACTTTCTGCAGATTAAATCTCTTCAGCATCAGTGTAAGGGACTCAGAATTTGCTTCAGTTAGAAAAAGGTCAGTACCATCATTTGGCATTCCTACCACAAGATTAAATCTGTGGCAGGGTTAGAAGAATCTGTACTGCTGAGAGACTGCATCACAGAATCCCTTGATCCCACAGCACACCTAGAACAAAGTTAAAAATTACACGTACCAATAAACAACAGAATAATGACGAAGAGCTAAAGCACACCTCAAATTAGGAAGTGTGCTTTAATAATTGTGGGCAATAATAATGAAAGTGGGAAAAACAAGCCAAATATACATGTTATAAAAATGGAGACCAGACCCAACAGACACATCCACAAAACAACCCCACATCCCAACCTCAAGAATCAATGCAGATGAAGGAGCAGAAAGATTTTAAGAGCTGGAGAATCAATGTGTTTGCTGTGATTGTAACTCTTGGGAATGTTAGAAGCTACACCAATGAAGTCTCACCAGCTTATCTCCCTAAAATTGGACAAAGACCCCTACCATAAACATATAATGTGGACTAAGTCCGTGAAGGTTTCATCTTTACACAGGGAACTATAGGCAACCAAGGAATACTAAGAGCAGGAAAAATAGTCTTTCCCAGGGACAAGCACACCAATTGGCTACCCAATGGCCAGCCTTAAAAACAGACACATACAAGTAACATTATACAGACTGGGTAGATTTTATTTATGTATTTAGGAATACACATGTATATACACATACACATATAAATGTAGCAATTGATGAAAAAAGGAAGTCATGAGCTTGAAAGATGCAAGAAGGGGTATACAAGAGGGTATGAAGGGAGGAAAGGGGAGTGGGAGATGACATAATTGCATTATAACCACAAAAAATAAATAATTTTAAAGTGAGATCACAAAAATAAAATGAATTAAATAATCTTATATGACAATTATTGGAAGTATACAAGGGTTTTAATACTAGAAAATGAATTACTATATTAATGGCTGTAAAAGTCACAAATAATGACTCTCAGAGATGGTAGGTGTAGAGGTGAGGAATGTTGGGGAATTAAATCATTTCCCGTAGCAGGAAATTGGCTGATGAAACTGTAATCTCTGTAGCTAAACAAGTGCAGTGCAAGTGTGCTCAGTGGGAACACAGCTAAATGCCAGAAAAAAAATGACAAATTCAATTGCAGTTACCACTTAGGACCAAGAAAGAGAAGTAGAAAAATATACATTAAGAGAAGGATTTCTTCTGATGAAGGATTTGCAACTGAATTTGACATTCCAAAATGTTTACAAGTATACAATGGTAAAAATTAAAATTTATAAAGACATATGTTCCCATTGCACACAGTACAAGTATACACATGTATTAAGCAATATGCATGGCTTTAGAGTGCTATCAGATCTTTTTTTAAACTTTCATTTATTCTTTGTGTCTTTCACATCAAGCATCTAATCCCATTCATCTCCCCTTCTCTTCATATCTACCCTCTGCCCTTGAAACCTTCCTCCAAAAATATAATAAAATAAAATCTAAGAAGAAAAAAATAAAACTCAATCTTGTCACATAAGCTCTGGTGTGACACAAGGAGTCACACATTAAACCTTATAACCTTTTGTCTTTACTTGCAATTATTGCAAAGAGTCATTGGTCTGGTTTGAGGTCTCTGTTTTCTGCTCACTTATAGATGCTCAGCCCTCACTGGGGATCCTCTTGGATATCTTGCTTGTCCAATCCGGACAACATGCATTTTGTCAGTGATCAAGGCATGGGCAGTTCCTTGCCCAAAGGCCAGTTTTGCCAAGAAGAAAACAAGCTCCAAATGGAGTGTCTTTGGTGTTCAACATTCTCTCAGGAATAGATCAGTGCTGCCAGGAGCAATCTTGTCTCACATTAACAGAACCCTAAGTTATTTAAACGCCATTTTTTACAGCTTTTTTTGAAGTGGTTGAAGATTACCTATCTATGCAGAATACAATCTCTATGTATCTAAAGAACCTGATTAGTCTAACTATAAGTATAACAAATATGAATGACTATTAACCTATAGTACTTAATACCTGTATAACTTAAAGACTAAAACTTTATATTAGAATATTGAACAATCTTTAAACAACTGTGCAGAAATGGAGGACAGTGACCTCAAAATGTAAACAATGTACAAGTATCTTGATCAGAGGTAGAAATGTATAATACAATATGATAAATATATCCTAAAATTGTATCAATATACAAATGTCTTAAACAGAGGTAGAAACAAACATGCATGCATACAACCTGTCAAAACAACTTTGCTTAGGTGTAATAATATTGTAAACAGAAATAGGAGCATATTCAATATAAAAAATATAATTTAAACTTGTATCAATATGCAAGAACCTATACCAATGTAAATTGTCCATAAATAATGGCTCACAAGTATTCACTCTATTATTCACTATTATTATTATTAGTGTAAGCTCACACTAATCTACCTATGATCCCATTCAATTTTTCCTTTTTTTTCAGAGATCTCTGAGCCTACATAATTTCAATTCCAACCCCCAAACCTATACCAGTAATAATCAACCCCAAAATGATGTCCTTAACCCTGAGAACAAACATTGTTGGGAGAAAGGGTTTCATCTTCTAAAATTACTTCCAGCTATCATGAGGGGGGTAATGTTCTTTCTATGGGATCCTGTAAAATAAAATGACAGTTAAATTTTAAGATTAGTGTCTGGTACAATTGCAAATAGTCTCTGAATAGCCATTAGGGTGTTTCTAAAGTTCGTATTTGCAGTTCTGGCCAGAACTATTTAAGAAGGTGCACCATTTTAGCTAGTCAAGTAGGAATCATCTTGATCTGCTCGTACCCAAACCTAGTCTTAATGTAGCACTATCAGCATCATGATGTCATATCAACCAAGTGTAGTCGTTTTTGTGGGTCCCCACCTTGTCCTGGAAATTTGAAAGATTACTGTTGGAAAATGTACAGTTTATTGTGGAAAACTTAAACATTATTTATATAGACATATATTCAACAAAAGATATGATATAGACAAAACAGGTATTGAGAAAAATAACTTTTTTAAACCTTTTTTTTTGTTCCATACAAGATGGCTCCTGACATGAGACAGAAACTCTGAATTTTTCCTTTAACAACATGCTTGGATTTAGAGAAGGATAACCATTGTCCAACTCCAACGCCATATGTGTGTGTGTGTGTGTGTGTGTGTGTGTGTGTGTGTGTATGTATGTATATATATATATGTATATATATGTGTGTATACACACACACACACACACACACACACACACACACTATATATATATATATATATATATATATATATATAGAGAGAGAGAGAGAGAGAGAGAGAGAGAGAGAGAGAGTTTTTTACCCTTAGACAACCTGTCCTCAAGAGGCAGTGGTGTGTGGGTTGTGAGCCACAGGCGGGAATGTGCCAGGCTGGTGAACTGGGAGTATGGATGGGGTGAGAGGTGTCCAGACAAGAGTGGACTCATTCCCATCTTGGGGTGTCACATTGTGCTAAATGTATCGAATGGGGGGAACGCAAGTCAAATAATAGTAAGCTAACTCTGAATAGAGTATTCTAAGGTTTTTATTTATTAAAAAGGAGAACTCAAGGACCAGGAACAGGGGTCCAACATCAAAGGTGGAGCATAGGAAGAAGGGGCAAGTGGGCCTTTTGGTACCCCAAAACCATGCCTCAGCCTGGTCCAGCCTCTCAAAGGTCATTGGCTAAAGGGGGTTCCCCATTATAAATCTGTTTTAACAACTATTTTGTTCCCAGAATTTCTGTTTCCTTCTTTTCTAGAACCTCAGCTACTTTTCTGAGTTCTCCTCTGTGCTTTTAACTTTTTCTTCCAATTTCCTTTTTCTTTCTTCTGCTCGGTAATTGTCTAAGTCTCAAGGTGATATTGTAACTCTCTTCCCCGAGTTTGTTCATCTGAGTCATCTATTTAGTCCTGGTTCTCTTCAAAAGGATGTTTCTGAGGTATTTTTCAGGCATTTCAGCTCTTATCTGTCAACTATTCAGCTGTCATCTGCACCTTTCAATACTGGGCTGCTGTCGTCATATATGGGTAGCATAGGAGAATACTGCCTCATGCTTCTTGATTTCTTTGTTGTGTTTGTGGATCTGTTGCAGTAGATGCAGTCTCAGGATTGTAGCACATACACTCCTTCTCTACTGTTTTTATTTCTCTGTTTTATTTTCTTTGATTTTCCTGGTCAATTGTCTTCACTTAGAGAAGCCCAGTGCAGTAGGAGCTCTTCATAGTGGCTTGGCAGCATTCCCAGTGTTAGCTGCAGAAGACACTCTTCATGATTGCCCTTATATGGCTTGAAGGCAGGTTGGGGAATATGTCTGTGGAACAAGTCCACAGATACTTAAATAGTAAAATGAAGGAAAGAAAGTAAGAAGACAAAGTAAGAATGAGAAGTACCTGACCCTGAAATGCCTGCTTTTCTGGTAGTCCCTTTCAATACTCTCCCCCTCTGTTCCCACCCCCGGAACCCCGCAGCTCAACCTGATTGCTCATATTCCCATCCCCACCCACCCACAGTCCACAAATGAAATCTCTTCTATTTCCTTTTCTAACAGTTTCCCCACTCTTGACCCCTCCTTGTTACCTAGTCTCTGTGTCTGTGGACTGTAATAAAGTGATCCCTTATTTTATAGCTCATATCCAATTATGAGTGAATTCATACCATGTTTGTCTTTTTGAGTTTGGATTACCTCACTCAAGAGGATTTTTTTTTCTAGTTCCATCCATTTGCCTTCAGATTTCATGTCACTTAACAGCTGGCTAATATTCCATTGTGTAAATGTACCACATTTCTTTATCCATTCCTCATTGGAGGAACATCTAGGTTTTTTCCAGATTCTGGATATTAATGCAGGTAAGACTCCTAACAATAGTGGATTTTGTAGCCTGAACTGAGCCATCTCCTGTAACCAAACAAGACTTCAAGTGGAGGAAGTGGGAAGCCAATCCAGCTATATAACCTTAGACCTACAGTCTGTCCTGCCTATGGGATGTGTTGGGGTAAGAGTGGCCTAAAGATTGAGGGAGTAGCCAACCAATGATTGGCCTAGCCTAAAATCCATGCTGGGAGAGTACAACCACCAGACTCTGCCTGTAGCATTAGGACCCAGAGGCTGGGTGACCCAGAGACCTAGGATAGAACCAAATGTGACTGGCGGAGGAAAAAATGTCCCTGTAGTGATGCCTAACAATATTCTACTATACTTATAGAATGGTGCCTAGCTCAATTGTCATCAGAGAGGCTTCATCCAGCAACTGATGGAAACAGATGCAGAGACCCAGAGGAAAGCATTAGGTGGAACTCTGGGAATCCTGTAGAAGAGGGGGAGAAAGAATTGTAACAGTCAGAGGGATCAGGAAAACCCAGAGAATCAACTAATCTGGCTTCATAGGAGCTCACAGAGACTGAAACAACAACCAAGGAATTGGCAAGGGAATGATATAGTCACTGTGCATATGCGTTACAGTTGTATAACTTTGTAGTATATGGAATTCCTAACAGTAGGATCAGGGGTTGTCTCTGATTCTTTTAATGACTCCTCATACTGGGTCACCTTGCCCAGCCTTAATACATGCAGGGGTGCTTAGTCTTAATGCAACTTGATATGTCATCTTTTGTTGATACTCATGGAGGTCTACCCTTTCCTAAACAGAAAATGAAGGAGGAGTCTATTGGGAAGAGTAGAAACAGAGAGGGTGAGGGCAGGACTGGAAGGAGAGGAAGGAGGAGAAACCAGCTGAAATGAGAAAGGAAGAGGAAAAAAGGGAGGAAGAAAGAAAAGAAGGAAGGAAGGAAGGAAGGAAGGAAGGAAGGAAGGAAGGAAGGAAGAGGAAATAGAGAAGACTAGGATTATATCAAGCAAGCCAGTAAGCAGCATTCTTTCAGTTACTGCCTTCCAGTTCCTACTTGAGTTCCTAATTTTGCCTCCCTTGATGATGGGCCAATCATACCCTTTGAACCAAATCAGCCCTTTCTTTGCTCGTATTGCTTTGAGTCAAGGTATATATCATAGCAATGAAAAGTAAACCAAGACAAGCAGTTTTTTATTGTAATTTTCTTCCACCTCAACCCTTGATCCTACCAATAGTGTTTCTAGTCTCCCATCTTCTCAAACTAGAAGAGCAGATTTCTGAGTGTTAGCATCAGAAATAGAATAAATCTCCTGCTTAATGAAGGCTATTATCCCGATCTGATTGTTACACATGGAACACCTGTGTTGAAAGGTCACATTTTACCCCATTCTAAATGTATGTTTGTTGAAGCAATACCTATAATAAGAAAAATTAAAACTTAGAACATTGCTTTAAAAAGCTCTATCAGATAAATTATGAAGGGCACACATTTCTATTATAAAAGAACCAAGATGCGATCAGAAAACTCATGTTGTTCCTCACAATATCTGCATTTTTGAACTATCTGTACTACTGATGATGTGTTTATTAAGTTTAAAACTTAAAATATGTAAATGAATACAAGCATTGTATAAAGTATGAGGGGGATACAAAGAGGAGGAGTCTACATGCAACCAGCAACAAGGACAGAATCCAGAATAAAGGCAGACTTTAAAGATGAACCTTAACTGCATCAGACCCCTAACCAAAGTCTTTAACTAATACACTGTTTTATCTTTGTATTTTGTTGCCCTGAGACTGTGAAGGAGGAACAGGCAACAAATCTTGTGATCATTACTGTAATCTGAGAAGAAAGGCAGCCTGTGTCGTCACTGTCAGAATATGTTTATAGAATCACTACGAATCTCTGCTGACTGCCGTGTATGCTGCAATGCAAGAATAATGCATTAATTATTTGGAAGTCATTTTGTAGGTTTCTGATTTCTTTTTTATAGTATACCAACATTCCTTCTTTGAACTGGTATATCCTTAAATAAATATACTCCAAAATATTACTTTAATGTGAAAAGCTGATTTTCTTTGCTAACAGAAACCCAGTGGTGCAGCTGGTTAAGCATGTGGTGCTTGCATAACTATAATTATTATTGCTTAGCATTTCTAAAAATTTCTCTTAGATAGATGTCATAAAAATTAAATCTTATATCACAAAGCAAAGGTATGTGGTAGACGAACAGTAGGCTAATAGGCAGTGACTCTAAGTTTTATAAGAAGAAGCTATCAAGGCTAGGCGGTGGTGGTGCACGCCTTTAATCCCAGCACTCGGGAGGCAGAGGCAGGCGGATCTCTGAGTTCAAGGCCAGCCTGGTCCACAAGAGCTAGTTCCAGGAAAGGCTCAAGAAACTACAGGGAAACCCTGTCTCGAAAAACCAAGAAGAGAAGAAGAAGAAGAAGAAGAAGAAGGAGAAGGAGAAGGAGAAGGAGAAGGAGAAGGAGAAGGAGAAGGAGAAGAAGAAGAAGAAGAAGAAGAAGAAGAAGAAGAAGAAGAAGAAGAAGAAGAAGAAGAAGAAGAAATCAACAGATAGAAAAATGCATCTGGATAGAGACCAATTGCCTGCAGTTACACACAATTTTATACACCCCCTACCCCAACTAGATACATGAACAATATCATTGAGTCACTTTCCTGGAACAATTGAACGAGATTGACAAATCCATAATACCTCAGACTCTGTAATTCCAATTGGTCCAATCACAGATACATGTGTCATGTATTATAAATACAAGTCCTCCTGTCTCCCTCTGTGAGGATCCTGAATGAACAGGAGCCGGGGTTGACTGTAACCTACTCAAGCGTGTATCTTTAGATAATATTTCTTATCTCTGGAACATTTTGCAATTTAATTTTTTTCTTGCTAATTCTCTTGACAAATACCATTACAAAATTGTATTGGAAAGTGTGTCTGCTGTGAGTAGAAATCATTGTATAGGAATAAGAAACATAAACTGTCTATCTCTGTGGGATATCCCAGCTGATAACTGTAATGTACCCCGTGTCTACAACACAGTGCACAAAGAGCTAACCAAGTAAAACTGCAGGTGTGTATTGGTAGTTAGGTTGTCTGCTGGTTAGAATGCCTCCTCGTGGCTAAATATTCTGTAAGCTAAAGATTAGTTCTTCCTCCTCCATCAGAAATGAGCACCAGGGAATTTTCCCAGTTTTCATATATATGAAATAAAGAAAGGTCTATGTCCTCAAATAACTCTACATTTACTATAATATAATTTACACTGTGGAGTTTCTATTGGTTTGCTTATTTTACACATATGGATATTTTGCCAACATATATTTCCCTGTACCACATGCGTCCTTGGTACCAACAGAGGCCGGAAAAGGGTTTCAGATACCCTTTGACCAGGGTTGCAAATGGTTATGAACCACCATGTGCGTGCTGGGAACTCATGTGAACATACACAGAAACATAATCAAAAATAAAAATGAATCTTAAAAATACAAAATAAATTGGTTGTGTAATTCCAATGAGCTTCTTAGGTATAAATCACAATTGGAAGAGAACATGCAATTAAGCATGTCCAGAAAAAGCTCTTCATGGCTTCTTCTGGCTCCACCATGTGTCTTGTTCTTTAGCTGAGCCTGGGTCCTTCCTCTGTGGTAAATCGTATCTATGAGTTCAACCTTATGCTGTATCCTACGTATATTCCAAAAATTTGGCAAACTGAAAAATGGGCATAGAAGTTACTTGACACATGAATCCTCTTTAATCTTGGCATTCATGCATATACTTTTTCTAGATTTTCTACTCCCTTTGGATTTCTTTCTTGTGCTTTCTGGTCTGGTTAGTTGTATGCAAACCACATTTTCAGTCTCTGAATCCATCCATTCCAAAGCAGTTACTGCCCAGATTTCTCCCTATTCCTGTCTTGTTTACATCAATATTTTTATTCTGTCCTTTCATGAAACTCCAGGAACTACTTTAAAGATAGGCTGTAATAAAACTATTCCTAGAAATACATATATACACTGTGCCTGTGAAACAGTCTAACATTCTAATAAACATTGAATTCTTAAAGTCTCCGAACCAAATGAGAAAACAAAGCACATAAAGTCACTCAGGCGGGAAGGGTTTAATAGGACCAGCTGTTACCCGTGGCTCGAACTCAGCTCCATATCCTTTGAAATGCTATAAATTCATCCCAAATCCTCGAAGGATTCTGCTACTTTTACTTTTCATTGCCATGAATTTTCATCTTCTAGCTTTTGCGGGGAAGTTTCTAAGTGAGGAAACGGAGAATCAAAGTGGGACTCAGAGCCAGATGGAGAGCTTTAAACAATAAATGTTTCATGTATTTCCTAGCAAGGACTCACTTTCCATTTAGTGACTCTAGCAGAAATCATGATGTAAGTTCTAGTCTGCAGCACTGTTAAAAAGTGTCTCTGGTAATTTAATATGAACTCTTAAAAGACAAGGAAAAGTATTCGAATTAATTAGAGATAAAAATGGCTTTTATCTTCCTTCATGGGATGCTGCGTCTGTGGAGTGAAATTAAGTAGCTTTATAAAATTAAGTCCCTTTTGCACAAGCTGCCAGCTATGCAAA
Organism: Arvicola amphibius; assembly: GCF_903992535.2. Lineage (NCBI taxonomy): Eukaryota > Metazoa > Chordata > Mammalia > Rodentia > Cricetidae > Arvicola > Arvicola amphibius. The sequence goes on from NC_052047.1 coordinate 79,058,130, forward strand.
TAATTTTGTCATTTTTAGAGCCTGCTGAAAAAAAGAACATCGTGTGCTAAATTGAATGGAAGGAGATGGCTTCAGAACAGACAGATGATGGCTGTGTTATCAGAAAGGAGAAGGTGAACATCCAAATGAAAACTTCATATGGGAAACAGTAGATGGCCAGGTGTATCCATCAGCGAGAAAATCCCACAACAATGTGGTTTGAATAGAAATGGCTGCCATAGGTTTACCTGTTCCCATGCTTAGTCACCAGGGAGTCGACTACCTGTAAAGATTAGGAGACGTGGCCCTGTTAGAGTAGATGTGGCCTTGGAGGAGGAAGTGTGTTGCTAGGGGCGAGCTTTGAGGTCTCCAAAAACCTCTTCCAAACCCAGAGTCTCTCCCTTCCTGATGTCTGTGGATCTGAATAAAAACTCAGCTACTTCTCCAACAACTGTGTACCACCTCACTTCCCACCGTGATGAGAACGGGTTCAACCTCTGAAACTGTTAGAAAGCTCCAATTAAGTGCTTCCCTTTACTGTGGTCATGGTGCCTCTTCACAACCATCGAACATTGACTATGTCAACAAATAACCTTGAAGACTGAAGATTGCACCTGGTACCATTTGATCCCACCAGCAGAGTTTCAAAACAGTAAAAGACAAATGCAGGGAAGACACTCCAGAGGAACAGGGTCGGAGGGCAGGTACCACTACAATGAACAAACATGTGGTGGAGAATTGGAAAAGACAGAAAAATGGTGACAGGCAAGAAAAGAAAAAGGGCTGAGGTCAACATGCTGTCATTGCTCAGGAGAGACCGCAGGGGAGTATACTACAACATCCTGGAGCTTATGCAGATTCAGACTCTACCTCTGAACCTGCTATCTGTACTAGGGATCCCCCTAGCTCTGGGCAACAACGCAGGCCCCAAGATGAGGAATGATTCACTATCTGGATTGGACCTCATCGAAGGACCCCTGTGATCCATGATGCCACCAGAGACCATGCTGATGACTGTGGTCCATGCTTCTGCCCCCGAGGACAATGAAGTCTGATATCCATGTGGACAACACAGCCTGGGCTGCTGCCTGAGGATTCGGTGATGTCTTCGGGCTTTGTTGCATCTGGGGGCTATACTGATATGAGTGGCATGGGTAGCCACCTGAGGCCATGTTGAGATCCAGGGTCCCATGAAGCTGATGAGGGCCATGAATGGGTTGGTGGTCCTGATATGGCCAAGGCTCATGTTGCCGTCTACGGCCCAAATTGTCATCTAAGCACATACGGCTGTCTATGTTCTGGGCTGCAGCCTGAAGCTGAGGATGCCAAAGAACTGGTCCTGCCCCTCCTGGGAAAGCAGGCTCCACCCCTTGTGGAAGAGCCAGACTGTCTTTCTCCAGTCAAAGCATGGAGACACCAACTGTGTCATGGGCTTGGAAGAGCTCTGCCCTTCACTGACAGCAATACAACAGTCCCAACCATGATTTGAGTGTGGGAAAGACAGCCTCATAACACAGGCAGTGGAGTAGGCAAGGGAGAGGTGGCTCCATTTTTCTCTGGCCACCCCACAGCTTTTCCTCAGTTGATGGCTTCTGGCATAGATGCAAGCTGAGAAAAACTCCTCCCTCATGTGGGAGGCTGTACACTAGGAACTTGGCCATGCTCTAGTGAGTATATGAACAACAGAAAATGGACTTGTTTTCTTCTTTATTGGAAGGGGATGTCATGAGGGAAGAGAAGCAGACATGGAAAGACTGGGAGGTGAGTGAGATTAGGGTGCATGATGTGAGATTCCAAAATAATCAATAAAAAATGATGTAAACAAAGAAAGAAATACAACTCCATTTTCATGAATATTTCCCCTTGGCTTCTAAATGCTATGTCTCTATTGGCAAAGATATTTCCTCAAGTTGTATATTAACTACAAGATAGGCCTTTCATTTCCTGACTCGCTTCTATGATATGTCTTTTTGCTCACTTTCAAATGTTTTAAATAGAACTTATTTTAAAAGTCCTGCTTCACAATTTCTGTTTGTGATTTAATGAAATACAGAGTTCAACAAATCCATTCTTTCTCAAAATGACCCAATAAAATAGGATACCACTGTTAACAATGTCATCTCAAGACTGAAATGTGACCAGTGTCGAAGCAAAAGTCTGAGAAGCTTTGGTTGACAAATAGTCCTGAACCTCAGGTTTGGAGAGTTAAGTTTTTTGAGCCCTTCCTGCAGTGTTCCCAGTTCATTTCCCAGCATGACCTCAGTGAGGGTCCTGCTGGATAAACATCTTGTGCAAAGCACATCCGTACCACTGCTGGTGGAGGCTCATCAGCCTAGAATAGATGCTGACACTCTCCCTCTATTAGACAGAGTGAAATTCTGTCATTTGCCACAGTGTAGTTGGAATTATAGGTCATTATAGGAAGTAGAATAAGCCAGGCACAGAAATATAAGCACGATAGTTCTCAGTCTTTTGTTGTCATTGAAGACTAGAAAGGATGGGCCAGGCCAGATAAGTGACACCTGAGCAGAGGATGAGCTGATTCTGATTTTCTGAAGGACAGTAGGAAAACAGTTGGTTAGAAAAACATGTGAGAGATTTAAAATAATCAGAAAAATCCAAAATCCCAATGCATAAAACACAGAGAAATCATTATGATTTGAGGAGATGTAGAAGGAATCATTACTCTAATTTAATCATCATGCATTAGCTATAAATACATAATTCTCTTAGTGTTCCCAATAAAGATGCAAAAATGCTGTCTCGATAGAAATAGTCAAAATGAAACCAAACAACTAGATAATTGAGGGCAAGAAAAGAGAAAATGGGTTGCTTGTCTGAGGTTGCAGTTCTGCAAAGAAGAAACAGTGGCCCCGAAGATTAGCTAAAGCATCAATAGTGATTAACAGTGTTATCATTTGTGAACTGTATGTTCAAATTCACGTGGGAGACAATAATGCAAAGATATGATTGTGGCTTTTGATTTGCATCCCGTTAAAAAGAGCTTTTCATGTGCTTGTTTCCCCTACTTCATGACTTTTTCATTAAAGTGTCTCTTGCCTTTTGCCTATTTTCCACATGAATAAATACTTCTTTATTGCTCTGGAGTTATGAACGCTTAACATTCTAGACTATAACCATCTTTGATATGTGGGCTGCAAATATTTTTCATTCTGCTCTTTTCCTTTTATACTCTTTTTAACAGAAAATATGAGGGAATATATTGAGTATGTATGTATGTGTGTGTGTATATATATATATATTGACTATATAGATATATAAGGAAGAAGCAAAATCATCTTTCTTTTTATGATGTTCAGAGCAACGTCAGTTGTTTACCTTTCAAGTTGCCTTTTTCAATAGAATTTTATTATTAAATTTACTTATTTTCAATACTTTTTCATATAATATGTTTTGATTATATTATTTTCCATCCCCCCAATTCCTTCCAGGTCATTCTCATCTCCCTACCTACCCAACTTCATGTTTTTTATCTGTCTCTCTTTCTCTCAAAATAAAAGGAAAAAGTCAAAATAAATTCTTTGCAGAGTCTTTGGCAGAAAAAAAAACGTTTTTAGTTTTGATGAAAATGAATTTAACAACTTTTATGCTAAATCTAAACTTATATCTGGAATGTTTTAGGTATATTTACTTTCTTCTAAATATCTTTACATTCTACATTTTACATTTAAGTTCATTATCTACTTTGAGTTAATTATATAGGTTTTAGACATGGGCTGGACTATTGTTTCTGGTTGACCCCTTATCATATGCTGAAACTGCTGTTCTTTTCCCACTTAATTACTTTTAGGGTCCTACCAAAGTCGCTGGGCATGTTGGGGGACCAGGAGTTAGTCTGGGCTTCTCTGTTCTATGTCCACAGAATCTCCCTACCACATAGTATAGTTTTAGTCATTATGTTACCATGCCTTGAGTTGAGTAGACAAAACTGATTCCTTATCCTATTTCAGAATGTTTTGTTAACCTAGATACCCTGTGTTCCTGTAAGAATTGCAAATTGATCTCCAATGTGTCTACTAAAAGGCTCTATGATTTTGGTAGGAAATAGACATTTAGAGAGCAATAGCATCCTCATTGTGTGAGCTTTCCTATCCATCCAAACCATCAGGAATATGTGTGAAAGGAGGGGTGCAAAGAGAATGCATGAGGGTTCTAGAAATTCTGACACCAACAGGGAGGGCAGAGCAGCCTGGACTGCATTTGATGACTGGAGCCCATGAGCCCCTTTCCATGCTGCTGAGAGAAAGGCTAGAGTGTGGGATGCAGGTTAGTATCTCTGGAGACGTTACATAGATATTTATCATCAGCTAAAGTTATTAGTCTAAAATTCTCTGTCTTAACAGTTGCCCCTTTCTGGAGGACTACCCAAAGCAGAATTGTAGCATACTAAATTTAAATCAGGAAGCTAAATTCATAACAGTGAAGGCAAGTAATACTGAGACACTGATGCAAAGCCCACTTTGTGTGTTAATATAATTTCATATTTTTATTTTATTTAAAAAAATCTTTATATGGTATTTGTTGGCCAACTGCATTAAGTATGTACTTTTTTCTACAACCAAAAGCTTTTGAAAATTCAGATGCCCCCTCTTGCTGCCCATTCTCCTGCACTGATGAAGTACAAAATAAAATATTTTTGGTGTGTAAATCTTATAAAATTAATATTTGAAGTTTTAACATGTTAAAGGGAAAGTAAAAATGGGTGGTTCCTGTACCAATCAAAGTCTTATTTTTGCTCCATGGAGCCCTAAGGTAGTCATCCAAGACCTTTGATATGAACCTTTTTATTTCTTCCTTGATACAACTATATACATATGGCATCTACTTTCCTACTAACAAATACAAGTGCAAACCTACTGGAATAAAAGTTATAAATAACTTGTATTTATATGTAACTAATAAATGACAATAATTATATCTTTGGGGCTCAACCTCATATTTTGATTTATGTATGTATCTTTAAACTAAATAGCCTCTATCTTGTATTTGAACTTTGCATCTCTTATATTTTTTAAGTACCAGTTTAAATCTTTATTTGTACAGCATGAAAAATTGAATCTAGCTGGGCAGTGGTGGTGCACACCTTTAGTCCCAGCACTCGGGAGGCAGAGGCAGGCGAATCTCTGTGAGTTTGAGGCCAGCCTGTCTACAAGAGGAGTTCAAGGACAGGCAGCAAAGCTACAAAGAAACACGGCTTTGAAAAAAAAGAGAAAGAAAGAAAGAAAGGAGGGATGGAGGGAGGGAGGGAAGGAGGGAGGGAGGGAAGGAGAGAGGAAGAGAGGGAGAGAGAGAGAGAGAGAGAGAGAGAGAGAGAGAGAGAAAGAAAGAAAGAAAGAAAGAAAGAAAGAAAGAAAGAAAGAAAGAAAGAAAGAAAAAAGTTGAATCTAGGGGCAATACCATCTAGGCTTATTAGCATAAGTCAAGTCTGAACTCTTGCACACTTAAAACTGTGAGATAGGTCTATGTAAAACCCATTTTCAAATGGAGATCTCTAGTACATAATTAATTATGAGAGAGGGGGGGTTGTAGGGTAGGACAATGGTCTTGTTCTTTGTAAAGATTTGTCAGTTGTATTGGTTTAATAAAATGCTGATTGACCAGTAGCCAGGCAAGAAGTCTAGGTAGGGACTAGGCAGTAAGTATAGGCAGGGCAACAAGAACAGGAGAATTCTGGGAAGAGCAAAGAATTAATCTATAGTCATGACCAAGACACAGAGGAAGCAAAATGAGAATGCCTTGCTAATAAAAGATACCAAGCCACGTGGCTAACACAGACAAGAATTATTGGTTAATATAGGATGTAAGAGGTAATAAGAACCCTGAGCTAATAGGCCAACCAGTTTATGATTAATGTAGACCTCTGTGTGTTTCTTTGGGACTGAACAACTGCAGGACCAGGTGGGGCAGAAACCTCTGTCAACAGAGAGTTGGTTAGAAATGTCTATAAACACAGCCATAGCAGGTAGCGAAGGAAGGCAATTTTGGGTTTATAAAGAATCTATCACAAAATTCACCCAACCTGGCCCACCTGTCTGGGATTCCTGGCTGAACTCCCATGAGAAGGGATAGATAATTTAAGATGTGAAAAAGTGATTTTCACTGTAAAATATGTCTGATGTGAAGATCTGGACCAATACTATCTACTAATCCTCAAATGACACACAGAGAAAAGCAAGAGAGAAAAGTTCCCAGTTCTTCACAAAGCACAGCATTGCTTTAAATACATTGAGAGTTTGAGAAATCCAGTCTTTATGAAGCAGTGATGAAGGCTGCCGGCTGCATCTGCAGAGCTACAAACAGGGTGTATGATGATGGAGGAGCTAGATGGAGCTAACTAGCAACAATGGAAGTCCAAAAGAACACCAAGGAATAGAAAAGAGTGCAAGTTACAGAGGGTAGCCTCAGGAGCTTTGATGCATTGGAACTCAGTCCTGACACAGACAGACACCTGAATTCTTAGTGCAGTGTCTGCTAACAGGAGCAAGTGTGACCAGGAAGGAGAATGACAACTGCACCTTTGCTTAATGGTACAATTAATTACCACCCTGGGCCTTGTCATTGGATGGCATTCATATTTCTGCAGAAATACGTAGAAGAACGAGGAGACTGAGAAGATGTAATAGACATCACATTGCTTCAGATAGACACAGCCGAAGTAGTCCAATCTGCCCAAATGACCTCTTGGACTCTTCCATAGAACCAGGCAAATGGAGGAACTTAGCATGCCTGTGTGTCTGTGTTTATAGTTAATTTTGGAAACAACGTATCTTGGTCTATTTCAGTTGGCAGAATGAGACATGGTTATCAATAAACAAAGAGTTGTAATTCGACTTGTGGTTCTGCTAGCTGGAAAATTCTAGATATATACATCCTGCTGAAGTCTTCACTCTGCTTTAACTCATGACAGAAAATAGCGTAGGTGAAGTGGATGAACACAGAGTTCCATGGAGTAACTTTGCTTCAGACAACCTGTTCTACATAAGTGTTTTAGGCCTGTGACAGGAAGGATTCACTCAGTTCGGGAGATGACATCAGTCCCTTCATGAGGATGCCATGCCCATGACCTATGATGAATTCAGATGCTGACATACCCTATTTGGGGAGAAGATACTCAAGCCATTTCTTCATTCGTGTGTGTGTGTGTGTGTGTGTGTGTGTGTGTGTGTGTGTGTGTGTGTGTGTGTGTGTTGGCTAAAAATGGAGTGTGGTAAGCATTTAGCTTTAAGGACATTAGCCTTAATCATCTATTTCCTAACCCAAAAGACCAAGATGTCCACAAATGTCCCGTAAGAGAACGACAGTGAAAGACAGCAGAATGCACACACACTGGAGTCCGTTTGTCCTAAGAGCCTGATTTTATCTCCGTTTCACATTCCCTACTGCAGTTTGCCTCCTAATTCTTTATACAGGTTTTTCATTATTAAACTATTTCTTATTTTTCCCGTGGGCTGGAAAAGAAATTCCCAGATTAAATTGTACTATATCGCGTTCAGCCCATTATTAGTCTCTGCGTATTGTACCCGCTGGCACTGGGAGCTTCAAGACTTTTTACTCTTGCATATTAATAGCTTCAGTCTTGACTTCACAGAGACATGTCAAGGCAGGGTTTTTTTTTTTCTGGATTAGAACTGTAGGTTAAAAGAATAAAGTGGAAGAAACAAAATGTAGCTAACATTGGCACTCCGCATTGCCAAATACTACACTTCCAAAGAGAGCTTCACAGGAGCAAACATACTGGATCAAATGGAAATTCAGAAAGTAAGGAGAAACAGAATGTGAAAGTAGATTTTCTTTAAAAATACTAGTTCTTTCTTGCCAGATTATGCACATTCAAATTATCTACCTTCTGTTTAATTTTTTATCATAAAAGGAATATATTTTCTTTCATTTCAAATTTGCACTCTAGGAATAAAAATGGAAAGAAAAAAGCACTCAGTTGCAATTAACTCCAAACAACCATTTTCTTATTTTGCTATAATTCTTTCAAATATTTTATACTGCTAGACTCTCCATTTAGTGATATGAGGTGTGTAATTGGTTTATTATTTTTAGTTATCATAAAGCAGAACATTCCATGTTTATTGTAAGTTCTTTAGAAACACTTGAATTTGGGGGTACTTATTTTAAATTTATTATGAAGACTGAAAATTCAGACAGTATTATTTCAAAAACCTCCTCCTTTAAAGAATAAATATGAAAGCATATAATAATTTTCTTTTGCTTTCTTTTATCTGTGCTGTTTATTTTTATTGTAATACTTAATTAGCATGAAATAATGAGTTTCACTATGGCATTTTCATAAACAACTTTTTGTCTCAATCCTCCTCCCTTAGTCCCCTCTCCCATCACCTTGACCCATGGCCTGGGCCTCACCCTCCTCTAAGTATCTCCCACCTGCTTCTGTCTAGAAACACTGTAAATGCAATCATCTTACCGACCTGAATTCACTAAGTTCCAATGTAATGAGCATCCGATGCTTGCCCTGCTCTAACATGCACTTACTAACCATATTGAAACAAACAATCTCTCCTTCTTTAGTTTACATATTTCCTTAGACTACATTTAAGATGTGAAACTATAGACTAATTACTTTCTAACAAAAGTTTTTAAAAGTATAGCTACTATTTGACGTATGCATGAAATGGCCCTTTATCATTCCTCATTTTGTTTCTGTCATTTAAGAAAACAATGTTTTTTCCTGCTTTATTGGACTAAGAACAACACAATTATTTTAATAACTTATAACCTTTTTCCTAAGTTGCTATAAGAGCAAACATTTCTGTGTAGCTATTCACTAGCTAGCTTTGCTGGAGGCAATGGTGAGCTGCAGCCTTGGGGCAGGTGAGGTGGGGTGATGGGAAAGAGGTGGTCTGAGATATGTGGCTGCCTTGATAGCCATGTTATAAGGAGTCAAGAGGAAACACAGCAGCGTGCCAAGTGGACTTGTTTGCTAGAAACACAGCACCCTCCGTTGCAAACAAGAAATGCACCTTGGAGCAGTCCAGGGGAGCAAGAAAGCACAGAAGACTGAGCTGTTGCCTGGGAAACCTGTTTCCAGACCCCAGGGTGCAGAGCTTTGCCCAGTCCGGGCTGGGAGCAGGAGTAGGAAGAAGGTGGACCCCAAGGGATTCTAAAAGTCATAGCAGTCTGCTAAAGGAACTTACACTTGGATCTGTTTCACAGTTTACCACTGGAACCAAGGAAGCAAGACACTATGTAAAAACCAGGCTTGTGAAGCAGGTTCCCTTAGATATATCAGACAAGACATATTATTTAGAATTGTAAGGAAAAAAATCTGTAAACCCGCAATTCTTTGTCCCTTAAGATAGTTTATAACCAAAATATGAAAACATGCATAGCAAAAAAGTACTTAGATCTTTCCTGGAAAAAAAAAAAGCTGTCAACCTCTTTAAGTGATCAGTATACAAAATATTATTACAAGAGACTCTCGGCCATTTGCTATTATGCATCTATAGCTCCATGTAAGATTCTGTAATTGATGTCGTTTTAATAGCCTATAGCAGATATCTAATTCCGCTAGAAATCACTCTCCATATTTTCTGAGAACATGTTATTAAACAATCTTCATCAGGTTTCAACTTTAAGTCTGGGGTTGTATACACTACTTTTAGATAGATACATCTTAAACAAAAATTTTGAATGAGTACTTCAGCAATGAGCAGTAACCAAGCCATACAGCCGATTTAACTGATTTCAGTGGCCCTGGCTTTACCTTTCCGACAAGGAAGCATGTGCGTGAATACTTTCCTGATTATACATGTGAAGATGTTTCAGCTTATCATTAATGTTTCGGTCAGTAGGTGACTAAAGTCAGTTGCCCTTCCCAGGATGGATGAGCCTTAACCCACCTATTAAAAGACAACAGGCAGAAGGAGAACCTTCTATCTGTACCTGTCTGCCTTTGGGTAGAGATCTTGCTCTTGGAATCAGACTCAGAATGAATTGTTGTCTCACCTAATCTCCAGTTTGCCCAAGGAAGATATTTGAAGTCTCTCTATATATAACTATAATAGATAAATAGATAGCTATACAACTATATAATATAGTTTTAGATACACACTATATGTATATTCTCTCCAGTGCCTATATCTATGAACCTCTATCTGTAAATCTAAAATAGATATGATTATTAACATACAGAGTTACAAATATCTGATTTATCTTAATGGTTCTATTCCTCTGTAAACCCAGACAAATACAGATACAGCATGAAATCAGTAAGTGAGTTTTAGGGACGTTACAAAACCTCTAAAATTTTACCAAATATTTCCTCGTACGCATACTGGCATACCTGTTCTTTTGGGTGGACATCCATAATTTACATAAGATTCTTAGAATTTTTTCATTGAATAAATGTTGCTAAATAATGCCTTTTGATATTATTGTATATGAGGACCTTGTTTTCAACACTTGTCCCTTTTTTTCTCTTTAGAAACTGGAGATCTCGAGGTCTATGCCTTTTTAGGGACAGAAATGGAACACTGGAATCAGCATAGGTGAGGATTTACTTCACTTTTGCCTGTTGCCATAAATGCAGCATAAAAGTCTCCATTTTGCATTTATATGTCGTAGGTATTTCAAAGTGTGTGGAGAAGATGCCACTGATATCCTTATACTGATACCATGTTAGTGTTGTTCAGCTTGTTACGAGAACTGTGGGAAGTGTTCATTGTCATTTGATCTAATGTCTGGGGATTCATGGAGGCATGGACCCTGTGAGTCAGGCACAGATAAAGCAATCTCCCCTGTGCGCTACTTGTGCGAATAATTCTGGGCTCTGCCCTCTTCCCTGGAGTGTGGGAGGAAGCTTGAGATGTTGCCTCAAGGATCCCCACAGGTTTATCTGCAGAATATCCCCACATGTCCTCCAGGGACTCATTACTGTGTTTGGGGGAGGCTGGCTTGTCACGTCTCTGGGACTTCCGTTTATGTCCGTTGGCAAAAGTAGAACAAATTACTTTACTTCCTTAAAACGAGATCTCTATTTCTAATTTCCAAAGCAATGAGAACCTTTCCCTCACGTCTACAAATCTGACGAGTCATCTCAGTGAGCTGTGAGAGGAGACAGAAGGCCCAGAACCGACTCACACATTGTAACCGCCAGCTAAGCTCCCTGCCACTCTTATCAAACTATGAAACCTTATAATTCAAATGGCCTCTGTTAGCAAGGCTGCCACTTACATAAAAGTATGCATTCTCTCGTTGCCGTGAAAGGCTACTACACAGCTCCCTTTCAGTTTCATATTTCTTCCTTAGAATTTGACCTGAAGGCGAGAAGAGTCATAAGGCGAGTTTCCCTCACTTTTGCTGGAAAGCGGAAGCCGGCTGCCTTAGTATCGGTTCTGGTAATGGAGTCCTGACTGTCTTTTACATTATCTGTGGCACACAGGCTGAAGGCTTTCTCTTTATCAGTGTCATGATTCTAACAACAAAATAGTTCTGGCTAACGGATAGTGACAGGTAAATCATTTAAAAACAATTGCCCCAAAAAAGTTCTTTTCAGCCATGATGATCTTTCTTAATAGTATTTGCTAAACCTGTCCATCCTAATGATTCATGAAATCACTCTCTAATAGTATATAAAGTGTGTACTGTCAAGGTTTTCAAATTTTATAGTTGTTATAAACCTGAAAAAGATGTTCCTTGCCTCTTCTCGCCTGGTGAAGAAATAACACTTCAAGTTTATGCTCTTAATAAAATAAATAAAAACATACTATAGCAATGGATTTTTTTATTTCACAGTAGAAATAACCTATGAATTCCCATGGAATGTCACACAATAGAAATGTTAAAGAATGTTGAGTCAGAAAAGAGGGGAAAAAATCTTTTTTTTTTCAGCCACATGGCATCGTTGCATGGTTTTTATTAATGCATCTTTATGATTGTTTTATGCATGGTGTGCTCAAAGTGCACACTAGCCCAGCAGATGCAGGATAGACTCACTCACACTCACTATCCAAGACAAGAGACAAGTTAAGAAGACAATAATCCGTTTTCTGTTTCAGAACGAGTTCCCTGTGGAGCTAGCTGTGGGTCACTGGATAAACTGGTCTTCATTCTAAATTTCTTCTCTATCATTTTCTCCTCTCAGTTCTGTAAAATTAAGTATCAGTAAGATTCTCAGCTTAGCTGTAAGGAAGCTAAAGGAGAGCAGCAGTGGCATGATGTGGGTGAACGACTGTGCCAAAATGTGTGTGAAGTAAGAGATGCCATTCTATGTCCTTGTTGTTCCTAAACATAGAGTCCCCTTAAGCTCTGCTGGGAAAGATGACATCTAACCAAAACAAAGGAATCAGTGGATCACTTGATATAAGATCAGCTGACTTGACATTCCTTGACTTCAAAGGGCAAATGATGTTGACATAATTATGAAGGAAGAAGGCAGGGACAGCAAGCAGTATTTGAAGGGAGGTGGGCAGGAACAAGTTGTAGGAGTCAGAAGATGGAGCTGAGCAGATGCCAGCCGTCACTGGCTTTGAGCTGTAGTTACTGTGGTCACAGGTACATTTCACTGTAGAATAGGTTTGAACCAAAGTCATGTCCTTGTTTTCTTTTTAATTGCTCTCTCTCTCTCTCTCTCTCTCTCTCTCTCTCTCTCTCTCTCCTCATATAGAAATACAACTTGCTCAATGTTACTTATATGTATTATCTTCTCAGCAGATATACATGAGAGGATTTGGAGGGAGGAAAGAGGAAATGTTGTAATTAAATTATATTATGATTTCAAAAAATAAAAAAATCAATTTTTAGAAAAATATTTTTTTCTTTTTTTTTTTTTTTTTGGTTTTTCAAGACAGGGTTTCTCTGCAGCTTTCTTAGAGCCTGGCCTGGAACTAGCTCTTGTAGACCAGGCTGGCCTTGAACTCACAGAGATCCGCCTGCCTCTGCCTCCCGAGTGCTGGGATTAAAGGCGTGCACCACCACCGCCCGGCTTAGAAAAAAATTTTAAAAAGATGTTAAACAAAACACCACAGTGATGAAGCAAAAGGCAGGAGAGTCGGGTGCCAGGTAAAGCCTCAATGTGTACGTGAAAGACCTTCAGCGAGGACGTGCTTGTGAAGACAACAGGTCTATGGAATTCTTCTTGAATTGAATTTATAGAGTTAATGTGGAGAGAGGAGAAATGCAAAATCTGGGAAAATCCCCAGGAACCTGATTTGAAAGCTGCTTGATGTCCGTCCACTTTGTTAGATATTAGAATGGCTATACCAGCTTACACTTATGTCCATTTGCTTGAAAAATATTCTTCCAACCCTGAGGTAAAATCATTTTGGTAAATTCATTACCAGTCCTATCTTTGATGCGGAGGTGTTTCTCCTCTGTGGCAGAAGGATGATCCTGCTTTCACATCCATTCTGTTAGTATGTGTTTTTTTTTTTAATTGGGGAATGGAGTCCATTGACATTGAGACATATCAATAATCAATGACTGTTCATTCTTGTTATTATGTTATTGTTGATGGTTTGATAGCTTGTGTGTGTGTGTGTGTGTGTGTGTGTGTGTGTGTGTGTTCTTTCTTGGGGCTTTGCTGCTGTGAGATTATCTATTGTTTGTATTTTCAAGAGTGCAATTATCCTCCTTGAGTTAGAGTTTTCTTTCTAGTACCTTCTGGAGGGTTAGATTTATGGATAAATATTGCTTAAATTTGACTTCATTGTGGACTATCTCGTTTTCTCCATCTATTGTGATCAAAAGTTTTGCTGGGTATAGTAATCTAGGCTTGCATCGCTGGTTTCTTAGAGTCTACAGGACATTTGTCCAGGCCCTTCTGGCTTTTAGAGTCTCCACTGAGAAGTTAGGAGTAATTCTAACAGGTCTACTTTTATGTGTTCTGTGTATTTAGTGTTTTGATTATTATATATATGGTGAGGGACCATTGTTTTCTGATCCAATCTATTCGGTTTTCTGTAAGCTTCTTGTCCCTTTATAGGCATGTCCTTCTTTAAGTTAGGAAATTTTTCTTCTATGATTTTGTTAAAAATATTTTCTGGTCCTTTAAGCTGAATCCTTCTCCTTTTTCCATTCCTGTTAATCATAGGTTTGGTCTTTTTATAGAGTCCCACTTTCCTGGATGTTTTGTGTTGTGGAGCATTTAAGATTTAAAAGTTTCTTTGACAGATGAATCTATTTCTTTATTATGTCTTCAACAACTGAGATTCTCTCTTCCATCTCTTGTATTCTGTTGGTGATACTTGGGTTTGATGTTCCTCCCTTTCATAAGTTAGCACTGTGAAAGACATGGTGGCTTATCCTAGAAGATGACAGTTTGATTTATTAATACATTATACAATGTGTGGCTCTGCCAGGTAGAGAGAAATGTATCTTGTTTTTATTTGTACATCAGAAAGAACTGTTTTAATTTTTGAGAACTTGCATTTTGAAAAAGAAGAATAACAATGTATTGAAAGAATAATGTAATGAGCATGGCAAAACGTCCCTTCAGTATTTTGTCTGGAAGTACATAATAGAACTTCTTACACTATCAAAACACTGATCCAATTTTCATTGCATTCCTTCAACTCAGCAAATATTTGTTATGAGCTTCTAATAATGCGCAGGGTCATTGGGACAGAGGAGAAGCAGAAAAGATTAAGCAACCATTCCTGTCCCAAATGACTTGTATTCTAGTAGAAGAGACAGTGGAGACAGGCAGAAGCAACTGTATTAACAGTCAAGAGGTTCCAAGGGTCCGAAAGGAGAAAAAAACAAGAGAAAGTGACAAGCTGACTGGAGTTCCCTCTCACCAGGCAATGGGGAAGGTGTAATTTTCTCAGCAATCCAGACTCAGGAAGCAGGCAGTGGGGAAAGGCGTCAACTCTTGATCCTGTTTCTATACCTTACATCTCTTAGGAGCACATCAGTCTACCACGAGCCATGAGATATGATGAGTCTGTTTAGAATGTATGTCTGTCTGAGATCTCTTTTCTCATATTCTGACATGGAATGCTCCTTGAGTCGGGTGCAGTCATGGGTTGCATCTGTTCCCTGTGCCTTCCCAGGTATTTCAGTGAGACATTTAGAAAAAGTTGTTTCTTACATCACAGCTACTGCATTGCATCCATGGCGTTGAGTTGAAGAATACATCCTCATGAGAAAAGTCCTAAGTATAAAAGCCAATGTAGAAAACATAAAATGCAGGTGCAAGGACTGCATTATCATTAAATGTTTTAAGCTGAAACTTAAAAAAGTAAATAGCCATATCAAAATAATATTAATATATTTCATAGGTCGTTTAAATCAATTAGAAACAGCTACATATAAACTTAATGGCAAAATATAACAAATATGAGTTATCTTCATATGTCTCACATAGAGAAATGGATAATAAATAGGGTGAGAGCTGAGATGTAGAATACAGGTGGGAAGCAAGATTCATAGGAGGAAATGACAAGATTTGTTCTAAAATGAAGATACCAATGGGACCATCTTCAGCTGTGTCTGGGTTCATACCTGGGATCCATGAATCCCTCAAAGCCCAAAGCTCTGCAATGCTGAGGTTAATCCCTAAAATTTGTGTGGAATTGGAAGAGCTGAACAGAAAAACAAAGCACTCATTTCTAAGACAGGAAGAAAACTAGAAAAATTTTCTTTCAAAATTTTACTTTCACGATGCTAGAGCAATTCAATGGGGAAGTGAGGGGTCAGGCAAACAACCCGAGTCAGATAGAGGGAGTCAGATAGAGGTAGCTAATGGGGGTACATGCAGCAAGGAGTATATGGAAGGCAGTCATGAAAATGTTCCAGTCGTCAGTGGTCTCGAGCCATTTCCACTGAGATTGGATGATGATGATGATGTAACGTTAGTGGAAAGTAAGAAACACAATGTTATTCTCAAAGTGTGATTTCAAATAGATTGGGAAGTGTCTTGAGAAAACATATATGATAAAATATTAATTAATCTGTGCTTGAAATCAAAAAAAAATGGCTCCTGCTTATATGTTTAAAACTTCACAGATATGAAATAACTTAAAACATGTAAATCTTTTTATAAAGAGGATAAATAAATGCTATTCTGTGAATCACTGAGAGGGGTGAATAAATCAGATAAAATGTGCATGGTTATATTAAAAATAAACATATTATGAAACTAAAGATTGCTTGAATACAAGAAAAATAATGAATAATAGTAGGAGAGAATATAAAGATCTGAAAGACTAATTATTACCAAGATATGTCATACGAAGAAAAATAATTGAAAGACTTTGAAGATGTAAAGCACTGGTAAGGCTCATGGTTAGGGGAGAGGGAAATGGAGCTTGGGTTCATGATCCCTTCTTCAGTATGGAAGTTACACAAGAAGCTTCCAATCCAAAAGATAAATTTTAAGTATGTGCTAAGACGCAAAAAGAAGAAGCTGGGCTATGAGAAGTCAAAATTTCTTTGAGTCTCTCTCCCCCCCCCCCCTCTCTCTCTCTCTCTATATATATATATATATTATTGTTTAAATAATGAAATCATCCATTAACACAGAAGGAAAAAGCAGAACTTCCCAAGGTAAGAGACAAAAGGTCCATTGACTATGCAGACATTAACGAGTGAAGTAGCAGTCCCATATGCCAAAACAGTTAACTAGACCAAGAATTGGTTCCTGAAAAAAAGAAAGAATTGTAGAAAATGTATAAAAGTGAAAACTAATTTTTAAACAATTCAGACATTTTATAACTCTGCACATCTGATGTTAACATTTAGTGTATCTGGGTATTAGCAGCGAGGAGCAAAACAATAATCCCATGAAGCTGAAGCAATCACTTCATCACGCGGTTATTATCCCCTTTGCTTTCCTCTCTCTCAATAACATGTGAAACGTATTAATCAGTCTGCTCATGGGTTGCACAAAAGTGGTTCATTATCTGTTCTATTAATAGATGCCAGGTTTTTTGAATCAAGAGTCGGTTGCTCAGAATGATTAATATTTAAATGTGTTGATTTTTCTCGGTTGAACTAAGATCTGATAATAAAATAGGAATGAGTGATTGAGAATAACACAAAGATGACCATTTTCCTCAAAGTCCCCTGTGTTCTTTTGGAAGAAGAGAAGTTCATTTCCCATGACAACCATCTCTCTCTCTGGAAAACAGGGATTTGTAGGGTAAGACTGGGAGGAAATAGGCCCAGTGGGTCAAAGGCTACAAGACCACAAATACAGATGATAAGCAGATGCAATACAACTGATATTACTAACAGACTGTTGCCTTCAAGCCCTTAGCAAAATAAGGATACTGTAGTTCATTTTGCAGAGAAAATGGATAATTATGATAGTATGATAATTCTCATCTGTTTAGTGAACTACACTAAACATATATATAGACTTCATAACACCATGGTTTTGTTTGGGTTTAGTTTAGCTTTAGTGATTTGAGATGGAAGTGAAATCATGACCCTCTGCCTCTACCTCCCAACTGTTTGGATCACAGGCTTTGCCACCATGCCCACTTCTAATGTTATATTTTATTCCTTAAATATTCCCAATAAGATGTATTTTTGAAAAAGATCCTTTTGACAGGCAAGAATAAAGAATGAATACACTTATAAAAACAGTCCAAGTAGGCTGAGGAAGAAGGTTCATAGGTTGGAAGTCTCTGCTACACAGTAAGACAATAAGAGATAGAAGTAAGAGTCAAAATAGATACAAAACCCACCACCAAAAGAAATGTCCCTCTTTCCCTCATCTTATCACCCAACGCCTTTTAAATTATTAACTTACCCATGGGTATAAGAATAAGATTTAGAATGTAGTAGGGAAATATGCAGGTCTAGAAAGGAGGTCATAGCAGGTTCTCTTTGAAGATCCATGACCCCAACAGCCCTGGAAAGCTGGCAAGGTTTCCAGCACTGGGCCTGATTTCCCTCCTTTGAATGGATCTCAAGTACAGCTAGGTACCAACATGTGAGTGTTAATTCCTCCACCTTTATGAATACATGCTGGTAGAATGCTGTGGTTCATCAGTGTCCCAGCTAAAGAGGATTGCTTAATTGCTTCCTTCCCCTGCTAGAAAGTACCATGGAAGCCAGACTACAGGAAAGAAGATTTCAGATCAGAAAGGCCAGCTTGAGTCATCTTCTAAATGTGTGACTTCTTCAGCAATAGGGGGGCCACCCTCAACCACTAAGAGGAAATCAAAGCCTACATCAGTAATCTATATTGTTATGGGATTCACTTGGACTACCCGGATCAACCATTCAAAAGGAAGTTTCTTGTGCTTCCTACTGGGTCTTCAATTAAAAACATATTTTAAAATTATGAACTTAATTTGTCTCACCTTCATTTAATGTTTCCACAAATGCAGCAACTTCTGCAGTTTCCCTCAAGAAGCTTATTTTGTCTTTTAAGGATCTCTCTTTCTCTCTATTTCTCTCTCTTTCTCTCTCCCTCCCTCCCTCCCTCCCTCCCTCCCTCCCTCCCTCCCTCCCTCTCTCTCTCTCTCTCTCTCTCTCTCTCTCTCTCTCTCTCTCTCTCTCTCTCTGTGTGTGTGCGCATGTGTGCATGTGAATGCATGTGTGCGATTGTATTGTGCATATGGGTGTGATGCCCCTGGCAGCCAGAAGAGGCCTCAAATCCCCTACCACTGGAGTTATGGATGATTGTGAGTAGCTCCATGTAGGTGCTGGAAGCCAAACTATGTTTTTAGTAAGAGCCATAAGCATCCTTAACTACTTAGCCATCTCTCCAGCTGCAAATCTATTTTATCTTAATTTCTATCTGATTGAATCTGTCTCCATATTGCTGTTGACAATCATACAGTAACACTAATATGCTCCATGATCTGACCATTAATAAATCTCCTCACCTATTGAGGATCTGTGTTTTTTCAGATTAATAAAATATTTTTCCCTCTTTGTTTTTGATTTGTTTGATAATCACATACGTGCATACCATGTGAATTGATCAAACCATCTCTAACTCCTCTTATATCCATCACCATGTTTCCCTCCCATATTCATGTGCTCTGCCTTTCAGTCCCCTGAGTCCACATAGTAGTGTGAGTTATGTTCATAGGGGAAGAGTCCTCTAATGGAACATAAGCAGGTTATAAAAGGCTGCATCCTTGAATAAAACATTTTCACTCTCCTACAGAAATTCTCAACTACCTCTGGCTCTCACAATGTTTCCAGACCCTCCTTTCTGATGATCACAGAATCTTACAAGTTTTACATGGAGAGAAGCATGTGGTGTGGATATCTCATTCGTGACTAAACACTCCATACTCTTATTTTCTGAACTTTGACTAGTTGTGAATCTGTATTAATCACCAGCTGATGAAGAACAAAGCTTCTTGAACAAGGTTGAGAGCTGAATTAATCTATTAGTATAAAACATGTATTTATGTTTAGCAGAGTAATAGTAGTAGGTTCTTTCTTGGGGCCTATGACCTACTCAGCTATGGCTTCTTGCCCAAATTAGCAGCAAAGTTATAAAATTTTCAGGTAAATGGATGGAGTTTCAAATAATCATCCTGAATGAGGCAATTTAAGCCTAGAAAAAAACCTAATTTTTAGTCTGTATATGTTATGTTTAATCTGCAGTACCTATAACATTCAGGAAATTAAAGAAAGGTCATGGAGGTTGAAGTTTCAAAGGAATGGGTAGAAGAACATTGTAGGTGGATTTTTCTGTCCTGGCTACCAACTCCCAAATCACGAAATGGAGACTTATTATTAGTTGTGAAAAGTCACCCAATAGCTTAAGCTTGTTCCTATTTAGCTCTTATAATTTAAATTAGCCTCTATTTTTATCGATCTACATTCTACCACATGGCTTTTACCTCTATCCTATTTTGTGTGTCAGACTCGTTCCATGTCTGTCTGGCTTCTCAGCCCTTCCTCCCAGAATTCTCTGTACCTGAAAATCCTGCCTAACTATTGGCCACTTAGCTTTTTATTAAACCAATAACAATGACACATATTCAAGGCATCCTAGAAGATTACTCAACACCAGAACATAGGAGGTATGAAGAGCAAAAGAGGAATAAAGAGACAGAACTGAAACATGAAATGGGAATGGGACAGGGCAGATAACACAGTGAGAGGGGGAACAACTAACATTAAAGACCTTTTAAAAAAGCCGAATGGAACCATGTTATCTCAGAAGCTCTCTAAAAGTATATATATATATATATATATATATATATATATATATATATATATATATATATGTGCATATATAGAAGGGCTTAAGTATAAGAGGGAGAAAGTTCCTCTCCCAGGTGCCAAAGGGTAATAAACAAAATCCAAGGGCCACGTGTATGCCACCTCCCTTCAAATTATTGTTCAGTAGACTCACATAAATGCCCAAAACAATGCAGGCAGTAGTCTTTGTGATGCTACAGAACTTGATGGTAACATCCTACTGCTGAAGATTCCATCAGCTTGAGTCATAGGATGCAGAGAGATCAAGTTGGTACTGACCTGGAGGTTTAATCCCTATAGGTTGGCTTTTATAATTGCCAGAAGATGCTCTGCAGGGATCTGGGGGAAAAAAAGTCATCAGTGACCCTACCTACCCATGAACCTTGCAAGCAGCAATAACAACTGGCCTGACAAGATATACCAATTGGAGCAAGAGAGGCCTGAATATTAGGAAGAAACCAACTTAATTCTACACCAAATTTAAAGCCTCCTCCACAAGTCTAAGAATCTGATTATATTAACAATTAAGTCTATCTATTTTCTTACCACCCTCCCATCTAAGAATTAAAATTCTGTCAGACAAGAAACAAACAGATGAGATGTTCTCCATTCCTTTTGTGGCAGAATATTAACTAATGGATAAAAAATAAATTAACATTTTAATGAAGATTATTATTATTGTTATTTTAATCACTTTACAAAAAGCCTTTAATTGCTTTTAGTAATGACGTGGTTGAAGTGTCACAGAGCTGTATAAACCCATGGGGTCTCTTTTTGTTTGCTTTAGTTCAGCATAACTTCCTTTCATCAGCAAACAGTTGAAAATAAACAGTAAATAATATAAATGTCCAAGGTGCCAGAGCTTGTTTATGGGAAGTTTTCCAACTGTTTCTGAGTCTCTTGTGGTTCTTACATCTGTGTCTATGGGCCTGAAACAGGTTGAGGAAATCTATGGAATCCTCCTCAATACTCAGATTTAAGTCCATTCAATCTCTGGGTGTTGGAATTAGGAAGCAAAGTGAATGCCAAGAAATTGAGGGAATGCGAACAATTTCACAAACTTGGCAGAACTTCTAGAAAGAAAATGCTTGCTGAGGTTGCAAGTAGGTTTCCAATGCCTCAGATATTGTTAAAGTTTAAATCTGGGAACCCCTAAGACTAAGCCATGTGTTAAAAACAGGCTTAGCTCCCACGGTGATGTACTATAAGGTGATACGTCTTTTAGAGAAGGGCCTGTTGGCTGTCATTAGAGATGTGTTCTCGAAGGCCAGATGAGATCCATAGTCTTCTTTTCTTTAGTTTCTTAGCCACTGTGAATACAGCACTTTTTACGTCGGTGCACTCCCCACCATGGTTTACTGCCTTTCACTGGCCCAAAAACAAAAAGGCCAAGGGACCAGTGACCTCTAATGCTATAAGCCAGAGTAAACCTTTCTCACATCTTTTCTCAATTATTTCTGGCATTGTTTTCAGTCTCAGAATGCTGACCTATATAGAGGTATCATACCTGAATCTAGCCCTATCTCAGGTATTTCGAAAACCAAGACTGGTGTGAGATGAAGAATAAGAACAAGGATTCTGACTTGGTCTCTTAAAGAAATCATTATTTATTTCCTCTTTCTCTTCTTTGTGCTCCTGGTGACACAGACACTGTGGTCCAGGAAACTATTTTTTTTTTTTTTTTTGCTTAGCCCTTTCCTTTACTTAACCAACATAATTGGAATTTTCTCTTCTGTTGAATAGTTTCTCAGCACCAGGGCTATAAGATTTTAGATCTCCTGTTTTTTTTTTTTTTATGGGAGCCACACTGTACTTTTTAACACAATGATCAGGAATCTGGACCTCTATCCACTAATTGCCTGTAGAACATCCCACCTAGCAATGTCAAACAAGCATGTCTCCAGACACTGACCCCTTAGCACAAAGTTATCCTGGCTCTAGCCTGCTCCTTACACATCACCTTTGTCGCAGTTGGATCCTCTCAGCCTTCTCATTGGCTTCCTCGAAAATATGCTTGAGCATTTTTGATGACTCTCACAAATCTGATGAAGACTAGAGAAAAGTCAAATAGATACCCTGTGGATGTGTAAAATAAAGAGTAGTAGGACCTTGATGTGATTACTCTGAATTTTAACCTTAGAAAGAGCCAAAGAGAATACTAAGAAAAGGCCATAATTATTAGAAATGGAAGAAGACTTTGGTCAACAAAATCAAAAACTGTTTTAGAGTACTAGGTAGTAAATGCAATTAAATCATGAAAGAGGATGTTGTGAAATATGTATTTACACTGTAAAGGTCCTAAGATGCCTTCTGATTGGTTTTATAAAGAGCTAAATGTTCAATAGCTATGCAGGAGAAATATGTTGGACTTCCTGGCAGAGATAAGAAACTCGAGATGAATCTAGGTGCATGATAGATGCCAGAAAAATGCCAAATGAGACACACAGCATGGTACAGAAATAAAAGCCTTATGGTAGAATGTAGATTAATAAAAATATGGGTTAATTTAAGTTATGAGTGCTAGTTGAAAACAAGCCTAAGCTAACACCAACCTTTAATAGTTAATAAGTCTGTGTCATTATATGTGGCCTGGTTGGTGGGACAGAAAAGGACTTGTAGTAGAATACCATTTGTTCATTTCCTGGCCGCCCAGACTCCCGAAATAAACACATAGAAACTGTATTAATTAAATCACGGCTTGGTCTATTAGCTCTAACTTCTTATTGGATAGCTTTTACAACTTAATTTAACCCATTTTCCATTATTTTATATTTTAGCATGAAGCTTGTGGCCTACCAGCAAGGTTCCAGCATGTCTGTCTCCAGCAGCAGCTCCATGACTTCTCTCTGACCCCACCTCCTTATCCCAGCATTCAGTTTAGTTTTCCCAGCCTAGCTCTATTCTATCCTACCTTAGGCCAAGGCAGATTCTTTATTCATTAACCACTCATATTCACAGCATACAGAGGGGAATCCCACATCACTGACACATTACATATGTGATGTAGGAGAGTCTTTTGTTTGTGTTGATTTCATTCATTAATAAAGAAACTGCCTTGGTTAGCCCTTAGGTGGGTGGAGTAGACAGAACAGGAAGAAGGAAGTGAGATAGATGGCTCAGTCAGATGCCACGCCTCTCCTAACTGAGACAGATGCCATGCCTCTCCTCTCTGAGAGAGACGCGATGAAGCTCCAACCCAAGATGGACGTTCGCTATAATATTCCCAATAAGCCACCACCTCATGGTGCTACTTAAATTATTAGATATGGGCTAGTCAAGATGTGAGTAAGAGGCTGAAACTAATGGGCCAGGCAGTGTTTAAATGAATACAGTTTGTGTGTTTTTATTTCGGGTGTAAAGCTAGCCTTGTGGGAGCAGGGCAGGATGAAAAACAGGCCTGCCTGCAGCTCCACACTACACATATGGGATCCAATGTGGAGGCTCACATATCTACACAAGGCCTGAGAAATTTTCCTGGCAACTGAGGTCTCTCAAATAGGATTGGGGTACAGAGGTGCAGTTTTCAAGAGGCCTTGCTGTACACCTGTGCACATGAGCAGTCAGCTCTGGGTACAAACACCTACTACAGGCAGACACAACAACTTACCAGAGCTGGGGTACATAAATGTGGCTCTAGGGCTGGTGCCACTGGCATAAAGCTAGGCTCTCACAGATCTGAGACAGATAGGGCCAGCCACCACTGCATCACAGTGATTGATTATCCAAGCCATTTAAGGTTTTGCTCATGTGGTCAGAAAACATTGCAGATGCACAAACCATCACATCGAGACCAAGAAAACCTCTAAACAGATATAGTACACTTTAAAATGTACTTAGGGTTGAAGGGGTGGGGAGAGGCAGGGAGGAAAGCAGAGAAAAACTGTAGAGCTCAACAAAAATCCATTAAAAATGTACTTAGGCGTTTAAGAAATAAAAGAAAATGAGTATAATCAGTCATAAAAATAAATAGTTTAAAAATAATAAAGTAAAGGCTTTAAAGAAAGAATAAAACAACACAAAAAAAGAATAAGTCAAGTAAGGAGGGGAAATACACAGGGCATCTAGATCCTGGATGGTGTTTTGTTGATTTTAAATTTCAGCAAATGGCAGCTACTAAGAGGCATCGGATTATGGAAGGAACTTTTAAATTAATCCAGCCTATATATTTTAGAGACATCTTGGCTTCAGAATGAAAATTGAGAAATATGTTGGGATGTGGGAAAGGTTATGTTTTTCTTTCCAAATGAGATGAAAAGTTAGGGATTTCTTCAATGTTAATAGAGAGCAGATTTGATCAGAGAGACTTCCTGAGGATCTTGGCTACAGACATGAGGGGAAAAAAGCAAAAAAGACTGCAGTGTATGTTGATCCCTCTGCATGGGAAAAGTCCTGAGACTGGATGAGACATGACAAATCTTGTTGGCTACAGAGTCCTCATGATTTATTATTGCATTCCATGCTTTCATATGGCATGCATAGAGGTTTGCTTATACAGTCTAAACAAACTTATAAAGTTAACATGTCTTTTACCTGCTCAAATATAGAACAAAAAATTATCTTTAACTGGCTTGGGCACACTGCATATATAATGCAGATATATATGTTACCTTTAAAAGCTTAGGTGATTTTAGAAAAAGATGACTAGACACCAATAAAGACAAGCAGTCTAAGTGATCCAGCCTCTCAGAATGCCTCTGTTACAGTTTCCTCAAAATCCTGCATTCATAATATCAAAGCTGTTAGCTGAGATGGTCCAACCTCACAAATTATCTAGCCAAGAATTCAGGTGAGTTCTATACTTTCTAATTACACAGAGACTAAGCAAAAAAAAAAATGCAGGACTTGACCATTATCCCATTTCCCAGGACTTGACCATTATCCCAAGTTTCTTAGGGGTCCATAAATATGCTATCATTCCAAGACAACAACAAGCAATATAGAACACAAAGATGGGTGGGGTTTGGTCATTCAGTGGATTATGGATATTTGTCATCATTTAGGGAAGTTGTTTACAAGTTGTTTTGGTCACTATCAGGAAAAAAGCCAAACAAAGGAGATTAGATTCAGGAATCTTTTTCTGAAGGAAAAAATGGGGGGATATAGCATAAAAACGATGGGATAAAAGGGTGATGGTTGAATCTACTTTTGAACAACCACTAGTCTAAAATATTTTATGTTAGTATGGATTTTTGTATATTACTACCATTTTAAGGTTATTTTTGTTATAATGTATATTTATTTCTACTTTTGTTTAAAGTATTGTACCTAAGCAGTTCATTTAAAATGCAATGTAAAGTTTTAGCCCTAGAAAGCTATTTAGGATAATGAAGAAAGGTTAATAGTCATCTATAACAATCAAACTAAATCATGTTAGGTATGTTTTCAAGATCAAACAAGATATATTTTAAATAAACATATAGTCTTCAAACACTTCTAAAACCTACAGAATATGCCATTGAAAATGTTTTAATAATGTTTAAGACTTTTCATGACAGTACAACGTATCTCCTCCTAGCAGCAACAATTTACTCCAAAACAGAATGATAGGCATTGAAAAACCTCCATATGGAGTTTGCTTTCAGTGTGGCAAAGATAACCATTTGAGCAAGAAACAGACCTTGCCTTGACTGATGACAGTATGCTGTCCGAACTGGACAATCAGGACACAAAAGAAAGTCACTGCCAAACTTTGACAAGGTAGGACAGTCCTTCAAAAATCTCTGATTCACAGAAAATTTTGTCAGATATTCTAGGCTTGAAGGCTGAATACAAATTCTCCAACATTGCAAAGGAAACTTTGGTGACTGTCAAGGCATCCAGTTGCTTCTGTAATTTCTACAGTTTTGAAAGTTGCTTGGTCTGTGCTTCTTGTTTACTCAGGTTACATTATATCCTTCTAAGGTCTCTGACGGGATTGATGACAAATAGTTACAGTTACAGTTTTCCTTGTTACAAAATTCAGAAAAGAAACTCACAAGAGTGGTGTAAAATATATATGGTTGAGAGACATAAAAGCTTAAGTTGTTCATTTAAGAAAATATAATTAAGCCGGGCAGCGGTGGCCCACGCCTTTAATCCCAGCACTCGGGAGGCAGAGGCAGGCGGATCTCTGAGTTCGAGGCCAGCCTGGTCTACAAGAGCTAGTTCCAGGACAGGCTCTAGAAACTACAGGGAAATCCTGTCTCGAAAAAAACCAAAAAAAAAAAAAAAGAAAAGAAAATATAACTAAAAAGATAGTTTGGAGTTGGTAATACAAGTTAGGATAGAAAGGAAATTAGATACATAATTTTTGACTCACCAAGGTAGTATAGATAGTGGAATATTTTCTCTAAATTTGCCAAATGCAAATAGACTAGACATTGTAAATGTAATTCCTACCTGATAAATTATTCTTATTGTATATAGTTTTACTATGATAGAACTAATACCTTTCCTTTTTGTTTAGACAAAAAGGGGGGAAAGTTGCAAATGTTGAAAACAAATGGAATATTTGTTTATACTGTAAATGTGCCTCTCCCTAAGGCATCTTCTGACTGGTTTACTGAAAAGTTAAATGGCCTATAGCTAGACAGGAGAAATATGTAGGCCTTCCTGGCAGAAAGACGAGACTCAAGATGAATCTAAGTATATGATAGATGCCAGTAAGATGCAGAATGTGTAAGACATACAGAATGGTATAGAGTAAAACCCTCATGGTATAATGTAGAAAATATGGGTTAATTTAAGTGATAAGAACTAGTTGAAAACAAGTCTAATCTAAAGGCCAAGTTTTCATAATTAATAATAAGCCTCCAAGTCATTATCCGTTAGCTGGCTGGTGGGACAAAAAGAAAAAAAATCCTTATGAAAGGAGAAAACTCATTCTAACATTTCTTTATTTTTACCATTAGTGCAAGAATGTTCTGAGGATGATTAAATAAGATATGAGACTCATTTTGAAGCTGATTAAAGTTCTAAAAATATAAACCCAGAAGTCAGAGAGAAATAATATGACTACACAATTACCATTTATTTCAATTTTATCATTTGTGTCGCATTACTTTATTAGAAAGTAATTATTTTTTACATTTTAATTCTTATTTCAGATTAACTTTTTACTAATTCAATAAATTCTAATACAAGTATACTTAATCTTCACAATCCAGAGCTCATGATACAATTTGCGGGGCTTGCATAGTTAATTAGTTAGCATATAGTAATATACTATAGCAGTACCTGTTTTCGCTCATTCATGTACATTTCCTGCTAGGCTTGCTGATGGTTCTGATTTGGTGTTTCTGGAAATGAGCCTGAGGTTCTGTCTATGTTTCCAAACTGGTCCAGATGCATTTCTGTGAACAAGCCCTCAGCCCTTTCTCCTAAGAATCACTATACCTCTGAATGAGTGTCATAGCACTGACCTAGTTTGGTAGAAGTGGGGCATTGATCTTCAGGTTCCTGTTTCAGACATAACACTCTTTTTCAGGACAACAATAACAACAAATATTGAAAACTTTCTCCAGTAAGAGAAACTCAGAGAGGTAGTGCTGAAAATTGCCAACAAAGCACAGGAAGGGAGCCCTCTTATTCCCCAGATTCCAGATTAAAGGAACACAGGCAAACATCCTAGTTCAAGCCAGACTATAAAATGCATTAGGTACTTAACAAAAGAAACTACAAGAGGCCAAAAAGATGACTTAGTTGGTCAAGGCACATGAACTTGAGTTCAAATCCCAGGAACCACATGGAAGAAGGCGTCAACTGACATGTCATATGTGCACCCTCACCCACACACACATAACATAAATAAAAAAATTAAAATATTTTTTCAGAAGATGCTCTAGGCACTAAACTGAAAGAAAATATTAAGAGTTACTTTCCATTTTTTCTTCAGACCTTATTTCAGACAACAGAATGTAGTGCATTGTATGCCCATGGATGATCTGAGTACAAATGTGTCCACAAATGTTCATGTTTTGAAATAAGCAGTTACAAAGTTACATAGAGTGGGACTGGAGAAATGTCTCAGGGGTTAAGTGCACTGATTACTCTTCCAGAAGACTAAGGTTCAATTCCCAGTTCCCCAGTGAAAAAGTTCACAGCCTTCTGCAACTCCAGTTCCTGAAGACCTGATGCCCACTTCCAGATCTCTACACACAAGGCATACAAGTGGTCCATAGGTATATATGTAGGTAAAAGACCCAAACATATAAAATACAATTAATTTTTTTAAAACTACATTCAGCAAAATTGCATATATTTAATAATATTTTCATTATATATGTGGTAATAAATGTGATAAGTTCTGAAAGTGTAATCACAAGATCCCTACTCTACATGGTGAAATCATGTCTTAATGTGGCCTACATTTTACTAAAATCTCAATAATTCTTGTATTATAAAACTACAGGAGAAGACCATTTCTAAATGCCCACATTCAATTTTCCCATTAAAGTATTATTCATTATAGAGCATGAGTAAAATATGCATTAACATAAAAATGTGTCAGACTATTGCTTAGTTATTATAAGAACTTTTAAAAGACTTTAAGCAAGTCTTTTCTACATGCTCTTGCCAAAATTTCTTTTCTTTTCCTTTAGGGTTAAGGTGTGTGCACCTTAAGGTGTGTAGACCACAAACAATTGGAAGCAGAGGTAAATTAACTGGAAATAGACATTCAAGGACACATCCAGGAAATGCAAGTGAATTCTGTCATCTGATATATGTCACTGCTTCTTCTTTCATGGGTATGACAGGTATCCAGCTTCTCTAGAGAAGGGAAATGAGTAAAGAATCCAGAGCTGCCCTAAATGTTCACCCAGTGTCTGTGTGGTGACACAGCTCCCGGTCTCTGCACTCTGTTCTGCCAAAGAAGGACATTTGGCAAGACAGTCCCTAAAGTACCTCTCACTTCCATGATTCTATGACTTTAATGCATTTCGTATGGAGGAAAATACGTGTGATAATGTGTCCTCTTAGCATATCATCGAAAATAGGACATGATTAAATAATAAAATGTCAGTTTTCAATTGCATGCCGTAATTTTTAAAAATGCATTTTAAGACAAGAAGATTGTTCAAGGCTTTTATAGGCATTGATGTTTTTCTAAAAAAAAAATTATTCTTTTCTTAGGTGGTGTCAGTAGGACTCATTTATTCCTGGAGATTCTCTGTCAGCAACATCTACCCTCAGCCTTGCTCCAGACTGTTTTAGGGTGAACAACACAGAGATACCAGAATCATAAAAATTAAACCTGAACACGAATCTGAAATTCCTACTGAGAAAAAGACAGCAAAATTAAAATTCAGATTTTTAGTGCTTCATTTTTTTGAAGTTCGCAAATATATGAATGTGTTTATTAACTTTTTGGAAGCAAACGATCTGACTCACTTTTATTCCTATGTCATGTTCCAGGAAGAGATACTGGTTTAAAATGCGTTAAGTTGGAGTGCAGGAGACAGGGTGAGTCTCAGCTGATCTCTTCCCTTCTTTTACGTACCAGGCATTGGCCCTTGGCTGGGGAGTGGGTTGTGTTTCCTGTGTGAGAGATGTCTAAAAGACCCAGTAGAGAGTGACTTGTCCCAGATCCCACACACTACAGTTTGATGGGCTGGGTCAAAGGGAAACATTTCCCCTGAACTATTTTGAAGACTATTGTTCAAGGTCAGATACTATAGGCTGTCTTTAAGCTGAAAACACAACATTAATAATTCCCCAGGGAAGGATGCTGAAGTAGTGTGCAGTCCTGTTCTGTGTCACATCTGTGTATTTCCTGTGACGTTTATGATGCTTCCTCAGTACTGTGTTAACAGGAGGCATCAGCATATATCAGCTACCAGAGTGCTAACATCCAAAATACTCTGTGAAAAAAAAAAAACTGTGCAATTACATTACAATGAAAAATTTAGGGTGAGTGTTCACATTATTAAAAGAGTTTACATTCATGAAATACAAAAAGAAAAATGACATTACACTAAAGAGAAACTCCAACTGGGCCTGCTGGGCCAATCACACTGTAAACGAACAAAGCATATTGGAGCGTTTTCTTCATACCTTGTATATTGCCAGGCTAGCAAGGCTGTATCATTCAGCATTCAGCACACTGACATTCCAGTAGCGTATGTGTATGGCTTGGATAACTGTGTTGTATTATCATATTATCACACTACCAATGCAGCACTGTCCAATGGTAAGAACACACTACTGTGTTATTATCCCTCTGTATCATTCATGGAAATTTCAAATCCCCAGAGGTCTAAATGAGCAGCAATGGGCAAGTCCTGCGAATAAGTAACCTGTAGGCCACACCTACATACGAGAGTCACTCCTCTCTACTCTTTCTTTCCTTTGCATCATATTTTAATCCATTTATAAAATAATAGGTTTGTGTATGGCTTTTCATAATTCTTTTTAAATTACTCCTTTTTTGTTTGCTTGTTTGAGACAGGATTTCTCTGTGTAATAGCCCTACTCTCCTGGAACTAGCTATGTACACCAGTCTGTGTAACATGAGGGCCGGGCTCAATGGAGTTTCTGCCCCTCTCAGTCCCCCAGCCCTTTAGTCCCAGAGAAAATCACACAGAGATCTCCATAAGATTATAAACTGATTGGCCCATTAGCTCAGTCTTCTTATTAGCTCTTGTGGCTTATATTAACCCATTATTCTTATCTATGTTAGCCACACGGCTCGGTACCTTTCTCAGCCAGGCAGGTCACATGTTGCCTCTTCGGTGGTCTGGGCTGGACTGTGGGAAGAACAATTCTCCTACACCAAGTCTGGCTTCAGACTCACAGAGATCCACCTGCCTCTGCCCACTTTGTGCTGGGATTAAAGGTGTATATCACCACTGCCTGGCTCTTTTCTTTTTTCTTTTTCTTTTTCTTTTTTTTTGAGAGTATAATAAAATTAAATCATTTTCTTCATCCTCCCTTTGCTTTGTTCAAACCCTGTCATGTGCCTCTCCTTACTGGCTTTCAAACTCATGACCTATTTCTTTATTAACTGTAGCTAGATACATATGTGTATATGTATGCATGTATATTCCTAAACAAATAAACACAACCTACACGGTTCATATACTGTTACTTTTATGCATGTGTTTTCAGGACTGACCAGTTGGTACTGATAAACAATTGGTGTAATCTTCCCCAGGGAAGATTATTTCTCCCATTATCAGCATTATTTAGTTTCCTGTAGGTCTCTATGCAGGGCAGACATGCCCTGAGCTCCCCCCATTCCGTGCTAGCATGTGTATAGCTTATTCATCTCACATTTAGGCAGCCACATTAGTGAAACTCTATAGGTATAGCTTCTGACATTCTTATGAGACATAATATCACACACACGTAAACACACACACAAATCCTCCCCTTTCCTCTGATTTCTTATAATCTTTCGACCTTTTCTTTCACAACTATAGCCCATCTAACAAAAATACCATCACTAAGCATGAGACTTCCTCTTTTGAGATGTTAGCCAGGGTTTAATTCTATTACTATTGCCTTTGATGGCCTCCCAGATGTGGAGGATAAAACCCTGTTGCTGAAGACACAATGCACTTCAGATGCAGAGCCCAGATGTCCTGAGCTGTAACTGATCTGAAAGCTTCTTCGGTGAGGACTAGTTTTCATGGTACCAGAAGGTGTCATGCAAGCTTTCAAAGGAGAGAAGCAACCAATAGTCCTGCCTAGCTATAGTGCCTATGAACCACAACAACAATCAGCATAGCACCATAACCTTAAGACTGCAATAGTTTCACGCATAGTTCCATGGTAACCTGTAGTAAGGAGCTGCGGGCAGGCCTGCTTTTCATCCTGCCCAGCTCCCAGCCACCTGGCTAGCTTATGCCCCAAAATAACAACATACCAATTGTATTCTTTTAAACACTGTCTGGCCCATTAGTTTCTAGCCTCCTTACTGGCTAACTCTCACATTTCGATTAACCCATTTCTAATAATCTATATAGCACCACGAGGTGGTGTCTTACTGGGAAGGATTCAGCATGTCTGACCTGGTGGCTGGCTTCATGGTGACTGGCCCAGAGAGAAGAGGCATGGCGATTGCCCACGACATCTGCCTCACTCCCAGCATCCTGTTCTGTCTACTCCACCCACCTAAATCTTGCCCTATCAAAAAGCCAAGGCAGTTTCTTTATTAACCAATGAGAGTCCTCCATCAGTAACCAACAGCTCTCTGATAAGATTTAAGACTCACTCAATAAGAGGAAAATCATGCCTGGTCTTATAAATGAAGCCAACAACTCAGGGCTAGTGAAGCCATGGTTCTAGGGGACAAAGCTCCAACCTCCACTTTATAAAACCAGAATAATCCCTAACTACATTTTAAATTTGTCCTCTATCCACAGATCCCACAGATCAGTATCGCCCTTAACCCCCATCAGGGAAATTTCTCTTTACAAGAGACAGAGTTCCCTATAGAAACCCACAACCAATCAAAATGCAGAGTTGTGGAGCCTTGTCCCCCCCCCCCAACAGATCGATCTACAACACAATTACTCTATATCTTAAATGCTGCATCCAACCTACCCTACAAAAAAGTTAGCAACACTTCTAAAACAAGCAAACTCTGAAGAGAGCTACTTACAGTTGTGGTCACTAATATTTTTCATTTGGAATTATGTAGTATTCAGAATCTTTAATCCCCTCTACCTTTTTTCTACATCTTAAGTTTTAGCCCAGAGGGATTTCTTGAAGCCCTTAAATCATGTAACTATCTGGGATTATTAATCTCACCAACATACATTTCAACCTTTAAGAACAGGATACAATGATGCTTAAGAAATAGAAAACAATAAATGTGGCCTTCTATGCTCACACAAATTTCATAGGAAACAGTTGTCTTCACTAAGTATCTCTGCTGTCATCACAAATTCAATTCCCACCAACTATAGAATCATCTCAGGTTTGAGAATAACTAAAAGCACAATACTGCTGAGCATTGGGTTTAAATCATCACTTGTTGGTCTAGATTATGATGAATGCAGTGATTAGAAATGATGCTGTTGATTACAATTGCCAGTGTGAATATGCTAATGAAGTCATGTGGACAAATATGGTGTGAAGCTGAGTGTTACAAGTAGTTAGGTCAAAGTTCTGAATTAAACATTCCACAAACTTTAAAAATAAAAATTGCATATTAGTGTGGATATCCATTGTAG
Organism: Arvicola amphibius; assembly: GCF_903992535.2. Taxonomy (NCBI): domain Eukaryota; kingdom Metazoa; phylum Chordata; class Mammalia; order Rodentia; family Cricetidae; genus Arvicola; species Arvicola amphibius. The sequence continues at coordinate 79,091,435 of NC_052047.1, forward strand.
CAACAGTTCATGATAATCTTGACTTAGTTCAAAACTTACCATCTTAGCATTCAATACAGATATGAGAACCGACTGTTTGCAAGCAGGAATTAGTGTTAGAAGAGTACCTTCCACTTGGGGAAAGAGAGAAACACGGTACTAGAGAGCTGCATAATGGAGCAGCTTTGACAGAAGAATCTGGGAAGGAGAAAAGCTGCACTAGTGTTATTTCTACTTATTTCCATTTCTATGTCATTCCTTCTCTGCAGGACTAAATCTGACCACAGGGTTCCATCCTTTTCAGTATCCTCTATTTGACCCCATTTGGTGAAGCACTTGAAAATTTATCCTGAGTAACCTTTCCTGGGTGCATTCATTAAGGACTCTTTTGATGTCATTGCTTCTTTGCCAAGGACTCTTAACATGCTACAGGCTTTGATAACTTGTTTATTGTCAAAGTCTGTGTTTCTGATTGCCTTCTTGACATGTCCACGGGGATCTAATGTTTAGTTTAATGACTAACAATAACAACACTGCTCTTGCCTACCTCTCTCAGTAAAAACATCCCACCAGCTCTTCTAAGGGGTTCAAAGCAGATTGAAGAGAAACTTTGTGTTCCTCTTTCTAAAATCATCACATCTATTTGGCCTCTCAGCCTGTGCTGTCTCCCTGACTTTGAGGGTGCATTCAATGACTTACTTTGAATCTCCTGTATAGTAAGTATTCTACGCATCCAGAATCATCTTTCTAGAGATGAAACTCTGGTTATTTCTTTCCTGCTTTCAAGTTTTCAATGACCTTCCTTGACACTCAAAATACAGGCCAAATTCATTTCCCTGCTGCTGGTGCCTTTTAGCACTGGAGCTATATGCCATCTCCTGCCTCAGACTCCAGCCACTAAGGAGCTTAGCAGCCTCATTCTTCTTCAGGATAGTTCAGTTGTTCTCATAACCTAAACTTTCCCAATGTTTCTCATGCCTTAAATCTGCCTCTTTCATTCAAATATCATCTGCCTGTGACCTTCCATGGTGATCCCATCCAAGAGGTCAAATAGGACACTGGATGCTTTGCAATGTATTTGTGAAGTCACAGTCATCTCTATAGCCCTTACTGCCCTTACTCTTCCAGCTGGAACGTAAGTCTATGAATGAAACAGCAAACATGGGACCAGGGAAATGACTCAGCTGGTATAGTGTTTGCCTCATTAGCATAAAAACTCAAATTCACTCCCCAACTGTTATGTAAAAGTAGGATGTCTGGATATCTGTAGTTCAAGCACTGGAAACAAGAGCTTCCCTAGGCCTTGGTAACCCCCCAGACTACCCAATCAAGAAGCTTCAAGTTGAGTGACAGCTACCCAGTGTCAAAGATCAGGTGAAAAGTGACTGAGGAACACAATACATGCCAACCTCTGAACATACATGTTGTGTCCATCTATTTACATATGGACATATGTGTTAGCATATGCACAGGTGCATGCACCCTCACATGCCCACAAACACATGCAGACACACACACACACACAAATAGTAACAAAAGGGAAATCAAAAACATGTGCTTACTAACATACAGTCATCCCTCATTGATTGGAATTGGTTTTAGGATGCTCCAAAGGTAGTAAGTCTGAGGAAGATTGGGTCCCTCAGACTCCAGATGGTACCGTGGAAACTCCAATTGACTCAGTGCAAGGTCAAAGACTCCCGAGATACAGTCCTATGCCCTTGCCAGGTTCCAAGCACTTACTATGAGCCACGAAAACTCCAACTAGCCCAGAAGAAATCTGAGACCCACGCACTACAACCCTGTCTCCTTGCTCAACTCCAGGTTCCTTCTAAGATATACAGATATTCTGATCGTCTGTGTGAGGGCAGAGACCTATGTCCCATAACCCCAAACGCGTGCCTGCCTGTATCTCTCACTAGCAGCCATACCTGCTCTAATCATTGTTTATACGATCAGAGACCCTAAACATGTAAATTCCATGCCTAATCCTAGCTCTTACACATTAGGGTCTCCATCTCCTGAGGTCACAGACCACATTTAAACTTGTCAGCATGGGCTACATTCCATTTACATCCTATAAAACTTTTTCATGAGGCCAGAGGACACAGTTTTCAAGCTGAGGGGAGAGTACCATCAGCCTTCCTATCCACAAGTCAACATCAAGAGTCCCACAAATGAACTTTGGGCAGCACCTACTGAAGTCAAGATTAGCTAAGCTAAGAGAACATTGAGAAACAATTTAATTGCTCACTCAACCTTGATTTGTGAATAAGGCTCAGCCAATGAACTAATTGCAAATGTCAATGTACAAAATTCAGAATCAGAAGCAAAAAGAAAATTAATAAAGTATTTCTTTAAAAAATGCCAATGATAAAGGTTCCTAATGAGATCCACTTAAAATTACAAAGAATTCAAAAGAGCAATTCTATGTATGTTCAAATATTTCAAAGTAGATGCAAATAAACTCCCAAATGAATTTAAAGAGCATAGGAATAAATTCATGAATGTATTCCAAGAGAACATAAGTAAACAGCTGAATGAAATATGAAATCCAGCTCAAGATACCAAGATGGGAATTAATAAAGAAATAGAAGTGCTGAAGAAAAGCCAAACTGAAATAAAGCTAGAAATTAAAAATAAAACAAATCAAACCAAACTCTCAAATGAAAGCCTCCTCAAAGCCTGAATCATATACAAGGCAGATTGTAGGGCAATCAAAGAAACTGATAAAAGGGAGGTAGATCACTTGACTGGAACATGTTCTACATTAAGAGGCAAAATCTATCAATTATAGCATGAATGAAAAGAATTCTAAGACAAAGTTATAAACATATTTTCAATAAATTCACAAGAAAACAAATTTCCAGATCTAAGGAAAGAGATGTCCATATATGTACAAAAGGCACACAACACTAGATGTGAGCAAAACAGAAATGTCCCACGTCAGATTACACTCAAAATGTCAAATATGCAGAACAAAGAAAGCAAACTTAAAGCTGAAAGAAAGGGGTCAGTTACCACAAAGGGAAACCCAAATAAAAGTTGGGGTTTTTTATGAAAACTCTAAAATCCAGACCTAGAATTCATGTAATCCAAGCTCTGACTCATCACAGCTACCAACACAGACCAATGTATTCATCAAAACTGCTGTAACTGAAGGAGAAAGTAAGACTTTACATGATAAAAATGGGCTCAAGGAATTATAAGGCAACTCTAAAGAGGACACCAAAAGGAATATTTTAGAATAAAAGGTAGATTAAACACATCCAGTAGACCGTGGAGGATGCAGAAATGGTTGTCTACTCTCTCCACTCCTATTCAATACAGTGCTTAAAGTCTTAGCAAAAGCAATCAGGAGAAAAAAGGGGGGAACACCAGGAATAAAAGAGAAACAAATAGAAGAGGAAGTGGACAAATACCCTTATTTGAAGATAATACAATTCTATGCATAACCCTAGAGTATTCACCAGACTCCTCCTGAAGCCCATAAATACTTGCAGCAACATTGCAGGATTCAAAATTAACATACACAATTTAGTAGGCTTCTTATATATAAATGAATTAGAAAACATACTGAGGAACAAATTAGGGAAACAACCCCATTTTTAATGTCTCAAATGTAAAATAACTTTGAATGAACCCAAACCCAAAAGTGAAAACCCTCTATAGTGAGAACTTAAAAAACTAAAGGAAAAATTGAGGCAGACACTAGATGGAAAGATTTTCCAAGCATACACATAGAAAGAAAAATGTGAAAATAACCATGCTACCAAAAGCAATCTATAAATTCACTGCCGTTCTAGTAAAGACTCCAGTGAGTTTCTTCGCAGACATGTAAAAATATCCTAAAATTCATATGAATTCACAAAAGTCCCCACAGACAAAGCAACCCTCAGCTGCTGTGTTCTGTTGTTGAGGCTTGCCTTTGAGCTTCCTATTTGAGCTTCTAAATATTTCACTTCCAGATTTCCCTCCATTTGGGTTTTCTTTATTGATCCTACTTCCAGATAAAGCCTTAAACTGTTTTATCCATTTTTTCATTTGTTTGTTTGTATTTCTATAGATTACATTAGTGTATTTTTATTTCCTCTTTAAGGATCACTGTCATACTCATAAAGGCTATTTTAATGTCTTTTTCCTGTGCATCGAGTATGCTGCATTTCTCGGGACCTACCATAGTAAGGTTGCTGGGCTCTAGAAGAGACATATTGTCCTGGCTGTTACTGATAGTGTTTTGACCCTGGCATCTACACATATTGCTCCTTGATGATCATAATTCTCAAGGGATGAGGGTTTGTTTCTTGTTTTCTAATGTCCTCTTTTCTTTGGAGGATAAGGTGGCTGTGTTTTGCCTGGAAACAAATGCTCTAGGATTCTTCCAGTTGTGGCCCTGAGGGTTCCAGGTACAAAGTGTTTCTAGGTATGGGGAGGTGACACTTAAGAATGGGAATGGACTTACTAGAAAAGGAGTGTTGGATCCTGGGTGCCTCCACAGAGGGGAGAAAAGCATAGTATTCCACCAGGATCCGCTTAATCTCCTGAAAATGTGGGCAGAGAGTCAGTAATGGCCACAGCAGGTAGTTTGCTACAGAGCTGGGGATGAGACTGGGATATTGCATTTGGAGGACAGAAGGGAAAGTAAATATGCGAAGCTTGCCTACCTACTTAGCTAGCCTACCTGTTTCTCTGGCAAGCTTGGCCCATGAGTTACCAGAGAATGCTTGCTGGAGTCACGGGTTAGGATAAAGGGGGAAATGGAGGGAAAGGTTAGAGGAGAAGATCCGCTGGGTGTAGGGCCTGCGCCAGATGGTACAGGAGCCGAGAACTGGCCTGGAGACTTAAAAACACACGCACACACAGACAGACATAGACACAGGGACGCAGGCCATCCTTGATACAAGAGTGCCAAGAATGCCCCCTTTATTGTGCTCAGGGGCTCTGGCCACGCCCCAGCTCTCGAGATCTTTCAGCTGCAGACTCCTCAGAACCCACTCCCCTGCCATCAGGGTCTTGTGCCCAGAGCAGCTGCAGGCTGCTCAGAGCAGAGGAAAACAAGTTGTTTACAAGAAATTCAGGGTCTGAGGGTTCCTAGTCCTCAACAGCAGAAGGAGGGGAGGTCACATCAGGTGGGGATAAAACTGGGGTTGTATTTGCAGAAGAGGGAGAGGTGAAGATCTGCAGTTAGACTACCTGATTCCACTTTGGACATCTTATTTCCATCCTTTTGCCCTAAGCCCATCTTGTTTTTGCCAGTGAGCTACAAGATGGGTCCTGCTTTTTCAATCCAATCTATTATTCTTTGCCTTCTGCTTGGAGAATAGAGGCTATTAACACATTGAGTTAGTTTTAGAAGTTATGTTTTATTCCTACCATTTATATGTCCACTATGAAAAAAATAGTAAAAGTCAATTCTTTAAAAAATGATTTTTGTTCAAATAATTTTAAGGAAGAGGGCACAACAAATACAGAACACTTTGAATGCATTGAGCTTCCTGGAAATACAAAAGTGATTCTAATAAAGACTCCTAGTAATAGGGAATAGAGAGTGTAAATTGGCCATATCTTGTTTTCAAGGGAGGCTTCCAGTACTGGTACTGGGTTCCATTCAATTAAGTTATTTATTAGTCAAGGGAGTCCCATAGATATCCCCAAACAACCCAGGCTGTGGCTCAGACAATAATTTACTCTCAAAAAAAAAAAACAGAGTGGGTCACCACTGCCAAGAACAACAGCCATACAACTACATGGAGCCTTCACCCCATGTTCTAGTCTCTTTGGTGAAGGAAGGTATTTTAAAGGATACTGAAACAGAAATGTGAACACCAACCCACCTATAAAACCTTTGACTTACAATCAGTTCTACCTACAAAATATGCTAGGGTATAGTGGCACAGAAATTGTGGAAGTAGTCAACAAATATCTGATTTGACTTAAGGCTCAGTCCATGAGAAGGAACCCATACTGGATACTGTTTAGTAACCAAGAACCAGAGACTAGATAGCCCAGAGACTCTTAATGATATTCTGCTATAAGTACCTTATCCAGTCATCATCAGAGAAGCTTCTTCTGGAAGCATATGGGAACAGATGCAGAGACCCACAGGCAGACATTACACAGAGAAGGTGTCTAAATGGGTGGTCTCCATCAAATCCTTTCCTTCAGAGTTCAGGGAATCCTGCAGAAGAGGAGGAAGAAATAGTATAAGAACCAGAAAGTGTAATGGACAACAGGAGAACAAGGCCCTTTTGATTAACCAAGCAAGGCAAGGCAAATAAGAGCTCACAGAGACTGAAGCAGCAAGAACAGGGCCTATATGGCCTTCTGAGTTATATATATATATACGTATATATATACGTATATGTATATATACGTATATATATATATATATATCATAGCTTTCAGCTTAGTATTTTTTATGAGACACCTGTCTATGAGAACGAGTAGATGTCTTTCTGGCTCTTATATCTGCTCTTGGGACACTCTTCCTCATGGTATCATATCAACTGTGATATTATAGTTTTTGCTTCATCTTATATTTTATTTTTCATGTTTGCTTGTTTTCTCTTAGAGCCTGTTCTTTTCTAATGAGAGATAGAGTGGGAGTGGCTCAGTGGTGGAGTGGGAGCTGAAGGGGAAAAACTGAGAGAAGTAGGGAAGGACAAACTATAATCAGGATATATTGTTTCTCAATAAAACGACAAAGAAAGAAAAAGTGATACTAGTTGCTGAGATTATAACTGGAAAGGAAACAACCAAAGTAAGAAATGTAGTTAGTATAGAAAGATAAATACATATAGATCCACGAAAACTACAGAGAAAAGGGAAATGAAAAAATTTAATATAAAGAAATGAAGTGGTTTTGTCTAAAAACAAAACAAAAAGTAAAAGCAATAAAGAAGACAAGGTCTCCTGGGTAAATTGGGAGCATGGGGTTCTTGGGGGAGGATTGAAGGGGGAGAAGAGAGGCAGGGAGGGGAGCAGAGAAAAAAAATGTAGAGCTCAAATAAAAATCAATAAAAAGAAAGAAAGAAAGAAAAGAAATGCAATTGGACAATGTAAAGCTATCCCAGATGTCTAGGATCTGACACAGGCTCCCTACTGCAGGCTGGTCTGTGTCCCTAGGAGAAGAGAAAAAGAAAGAGAACACAAACATGGCTAAGTCAGGCCTGCTAAACAGACATTAGCATTCAAAGAGGACAGTGTAAAGTGAAGAGACAAGAGCTATGTGGCAACTGTGCCTTGCATCTAGCTTGTGTCTCACAGTTTAAGTAGCTACAGTTTGCCATGGTGATCCAACTACGGAACTTGTCGATACCACTCTATAACCATCATCTCTATGGCTATGTCTTTCTTCTAATGCTTTGACTAACACTAGTGTGGGAGAACTGTCTGTATTCTGTCAATCATGTTTTAAATAAATGCTGATTGGCCAGGAAGGAAGTATAGGCAGGTCAACCAGACAAGAAGTAGAGGCAGGGCTATGAGAACAGGAGAATGCTAGGAAGGAGGAAGCCCATTCCTCCTAGTCCAGCCCAGACTACAGAAGAAGCAAGAGGTGAGCTGCCCCTCTGAAAAAGGTACCGAGCCATGTGGCTAACATAGATAAGAATAATGGGTTAGTATAAGCTACAAGAGCTAATAGGAAGACTGAGCTAATGGGCCAATCAGTTTTATAGCTTATAGAGATCTCTGTGTGATTTTCTTTGGGGCTTACCGGCTGTGGGAACAGAGCAGGGCAGAAACTCAGACAACAGAGCAGGCCCCTCATGTTACATAACACTGTACATATCTCTGTCTCAGTATTTATTGTTTTAAATGTGTTTTTTTAATGTGTAATAGACTTAAAACAAAGTCAAAACTGAAAATTAAGATTCTTCACAGATTGATGAGAACTACTATTCTGGAGCTGCCCTAACCATGACAATGCCTAACCATGATGGAAATGCCCTGTATCTTCTGCCACCAATTGGCACCCACTAGCCACAGACACTCACTGAGCTGGAACTCTAGAAACCATGGCTATTACACCTGAACTTCTGAATGTTTTATATTATTCATTTAAAATTGACAGTGCAGACAAGGAGCACAGTTTAACCTTTCTCATCTGTGTTCTCCACAGCATAGATATAGCCAATTGTGAATTTAAAATATTTGGGGGGAAAACGTTTCTTTGCTGAAAAATGTACAGATATTTTCCTTGTCATTACCTAACCAATACAGTATGAGCATTGTTGTTATTGTATTAGGCCATTTATTACAGGCAATGTAGAAATGACTAAATATATATAGGATGATATGCATAAATTCCATGCAAATATAAAGCCATTTATAAAGGAACTTCAACATACATAGATTTTGCACCTACAGAGAACTGAATTAATTAATTACATATATCAAGGCATTAGCTAAGAAGCAGGCTCTACTGCTTGCTTGCTTTGTAAATTGGTCTCTTAAAGCTTCTATTAGCTTATCGCAAAATGACAACTAAAATAAATTCAATCAGATAGATTACTTCTGAGCCTTAACAAAATGCCATCCCTAGATGTTTCACATCTGCGTCCACAGGTGGCTTTCAGTAGGCATTAGTTAAGGATAGGGTAGACAGCACTAAAGATGGTAACTATAACAGTTTCAGGGTTCATTAGAAAAAGTCATTTGGGTGGGGAGATAAGTGTTTAGCTAATTTATGCAAGAAATAGGATGCTTTGAGCATCTTGGGGAAAACTGGAGATGGAGAGACTTTGTACCTGGTTGGCCTGAGGGGGGTTGGGGTATTTGGTCTCAACAGCCTCATGAAGACAGTGGATGCTCATTTTGTAAGCTGTTGATGCAGGAGTTCCTTTGGGATGTGTTAAATATAAACAGCAGCTGGGCACCGTTTTTGGCCCATGTCCATCTCATTTAACCCAATTTAAAACATACATTTTGGACATATTTAGTAAACAATCATTATCCAGGCATATATTTACCTAGTTCATCTAAAAATCTCTATCAGCCGGGCAGTGGTGGCGCACGCCTTTAATCCCAGCACTCGGGAGGCAGAGGCAGGCGGATCTCTGAGTTCGAGGCCAGCCTGGTCTACAAGAGCTAGCTCCAGGACAGGCTCTAGAAACTACAGGGAAACCCTGTCTCGAAAAACCAAAAAAAAAAAAAAAATCTCTATCAGTTGTTTTTCTTGACATAATTATGTAGTCTGGCCCCCTTCAGGAGATATAAAGCACAGATAAGTTAAGGAAGAGAAATGTCAAGCATTGTTTGAGATATGAGGCAGGAAAGTAATCATTGAGATAGAAAAACCTCAGAATATCTGAGACAAATGCCTACAGAATGACACTCTGTGTGCAGCCAATATAGCCTACTGGATCAAGATAAACTTTGCTAAATTAGCCATGCTGGTCCGTGGTGACTGAACAAAGGAGAATTTCCCTCTATGAGAGAAAATCTAGGACTGATATATAAAGAAGGGACCCATTATATTTCTAAGAGTCAAAGCCCACAGTGCATATGTCAAGAATGCTATAGTAAGCAAACTTCAATGGCAGAGGGAATCTGAGGCTAAGCAGCCACATGCAGGAAGCCAGCGGAGATTAGCCAAGAACACTTGACTTAGGCCAAGATCAGTCTTGGTGCTTGCTGGGAATATAGAGCTGGCACATGGCATGCTGTAGGGTCTTCCACTTGATATCCTAGAGTGTCTTCTCTTTGGCTAGGGACAGAGCACAAAGTTCAGGGATTTGGGTCAGGACAGAGGCCTGTGCTCTCTGATATTTGAGTTACAATGTCACCACACATGTTAAGAGTAATAAAAAGTACATCAACAGCACATTAAAGTAGAAAGCTGCATGTTAGACACATCTAATACTAGAGAACCATGTTTCGGAACGATGAAAAAATAAAAAACCACACACTGTCTAAAAAGCCTTAAGGAAACAAGGAGAGCCCAAACAGAAAGCACTGATTTCTACCAGTTTTACTGGGGTGCCAGTTGACAAAGGAAAACTATGGAAAAAGCCTCGTCCACTGTTTCAGACGATTGGTAAAGGATAGGTTTAGAGAAAAGTCAATAAACTAGCAAGTGCCAAACTAGCCAATGCCAGCCATACCACCAGCTTCACCCATTCTTGCTATACAGAAAACATTGCCTGTATCCTTCTCTACAATCAATTAGAAGAATTGTTGTCAAGGAAATCATCAGCTGTGTCAACCACTTGGGTGAGTAAAAGCCAATCATCATCTTAATCTTAGTCAGCCCAATAGAATGGACAGAGCCAATGAGGAAGGAGATGGAGATGAAGAAACCATGTTTTATCTTTTGAATTAAGGTCAGCAATGTAAATCAGCACGCAGCAGCAGAACAAAAGTTAGGTCTCAGAGCAAACCCAATGTCTGGGCAAACATGATAAAAATTTTGGTCATTATAGAATGAAGAGATAGGAAGGGGGAAAGAACAGTAACTTTTTTTGAACTCAAGGCAGCAGATAATCCCTTAGTCTCTGCATTTTAAAGGTCTGTAGGTGTCTGTAATAGTCTCCATCTGTTACAAAAGGAAGCTAATTTGACAAAGAGTACATTATTTTTGTCTGTAAAGATAAGTATTTATAATATAGTTAAAATTATACTGGTGAAAATTCAGAGACTAAGAAGCAGCAGGAGGCTCAACCTCTGCTGATATATCTGCAACACAACCCCGACACCTAAGGCTCAGAGAAAATCATGGAAGAGGAGTCAGAAAGATTGTAAAAATCAGAGGCCCAGGACACCAATAGCTAGATACCATCCCCTCTACACGACAGGGAAAACATACCCATAAAATCTCAGCAATGTAGTTGTGTGAATAAGACCAGCATAATGACAATACCCATTGATGTGCCAAAATTGACAAGGAATATTCCATAACGTTCACTATCAAACGAAGAGCTACAAGCAATCAATGACTACTGAGAGGAGGAGAATCCATTTTCACTATCAGGAATGACAAATGCAAGCATAAACAGCAGCATACAAGATATGGAAGAGAAAATCTCAAGCACTGAAGATACGATAGCAGAATTAGACTAACCAGTCAAAGAAAACATTAAATCTAACAGAAACTTAACACATAATATTCAGGAAATATGGGACACCATGAAAAGGCCAAACTTAAGAATAATAGGGATAGGAGAAGAAGAAGTCCAACTCAAAAATACAGAAAATATATTAAGCAAAATCACAGAAGAAAACTTTCCCAACCTAAAGAAAGATGTGCATATAAAGAAACAATAAGCTTACAGAACACCAAATCTTCTGGACCAAAAAAGTCCCTTCATCGCATCATAATCAAAACAGTAAACATACAGAATAAAGAAAGAATATTTAGAGCTGCAAAGGAAAAAGGCCAAGTAACATATAAAGGCAGACCTATCAAAATTGCACCTGACTTTTCAATGGAAACAATGAAAGCAAGACGGTCCTGGTCAAGCATTGTGCAGACATTAAGAGAACATGGATGCCAGCCCAGACTACTATACTCAGTAAAAACTTCAATCATCATAGATGAACAAAACAAGATATCTCATGACAGAACCGGATTTAACCAATAACTACCCACAAACCCAGCCCTACACAAAGTACTAAGGAAAACTCCAACCTAAGGAAGTTTAGCTACATCAACAAAAACACAGACAATAGATGACCTAACAGCAGCAAGTCCCAAAGAAGGGAAACACACACAATAATACCACCATCAACAAAAACTAAAGTAACAGAAACTAGCAATCACTGGTCATTATATCCCTTAATATAAATAGACTCAAATCACCTATAAAAAAGATACAGGCTAACAAATTGAATACAAAAACAGAATCCATCCTTCTGCTGTATTCATGAAACATACCTCAACTTCAAAGACAGGCATTACCACAGGGTAACGGGTTGGGAAAAGATTTTCTGGTCAAAAGGATCCAAGAAACAAGCTGGTGTAGCTATCCTAATATCTAACAAGATAGACTTCAAACTAAATTCAGGCAGAAAAGACAAAGAAGGACATCTCATATTAGTCACAGGAAAAAAATCCATAAAGTGGAAATCTCAATACTGAACATCTATGCCCCTAATACAAGGGCACCCTCATATGTAAAAGAAACACTAACTCTTAAATCACACATTAAACCCCATACACCAAGAGTGGGAGACTTCAACACTCCCCTATCACCACTGGACAGGTCTGCAAGACAGAAACTTAACAGAAAAAAAAGGGAACTAACAGATGTTATTACTCAAATGGACTTAACAGACATATATACAACATTCCACCCAACATAAAAGAATATTTCTTCTTCTCAGAACCTCATGGAACCTTCTCAAAATTGACCACATTCTAGGTCACAAAGCAAACCTCAACAGATACAAAAAAATTGGAATAACCCCGTGTATTTTATCATATCTCCATGGCTTAAAATTAGAATTCAACAGCAACACTAATTTCAGAAAGCCCACAAACACATGGAAATGAAACAATGCTCAGCTGAATCACCAATGGGTCAAGGAAGAAATAAAGGAAGAAATTAAAGACCTCCTAGAATTCAGCAAAAATGATCAGATAGCATACCCAAATTTATGGGACACAATGAAAGCAGTGTCAAGAGGAAAGTTCATAGCACTAAATGCCAAAGAGGCTAGAAAAATCCCACACTAATGAAAAAGAGACTGTGAATATAGGAGGAGGGAACGTGGAAGGAGTTTGATGGGAAGGGAGAGATAAAAATGATGGAGATGCATTGCTCATATAAGATGTTCTAAAAAATAATTTAATAAAAATTTAAAAGCATACAGTCTTAGCAGTGAAGATCTGAAAGCAGCTGCCTGGAGGGAGGAGCTCCTGGAATGTATAAGTACCTTATTGTATTAAGGGAATAATTATTCCTATATGTTTCGGCTGTCTTCAGATAAACTGGCTTTCCTGAGGAGCAGTCTCCTGGCCAGGTGACTGACAGGCTCAACTGGATTAATGACCAAGAGTAAGTATAGTATTCAACGTTGTAATGTTTGCATAGATCAGAACATCTCTACCCAGGGCAAGAGGCAGAGTTCAGTTTCCATTCTTCTGACTAGGAGAAGTAGCTTTACTTTGATGGCCTTTAACTGTAGCCCTAATAGCTCCTCCTTTGCATATGGTGAGTGGGAGGTGGAGTCCCAAATTGATCATGGGGTACAGTTTCATCATGAGTGGCATTTAAGCACACTGTCCTTTTCATTGCCTACAAGACCCTGAATATCTCATAACAGATTTGTCCCATAGCAGAATGATCGATGTATGACTTCATAATCTTGGTCTCTGATATAAGGAGTAAGCACAAATTTCAGCAGTAATAAAGAAAATGGTGCCAAATACTTGAATCAATTAAATAAAAAATAAAACTTAAATCAAACAAATAAAATGCAATTAATAAATCATGCCAATAAAATGACTCAGTATATTCTTACCCTTTTTCTTTAAATTAATAAAACAAATACTTCATACAGTAAAACACACAGAGAATTCAAGGCATAAATAAATGGCATTGTTATCTTCACTTAGAAAGTTCTTTGGGATAAAAACATGCTCTGGAAATTGGTTAAAGTCATTATTCATTGATGTGCTTCTGTCTACTAATTGAAGTTCTCTTTCCTGTCTACTAATTTTACCTTCTTCATTTCCAAATCATCAGTTTTTCTACACTTTCCTCCTCGCCTATCTCAGTGACACTGAATATTATTTTCAGGTGCTACTAATTTAATATTGTTTGTGAGCTCTCTCAGCCAGATTGTCATCATCAAAGCCAAGGGAGGATGCCGCCTTGAGAGAACTGAGTGCCAAATGAAATTACTGCAGGTGAAGGCTTTGATTTCACTATTTTCCTCAACAACGCTTCAAACATGTGGATGAGTATTTTATGTGTGACTCCACAGCGCATGAAATCCATATAGCTCTGAATGAGGAGAAAGAAGGCTAGGTGCTGGACTGTCCCCACTAAGTCACCTGTGCCCTCTGCTCACCTGACAACGAGACTGGTGGTCAGGGTCAGGACCAGTATTTCCAGGTTCTTCGCCTCTTATCCAAACAATTGAAAACAAGGGCTCACACGGATTTTCAAAGCCATCAAGACAACTTTAGTCACAGCAAAACTATAGTGAGGTTATCGAGGGAGACAGTGTCAAGATTGACAGCGGGGTCACAGGAGTGCATGGGTGCGCAAGGACCTTCATTTTAGAGGGTTCAAGAGAAGGAGTAGTTTGATTACTGAGAGGTATAGTGGGTATGTTTCTCTTTTTACTAAAAGATTAGCTTATATATTCCCTGTTCCTATTGTGCTGGTCCCTTCCCATAATGCATCTGATTTTAACCATATGCATATCCAGATATGTGTAATAGTCTCCATCTGTTACAAAAGGAAGCTAATTTGACAAAGAGTACATTATTTTTGTCTGTAAAGATAAGTATTTATAATATAGTTAAAATTATACTGGTGAAAATTCAGAGACTAAGAAGCAGCAGGAGGCTCAACCTCTACTGATATATCTGCAACACAACCCCGACACCTAAGGCTCAGAGAAAATCATGGAAGAGGAGTCAGAAAGATCATAAGAATCAGAGGCCCAGGACACCCATAGCTAGATACCATCCCAGATATGCATAGGCATAAGATGCTAAATAAGATATTCTTCATAAAAGATTACTAGGGAACACAGTTATGCATTACTTACTTTCATCCAAAATGCACCCAGGCTAGACTGACCTTCCTATTATTCATGCCCAGATACATTGCCAATGCACATGAATAGAAACTGTCTAAATTCTGCTGTCTCTAGGGCTAAGTACTCTTGTACTGTAGTTCAGAGATGGGGTACATGTAACCTGATGCAGGTGAGGGATCGAGGGAGTTCTGATGTTTTGAAGTGCGTGGTTTGGGGAGAACTGCATGTGCACATATCTGTAGGTAAAGGAACAAGGCTGCCAAGTGCATTATTACAAGGATGTGTGTGCATAACACCACACCAAATAGGGTCCCGGGGTACTAAACTACTTCCTATGTGTGCCTCCATCAGGTGGACATGGTTGGGCACTTGCTGTGCAGGGCACTACCCTGACCACTCCCTAAACAAGCCAGGCAGTGTCCTAAGACCCTCAGCCTTCTTTCAGCAGATTGACCATAGAGTGTGAACTGTGGCTAACTTCAGAGAATCAGAAAATGACATCTCAGAGGAGGAACAGTAGTAGAGTGTCTCCGTGGAAGAACAGCTCAAAGCTGGGGAATATTTTCAGCAATGAGAATTCCCAGGATCTTGACCTTACATAAATTCATTATGTAAACATAGATAGACTGCTAGAGGCAGGAGCACTTCAGGTCAGCAGTGAGAGTCATACCCTTGAACTCTGAGTCCATCATCCAGCAAAGTGAAATCACCTTGCATAAATCATTCCCAAAGGGTGCTTGCTGCACCAGACAGGGATGAGCCCTCTGTGTGCAAAGTCCTCAGGGTCTCACCTACCTTGAAATAGATGTAGGGATGCTCCGTTCAGAACAGCATGAGGGAGACTAAAAAGACTCCATCGGGTATATCAACAAAGTAAATGAGGACAAGGCATGGCAGAAATCAGTGTTAGCTTAGAAGCAGAAGAACCGAGATTTCCAGAAACTCGAAAGATCCTTCCCACAGGAAGGTATTGAGAGATGATTAGGAATCTCAATCAGATGACATTGAAAATTAAGCCAGTTTTGATGAACATACCATCAATGACATTTCATGCCGAGGGTAAAAAAGAAAGTTGGGGGAGGGGTGACGCGCAGTGAGGTGGGGAGCGTTAAGCTTCAAAGTAACAAAATCATCGGGCTCCATTTTAGGGAGTCACTGAAGACACAATGCAGAAGGGGATAGCTCGACACTCCAGAGACCTGCAAGGTGCCTCAGAGTGCGAGGGAGGGAGGAAACTGCATTTCTAAACAAAGTCTGAAATTTAGACATTCCGTAAACAAGTGTAGAGCATCCCTTTGCATTTAAGGGTCGAGCCTTAGTATTGCATTCTACAGCCTGGAAAACATACTTCCAAGGATCTATATACTACGGAGTCAGAGCCCAGGGTTTGATCTGGGTTCACTGCCCTCAAGTAACAGGCGCTTGGCGTCTGATTTAATTTAAAAGTCGTGCTCTGGGATTCCGGTTTCTTTGTCTCACAGCCACATGCACGGGATTGGGAGAGTTCAGTCTCAGCCTGCATTAGGGAACTGAGCTCAAGTACAGAGGACAGACCAGTGTTCAAGAATTGAGAGGAACCAAACTGACAAGGCTCACACAGAGCCCGTCCATGTCCTGGGGGAGTTGGGAGGACCTTGGACTCAACATAGTGTAGAGAACCCTGATGGCTGTTTGGCCTCAAGAGGGAGGGAGTGGGGGTGTGGGTGGAGGGGAGGGGAGGGAAGGGAGAGGAGGAGGGGAGGAGATGGCAATTTTTAATAAAAAATAAATAAACTGGAAAACAAACAAACAAAAAAAAAGAATTGAGAGGGAAGGAGGGGAGGTATGGGTGGAGGGGAGGGGAGGGAAGGGGGAGAAGGAGGGGAAGGAAGGGGAAGGAGGAGGGGAGGGAAGGGGGAGGAGGAGGGGAGGAGATGGAAATTTTTAAATATAAAAAAATAAACCATGAGAAAAAAAAAAGAATTCATTTCGGAGCTAGCTCGGGACTCCTAAACCTCTCTGCAATGCCGCCACCTACTGTCCTGATAAAAGCTGAGCACAGGCGAAGCGGTTGCTGCAGAGCTACCGCGGGATAGGGAGGTAAGGGAGTCTCTTTGTTGAGCTAGAAGAGAAGGCATCAACTTGAACTTGAAGCATAAAGCGTGATCTGACGCAACTGTTAACTCGCGCTGACTTTAAAGTCGGGTTAAATCCTGAAAGAGAAAATTCTTTAAAATTAGATGCGGTTAGAACCGCCATCACGACATTCAGGACACACACATACACAAAATCCAGGTTTCTCAATCTCTGCAGGGTCACAAAATGCAGCCTCCAAACACAGGGCCTGGGTGCGGTCTCTCTCTCTCTCTCTCTCTCTCTCTCTCTCTCTCTCTCTCTCTCTCTCTCTCTCTCTCTCTCTCTCTCTCTCTGTTTCTCTCTCTCTCTTGATGGGGGGCAGGGAGGGCGTGAATGATCCAGGTAATCCAACAACGTCTGTCTACCTTGTAAAGTTCAAGATTTCAGTAGTTGTTCATTTCACGAGACTAGACTTCCGTTTCCTAGATATAGATTGCCACACCAGATGGGAGAGCCCAGATTTAGGGTGGATCGTTTAAAGAAAAAGATCTAGATTCGGGTTGGGTCTTTCCACCTCAAATGGAAAGACAAGCAACCAAGAAAAATCCCTCATAGCTGTATCACAGTGCATATCAAGTTAGCTAGTTAACTAGCTGTCAGCGGCAAGGCCCATCTGATGCAGGTTTCCCTTCCTGCCTGAGAAAGAAGCGAAAATGGACAACTGGAAAGATGAAGCAGTTAGCAGAACTCCTCAGGCTACCGGAGATTTCTCTGGTTCAAACTCATAGAGTCCATTGGTACCGGGTATGGTGTAATGTGTACCGTGTGCCCCACCGCCACCCACCATCCTGGCCCCTCCCTCAGAGGGGCAGCCATGTGGGGAAACAGCTTGTCTAAAGACCAACTGAAGAATAAAGTGACAGTTCTCTCACTCCATAAACAATGACAGGACCGTGGCATCAAACACACCATTGGGAAGAGTGAGAGGCAGGCATAGGCCACCACAGACTCCTGCCTACCCTTGACTCCTGCAGGCAGATTCTCCAAGCCCACTGCACTGGATGGAAAAGCCCTCCTGAGAATCTAATGCTGCCGTCTGAAAGAAAGGGAGTCTCTGCTCTGTATTGCCTTAGATCTGCCTTCTTCAGAACTCTCCCTTGTTCAACAGGCTTCATTACCTTAACTGGTATCTGGCACTATTTCTTTGGCTAATAATTTCCTTCACACTGTAATTCCAGGTAAATCTCTGAGTTTCTGTTTCATTACTTCCAAACTGTTCTTTTCACCTATAACCACAGCAATGTATTTTCCCAGAAGATAAAATCAGCCCTTTCAAACCTTTATTTTTTTTTTAATTTGTTTTCTCAACCCTTGCCTATATCAGCTTCAGAGAGGAGAAAACAAAAGGAAAAAAAATTCCTCTGATCACGGCCATGAAGCTTAGTTATAATAAGGCTATAGCTCAGAAACTTATATTTCAATATCTTATTTCTTGCTTTTTTATGTTCCCAAAGCTTTGGAAATTGCAACCCTTCGAGCATTCAAGTCTCTTGAAAATTAGCCATATATTCTGAGTTCTTCTCTGCCTTTGAGTAGCATGCCAATACAGTCTATTATAGCAGATAATATATTCACATTTCAATATCTTCTCCAATTACTGTTACTACAGTTGCTGATCTATGAGTCTCACACTAGATCTCCAAGGATATTATAGACAGTAATTGTATTTAAGTATTTCCAAAGTATAGCATTGCTCGCTATCTACCTCAAATCAATATCTGATAAAAGATTCCGTAGCTAAAATTACTTCCTTTTGAGGGACCAGTTCTTGTATTAGTCCTGATAGTCTACTTTTGTGCCAATTCTCAAATTTTAACACATGAATATTTCTTTCTTCCTTATGTAGCCATCTAATCAGAGCTGTCTGGATCACCATCAAATAATGACTGTGGCCAGCCCGACTCATTTCTTTTCAAACATCTTCATATTCGGCACGCAGCCTCCAAAGAAATGCAATGAAAGAAGATGAAAGCTATCTATGAAGTCTTTTGGGTGCTCGTTTCTAATAACAATTGTGTTTCTTCTTAATACAGCAGCCTTTTCTGAGGGTCTGCTAACTGCTGGGTAGCAAGCAAGCAAGGAGTCAAGATATGGCAAGAACACAAATAATTTTATTCCCAGCTCTTGTGCTTTTCTCACTCTACTAGAGAAGATAAATGTGTGAATAACAACACATTTAAGCAGTAATTGATTACTGTGACCAATAATAGGATTAAGCACAGGACAATGCAACACAACCACACACCTAATTTGGCTGTGAATAGTGGCTTGACATTTGGGTCCAAAAGACAAAGAGATGTCAGAATGAAGAGGAGAGAGAAGCATCAAAGCTTTACAAATGGGTGGAGGAGGGTACCACCCATAACGAGTGTTGTATCTACCAAGACTGTGTACGTGTTTAGGGTATACTGAAACCACAGTTCCCATGGAGTCTTTGTGTGGAGATGTCAAATAGACAGTAGGCACTAAGGCGGAGCTTATTGGAAAGCACTACCATAATGTAATATTGTTTTGCTTTCTTCCCTTTGGCTAGCATTCTCATTTTAGAAGACAGCTTAGTGATACTCTATTCCTCCCACAAGATATACTTCAGCAACTGATATGGTGCATATACTGAATGCACACCAAATGCCTGTGTATTAAATATTTAATCCCCAGAGTGGCACTATTGGAAGCTCCTGGAATTTTCGAGAGGTGACTTTAGAAGAGATCCTCAGATCATTTAAGGTGTGCCCTCAAAGGCACTACAAGGTCTTATCCTCTCCCTTTTTCTCTGTTGAGTCCTGGCCACTGAGAGATTTTGTTCTAGCTCATTTCCACCATGATGTATGGCCTTGCCATAGGACCAAAGTAAATACCAAAGCCTTAACCCCCAAATCTGTGAGCCAAAACAAACCCTTGATCTTTGTTGGACTGGTTGTCTTAGATAGGTTTGAGATGAGTGTCAGAGGAGCCCTAGGCAGTAAGATGATGGTCCTTCCTGGAGAAGGACACAAACATCTGTAATTAAGGAGCCACAAATAGCCCCACCTCGTGAGTGCCAGCCTCGTACTCAATAGCGTTTAGACGGATTTATCAGTCCATGTCAGGGAGGCTAGCACCAGGAAGAAATCTGCCATTGCAGGCACAAGGATGGCATCCCTCATTCCATACCCCACCAGTCATTCTTTAAAAAACCACAGATTCCACCACGTGAATGTTTTTGTTTCTCACTCTTGGAGCCCGTCCTACTCAGCGAGAGTTTCTCCTTTGGCTCTCTAATACATTTGCATATTGAGTGCTTTTTCTGTTGATTCTGTGAACTTCATTCTTCATAGCCCCCGAGACCTGGTCCTGGGTGACAGAAATGAGCCGATAGTTTTTTCATAGTAAAATATTATTTAAAAATTTTACTCCTTAAGGAAAACATATATGTGCAACAGACAGAGACCATCACCGAAAACCACAGCTGACCAAGCTGCAGACCAGTGGAGCTCGGTGCCAGAGATACATCGACGACACGACTCCAGCACTAAGGCTCACGAATCATTCTGCAGGACTAATTTTAAATGAGAGCATTCTCATTGGCAGCCAAAAGATTTTTGACACGTATGAGTCATTGAACTATCAGCGAGAAAGTCTTGGCACTTTAAACTATCACTTTGCATACTCAATATGCCAGTAATAACAATTAAAAATTGGCCATTTAGTGAAGCCAGGGTTTTGTAATAAGAGAGAAATCCCACTCTGAAAGGGACAAGGCCACTCATTTTCCTGTTTTATTCTGTGTAGTTCATTCAGTCTCAGAGGCGGCAAGCACTGGTCTGAAATTCAGCTTCACCTTATTTTAAACTTGTGCGTTTGCTTGTGGAATGAATGTTGATTGTAGACCCTTAATGTGAATACATTAGTAGGAGGGCATTTATTTTAATTTAGTTCACGATTACTAAAGTTTATAGAAATCTGTCTTGGAAAACCTCAGAAAATTATTTAAAATGACTCTTCATATGAAGGAAAATCTTCAAGAAAGAGAGAGAGAGAGAGAGAGAGAGAGAGAGAGAGAGAGAGAAAAGAAAATCAGTTGAAGGTCATCATGCAAGGAGACCATGATGCAGCAGCAATTAAGAACAGGCATCTATTTTAATTTTTCAGGTGTGTGTTGATGAGGTGAGTTGGAACTGTTTAATTGCTAATCTCTCAAAGGAAGGAACACACCATGTTAATTAAATGCGGCGATGATAGAAAATGTGGAGGTGGATTAATCACTTCTAATGACAGAACAATTTTCTTTAAAAGTGAGTTTTACAAATAAGAAGTGGAATTAACCAAAAGAGAACGCTGTCCTTAGAGAACGCAGGCACATGTGCGAGCATGCTCATGTGCGTGTACACACGTTCACCTCTCCCCCCCCCCACACACACACGTGCACGCACACAGGCAGCCAAATCCTCCTGCTGATTAGATTGCGGGGTGTTATGCTTTTAAAGTTGTTATTTTAAAATAACTCACTAATGACCAGCACTCTTTGAACTAAGACAAGCAAAGAACTTGCTATATATATAATTATATATATAACATTCTGACTTGGAGTGAGAAATAAGTGCACCTCTTTAGCTGTTTGGGTCCACTTATGTTGCTATATGGTCTTTTATATCAATTATAAGCAATCCAAATCACTTTTCTCTGGCACCTACAGAAGGTAACATGCAAAACCTTTTAAAGGAATAGAAATTTGAAGTTATCATTTTCTTAACTGAAAATGCATTAGATATCTAGCCACGAAGAATGTAGACATCTCCAGGAAACATGTGAGTGTTGATTTACAAATATAGATCTTATGCAAACTGCAAGTTACAGAGATTACATAATGAAGCCTTAAGAAGAAAATATGTGGGACTGACTAATATCTCAGTCTAAACATCAGAGTATGGAAAGATGCAGGTGATGCTGATTCATGGCTCCCTAGACATGGAAGTAAGACAACCAGGGAGGAGTGGGCATGGACCAAGAGGTACAGCTCCTATATGGCAAAGGAGGCTTACCATGTTTTTCTCTCATATTAAAGCCAAAATTAGCTATCACCAGTCTGTCTCTCATAAACTTGGCACCCGAGTTTTAAATCTTAACACTCCACCCCAGCCGTCAAAGTGTCTGAGAGCACAACGGACCCCCAAATGAAAAATTGGCCAGTACCATGAGACAATCCATTGCTAAAATGAAAATTCTCTCTCTCTCTCTCTCTCTCTCTCTCTCTCTCTCTCTCTCCCTCCCTCCCTCCCTCCCTCCCTCCCTCTCTCTCTCTCTCTCTCTCTCTCTCTCTCTCTCTCTCTCTCTCTCTCTCTCTCTCTCTCTCTCTCGATGGTTTTCTCCCGGGCATTAGAGCACTTGGGGATAAGTTATTTAAAAAGTGGCTACAACACTTTAATAATTATTTTCCCTTTATTGACACAAAATACCTGACAAAAGCTACTTTGGGAAAGAATGCTATTTTGGCATGAAGTTATATTTTTCTGTCATGGCAATGAAAGTGTGGTGGTGAAAACTGTCGCAGAAGCAAGAGACACCTAGTCACGTGGCCTGCACGACCAGCAGGCAGAGACAAACAAATGCTGGTGCTCCCCTGATTTCTCTTCTACCTTTTTCTGGGCCAGAGGACATGGTGTGATGCTTCCATAGTCAAGGTAGATCTTCCTTCCTCAGTTGAACCTCTCTGCAAATACACTCACAAAAACCCCATTGTGTTTCCCTGGGGACTCTACGCTTCCATGTTGACAATCAAGATTAACCACCACAAATCTCTTCCTTGCAAACTTGGTACCCAAAGTTTAAATCTGAGCACTCCACCTGTGGTCTTCAAAGGGAATGTAGCTCACCTATAAAGGTCCCCCAAACAATAACTATTATAGTACTGTTCAACATCCGAAAGGCTCTTCTGAAACTCAAGAGAGATTCTTAACTGTGAGTCCTGTAAAATAAAAAAACAATACATTACACACATCCAATATACAGGGGCATGGAGTAAACGTTCCCATTCCAAAATAAGGTACATTCAAGAAATAGTGAACTGAAGAAGCCCTTAACCCAGTGAGTTCAATACCAAGCCTTGAAGGTCCATGTTTGGCTTCTGGTACCTGTAATATGTAACCATGCGCTAGGAGCCCATCCTCCAGTTCTTCCACCTTCTGAAGCACATCTAGCCAGCCTCTAACGTGGACTGGTCCACTCTCTCAGGAGATGTAAAATCATAATCCTGACATCTTCATCATGCTGAGGTCAGTTTCCTCTGCAACCTGACACTTCTTCACCAGAAGCAATGGGCTCTCGGGGCCTCCTTGCAAGAGACTGGACTCCGCTGTATATCTCCAGGCCTCAGTGGTTTTCTAGAGCTTTAACACGAATCTCTTTTATTTTTTATACTTGTAAAATGAGAACTGTAAGATGACTGAGTCATTGCTGAATGTGCTGCCACTTCAAGATGATGCTTGCCCCCTTCCAACACAGCTGTAAAGACTTCGGTGTGCCTTGGCTGGTGACCTTGCCAGAACACTTCCCTGAGAAGTGGTTTTCTGCAGAGGATTCTTTCAGTAGCATTCTCAAGTTGAGGTCTTTCTTTGTAGTTTCAAAAGTTAGCACTATCCGTTGTTGAATCTTCTTATTATCACAGTGAAAGAGGTTGCTTTTTTAAATGATACTAATCTCTTAAAATCTTATATCTGCTCTGTACAACCTACTTTGCATACATCTTTAAACCCTCACAATGTTTTTTTTTAATGTATCATGCATTTTCATATTATTCTGCACTTTCTCAGTGTAGAGCTAGGAGCTGTAAGTACTAACCATGACAAATTCTAGATGTTATGATATCTTGAAGTTCCTCTGATAAATTAGTAAGGAATGCTTTTGAATATACCTTCACTCATATTTCCAGAATATAATATCAGTGGCCTCTAGCCCACCCAACTCAGTCTTTGTTGTCTTCCAAAATCTCTATTGTCTGAAATTTCTCTTGGAATTTTGGTTTCACGTCTTCCATAATGTCCTATTAAGTTTTGTTTGTTTGCAACATTCAAGAGCATCTCCAGTCTGCATCTCCATCTCCATATATTTTCATGTCCTTACTGAAAACAAGTTCCAAAGGCCTATGAACTGTATGCTCAATCATATCATAGCAGCAACCCCACTCCTAGATACCAAATTTCAGTACTAGTTACTGCTCTCTCCGCTGTGCCAAAATGACAACTAAGAGCAACTTTTAAAAGGGAGGATATTTGGGGTTCATAGATTGAGAGTATAATCCATCATCACGGGAAAGGCCTGGTAATAAGAGAGGCTGATGTCACTGTAGACAGAACATGAGCGAGCTTATCACATTGTGCTCACAGTCAGGAAGAAGACAAAAATGAAGTCTGGTGCACCACTCACTTTTCCCATTATCCAGACTTGAATCCTTGCCCATGGTATAGAGACGCCCATATGCAGAGTGGGTCCTCTTCCCACCACAGTTAAACATCTTTAGAAATAAAGACAAACACAAACACATGTCTTCTAGGTGCCTCTAAATCTTGTCAAATTGGCAAGCAAGATTAAGCATCACAGAAACTTGCACAGTAAGCCAGAAGCAGTTTGGATCTCTGAGCATGTTTGTAATCACGCACTATGTTCTTAGCAGCACAGCAGATGCTCACAAACTCCACTGTTTCTTCCACACTCTCAAATATGTAATCCCTCCTCCAACACATTCTTCTGTTAGCTGCTGCTGTGTGGAATGATTAAATAAAAAAGGAGATACTGGTGTCTCCTTCCCCATTTCTATTTTATCCTTTCCAGCAAAATGGTTGGGCAGTAACAAAAAAAAAAAAAAAATAACATTGTAGGTACCTCTGGTTGTTCATTTTTAATAGCATGGAAATCCTCACCCCCATATTTTTTTTAATTAGAGAAAATTCTGGCTAAGATAAAAATTGTGAGATCTTCAGGTTGCCATCGCGCTGACAACCCCCCACAGATGCACCCTTCTTGCCTGGTGGCTCACTGGAGTCTCTCTGGAATCTAGCAGGTTCATTAGAATTCCAATCTTATGAGGGAAATGAACTGTGCATGTCCCACACAATTCTAAAAAATTACTCGGATTACCAAGATGACAGTGGCACGGAGGGCAGAGCCCTTTCAAGAGTGGGATCCTTCTGTGGGTCAGGCCCTCTGTCACTGCAGATGCTGTATACCCATGCAGTAGCCCCATGCAAACAGTCGATGATGGCACAAGGAATGAAGTGGCAAAATTCCATCTTCCCAAAGTCCCAAACTTAAACTGGCATTAGATTAAGAAAAGACAAGAATAACACAAGTTCCTCATGGCTCTGGAGCCTCCTCAGCCTTCGCAGTGACTTGAAGGCACAAAGAAGGAGTTAGTGTCAATAACCTACAACGAAGAATAAGCTATGAAACTGCCTACAGCAAAGGAAGACAGCAGGGTGGTCAATTCAGTAAGGAAGTGAATCCAGGAAGGCTTGGATTCATTTTAAAGGGTTTGTTTATAATGATTTTCTTTGGCTTAATTTCTAATCTTATCCATATGAATGCTACTTTATAGAGAAGATTCCTTCTGGGTGGAAACCTTATCTCCTACTGCAAGAAAGAACACAGCTGAATATTTTGTATTTTATCCTCTTTTTCAGTTCCATCTTGTGAGGGGACGCTCCTACAAGCCAGAATATAATGATTCTTTAAGAATTTCCACCAGACATAGTTTTTCATTTTTTCTACTTGGGCAGTAGTCTGAGAAGACAAGCTTCAGGGCAGGCAAAGATGGCACCACAACAACATTGCTATATACTTCTGATTTAGCTTTTATCAAATGTCGGATCTGCACAAAATATTGCATGGAAGAATGTTGCCCATCAGCCTATCCTGCAGGCTTGGCCTGTGAAAACATCACCTCCAGCACCTACACGGCTGCTTCCTGTTAGCTTTGATCTACTTTCAAAGGGATGACTACCTAATTAAAATAAGCAAGAACACAAAACAATAGAATGGCTTATTTTTATAAAAGCTGGAATGGAAGCGCCCAGGCATTCAGAAGTATATTTTATTTTACTTATGGTATGTATTTTATAGAGAGACTTTGCACTGTTATAATGTAAAAAGGTGATTATATATGAAGTAAGGTTCTTGTAACATTATCACTGACTCTTTCCCATCTCTAGATTATGATAGTTCTGTTGGTTTTGCTCATAAACAAACAGCAGTGTTCAATAGCAAGATTTAAGCACACTTTGAAGACATCTTCGTCTTTTAAATTTTCAAACCTGGAAAGTATCTGGTAATGATAAGATGTGATTGAGTACAGACACATTAAGAAAAAAAAATCTCTCTTTAAAAAAAAAAAGCTGGAATAAAACATAAAAACAGTAGATTAATCTTCTACCTAGAGATTTAGGAAGAACTTAATAAGCATGTATGGAATTATATTAGGGGTTCCACGTTTTTTCCTGTAGGCATCTGATTAGTTACACAGGCACTTCCTAACACAGTAGAATTGAAACACAGAGAAAAGTTCCTTGTTTCTGTCTTCAGATATATACTTACAAGATCTTTTCTTTATATTTACTTTAGAGTTTATTTTTCTTTTGGTTTGGTTGGTTTTGGTTTTTCTTTTTTTTTTTTTAAGTTTATTCAAAACAACAGTCTTCAAGCTCACTGTGGTGGCTGACCACGTCCACGACCAAAGCCTCCTCTAAACTGGAACTCGGTGGCTGAGCCAGCTCCGACCTTGGCTTTCTTGTCAGCACCAGGGGGCACAGTCCTCCTTCTGTAGGTGTCTCTGTCGGCCTCCCCTCTCGTGAATCTCGCCGGGCGCTCACCCTCTGGCCCTTTGGGCCAAGACCTGCCAGTTTCAGGACGGCTGCGGCGCCGGGTAGCAGGTACGATCTCCGGAGGTAGGTGGAGATAATCGCCGCGGAGATACTGGATGCCCTCATTCGTAAGGTACCAATAGAAGTGTCTCCAGGCAAACTGCTCCTTCACATAGCCTCTAGACTTCAGAGACTGCATGGCCTTCATGACATGAAGGTCGGGCACGTTCTTGTCTGCCAGCTCAGGGTGTTTGGGCATATGGACATCCTTCTTGGCAACCATCACTCCTTCTTTAAAAGGGAGCTCATAGATGGCAATCCGGTTCTTCTTGGGCATCAACATTGCTGCGGCTGCAGGGCCC